>NC_139563.1:30843193-31443193 GCF_965112155.1 Podarcis liolepis
TCAAATGGAAAGAGTGCTTATTGATTCTTCAGCAGTGCATTAGCAGGAGAAAAATAAACAGATATTTTGCATCTTTCAGCTTGAAAATATTGGATTATTGTTTAGATAAGTATTTCCCCCAAGATTAGTGGGCAACCACTTTTTTTCTTTCTTTCTTTTTTTACAAAGTTAGCAATATAAAAATCTAGTTGTAAACAACCTTCAAAGTAATTAGAAATCAACTTGAAAATCTATTATCTGTAGAAGTTGGACAGAATCAGAAAGTAGACACTTAATGTTACTGCCATGGTATTGACTACAAAACAGCTGCTGTTACAAGAAATGGTATAAACAGTACTTGCATTAGCTGGTTTGATCCAGTCACAGTCCAGAAACTGAGCTCTACTCTCAACAGGACTCAAGAACTTACTGATAAACGTCTGTGCGATGCGATTTGCCGCATCCTTTCCTTCATCCTTTTCTGAAAAGAGGCAGTTTCTATGGCAATACTAGGTAATAAGTGCATATCATGCTGCACTAATATAGTGCAAAAAATTGCCTTCCATGTAGCAAAAAAGTTGCAGGCAACAGTTTGAAAGTAAGAGAAAGTAAAAACTTATTACACACGGATATTAATTTCCAGACAACCTCTATAAAACATTGAACCTGAAAATGCTTCTCTCCTTGATAAGTGTGTCTATATGGCGCTTTAGTACCTGGAACTGGTAGTATAGGACAGAGTCTTTTGCAAGCCTGCATCCTAGGAAAGAGGTTAAGAAAACCTACCCTCCTCTGCCAAAATGCCAGAACTTGCTCATTGGGTTGCTATTGTCAGTTAAAGTTAACATGTTGCTAAGCTCTAAAATGCCCCTTTAGCCAGTATATCATTTGACAAGTTAATACATATGGTGCAACGGAGTATATAAATTGTATATCAAGCATTATAGACATCTTGGTATGATCTCCTCATGCTTACTGACTACATTAGCTTAATGCAGCAGATAGTTCTGGCATCAAGACACTCAGATGTCAATATTAGGTCATATACAATGGGCTGGAGACACAAGCGGTTTTGCACTTCATAAGTTTCAAAGAAGGCCACATTAAGATTCCTGCTGCTGTGCTAACAAGATAAATTTGCCACCATAATTTGCTGTACTGACTGATGGTCTAGAACAAAGCATGTTTCTTGGAATATCCATGGCCATTGTGAAGTCTTTTTTTTTTTGTCTTGTGGTGTAACATCTCAGTAACGTACACACATATGTGTTGTCTTTGAACACTACAGTTTCAAGAGACTAAAGTCAATGGAAAGTCATTATTTTACATATCTGCATCTCCATCGTAAGCCAGCGTTAAAGGTTTGAGACGGTTGTTCTGTCTTCTTTGAGGCTTCTTTGGCTTTTTGCTGCAACATGGGAGGGGAGGAAAAACCAACTTTAAAAATTCAGATCACAAAGTGGTCAAAACAACATTACTTATCTGGGCCAAAATTAAAAGCATTTCCCATGTGAGTTAAGATTTAACTGTTAACAGTGAAAAATAGATAACCATGTTTTTCGCTCCATAAAACACACCTGACCATAAGACCATACGTTTTTAGAGGGGGAATGCAAGTTTTTAGAGGGGGAATGCATCTCAGGCTCTGCTCAGCACTCCCTTTCATGAGCCATGTAGAGCGTGTGTGCGGTGCTTGCAGGCTTTTCCCTGAGGAGGGAGTCACTGACGGGCTGCCCTTCTCCTTCATTGAGAAAAAGCCCCCAAGAGCAGCATACACGCTCCGCGCGGCTCTTGGGGGCTTTTGTGGGAGGTGGGGGAAGTGAGAGAGCCATGCTCTGTCACTTCCCCCACCTCCCACAAGAGCCGCACGCTCTTTAAAGGGAGCGCAGCTATCCCTGGCTTTTGCACCTCCTTGCAAAAGCCAGGGATAGTCATGTGAAGCCTCTGCAGGGCAGCGGGATAAAGGCTCCCCGCTGCCCTGCGGAGGCTTCGCGCGGCTAAGCTAGAAGACAGGACAGCCAGCGGGATCGCAGCACAGCACTGGCCTTCATCCCCTGCCCGGGAGAGGTTGCGCGCAGCTAAGGCTCTCCCAAGAGCCGCGCTTCCTTTAAAGAGCGTGTGGAGTGTGTGTGTGGCTCTTGGGGGTTTTCCCCGAGGAGGAAGAAGGGCAGCCCTTCTCCCTCCTCGGGTAAAAGCCCCCAAGAGCCGCACACATGCTCCACACGGCTGTTTAAAGGGAGCGCTGAGCAGAGCCTCCCACCTGTATTCACTCTATAAGACGCACATACATTTCCCCTTACTTTTTAGGAGGGGAAAGGTGCGTCTTATAGAGCAAAAAATACAGTACTTGGCTGTTGCACTTACTAATTGTCTGATTCAAGTCAAAGTTCTGATGAAAGCTAACATCCAACTCATATTTGTATCCAGTAATTTTGAATGGTCTTTTCTGGATTTGAGCAAAGATTAGATAGAAAACCCAGCAACAAAAAGTTGTAGATTGTAGCTTCACTGTAATGTTGGGCCCAACATAAACTTAAATAGCCTTATAACCCACCTACATTAATACAACAGGTTCAGTACAAATACAGATGGTGTTGTCATATCTTCTTAAGTGAATTTAAAAACAAAAAGCATAGGCATTGTTATTGTTATTGTTATTAAAATCAAGTACCTTTTCCCCTTTTCTTTTTGCTGAAAAAAATCCAGCAACAACAATGAAATGTAGAACAAACAGATAAAAATAGCAAAAAAGGCTGGATCACATTGTGGCAATAAAAACTAGTTTTGCAATGATCACTTAATAGACATTACTAAGGTGGGTAGAATAAACTGATTTGGGGCAAAACTGTAGGAATATACATGGATGGATCATGCTCACTACTTTTATAGTCTAAAATAGCCTTCCTCAACCTGATGCCTTCCAAATGTTATTAGGGCTCCAGGTCCCATGAGCCCCAGTCAGCCTGGTCAAAAGTTAGGCATGAATGGTGGTTGCAGTCCACAATGCTGGAAGGCCATCAGCTTGGGGAACACTAGTCCCAAAAATAATAAATGACTAAAGAACTCACCAGGCTAGATATACCATAGAAATAATAAAGATGAGCAAAACAAATGCACCAGCAGCTACACCATAAACCCAGGTCTTCAGCTTCCCATCTAAAAAGAATGAATGTTAGTCATTAGTCTGCAAGTTAGTACTCAACAAAAGAAGTTTTAAAGCTTGTTTTAATAAAAAGGCTTTCACACAGGTATGGTTAGTGATATCGTTCCATATCGCATCTTGGATGCTGCATGAAATTGCTTATCTGACATAGCACCTTTCCTTGCAACATCAGTGTGCAATGTGTCAATACAAAAAGGGCCAGAGAGTGAAGAGCAAAACCTGCCCTGTTCATTCTGTGAACTCCAGTGGTAATCAAGGACTGATAAGATTCAGAAAAAATACAGTATGTGCCTAGAGCCCAGAGAGGTGATATTACAGAACTTTCTCCCCCCACCGAACTAGATTCCCATTAACACTATTGATCAAGCTACACAACACCTTCCCAGTCAGTGAATGTGTTTAGGGGCTGGCAGTCAGAGGGGCAACTTCTACTTCAAGCCTGTGCCTGCTTATTCAATTTAAGTTTCATTCTGAAATCTAACACTTTTAGTTAAAGAACGATCAGTACAAGTGTATGAGTACACAAAGAACTAAAAGATAATAACCAAAGGTGGTGCTGTGGTCTAAACCACTGAGCCTAGGGCTTGCCAACTGGAAGGTTGGTGGTTCGAATCCCCGCAACGGGGTGAGCTCCGATTGCTCAGTCCCAGCTCCTGCCAACCTAGCAGTTCGAAAGCACATCGAAGTGCAAGTAGATAAATAGGTACCACAGTGGAAAGGTAAACGGTGTTTCCGTGCGCTGCTCTGGTTTCACCAGAAGCAGCTTAGTCATGCTGGCCACATGACCCAGAAAAACTGTCTGCGGACAAACGTCAGCTCCCTCGGCCACTAAAGCGAGATGAGTGCCGCAACCCCAGAGTCGTTCGCAACTGGACTTAACTGTCAGGGGTCCTTTGCCTTTAACTTTTTATACCACTTCTTATTCATGCTGTTAACAGAGGGGATAAGCTGTTGGCTCTTCCTGCATTAAAATTGTGCAGAGGCCAGAAAAACCCACCGCGTTCTACAAAAGCACTTAGCAGCACTAGCATGCGAGACTTCACCTGGTCCAAAAGGCTGCAGGAACCAAGTCCTTCCTCGTCCTGATTGGGGATTAGATGGCTGTGTGGGGTTTACAGCTCGACTGGTTTTTACATCTCCCTTTCTGTCGTCCACTGTGGGGATGACTACCACCGGGATGAGAGTGCACTGCTCAAGTGTGCCATCAGAAGACATTACTTCTGTGTACCCTTCTTCACACGCACATGTTCTGGTCTGCAGAGGAACAAGCGTTTTACATACAGTTGCAAATCCACACATCGCTGAGCACTACATGATGTGTCATGGAGCAATTTAAAAAGGGCCACTCTCTACCACGGAAAAGCTGTGGTGGGGGGAAGATTTCCCAGAGGCAGTGGGGAGAGGTTTAGCTATGTCCACCCAGCTTCCAAATATTGACCAACTAGCTCAAACATTATTTTTTATCTCCAAGAAGTATTGGGGTTCCCTTTTGAGATTTTACTTGCAGCTAAGCATCTTAAGAACGCTGCAGTCCCCACAATTCAATATCATGCACCAGCATGTGACTGGAGCCACATGCTGGATGGGTGGCTTGTTATGATACAGTAGCACATACCTCACTACAGTAAGAATAGGGCTGGCTGCACGGTGGCTTACATGACCTGTCAACATCTGGCTGGCGCATCACTAAGCAGCCTCCTGCAGAACAAAACAAATCACATTTTGACACAACTGTGCCTCTGAACCGAGGAAGCTAATTGCTGCAGCTAGGAAAAGTGACATCCCATAATGGAAGAGGATGCTCTCCCACTCCTTCGCAGTTTCTCCGAGGAAGGACACAGCAACGGGTGGATTTACTGGCATCGCTCTATGTCTCATTAATATGTCGGTGTGCCAGATGCCATTTTCTTCTTTACGGCTCACACAGGTAATTGGCTGTGTATGTGAAAATGTGCAGGGGATAACGGATGTTGAACTTTGAGAGGTAATTGTGTTCTTGGCAGGATGGCTTTAATGCCGCTAACAGTACTATTGTCAAACATGATACATGGGAGAAAACATATTCACTACATGATGAACGTCCTTTGTCTTGATCCTCCAAACACCGAGCAAATTTGCAGCCCCCCCCCAAGCAAGAAGGGGGTAAGTTACCATGCAACGTTTGGGAGAAACACCGTCTCCACTGTATGTTTGGCTTTCTTATACTACTAGCATAGACCCATGGGTGTAGCAAAGGGGTGCAGGGGGCAGCTTTCCCCCCCCCAACTCCTCAAAACATATTGAAAAGCATTAAAAATAATTAACTGAGGCTCTGCACTGCCCCCCCCCCGGCAGAAGCCTCCTCCCTGACAAAAGCCTGCCCCCCATCACAATGTCCTCTTTTTTGGGGGGGATTTTTACCTGTGATCTTCCAAAAAAGCTCAACAACTTTTATGGACAATCTCCTAAAAAAAGTTCAGACCCCATCATCATGTTTTGTTTTGTTTTTTACTTTCCATGCTTCTCTGAAATGTTCTTGTTTAGTGGAAAAGAGAATTATTATCTCTTAAGGCAGGCATAGGCAAACTCAGCCCTCCAGATGTTTTGAGACTACAATTCCCATCATCCCTGACCACTAGTCTTTTAGCTAGGGATCACGGGAGTTGTAGCTGGAGGGCAGAGTTTGCCTATGCCTGCCTTAGGGCGAGACCTTTATACTTTATAGTGCTATGCAATCTTAAAGGAGGGGGGTGTTGCTGTTGGACTCCAACTCAGGTCAGTCCCAGTCAGCAGGGCCAAGGATGAGAGATAGCTGGAATTGCAGTCCAGCAGTATTTGGGGGGCTCACATGTTCCCCATCCCCTTCCTTAAAGGCTGTTGCATGCATGGCAAGACAACATGCTCAAGACGAGAGTGAAACAAGTAACTGAAAACAAATATTTTGCTTCTCAAGAATTGATCTTTCTTGGTGTTCTGCTCTTAATTCTCAGTAGCTAGAAGGTTAGGTATGTGGCACAGTTATTGTTTTAAACCAAAGAAGCACGCACAGGCTTTCATCATTGTTTTGAGCCAGGATCCTTGTTGCCACCGTTCAGTAGTACCCAGTTTGCCCATTTCTTCCTCAAACAACTTCAGCAGTACAATGTAGCTGCCCACTCAATATAAGTTTGCTGCTGCATCCTGAAACAGCCATGCCCATGTACTGGTGAGAAACAATGATGAAGTCCTGACAATAACAGATGCAATTAGATGCAGTTAGGTAGCTGTATGTTAACCAAGGGATTAGCAGAGAACCAAATCAGTCTTGCTAGCTGGCGAGTGAAATGGAATAAATTCCGAATGTCCTGGCAATAAGATGCACATGCCTGTAAATGCCCTTAATGCAAAATGTCAGCCATCTGGGGGGCTGCAGGAGGAAAGAGCAGCTTCATCACCCGTTTCATTTTGAATTAACGTATCTGTAAAAATAATACTTGGATATAAGAAGGCCGCTCGAAACCATTATGCTGTGATAGAAGTAGGACATGTGAGAAACACTGCTCTATAAACAAATACAAATGTCAATGCAGTTGAACCGAGTGAGCTTCAAGATAGCACATAGACATTCTGGCACTGCTACAGAGAAGCATTACAGCATCAGTGCAATGTTTTTAGGCCTAGCCCTCTTACTTTCAGAAGACTGCACATAATGTCTGTTAAAAAAAAAGCAGTGTAGAATGGCTATCCATGAGGTAATCCTAGCCTTGGAATGAGGAAATAAAGCTTATGTGAATAGTGCTGTAATCCCCACCCCCACTGCTTTCAATAGGAAATCCTACTGTTTACAGCTGAATTGGGGAAAACATCGCTTGGGTTTTCTGCAGACCGTTCCAATTCAGCAGTGATCAGCAGGTTTTCCAGGGGAAAGCAGAGGGGCAAAAAAGAAACCAAATTAACCCATGACTAGAAATCACAGGATAAACAAAAGTGTGGATGGGCCCTGAGTCTAGATATATACAGGCACACCCCTTATCCTAGATATATTTCTCCTCATTTTCTAAAAACCAGAGCCTTATGCAGATGTTAGAATCATTGGTGTTGAGGCAGGTAGTCTTTCTAGTGGTGGCCCCTTGAAAAATGAGACTTCTCCTGTCACAAGTGTGCTCTTTTGGCAGCCTCTTTTGTTGGGTGGGGTGGGAGCTGCAAAAACATTTTATGTTCAGGTAGATCTCTGAGATGCAGCTGGTGAGTTGCTATTTCAAATGCTATTTCTTAGTTTGTGCCGATTGTTATGATTATATGCTTTTATATTAAAAAAGTTTTACATAGTAATTATAGGGTTATATCCAATGGCAACTTTCTCTTAGCAGAAAGCACTTCCACTCTCACAAGGTGGGATATCTGGTTTTTGCCAGTTTCCACTGCTCACTTACTTCCCTGAAAAGTTGCTCCTAAGAGTTGCTATGTTACATGGAGAGCTGCCGCAGGTGTGTGTGGTGGTGGGGAACGAGCAAAACTCATGTTGTGTGAGTAGAAGTGCTTTTCTCCAAGGCGAACTTGACAGTGGGTACAATCCATCATTTTTATTGCTGGAAACTGCTTTGAGGATAGCAGCTGAGAAGCCCATTCTAAACCTTTGAAGACACAACCCAGCCAAAATGTAATCCCACTGACTTGAATGGGAAGCAGTTTTAGGTGTGCTAATCTCTTTGAAATCAACAAGACATAGAAGTGCTTTAGGCTTGGCTGAATTTTGACCTAACAAATATATAGAAGTGGTAGAAATCTGTTCCATGGATGTGCTCTACCGCTCCCAATCCATATTACATCCAAAGCTAAAGGAGCTAGTTTGCTATGGTTTGGCTTACACCGTAACTAGCTATTCTCAGGAACCCAATGCAAAGCTAATAATCACAAGCTTTCATAAGTGCTCATTAACATTTTGTAAGAAACTTCAATGAGCTCCGAAGCACATATATCAGTGGAACTTTAATACCTGTAGTCTGATCGTAACAATCCTTTAATGACTCTTAAGTAACCTCTTGCAGCCTATCATGTCAATAATCCCTGGATTAATGTTGTGTAAGAATTCGCTAATTTCATAAGCAATCATAAACACTAATCACATGGTGTCTACCACTGACATTATTATTACTCACAGAAGCAACCCAAAGCAACTGACAACACAATATAAACACTAAAAACCAATTACAACAAATCAACGCCCCCCCAAAGCCCCCACATAAATACAAATAAAAGTCAGGTGTTGCAGAACCTGTCCCATTAAAAGAGGCCTCAAGTACTTTAGACCCTTCAAATTAAGGGCCAAAATTCCAGGTTAAAAGGAAGGCTTTTGCCTGATGTCAAGCAAGCCCTGCTGGGGGTCCCAACACAGCACCCCAATCTAGATCATAGCAAAGAGATATTTCTACTTTTTCTGAAAAAGGTTCAGTGTGTTCAAGATTGTGAAAGGGGAAGAACGCTTACCTGTAACATTCAATCCATCTGACCTTTGGCACCATACTGTTCGAGAAGATCCCTTCCATGGGCTGGCCATCCATTTGTATTCATAACACTGACCATCTGAATTGGAAACAGTAGCACAGTCAGAAATCCTCCATTTGGCTTGAGAGAAACATAGGGAACTGGTTTTTACAGAGTTGGTTCATCTAGCTCAGCATTATCCTCACCAGCAGTGAGGAATCCTTGGCCTAGTTTAGCCTGACAGCACCTACAATTGGCCCAGGAGGCCATTTCTAGAGAATTCCACCAACCTGGAATCATGTGACATGATTTGACATAACCTGTCAGGCAAGCATAGGTAGAACGCATTACTTCCAGATGTCGCTGTTCACGCATGCGCGGAAGCGGTGAATCGCGACCCATGCACACGCATGCACGCAGGTTGCGTTCACTTCAGGATGTGAACGGGGCTCCGGAACGGATCCCGTTTGCATCCAGAGGTACCACTGTACTTTAAAACTGTCACTCACTTGCCTATAGATTTTAACACTCACCATTACACTGTCTTGTTTCCAAAACTTGCTCTGGGCAAAGGTGTTGATTATCTAGGTCCTGAATGATCACTGCTCGAGATCGAACTTGTATTCCCCCAAAGCCAAGATCTTCGCCATTTACACAGGTCAACTGACAGAGGCTCCATTCTGCCCACTCCTTTAAGTAACAGTCACCTGTCCAATAATGCAAAAAGTATTAATGAAGAAGTTAATTAACAAGAGGGATTTGCGACATTATGCCACAACCTTAGTCTTAAAGATTTGTATAGGATTATTTGGTCGCAAATAATGGATCTCCTGCCCCAGCATAGTTTTTAATAAACCTCACCCAAGCCCCAAAGTGATGGCACAAAAAGACTTGGTTGTTTGAACTGATAATCTGCTCATTGGTATATCTGGTATTTCGGTATTCACGATCCGAAAGCAGCAAAGAATATATACCACACCCAAAGCTTTCTTACGGCTTCAGAGCCACACAAAACACAGCATGTTAAGTGAACGTGGGTTTTCTGGAAAGTCAGCTTTGCCAATCGTGCCCTGTGTATGGGGGCCATAAAGTGAAAAAGGCATCTAGGCTTGCAAATGAGTTTGGAGCTTTAATTATTTTAGCAAAAGGACTATTAAAAATTCATGTTGCCTTACATTATGTTGACAACAAATAAAATCAACTTCATGTTTAACAGGATGCCTTAATGAAGGGGATTTTATTTGCTAACATTAAGGACTCGCGTAAAGAAATGAATTATTGAATAAACGATGTATGTATAATAGGAGGGCATGTAGTGTTCTTTGGAAACATTAACTAGAGTGCATCATTAACCCATCCCTAGAGGGCAGTTAATCTTTTCTTGGGTGAATTGTGGGGCCATTCTAGCAAAGGTCACTTCCTCTACAAAATTATGAGTGAACTGCAACAACATCCCACCCCCCGCTCTCTATATTTTTTAAGATTATCTGTTAAAGAGCAATAAATCTGAGCTTGAAACATTGTAGCACTTGTTCAAATCTGCTGTTAGGATCCAGTACTGAGTTGACATTAAAGAGCAAGTTTTGTTAAAAACTTTATCTGAACCTACAGCCCTGCCCATAATCATTCTTTCAAATATTGTTATAAAAGCCCCAATAAAGCATTTGATTCATAAGAGTGATCTTAGATTGGCTAATAGTGCCCATATGGCCAATGCAGGAAGCATCAACTCCATTCTAATGGGATTCATTTGCCCTTAGTGATGTCAGCATGTAGCAAAATCTTAGTTTATTTTTATATGTATACAAACATTGTATGCCTCTTTCCAGCCCCAACAAGAGTGCCAAAGGCAGTTTACATCATTATTATTATTTTTTTGTCATCATTAAGGACAATAATGAACACAAAACCAGTTTAAACATTGTGGTGTCATGTGTGACCCCAAGATTGGCCTAAATCGCTTGGGGAGGAATGAAAAAGAGGGACAAATAGCAGCAGCCAAAGGGCGAAACAGCAGTTGTGAACAGTAATGAACAGCCATCAATGTGTAAGATTAAGGGCTTTTGGATGGGGGAATTACCTTCACCCAAATCAGCACCTGGTGGAAACTGAAGGACAACTAGAGAACAATTGGCTCAGAGCTATTAGTACAGGCTGTAATTGCTTCTGAACATTTACTTTTAAAAGGTGGGTGGGAAATCACATTAAATTGGAATAATTACAGGCTAAATCCATCTCAGGTGTTCAAGGCCCTGTGCTAGCATCAGGACCAAAAGCAAAGCTTGCTCCTTCTCTCCTTTGGCTCCAAGTTGAAAGCAGGAGGAACTACGGGAAGGGAGTTCACCCTTGAGCCTAACCCACAGCAGGTCTGAGAGCTCACATCAGCCTGCTGCTCTCTAACACTGTTTGCTGACACTTGGAGCATGAGTACTGCATCCATGTGCAACCTTTGGGCCCTGCTGAGTTTGGGGCTTCTTAAATGCAGGTTCTTCCTGCATACCTTTGGGTTCCCTCTCTTATAAGGATCCAATCCTGCCTACTCCCTTTTTGTCTGGGTTTCCAGTGCAACCACACAAGGGGCTACATAATTTGCTGGTAAGAAAATATTAGTGTTACAACGATAGATCACATTCTTATGAAACTGAGTGGGCAGAAGACTCCTCTGACTTGCTGTAGCATACAGCAGTGCAATATGGGAAAGAACATAACCTTCTAAGGTTCAACAGAGACTCATTATTCATGCAAACACAGCTGGTCACCTGGGCAAGGTAGGGTACAGGTTTCCTCAAGCACCATTTTCTTATTGCCATCAACAACCAGCTCAATTTCCCCACAAAATTCTTCATCCACTATTTTCCCAGCATCATCGCTGGATCCATCATAGACCACACAGGAAATGTTTCTGACTCTTGTCCCTTCTCCACACTGAGCATTCTGGAAGAAGAGAACCATAAAAAGGATTAAGTTGCAGGTGGAGAAAGCCAATGCTTCTACTTCCTCACTAGGGTGAAGAGAATTCCACAAATTTTCAATGGGACTTCTCAGCTGGCAGGCAGCCCAAGTTTATCAATCCCATTTAGCTTGCCAAAGTTCACATGATTTATGGTAGCCAAGGCTAGTGCTTCTGCCCTATCTTGTTTAGTTTCTGATCTCTTAGCATTCTGGCATCTCCTTAAGCCTAACACAAAAGAGATCTGAGAGAAATCAAGCTGTGCATATTTTCTAATTTTATGGATGACAACAGGCATACTTTCATAGTGAACAGGCAAACAAAAGTCTTATCATAATGTACTTACTGAATGTAAAATAACAGAAAGTCATTTTACTCAATCAACATTCAATGGGTATGTTAAGTTTACTTTTGAGTGTGGAATTTCCATCTGGAATCACGTAGGCTTTCTGATTAAGCAAAACCCCAGATCTTTTAGATCTGTTGCCTTGAACCATGCTACCACAAATATTCAGAAAGAGGTTGCACCATGCCAGAATGTGCTTGTGACTGTAGCTTTTTGTAATCTGCTTTGTGTGTTTTTCTTACACTCTAGTAGTATATACATTTGAAGAAATGAATAGAATAAAAATAAGTTTGTGCTCCTGCATTAAACTTTCCTTACACAAAGAAAACCAGCATGTCAGAGGTAAGACTCAGGTAGAATCTTTCCTTCTGACACAACAGCTGTGTAATGATGGGCAGATAGTAACTTTGCTTATTCAAACACCGATTCTGAAATGTTATAGTCCTCATGAGATGTTCCTTGCTAAACACTGGAAACTGAGTCACAAGAGTGGGACAGGATGGTTTCCATTTCACTTAAAAAGTCTGAGCTAGTGCTCACCTCACCTTTTGAGGTGAGGTGAATGAAGAATGAAGTTTAGAGGTACTTAATAAACAATATAATAAGCCATTTGTGTGTGTGTGTGTGTATCTGAGGGTGAGATAGAGGGAAAGGCTTCAAACTTTTGTTTTACCTCAACTTTGCATTCAGCCCACTGACTATACTGCCACCGATAACAGGGCTTTACGGGACATGGTTTGAACTGCTCCATTAGCGAAGGACAAGGTCTCCCATCACCTTGGAAAGGTTGAATAATAGTTCTCCTGCGTATCATCCTTCCTTCAAAACACACAGAGAGGAAGAGAAGCGAGAATGTAACAATGGCATTAGTCTTATGCATCAAGGAGTCTCAGCCTCTGGCTTTCATTATTCAGGATCAGGATTAATTTACTTAATCCAGACCTTGGTCTGAAAGCAATAAGGAACAAGTTGTGAATGTGTGTATAGTTTCAGCTCCCACCATGACTGACCATTGGCCTGAGGCTGATGGGAAATGGAGGTCAACAACACGTGGAAGACCTCTTGACATCAACAGAGATTAAGGAATGAGCGAAAGGAGATCTTGTGCCAAATCAATCTCCTGGGTGAATGAGAGAAATGCCAATTCTTAGCCAGAGGCCAATATAGGTTCTTCATGTTGTTAGGCCATACTGGGGCATCCAAAGGGACAATTTGAGTTGTGGTCTAAGATTTTGAGGGGTGGGGAGGGGCCTGTCAGTATTTTGCTTACTATGAAACTCTGGGCTACGCTATGTATAGTGATGGTCATGAATAACAATAATAATCAGAAGAAAAAGAAGAAAATGATGAAGAAGTTGGGTCCAGAGATCTGTCCACAGCGTAGGCAAAGTTGGCTTTGCCTTCCTATCCTCACCCCAACGACCCTAGAAACCACCCATAAAATGCTCCATATAAATTGGGGTAGCCTGTGACACAAGGGGCTAAGCAGAAAGGAGGAAGGCACAGAAAAATGCATGGAATCATTTTCTATGTATGGGGTTGTCATGGCCCACTTCATTCAGAAGGGTCTTCCAACCCTTGGAGGTGCCTTTTCTAGGAGCTTGCAGGACTGCTAGGGGGAAGATGGGACAGAAAATCAGCTGCTGCATGAGGGTGGATCTCATGATGATAATTAATATGCGTATTAAATAGGAAGTAATTGTCATTGACCTCCGAAGAATTGTAAAAACTTATTTAGCATTGGGTTGTGAATTGCATGTATTGAATTGTCTAGCAGAAAAACTTGTTCTGGTACTATTATAATTATAGGAATTGCACCTCGTCCCAGTTTTCTCAGAACTGGTTTTGAGGAAGTGGTGCCATGCCCAAAGAAAACAGCAAATAAGTTCACTTGCTAAATCAAGTCCCATTTCATGATTGGATCTGATCCCTCTAGGGATTTTATTATGTACACTCTTTTGTTAAGTTGTTTGCAGCTCTTATTCTAATAAATAAAGTAAATAAATTTGGGGGTAAGTATTAAGGGCTTAAAGAGTTTGCAACCTGTGCCTGATGATGACAAACTTTGTTTACAACCACAGACACACAGAATGTTTTAAGGGGGAATCAGTGGCATCTTCCTTCCAAAGTCAAAAGTTCCAAACCTAGGAGCATTTAATAAAGGTGATTCATTCATATTATCTTTCTGTGGTTTAGATATTTGTTTAGTTTATAAATTCTTAGTCTCACAAGAGAAAAAATACTTAGAAAGCAGAGGGAGGTTTGTTTATCCTCTTTGTCTTCCCAGACATTATTATGAACCGAGAATTTTCAAAGAAGACAGGATATTTCAACAAGACTTAAAAGAAAATTAAAGCAGTGTGGATTTAGCAGCCATTAATCTTCAGGCCAGCTAAGGCAGAGACGCTACTCAGGCGTGCTGGAGGACCCAGGCTCTATTTCCAAGGACTTACATTCCTTCGTCCCTTTTGTGGGTTGATTCTGTTCCTTTCTTCCTAAGGTATTACATTTCATTACGGAGACAGATGTCACTACAGCACTAGCACAAGGACGAGTGTGCAAGAGTGTGTGTGACTTGTAGAAGCACTAAAAGGTTCATTGACCAGTGATAGCAATAAAGCCTTATTTGAGCATCTTGTTTCATCTCAACCAAAATGCACTGTGGTATTTGACACTAGAAGTAGACACCATACTAGGACTTCCATTCACGCCGTACTTTCTAGGTACAGGCCTGCACTTTAAAGCTCCATGTCTGAACAGGGTTTTTTGGGGGGTGGGGTTTGCTTTGTTGTTTTGTTGTTGTGGTGGTGTTGTCCCCTGGAAAACCTAAATTTTACCTCTGAAATGAAGCAAAGCAGCAGTCTGTGGAAAACCCGGTTGCCATTTGCTCCAATTCAGCAGTGAAACATGGGCTTCCCCAGGGAAAGCGTTGGGACAAACAAGCAAGCAAGAAAACCACTCGAGCACAAAGCCCAGGCCTATGCCTAGAAACGCAACACAAAAGGAAGCCTGGATGAGCCCTTAGTTAAAAGGCATAATAGTGTTATAAAAAGAGATTAGAATCATTATTTTAAAATAATAATAATACCTGTTGCCTCTTGTGCAGCTGTAAGACTACTTGGGTTACATTCCGTCCCCAGAGGAATGGAATTTTATACAAGCTTCCCTTGAGAGTCCACTGAGTGGCAGCAGAGCTATATTAGAAGCTAGCTATAATCCTCTGCCTCCTGCTGAGATGCTGAATAAGTCAAATGCCTCTAGCCATGAATGCAGTTAGTGCACACAGTGTTGTGTTGTGGTGTGATGCCCTTCCCAACACGGTAGCACAAAATAAATGACTACAGTGGTACCTCGGATTACACTTCGGGTTACAGACTCCGCTAACCCAGAAATAGTACCTCGGGTTAAGGACTTTGCTTCAGGATGAGAACAGAAATCACGCTCTGGCGGCACAGCAGCAGCAGGAGGCCCCATTAGCTAAAGTGGTGCTTCAGGTTAAGAACAGTTTCAGGTTAAGAACAGACCTCCGGAACGAATTAAGTACATAACCAGAGGTACCACTGTATCTTGTGCATGTGGTGAGGGATGAAAATGTCATATAAGTGACCCCAAATATATATTGATGAACAACGGATAGCTTAGTGGGTAGAGCACGAGACACTTAATCTCGGCCATAGGTCAAGCCCCATGTTGGGCAAAAGATTCCTCCATTGCAGGGGGGTTGGACTGGATGACCCTCGTGGGCCCAACTCCACAATGCTATGATTCTGTGATTTAGACTATCATACCTTGACTTGGAAAGCAAAGATATGAACAAGCCTCATTCCCCTACATGGAGTGACTTCACACGAGTTGAGCGACAAGCCAGGAAAATGCAGTCAACTATAGTTTCCTGTTATGCCTAGATTTGGAGACTATGGTTAATGGCTTCCAGGCAAGCCAGAACATTAAGCCAAATTTAAACCATGGCTTAACATCCTGGCTTGCAAGGAAGCCATTAACCATCATTTCCCAGTTTGGAGATAATACAGTGGTACCTTGGTTTACAACCATAATCAGCTCCGGAGGTCCAGTTGTAAACCAAAACAGGTTGTAACCTAAGGCACGCTTTCGCCAATGGGGCCTCCCAAAAAAATGGGTTGTAATAATAAAAAAATGGGTTGTAATCCAAAAAAAGGGACACACACTTCCAGGTTTGACGCGGTTGTAATCCAAAATAGTTGTAATCCAAAGCGGTTGTAAACCAAGGTACCACTGTAGTTTACTGCAGATTCCTGCTTGTTTCCCCTGCTTTCATGAAGCGAGAAACAGAACAAAAGTATGCCACGCAAGAGGCTTGTTCAAATTAGGATGGACAAGATATGATTGTCCACATGTGGCCAATGTCTACCATGTTGTGGTTGCCACTGGCTGTATGCTTTCATCGTTGCAGAGTTTCGACCATTTTGAACTAGTTTCAGATCCTGGTTAAATGTAACCCTGGTTACTGTTAACCATGATTAAGGATGGTGCCAACCAACAGCTTAAGTGGGGAGGAGGAATTTGCTCTGGGGAGGAAAATAGCTACATGGAAAGAGTACAGGCAGGCTCTTGGTTTGTTAAACCAGGTTCTACAGGAAACTCTGTAACATTTCAATCACCTACTAAGGTTTCTTGCCTTACACATATTTGTAATTGTTCAACACAATTTAATTCTAAGCGCAAACAGAACTTTGTGTTTATGTCAATACATTCTTTGATTTTCTGGAATCTACAATCTGAAAAGAGATGCATTTATAACAATCTATTGATGCTAACTGAATTTGTAGGAAAGCAGCCTAACACCTTTGGGTGCTTCTCAGGGCCTAAAATTGTTTTATGTTTACTCTGATCTGCCAGTCACAAATATAGTCCCCTGCAACAGTTTCATGCAGAGTTTTGCCATCTCTCATTTCCATTATCTAAGTCAGAAATGGATTTTGACAATCCTGATCCTCTTAGCACAAGCGTGGCATAAGGGAAGCTTGCAGGCAGGCAAAGCAAACCTCCCTAACCCTACAAATCTCTTTATCCAAGCAATTTCCCCTTCTGTTTCTCAGTGGCTGGTATGAGCTGGAGGCTCATGTTTTAAGACGTTTAAGCATCAAAGAGAATCTCCCAAACTTACCGGCTAGGCCACAAGCCTGAGAGCACTCGGACCACGGAGACCAGTCTGACAGCTGGCAGTTCACAGGGCATTCTACCACACAAGATGTATTCATGTGCCAGGTCTTTTCCAAGCCAAGCTAATAAAAAATAAAAAAGAATGATTCTACTATCAATAAGTCAACATGCAAGATGTTCATGCCACTGGATAACAGCTGAATTGAAGGTGACCACTCCTTTGAATAGAAGTTAATAATTATGAAGAAAAAAGAGAGAGAAATCAACTGCATAAATGTATGAGTCAGTAAATGCTTGTTCAGAATTGCAGCAATTCACATAAGAACTTAAACATGTTCCAAATCATTGAATAAGATATAGACAGACAAGTGGGTTGTCAGGGGGTCTTTTCCACTGGGCCCCTGATCTCCTGCCCTTTCCCTCCTTTTTTGACTAGTACATGATGGCTTCCCCTCTCCTGGGCCTACATATTCAACTATACATAGAAGAAACTAGTACACACATGTTTTATGCAAATTTGTGTCACTGAGCTGCGTCCAAAAGTCTCTTAAGGACCTAGAAACGTCCCTGCAAACAACACCTTAAATATAATTTTGTTACTGTCTCAATATCCAGAATTGAGGATCAGTGAAGGAACATCATTTTAAGTGGTATAATGTCTGAAATTTAGCACAGCTGTTAGAAGCTATCAACTACATTGTGCAGCTATAATATAGGCATTTAACATCCATCTACCCATCAGTATAAGACGTGCGCCTGCACATTCTGAGCTGAACAGTTGCAGCATCATTAACAACCACAAATGAGGCTGGAGACCTCTCTTCTGTTCTGCAAATGGCATCACTTGTTATTTCACTTCTGAAATCTCTAAATAGGAAAGCTACAACAGTAGCTTCAAACTCTATACACACAGACAGCTCTACACACTGCAATTGCCCTAAGAAATATTTGTGCTATGCTAGTGTTTCCACAGCCAACCTGTATTGTGTGGACATCACGTGTAAATGTGCAGAAATGCTTTTCCATCACCAACATACATGATTCTGGGAAATCTGACTGAGCCAGATTTTCAGACGAATGTGCTAATGCTAAACAAATTCCCAAACCTTACTCAGCTTAAACCCTGAACTTGCAGAAAGCCAGCATTCATTCCTAGCACTTGGCTATTAAGCAGAAGGTTTGAGGTGGCTGTAGACATAGCCCCCTAAACAGCAATAGAACAAAGTATAAGAAAGACAGAGAATAAACTGATGTGCACTCCCAAGTCTAAAATCAAGGCCCAGTTCTTACAGCCAGCAGTTGTTTTTTCTCAATTGTGGGTGAGAGCTCACATGACTGAATGTTACGCCTTCCTCCCAAAGCCCACATGTTGAAAACCAGGTGCCAGGTTGCAGGCTGTCTTCACATGCAATGCTAAAATATGGGTTAGTGCTATGAGCTCTGTGAGCTTCAGGACTGCACACTCCCCCCTCCTCTCTCTTCCAGAGTGGCCATGAAGGGATCAGAGGTTCCCACTTCTGTTTCTGATCGGCCTCGGTTTAGTGTTATGTTCAAACCCTAATCTTAACTATGATTTACTAAAGAAAGTAATCTTCATAAACCATGGTTTAATGCAAACACTTTAGTAAACCAGTTAAAACTAACCATGGTAGGTTTGGATGCAACAATATGCTGTGGTTAGTAAAAAAAAAACCCAGCCAAAAAACCAAAACAGAAGCAAAGATTTCTGAATTCCTAGGGTGAACTAGAGGAGGAGGGCAAAGCACATAAGTCCAACTGTCACACAACCTCACCCTTTAACACTAGACACAGATGCCTGAAATCCTCATTTTTATGTACACAGATTTGTTTGTTTGTATGGAGGACAATAATGTGTATTAGGTGATTTTGGTATACTAATTAACACCTGCAAACCATTGTCTCCATTTAAGCCCAAATGTATAGAAGCGAACTTCTTGTTAAGCTCCTATGCAGCAGGTTCATGCTAGTCTCCAGTAGGGCAATCTCCAAGTCAACAGAAGAATGCCTTGGTAGACTGAAATGTTCTCTCACTGATTTCTGAATGTTTTCAGTGTTAGTGCAATCATTCACAGGACGCAGTTCTCTACCTAAGGGAGATTGCCAAAAAAAGTCACTTCATAATGTGAAAGATGATAGTCTACCCTAAGATCTGTGTAAATGTCTGGGATTTAACAAGATATCTCTGCCTAAACTCAGCAGGAATTCCATCTCAGGTGGGTTACTTTTTTAAAAAGCGAAGCTTACCTGCTGATAGCCTGTTTGTAAGAAAGGCACAGAATGGCAGAGAGAAAGCTTAGTTTAAACTCCTCTGATTTGTTAATGTAGGTAAATGAGCAACAATAAGCTTCTGGGTATTTGAACAGCATGGAGTCTGTCCTGAATTTAAATAATTTGAATTTCAGAAACCTCAAGGAACTGCCAAGGAAAGTTTTGTGATGTGTTAATTTTGGAACCCAGCAGAGATCTACTAGTGTTCCGGCTGTTCTTTGAGATTTTGTGATAAGCAACAATACACACTGAAAATATGCGGGGGGGGGGGGGCGTCGGGAATTAATTAAGCCTGGCAGCAATAAGGATGTTGGAGTAGCTTACTTAGCAGATTGGTGGAGACTTTCTGAGATAATCAAGGATGCATTAAGACAACGCCAGTTTATACACAAGAGTATATATTGCAGTGAACATGGGTACCTAGGCAGGATCTAGGTTTTTTTAATCCTAAAAAAATCTAGAGGGGGTAGTAGTCAGGTTTTACTCAGAGTAGACCCATTGAGATTAATGTACCTGATCGTTCTCTTGAGATTTTATCAAGCAGATATATCAACTACGGTACATTTTATTTGACGTTTGTTCTGCTACAGGGATAGGGCACCTCTGGCCCACAGTCCAATCTTAGCCCACCAGGGGGCTACAGTTTTGTCTGTGAGGCCACCTCCTCCTGTCAATCAGTTGGTGCCACTGGGTAATGTCAGCTGATGGTTCAGGAGGCGGGGTTCAGTTCTGCTAGGCACTGGCTGGGGTCCTTGAGTAGCGGGCCATGGTGGAGATGGTGGGGCTCTCAGGCCTACCGCCAGTGGTAAGGTGGATGTTGGGGGAAGTCACACTCTGCACAACCATTACCTGTAACTTATTCATTTATTATAACCTTATATCCTGCTCTAACCTGAGGCCTTAAGGCAGCCAACACCAGTTATAAATGAAACAGGTCGGTCTATGTCCCTTGCTTACCATACAGTATAGGCAGGACAGAAAAATGGATGCAGCAAAGAAGGAATGTGGAAGCAGAGAAAGCAGGACATTAAAATATTGATCATATATGACAGTTTGAAGGGGGAGGCAGTTTAGAAGGGGAGATTCAGCCCCACATGAACAGGTGTACAGACTCTTCTGACTTCCTGCTGAATTAAATCCGCCCTAGCTTATTGTTTCGGGAAAGGTATTCATGCTTCTCTAATATCCATGTCAAGAGACACACTTCATATCATGTCTCATTAAGTAAGCAATATAAAATAATACAAGAGAGCCAGGTTTTGTCGTGAGACATATGTACAGGCACACACAAACACACAGCTCTCATTAACTTCAATAGGAAATACTGGCAAACATCCAAAGGAACTTTCCCCGCTGCACCTAATACTTTAAAATGCAAATAGACCCAACCACATTTGCAATGTGCATAAGAGTAAAGTGGTTTATGTGCAAGTATATCTTTCATAAAGAAGGAAGCATTTACTTTCCCCAAACTAGTAGACTCAATAGATTTACAATATATCAGCACTGAATAAGTTGAGATAGTGAGTGCAAATCTCACTTTGTCCATAACAAACTTTAGAGCTTTTGCTGTCCTATTTATAGTGACTGAAAGTCAACCTAGTGCTATTTTGATAGACTTGGAGATGTATTAAAATGTTGCTGCAGTGCTGTTCATAAAACTACAGATTCTGGAGCCTTAAGACACCATCTGCCAAACTCTGTTTCACACAGGACCTAAATGGAGCTAATTCACATTCTTTATTTGAGAGTAAGCACATTGTTCCTTTCTGGGGCCTGTCTTGACTTATTCCTGCGTTTTAGTGATCATAATGTGCATCCGTTCTGATTTGTTGTTCACCCACCTATGGCTGTTTAGTTGTGCCTAACTGCAGGAACATTCTGGGATTACTAGATTTTCTTGTTATCCACTGACAAGCTTGTGGGATGCAAAACCAACCATGATTCAAAACTACAGCGTCATCTGTACAGAGAAGGCGTTGAATAGGCATGTGAAACCGTTACATGGAGGAGAGATGGAGAACTTGTGGCCTTGCAGATGTTGTTAGATGCCAGCTCCCATCAGCCCCAGCCAGCATGGACAATGATCAGGAATAATGGCAGCTGGAATCTAGCAACATCTGGGAGGTCACAGGTTCCCCACCCCAGTTTAACCGTTTCCTAGGTGAGGGTTAATTTTTCAAGCAGCCTTATGTACGAGCCATGCTTGTTTGTTAATGCCGCAGGCTTCCCCAATATTATTGAAGAGGTTCCTTGACTTACAAACCTGATTCTGAAAAGCTGGCACTAACCCTAGATACAAGAAGAAACGAAGAAAAAGAAAGGACACCCTGAACGAAAATGATGTTGGCAGATGTCCAAAGCACTACAAAGGAACCACTTCAAATTAAAATGGTGATTACCATCCTGATTAAGATTTATGATACTTATTCACCTTGATTGCTTATTGTTCCCAAACCATTACTTTCAGGAGCTAAAAAAAAAAAAAAAAAGCAGCATACCTTTGTGGTCACACACTTATGCAAACAGGAAATTAAGCGACAAAACCACTGATTATGGCACAGGCTCTTTTCAGGGGTACTTAACAGTCCTCGAATAACACTGAGAAGCATCTGCCAGAGTGTAGCTCCATGCAGCTCTGTGCCAGTTGACTCCATGTCTGAATGAAAGCACTTAGAGATGATGGGGATTATTTACAGGACCAGAAAAAGGAAGAGGAAAAGAAACACCCACTCACCTTTTCACAGTATTTCAGGTCAACCGACTTGCCATCGCTGCGAACACAATCAAGCATCCTTGTTTTGATCCCGTTACCACAGACGGCTTTCTCACTTAGCTGGCAGGTGCTCCAGTCTAGAGGGTAACAAGGGGGTAGGGTGGGTTGAATAGAGGAGGAAGCCATTGAGAAAGAAAACGCATTTCTCACTATACCAGAGTGAACTAGGATACAGTAAAATGCAGTAGTAGCCTGTGCAGCAGGACGAAGATGCAGAACCAGCCTCGCAACACCGGCATCGCTACACAGCCTGTTATTGCTAAGATGTCACCTCCCACTAATGTTTCATTCAATCCCATTTTTCAAATTCCAGTAACCAACAGCAGGCCTCTTATACAGCTTACTAGGAAACTGCAGCCAACAACAGCCCAGTGGAATCCAGTGCATGCTTACTCAACAGGTTTCCCATTGAGTTCAATGAGGCTTATTCCCAAGTAGGTGTGCAAAAGATTGCAGAGGAAAATTGCAATCCTCTAGATGTTTCTCACTGTAGTGTTTACTGGTCTTGTGAACATGCATAGGATTTCAGTGCAAATGATGCTTCTGGATCAAAAAGATCAGCAATACAAAGAAAACAAAAAAGCTTGCATCGTATACTAATAGCAAACACAGTTAGTGCCTGAAAACTGGAACTTGCGCCAACAAAATGGCACCATCCATGCACAACGGGAAGGGCCTGGAAGAACCCCACAGCCTAATGAGGACTGAGCATGCTCAGTAGCCACAGAATGCTAGCTGAGTATTGGAGCGGGTGGGGGAGACAATGGAATGGAATGTAGCTGTTGTGCTGGCTGGAACCCTGAAGAGGAACACTCCACACTGCAACATCTTGTTGCAGTTCCTACTTGTCATCTTAACTAAGACCAGTACCTGTCACATTGTAATCATAGTGGTAGCAGTTTTTGTTCAGGCTGCAGGGTTCTGTCTCCACGGCAGCAGGGCAAGGCTTTCCTCCTTGAGGTTGCCTCACGACTTCCGCTGTTCGTTCCCTCACACTGCTTCCATTACATGGCTGAGAAAGGAAAGGACACATCCTTTTACTCTGATACACATAATATGCTGGCGGAACTTTGTTTTATTTTATATGTTAGGTTTTTTTAAAAATAGGCCATCGTTCTATTTCCCAAGCACCGCTCCGGGTGGCTTACGCCGATTTCGAATCAGAATACAAATAAAAAACATACAGGCAGGGTGAAACAATTAACAATACTTAAAACGAACAACATGGGAAAAAACACAACACTAGAAATCCACTCAAAAGCAACCACGGGTATAAAAAGAAGTGACCTCCACAGACCAAGCTTTGCAGGGGGAAACTTATGGGATAAAAACATATTTACCAGCTGACAAAAGACAGCCAGAGGGGCACTGAGTCAGACTGAGCAAGAAAATTCCAAAATGCTTAAATGCTAGCTTTCTTTCCTCTCTCTCTCTCTTTCAGTAGCATATGCCTTACCAAGGAACACCGAGACCACTGGCCCCACTCAGACATGACACAGTCCTCCGGGCATGGCAATGTGCACTTTCTAGCACCAATGGGCATCTCTTCTTGGTCACACAGGTAGTCTTCAACCGTGTCCGAAGGACCATCCATTGTGTTCTGCATGCATCTGGAAAAACAAAGCCCATGCCTAAATATACATGTAGATTATTATTTTTGAATTGGCTGCCAATGTACAGTCACATTGATTTTTATGTATACGTTATAGAAGAAAGCCAATAGACACAGGACTTTGCAGATTAAGAGAAACATGCAGGGGGTCCTGCTCCAATCTAGGGCAGTGGTAGCCAACATAGTGCCCGCCAGATGGTTTGGGACTTTGTTGTTGTTGTTGTTTAGTCGTGTCCAACTCTTCGTGACCCCATGGACCCAAGCACGCCAGGCACTCCTGTCTTCCACTGCCTCCCGCAGTTTGGTCAGGCTCATGTTTGTAGCTTCGAGAACACTATCCAACCATCCCGTCCTCTGTCGTCCCCTTCTTCTTGTGCCCTCCATCTTTCCCAACATCAGGGTCTTTTCCAGGGAGTCTTCTCTTCTCATGAGGTGGCCAAAGTATTGAAGCCTCAGCTTCACGATCTGTCCTTCCAGTGAGCACTCAGGGCTGATTTCCTTAAGAATGGATACGTTTGATCTTCTTGCAGTCCATGGGACTCTCAAGCTTTGGGACTACAGCTCCAATAATCCCTGGCCACAGGCCTTGCTGGCTGGGGCTGATGGGAAATGTCGCCCAGGAACCTCTGGAGGACATCACACTGGCTAAGGGTAGGACTGGGTAAATGTGCACAAATGCAGCTGCCCATATTTAGGTTACTTGCTGTCAGGGATAAGCTATAGAGTGACCCTGGATCCTGCAGCATCGATGCAAAGGTAGCCTTGGTTCTCTTCATCCACAGGTCTTCCTTCTTTAAAGCAATTTGAACCTTATTTGAGCCAGCTTATCTGAGGGTTAAGATTGCTTTGCTAATTACTATACTTCACTAGTTCCTTTATATGCTCACCAGTTATTAGCACTTAATATAGCCTATGGCTAAATAAACCCTGACACCAACACCAGATTAGGTGGTTAAGGCCCTGTTTCAGATTTCATCCTGCATAGCCTGTTACTTATGTTTTCCTGCCACTGTGAATACTAGTAGCAGTGCTCCCCCCTCTAGGAGGTCCTCAAGGGTATCCAGTACTGGCACCTTTTTGTTTGTTTGTTTTGCTACTTACTGTAACAACTTCATGGTGAGTACCAGCACTTATTTTTCGGAGGGGGGGGGGAAAGGAAGCACTGACCAGTAGTTATGATATTAATTATATCTAGGAGTTATTTCTACATCAAGGATCATCATCCAGTTTTCTTAAATTCAGCTTGGTGAAATAAACAAAAAATTCTGGGGTGGGGAAGGGGAAGTAATCGTAATGCAATGTGCAAATACACATCTGAATTATGACTAAGTTTGAGTCTCACACCAGAAGGGGCAGTATACTGAACTGCCTTCAAATCTTGGCTGTACTCACATGCCAATATTGGCAACTCTTTCAACTGCTGTTTAGCCCATCATTTCAAGCTGTCAAGATTCAAATCAGAGCATCTTTACAATGAGGTGGTCAAACTGTGAACACAGGGCTTGGAGACCCTCTGCCTGCACAAAATGACTTGACGAAATTTAGCATTTAACATTCAGGAAGCGAAGGTGTTTCTGGATTTTAATTCTACTGGGCTGAAATTTCAATATTTGGAATGAATAATAGACTCCCCCCCCCCCGCCCCACATTTGGCTTTGATGGTACAGACAAGATCTATTATCTTTCTAGGTTACTATACTTCCTGCTTTAACATGGGGTAGAGCAGGGCTATAGGGAGAACAAATTATCAGTAGGAAAAGGAGTATCTATCATAGTTACTATTGCCAATTTCTTCTTGCGGAAATTTGAAAGCTAGGAAGATGGCATTCCCCAAATAAATCTTCCGTAGCTTCAAAGTGAGCCTCTGTTTTGAACATAACCTTGTGAAACTTGACAGCAGAATAATATACCTGTGGCAGATGAAAATGAACATTTGGCACTTCACAGCAAATGTTCCCAACAATAAAGCGCTCGTTAGGGCGCTTGTCATTGAGTCTCTTGTCATACCAGATCATAATTGGACACCTATCATACTGAGCCGCCATGATTCCAAAGGCACGCTTAAAAGCTCTGAAATTGTGCATGAAACAGGAACGAAAACACAGCAACACCCCCCTCCCCAAACCGCCCACGCTAAGCCAAGTGGAAGTAAACTCCACTGGAAACAATGGTAACTTTTTGTGCCAAGAAAGAATGGGTAAAGGCAGAAGGAAAGCCAAGTAAGAGATAAGCTTTCCTTCTGCACACTAGTTTTTATACTGTCTTTCAATAAATAAATTCCCAGGGCAGTTTACGTTAGGGTTGCCATACATCTGGAATTTTCCGGACATAGCCAGTATTCAGCTCCCTTAAACAGCTTCCAGGCAAAAATCGCTGAAATGTCTGGAACAATCCGGACATATGGCAACCCATGTTTGGTAGTATAGTTTTTGGCATTTTGATCATTAACAATGGATCAAAAGCTTACTTTTTGAAATACTGTACCGTAGTACATAAAAAGAAAACAGTGATTCAAACAATCATAAAAATATGAGAACTAAAGGGCAGCAAGAAATTTTTAGCACTCAGGTTTAAAAATTAGGACTAATTAAATTAAATTTGCATAAATTGGGTTTCAATTTGTCAGCAACATCGCTAGTGTCATTCACTTGAGTTGTTGTACCTTGGCTTGCCAAGTTTCCAGAGAAACGAAACTTTCCCACCCCTTTCATGATTATACAATGGCATCTGAAAATCTAAAATAAATATTTTTGTTTTGAATATAGAAAAAAAGTGAGACTAACATTGTTATGACCTTTGCTATACTATACTATACTGTACAGTGCAATTAAATATTAGGCAGTGCCTGAGGCTGGAACCCCAGAGAACAAAGGGGCTGCGTCAGTGGCATCTACAATGTCAATCTACAGAGAGATGGGCATAGAATAGGGAAGGGGACACAGTTATTAGTATGGCACATACCTGAAAGGGTGTGAACATCAACTTGAACTATTTGACACATACACAAAAATTGGGTGGAGCAAAAGAGCTTCAGGCTGTCAGCAAGCAGCAGTCCATGCCTATCTAGGGAGTTCTGACTTGTATATTAAAAATTCTTTTATGACTTTCAGCACACTAAAGCCATGTGCACTGAAAATTAAATTAGGAATCACGTTTTCAAAACCATTCCTGGGATGGATGGATGGATTGTTCCAAGATTTGGTATTAGAGACTTTTTCTGCTGGAAACTACTATTCCAAACAAAATTTGTCTTTAAGGGTGAAAACTCCCCTGCTCCTCACTTGGAAGTGACAGTGCCCATGTTTTGCTCACCTTACTTTCCTGGTTTGCACACCTTCTCCACAATTCTCCTTTAAGTCCACGTTTGTCACTTTGCACACGCTCCAAGGCTCAGTGACCCCGATGTATTGGCTGCAGTCGCTGTGGCACGGGACTACCTCATATACCTGGAATGCACACACAAAACATGAACTTGTTTTATGTGCAAGTGTGCAAATTAATAACTGGAATCAGAAATATCTTAAGCTTTATTTATGGGAAAACAGTACTTCCCATTAAAGTGGGTGGTGGTGGGGAATCATTTGCTGTGGAAGTTAGCAGGCATGCATTTGCAGTCAGCACTGACAAGCAAGAGTATATAAAATTAGCCTTTCAGCAAGGCCTGTCTTCACTCACTCTGCCCCCTCGAGACACACAATTGTGAGGCTTTCGTCTCTCTTTTTGAGCAGCTGCTGCACAAGGTCAGGTGGGAGGAATTTCAGGGCAATTGCTCTTCAACTCCTCTTCCTGAAATTGCCTTCCTACCCTATTATCACATCAGTCTTTGATCCTCAGCAGCACCTGTCTCACTTTTTGTGCACCTTATTTGCCAAACATCTATAGGAGCCTATCTTGCCATGCACCCCCATGCAATTCTACTTGGGAGCCCCTTTGAGTAAAATGGGCCTTGCTCCCAAGTGTTTCTACAGGACAAAAATCACAGATTTTTGGCAAGGCCTTGCTATGCTTCTAGCTCCTGTACTTACTCTTGGTTGTTGTCAGCTCACAGTCCCGCCTGTTAGATGTTTACTTGTTCCTCTGCCCTGCATTTTGCCTCCCAGCCTCATTTG
Organism: Podarcis liolepis; assembly: GCF_965112155.1. Classification (NCBI taxonomy): domain Eukaryota; kingdom Metazoa; phylum Chordata; class Lepidosauria; order Squamata; family Lacertidae; genus Podarcis; species Podarcis liolepis. Next base: position 30,871,002 of record NC_139563.1, read on the forward strand.
TGTTGGGCTCAGAGACTGACATCCCAAGGACTTACCTTGGGTCAATCGTTCTTAAACAATATCTTAGTTCTTGACTGAGCCTGGCAGCTGTTGACACTTTCCAGACTCCAGAGACTCGCTCACCCCATTGCCAAATGTAGCTATGGGTAATATGCCTTAGGAGTGATAACCTTTTAGACTTGCGTAGCATTTTGGCCCCTTATCTGAATGTGTGTGAAATATGAGACACTTGATATTCCGTTAGCATATGCTTCTCTGTGCTTTATCATGTCGGAAAACACACTCCTGACCTAAAGTGACTGTCCTTGGCGTGGCAGGAAAGAACGGGAGAGAATGAGATGGAAGCAGTGTGCTGGGACTGAAGAGGTCTACCAAGACAAGACCTCCACCTCCACTGGACTTCTTCATAGGATTCCTCACCATCATCACCCACCCCTTGGTTGGCCTTATGCCATGCCAGCACAGCCAAATTCTGTAGGCTCCTTGCATGTTTTAAAACCCTAATTTGCCAGGGTTCTAGAACACACAAGAAGCCTACGTAGGCAGAACAGGTTTCCTACTGACAGAGTCATTCTTCAACTCTTAGTTGGCTACAGAGGGTTGAACATCTTGTCCCTGCTTCCTCTTCTCTCACAGTATCCCCTGGGTTCCTTATCAGTCATTTCCGCCTATGTATCAGCCCTTGGAATGGCTGTTTTAATACAGCTATAACCTGTTTTTCATTCAGCTTTCTGTGTCCATTGCCATTTTCTCCCCTCTTCCACTGTTGATGAAGCCAGTTGCAGTTGTATACATAAACACATGACAGGTAGCATATGTACATTCTTAAGGAAAAGTTACACCCAGAGGAGGCAAACAAGGCACATATTAGGGGATTTTATCTTGAAGCATGCTTGAAGGCAGTGCATCTGTTTCACAGACTCTTACCTGAGCCTGGGGCAGGTGTTGGCCATGAACGCAAGGGAACAAGCAAAGGTAAATAAAAACAATAGTTAGGAAGCAAAATGGATAATCGGAAATAGTAACGCTGCTTCAAAGCATGAAGCTCATGAACCTAAAAAGCGGCAACCCTTGCAAAACGCAAGGGTGAGCCCATACTTAGAGCAGATCCATGGAAATCAATGAGACTTAAGTTAACCCCACCGTTTTCAACAGGTCTGCTCTAAGCAGGTTTCTGCCTCTATTCTCTCACATTGCTGGAAAGCACTTCTTTGAAGCTGCTGCCTAGAGATGAGCTTCTGCGGAATGGCTGAGCTCTGACTGCAGAGGCAGACCTTGGGATCTTAAATTTCAATGTGGCGTCCTGTGCAACACCCAAATTTGGCACCCCACCTTTTGCCTTCCAGTCTACTTCTTAGTTGCAACACCCCCTGCAGCTCCACACCTAGTGTGACCAAACTGGTTGTGTCCCCCTAAATCCACCCTGCTTGTAGCACATTATTAAATTATTATTCTCTGTCCATTGATGGCATTGATCATTTACAATCTGGTAAATACATGGCCTCCAGGACACATTGCTGAAAGGCCTTCTTTTGGTCTCAACCACCTGGGGAATACCACTGGAAATGGAGGTTTCTTTCCACCAGCCCACCAGGGAGCCCCTGATGACAGGCTTCCCTCTCTGCTAGCGGTCCAACTCTTACGCCACATCCTAAAGCTTCTCAGTCACCCTCCCAGGAATGATAAGACTCTACTTTTAGTTGGTGTACTATTCATCCACTGTATGTTATCTGTGATGAATAAGCAATGCTTCTTTGAAACATTATTGGTGCCTCTTCAACATCTTATAGTCTGTGGAATTTGTTTATTTTATGTGCTTCTTACTGGGGGGACGGGGTTGTTTTTACTGGTGCCCACTGTTTCGGCTATACAGGCCTCTGATTAAGAGCCTTGTGTGGCTAGATACACATTTGAGACAGAGACTTCTTTGGTCATTAAACAATTCTCCTGAAGCTGCGGAATTTCTTTGTGTTTGTTTCATTTACAGTATCTAAGAGAAAAACTAAGAAGTCATTCTTTTGCTTTTGTAATTTAGGAACCTACAGTTTTCACTTGATTTCAGTTACCTAAGTTACAGTGCAATTCTAACTGTGTCTACTCAGAAGAAGGCTGTCTTATTGAATTCAATGGGGCTTCCTCCCAGGTAAATGGGGTTAGGATTGCAGTCTTAGTCCATTCTCTACCCCTTCATTGCCCGAGGTGCCTAACAAACATTTAAGAGAGGGTAAAATCCATCAACAATATAACAGAATGTCCGATGAATAAATTAATTTAAACTCTTCTCTGGGTCTACACCATCTACTGAACCTTACCTTTATGTTTCAGTGTCTTATGTTATAATGCTTTCCATGTGCTGCTTTCATTGCAAACACAGACTTGTATTTAGCTTCTTGATTTCCTTTAAGCTGGAGATAAGGTGCAGATTAATTACACAGCCTCAAGCAGCTGTCTGGCCACTGACACAGGCTGCATGTGTGGGATTTCCACACTTACAGATTTAGAGCAAAGTGTATTTAATATTAAAAGATGTATCCTCTAAGGCTAAGCTTTCGGCTCTTTAGAACCAGCGTGGGGGGTGCAGGGGGGGCCGGCCGCACCGGGCGCAACATCTGGGGGTTAGGGTTAGGGGGTGCAAATCCACGGGTTAGGGGGCGCAAATCCACGGGTTAGGGGGCGCAAATTATTTGTCTTGCCCCGGGTGCTGACAACCCACGCTACGCCACTGTTTAGAACATCCCATTTGGAATTGTGCTCCAGACTGTATGCAATTGCATTGTTTTTACTGCTGCTGTGGCATCTATTGCATCCAGACCAGCAGTTCCTTACCCCCTGCCAGGGATCTACTGAGAAAACTACACAAGGATACGATACATTCAGGGCCCACTGCATCGGAACACTGCGGTTTGTGATCAGTTGCGAGCACCCCTTCTTGCACACACATTTTTTTTCTTCTTCATGCAAAACATTCTGCCTCTTTAGAAGGACCAACATTTGTGTCATTGGTCCAGAGCTGCTTTGTATTTCAGCATTTGCCTGATAGCCACAAGCTATCACAGGTGTTTGCATGTAGGCAAGTATAGGTAAAGGACCCCGGATGGTTAAGTCCAGTCAAAGGCAACTATGGGGTGCGGCGCTCATCTCCACTTTCAGGCCAAGGGAGCCGGCATTTGTCCACAGGCAGCTTTCTGGGTCCATGTGGCCAGCATGACTAAACCACTTCTGGTGCAACGGAACATGATGACAGAAGCCAGAGTGCATGGAAATGCCGTTTACCTTCCCACCGCAGCGGTACCTATTTATTTACTTGCACTGGTATGCTATGCTTTTGAACTACTAGGTTGGCAGGAGCTGGGACAAAGTGACAGGAGCTCACCCTGTCATGCAGATTTGTACGCCTGACCTTACGATCAGCGAGCTCAAGAGTCTCAGTGCTTTAGAGATGGCGCCACCCACGTCCCATGTAAGCAAGAATATAAACATGTATGCAGGTGAATGAGCAATGAGCAGGCTGGCAGAGGAGCTCCTTCTTCTTTACTTAGCATGGAAACTAAGTTGGCTGTCAGATTAGAGAAGTTTCCTTTGCTGTACAGAAATGCAGTGGGCTGCTGTCTCTCCTCTGCCAAACCCCATATAAGCTAGTAATTTTTATGGGTTAATTTACAAAGCTGCTTTGCGCTGTTCTTTTTCTGCCCTGCCCTGTCATTTTCTTTATTATTACTGGTGGATTTGTAGCTATGCATTACAGCTGCTCATCTAGAAACTATGTTGATTTTATCTGGCACTTTCTTTAGGTTGGAGGGGACGGTGGGGGGGGAAGCAACCCATAACCATTTCCCAGTCCATGGAACCATCGCGGGAAAAGCCTATCCAGTTTCAGTAAACGGTACCAATAGATGGGTTTGTGTGTGTGCAACAGGGCAAATTCAGTTCAAAAATTTAAAAGGGCAAGACTTCAATTTTAGAAGGAGGAAGCACATAAAGAAGAGAAACACTTGAAGATTAGCACTAGACTTGGGCAGATCTGGATAAAGCCTTCTAACAAAAAGCCAAGGACGTTATGACACTAGCCACCATTAGAGGGCAGCATCGTTGTAGAAATAAACCTCTCACTATCTTTAGACCACAGATATCTAACCATTTACTATTTTTGTTATCTAGAGAAAGAAAGCATGTTTCTAAGTACTGTGAATTAGTCTGAAAGCAGAAGATTTGGTATCAGCCCCTCCTATTAAAATGTTTTTACCCCGCTATGAATACCTCACTCGCACAACCTAGCCTTCATGCCTACTTTTGTTTGGTGTTAAATTGGATTACAAACTTGGTTTATTAGCTTTAGTTTAACACTTATTATGTTCTAAACTAGAACTAATTACATCCTCTTAAGTGGAAAATCAAATCAGCAGGCCATTTCCTTCTGTGCCTGCAAAATGTCAACACAATGGCATCCAGTAAATGCACATCTTATTTAGATGAGAACCGCCAACATCCCCACCCACCCCCCACACTTTTGTATCTTCTTCCTAGCTCCCCACTACAGGGGAATTTATGGAAATGAAAACTTGGGCTGTTTCATTTGCTGGGGAGAAATGCAGATTAAATCAAAACTCAAGGTGGACATTAATCAAGTCTGAGAAGATGCACAAAACCCTTTTTCTTTTTTTCCTTCTGTTCAGTTTGTCATGAAACCAAGAGCAGAGGCCATGCACATCTAGAGCTTATTAAAAACCCATTGATGGTTCAGCATCAACATTAAGATTCTCCTGCATATGACTATGATCTCCTTCACGCTTACACACAAAGCCCTCCCCATCGCTCCCCTCTTGGTCTGGTCAAAACAGAACATTCCCCTAGAATACCAATGAACCATTATGAATTAGGGCTGTCGCCAATTAAATAAACCTGAGTTGGTAGTTGAGTTTTATTCCATTAAATAATTAAATCTGCATATTATTAAAACAATAATGTTGCTGGGAGTGGGAGAGGGACGCTTTGTTTTTTACATGGCCCATATGTCGCAGGACAAAAACCCATCTTAAAATTCCTTTATTGTGAGAGTGAAAAAGCGATGCCTCTTTTAAGACGGTGCTGGCTATCTTCAGCTTTTATATTTACACACACACACACACACACACACAGAGTGAGCTTTATTATGGCCCATAGACCTAAATGTGCAGTACAACAATAGAATATATTAACAGTTATTAGGGTGTAAGTTTGGCCTAGCTATCCAACAGGGAAGCTTTCAGCCTGTACATACTGATTTATGGTATTTTAAATATCATTATATGTTGGGGTGCCAGTTTTGTGGGTGCAAGGCATCCATAATTCATGGATTTAGTAAAAGTTAGAATTAATCAAGGTTTGATTAAACTGTGCCAAAGGCTGCTAGATGCAGCTTATGCTAATGAGTCAGGCCAGCCTGACAGGACAGGACTGAGTGTAAGGCACAGAGGAGACAAAGATGGGTGATGCCCATCAGGGAACCTATCAAGAGAGAGAAAAGACTGCCAGACAAAGAGGGGAGACCCTCCTCCAGCTGTGTGTTGATGGGCAGAGACCAAAAGGGTTAGGATTTCAAAGTGGATGACGTAAGCCAACAGGGGGGAAGTGTCAGTTCTGCAAGTGGTTTGGGAAGCAGAGAAGCAGGGGCAGAACATGATGTGGGCTAGCTGAGACAGGCTGGAACGTAAGAGACACAGAACATGGCTTTTTGCTCTTCTTGTGAAGGAAGCCAGGCCCTCTTGGGATGTGGATGCTCTGAAATCTCTTCATCTAGGTCCAGGTGGTATATACAGTGCTATTTTTAAAGTTGTATTTTAATCAATTGTTTTTATACCCGGTGTTAGACGCCCTGAGCCTGGTCTTGGCTGGGAAGGGCGGGGTATAAATAAAATTATTATTATTATTTTATTATTATTATTATTTCTCCAGAAAAAGAGGTGCCACAACTCACCATGAACACCTCTACTGTTGTCTTATAATGGCAATGGCACCCACCTGAGAGGTGCTGGAACTGAGTTCTGGCTGGGGAAAAAGGCCTGGTTGTATATATGTGTAAATAAAGCATATATAATAAAGACACCACAGTCTCCACTGTGCCTTATTCCCAGAAGGAAACACAAGCCCTGGGCGAGTGGCCAGGGTCCTTGAAGTCTCTCGCATCGCTCAGTGGAGATGGAGGTTGCGTGTAACAATTTGAGTGTTTTTGATTGTTTAGGGTTTCTTTTTAGTGCATTAAAAACATTGTTAATTAATTAGTCTAAAACTGAATGATTAAAGGCTGCTGTCCTAGTATTAACCAACAAGGACCCCACATGCTAAGAAGGAAAGAAAAGAGTGAGCAGGCATTGAACTGACTCCAAATACATAAAAAGCATCAAAGTGAGGGAAGACAACTTAGACTAAGTGAATTTAAAAAACCATTGGAGGATGCTCTATGTATTTTGATAGCCTTCTCTTCAGTGATGTATTCAGGAGAGAGAACAACTCAGTTTTGAAATGTAAAAGAATGACGGATGGCAATGTGCTGAGAATTACCTGATTGACATGATCCAACTTGGGGCAAGGCCTTCCGCCATTGTAGGGCTTCTCCCGGAGCCATTTGGACCTGACTTTCACCCCACTGCCACAGGATTTACTGCAGCGAGACCAGTTGGACCACTCGCTGAGCTTGCAGTCCGAGGGGCAGGGGATGATGCAAGCTTCCTCGATGTACCCTGAGTGGAGACAAAACAACAGCACAATGCCAGGACATAAGAGCCTTGCTGGAGCAGACCAAAAGCCAAATGAGGCCAGCATCCTGCTCCCCACAGTTGCTAGCCAGATTCTTCCAAGAAGCCCATGAGCCTGCAATAGAGGCAATTACCTTCTCTTGCAGCTGCCTCCCAGCAGCTGGTATCCGGGGGCACATCACTGACGAACACAGAGGTTCAGTTTCGCTGGCTAATAGACACTGATACCCTCTCTCTTCCACAGATTTGTCTAATCCCCATTAAACCCCTCTAAACTAGTGGCCATTACTACATAAATGAAAATAGGTACCATGTTTTGTCCTCCCTGAACCGACTGCCCATAATTTCATTGAGTGACCCCCCCCCCACATTCTAGCGCTTGGAGAGACAGGCATGTATATGAAGCCCTCCCTCCCATCAACCTACAGCGTGTGCTTTCAGGATTCAAACTCTGACTTGGCAGGAGTCTGCAAGCGCAGAAATTTCTTCGTCATTAGGACGATATTAAAATTCAACTAAGAAGCAGATACACGCACCCAGAGACAGCGCTGGAGTAATATCTGAGCGCCTGCTGCGGTGTCTTATTAGGATTCATGCTCATCTGGTATCTGTCGTTCTCTGACTTTTTGACAGCTGGAACGTAACTGACGCTGCCCTGTCTCTCATTACATCACTGTCACACTCCACAGAGGTATATTGAATGAAAGGTGTCTCGGGAGTCAGTTTGTCAGCGCACCCCTTCCACAGCTGAAGCAAGGAATATCTCGCGGTGGCTGCAACATATGTTTGCATACCAGCCAGACCAAAGGCGCCTGATCCTCTTGAAACCAGTGAACTTAACATTTTATCTATCGGGTCTAAGAGGGGAGGAGAGTGTGTGATCTGCCACATCAATGATCTGCAGATTAACAGCCATCTGCCCTCACTTGAAGGAAGTGCTCCCAAGGAAACACGGATGCTTTCTCCAAGTGTTGATGGGTTTAAAGGTGATAGTAGTTCGATTAGGCTAAACAAGGGTCTATTGCCACAAGCCTTAGAACTCTCTCATCACCCCCCCCATTCCACCCCCGCTGCCAGAAGACTTTGATGCAAAAGTACACTTTGCATTATTCGGGTGTATAAAATATGCGACATCACTCCCACTAATTGCGAACACAGGTGGTGGTGGCCGACAGAAATGGAGGCGAAGTGGTGCTACCGAGGAACCAGAGGGAGTGATCAGCATGCAAATGGGAAGCCTGAGGTTTCAAAAATGCAAAAGGGGGGGTACACACACCCCTCTCCACAACAGCCCTATGAGGACTGAGAGTGCTCAGCAATCAGGGAATGCTAAGTATCAGCTTGAAAATAAAAAGGGGGAAATTGGGCGTAAGGTGGGAAAGATAGAGCATCTTGAACATCCTGGATTGTCTTAGGAAAGACTGGCTGGCTGGAACATTCCTCTCAATGAGAGAGGATAGGCTGCAATATTTTATAGGTGCAACTTGTACTTTAAAGTACTTGTGCTTATGGTCAAAGGCCTGTACAACTTCAGCCTGTCAATATGCTAAGACTTTTCTTTGGCACCTCCCCCCCCCCTTCCAGGCGTCACAAGCTAATGTGACGTAAGAGTCCATTTAAGCTCCCAGTCTTCAACAGGCTCCCCACCCCACCTCAAATTAAGACAGGTCATTAGGAAATAGCTTGCAAGCTCACCCATTTTAGTTCTAGAATATAAAACAACGGGACTGCAATAAAAAGGAATGTGACTGGCAAAAAACCACACAAGTATTCTTAAACACAAGGAAAGGGTTTCAAAACTCATTTGTGAGCATCTGGCTACAGAACTAAATTTCACTGTTTTTAAGAGACAATATATTCATTTATTTAGGGATTTCTACCTGCTCTGGAAGCAAACGTTACATGCAAACCATTGACCTTGAAAACAATGCACTCAAGGTGGCTATAACACACATACAATCATGTCTGGTTACTCTTTTTTTACCATTCAGTTATTTTTGTACTGTTATATCCGCTTGCTTCTGTAGCAATACAATCCTATGCTCTGTTAATATTGGCGTCGCTGGAGAGCTGCAGGATCCTGAACAAACTACACTGCTGTTAGCTGGTCATCAGTATAGCAAAATCTCATTATCATCCCCCCCCCCCTTTCTGTTTCTGAGGTTTGGGTATGAGGGCTGATATTTATGGAACAAAAACCACAAAGGAGTGCCACAACCCCCTAAGGGGGAAGCATACCGCAAAAAAGGCCAAATTAGAACTAAGCTCAGGGGCTACAGAATGCTGACTTACTATTGTGGAATGGAATGGAATGGAGTATCCTGGGAGAGGGCATGGCTAGTTGACTGGAACACTAATATAGGAGCGCTCCACACTGCAGCATTTTATAGCAGACCCCATTTGTTTCTTGTATTAGTGTAGAGGTATGGCTACATGCAGGCATCCATTGTGTTAAACTGAAGAGCAGAGCAGGCCCATGGCCCTTGCAGAAAAATAATGGGGAGGGATAGAAACAACCCCTTGCATCAATCCTCCTCCCTTTGTGCACCCCCCCCCCCGAATCTGGAATGTCCTTGGCAGTAAAGGATCGGTGCTCTCAAAATAGGACTGGGAGTTTGAGAAGAAGAAGAGGAGTTTGGATTTGATATTCCGCTTTATCACTACCCAAAGGAGTTAACATTCTCCTTTCCCTTCCTCCCCCACAACGAACGCTCTGTGAGGTGAGTGAGGCTGAGAGACTTCAAAGAAGTGTGACTGGCCCAAGGTCACCCAGCAGCTCCATGTGGAGGAGTGGAGATGTGAACCCGGTTCACCAGATTACACTCATCCTGGAACCTTAAGAAATAGCCCTCTGAGCCCAGTTCTCCTCCTCCCCTGGCTACCTCTAGCCAATTCTCCAAGGATCTTTTTGGCAGCAAGCAGAGCTGCTCCTTCACCACTGAAAGGATTGCGTGCTGAGGAAACTGGCCTCAGAGGAAATGCTTTCGCAGTTGGTGCACTTCACTCAGAGATTCATCACCCCGGGGATTATTTCAGCAACAAGAGGGGCATGATTCCTCTCTCTTTCCTCTTCCGAATTTCTGACAGGTAACTGCTCATCTCCCTCATACAGAAACCTTCCAAGTTGCAGCCCCAAACATCTGGAGGCCACCAGGTTAGGGGAGGCTGGTATATTTTTCAAGGGTTCAGTGCATTCTGTGATCCTTACAACATCCTTGAAAGATGAGCCACTTCACCTAGTCATTTATTAAATGCATGGAAGAAGGTGTGGGTGTGTCACATTTGGTACCAAGCTTCTTGTGACTACCACTTGAATATTACTATAGGAAAGAAAATGTGGATATACGATACATGCCAATGTGATAATGTTTGAACAGGCCCTGAGTTAACCAGACACCCCCACATGGCTTAAATCTGATTGCTAATGCCTATGCCCTGTGCTCCCTTGCATGGCTCACTGCCTTGTCGTGGCAAAGGGGCTTGAATAACTCCAAGAAGCTATGAGCTATGCCGTGCAGGGCCACCCAAGACAGACAGGTCATAGCCGAAAGTTTAGACTAAATGTGATCCACCTGGAGAAGGAACTGGCAATCCCCTCCAATATTTTGCCAAGAAAACTCCAGGGACATAAAAAGGAGAAGCGTTGAGAAGAAAGTGAGAGTTTCCAAAGCATGCTCTGGTTCATGGGGTCAAAGAGAGTCAAACACGACTAAGATGACTAAACAACAACAGCAGCAAAATGCCCTGTGTTGATGGCTGATGCCAGGGTAGGGAATGCCTACCCATAATACAGTTGTACACCACCTCAATCTCTGAGCAATGCAAGATTCCAGGGGTTGCAAGGAGCTCACCCAGGGTTGAGTTTCCTCAGAATGAGGACAGCAGAGACTGTGCTGCCTTTATATGACTTATTTACACATATGTACAACCTGAGCCTATGATGGAGGGGCTCACAGCATTAACAGCCCAAAAGGTCTTCCTTTTCCCATAGCCGTACAACCTTGGATCCAAGCATGGCTCTCATTCTCTGGCTGCTGCTAGCAGCCTGATTCTAGCCCAGTTCTCACACCCAACTCTGACCACTGTCTTCTCACTACCACCCAATTTGCCCTCTGGCACAGAGCAGCTTCATTTCTTATACTAAGGACCCACACTTAGGGGCCATTAACTCGCCAATAAACTTGCCTGGCTCTTTCAACAATGGAAACCCCCAAACTTGCAACAACACAAACATCCCTGTATCACTAGCGCCGTATGGGAGACAGAGACTGCAGCAGCAGACATGCTGTAATGGTAATAAACAGATCACCTAATGCAAAATGAAATTTGAGAAGCAGTTAGGGAGGCAGTATAGAAAAACAAGATACATGCTTAGCCAGTGCTTTCAGAAGCATTTAGAACAGACAAATATCCAATGCAAGAGAGTAAGTGAGCAAGGACTACAGCAAGCTGGTATCATATGAGCTGTATTTTAAAGATTTTTTTTCAAAAAAAGGAACACATGCTATTACATTCGTAATTTAAATGATTTAAAATCGCAGTCTAATGCATCCAATATTTAGTACTTGTGGTCTTTTATCCCAAACTAACTGCAGCATGCCCATCACTATATTAACAGATTGCTTATGTAAGCGCAACTGAACAAGCTTCAGGGGTGCATTGCAACAAGTCTATGGGCATCCTGCCCATGGAAAAGTTAGACGGGACTGAAGACAAAAGCCACATACTCTCTGGGAGTTGGTTTTTCGGCATATGTCGGGGGCTTCCTGGGACTCATCTGCGTTGGCTGATTACGGTACCATTCAAAACTACTTTGATGCACGAGGCATCGGCACACACAATACACAGCCAAGAGTGGGGAACCTGCAGTCCACCAGATGCTGTAAAACCTTTGTGGGAGTTGGAACTTAACTGGTTAAGTTGTTCCCATGGTGCCTCAGCATTCTGACGTCACTTTTGGAAGCTCGGGAGGAGCTTGAGGCAAAGTTTGCCAGTCCCACTCTGTGTTCCGTGGGGAAAAGACGTAGCCTGTAATGGCGGAGAGGAGCCCAGGAAATCCCTGGGGGAAATGTCGGAATAAATGCTGTAAATAGACGAACTGGACTCTGTGTGTTTGTCTGGAAGCTGAATCAAGCTGGTGACAGTTCTACACCGCTGTGTGAAACTCTGCTGAGCCGTGACTGAGTGGCGCAGCTGAGGGAAGCGCGCCGGACCGGGCAGCCATATATCGCTAATCGAGGTTCGTAAATCAATTAGCGGGGGTCACGGCTAATAACCAAAAGTCACAGGTTATGGATGACCCTAAATCACCGCTTGTAAAACTGTCACGGGAGCTGTAAAATCTGCGGTGTCGAGCAGAGACGGCAGGAAGAGCAGGCAGAAGCAAACAAGCAAGCTGCAAGACGCAGAGAAGTGCCTGTGTTGCTGAGAACTGCGCAGAGCTGAGATATCGTTTCTCCAGGGAGAAAAGCCAGTGGAGCTGACGTTATTGTAAGTACAGCTTGGGGCCCCTTGGGAGAACGGAAGAGGATGGCAGGCTGCCAGGTCTTGGAGGACTGTGGGAGGCTCACTTTAAGAAGTTGGGCAACCTGGCTGCTGATCTGAAGTCTACTGTTCTGGGTGCCAGGAAGCCAGAGGCCGTTCAGCGCTCCAGGGTGTTTGTGAGGCTGGAGGCGGAAAGCAAGGGCCGGGAGATGGCTGCTTCAGAACAGAAAGACAAGATGGCGCTGATCACCTACGTGAGAGCCGGTGCACAGCTGGGAAAGGCTGTGGGCCCCAGAGGGGGGGCAAAGGGACTATTGGCACTTGGAAATGTACTGCTGTGTTTGCTGTGAAGCTTCAGCAGGAGGCCAGAGCCCTGGAGAAGGACTACAAAAGCCTAAAGATGGCTGGAGCCCCTGTCCCTGATGCTTTAGCCACTAGGAGTGCTGCTGAGCAGGTCGGGGGGGCGGAAGGTTTCCAAAGGCACGTTTAAAGTTTTCCGCTGTACGTGCTGGAATGAAGTGGAGGTTCAAAGGGGGCGGAGCTGGCAAGGAGTGCTTTTCCGGAAGAAGGAGAAGGAGGCCAGCTGGGAGGAGCCCCGGAGCAGTATTTTTCCACTGGAGTTCGTCATTGCTACAGGCTTCAAGGCCAGCCATCTGCTGCAGCGGGAGATACGTGCTGCAGAGTTGTCTGGGAACTCTGAGATAAGTCCAGTCTTCAGAGCAACGCAGGATGTTGCGGTTTTCGGACGCTGCCAAGGACGGAGGCAGCGGGACGTTTGTTGCTTCTATTGGCAACTGTGGAAAACAACTCCAGCCAGGACACGAAGACACGCTGGGTGTTTTGGTTTCTGCTATCAGGCAGCACCTGATAGGCAAGCTGCGGAACTGCAGGGCTGTTTTCAACAGGAACAATTGTTTTGTTGGCTAACGTGTTTTTTCTCTCCTTCACAGGAGGAGCTAGAGATCTGCGTTGTGCCGGGACTGAATAGTTGTCAGTTATCTGTATCTGCTCTAACGAAGCAGGGGTTCAAAAATGTGCTTTGAAAATGACACCTGTTCCATTTTCAGAGGGGGGCGACAACTGGTCAACGTGCAGAGGGAGAACAATGTCTTTGTTCTGGAGACACCTATGGAGGGTGGTGGGAATGCTGAAAAAACACAGGCGCAGTGTGCTAAGGTTCCCAAAGATGTGCAAAAGTTGCACAGGTGCACAAAAGGGTACAAGCTCCGGAAATGTGGGAGGAGGTCCCAAGGGTGCAGGGCATGCAAAGGTGCAAAGGTGCTTGGTTTTCCCGGGTTTGGGAGGGTAGCCAAAGAGCCCTTTGAGCTTGTTCACACAGATCTGTCAGGACCCAAGAGGTCTGAGAGTCTGGGTGAGGCCAGGTATGTGCTGTCGCTGACAGGTGACCACAGCCAGGTTGGCTGGTGTTTCTCTCTCAAATCACAGGGGGAGGTGGCGCAACTGTTCCAGGATTGGGTTGCGGAGGTGGAACTAAGGTTCTCCACCAGGGTGCAAGGGTTCAAGAGCGACCGAGGGTCACAGTTTACTGGGTCTGCTCTGGAGGAATTTTTCAAGGAAAAGGAACTACGTCACCAGGTGACGGGTGCAAAGTCTTCTCAAGGGAGAAGGGAGGCTGTGGCTGAACCCAGTGATGGGGATAAGGTCCAGAATCAGGGTTCAGATCCCGGTGATGGGGGCCAGATCCAGGGTCAGGGTTCAGGGCAGGTTTGGGCATCTCCAAGGGTTGTGAAAGGAGTGTCCAGGTGTGAGGCTTCATCTCCGGTAATGGAGAAAGCTCACGGAAGGGTTGTCAAGTCAGAGGGGGAAGAGTCTGACGGAGAAGACACAACTGCTGGCCCTAATGGGTCAGTAGGGTATCAGGTCACAGGTGCGTGGAAAAGTGTCGCACAGTGTGATTCTGGGAGTGTTGAAGGGGTTCAACAGGTGCCTGGGAAAGATGCCGGGAAGGGGCACAAGGCAAAGGGGAAGGTGTTGAACTCAGAGGGTCTTGTCAGAATGTGATGCAAGAGGGGGTGTGGGAGTTGGAACTTAACTGGTTAAGTTGTTCCCATGGTGCCTCAGCATTCTGACGTCACTTTTGGAAGCTCGGGAGGAGCTTGAGGCAAAGTTTGCCAGTCCCACTCTGTGTTCCGTGGGGAAAAGACGTAGCCTGTAATGGCGGAGAGGAGCCCAGGAAATCCCTGGGGGAAATGTCGGAATAAATGCTGTAAATAGTCGAACTGGACTCTGTGTGTTTGTCTGGAAGCTGAATCAAGCTGGTGACAGTTCTACACCGCTGTGTGAAACTCTGCTGAGCCGTGACTGAGTGGCGCAGCTGAGGGAAGCGCGCCGGACCGGGCAGCCATATATCGCTAATCGAGGTTCGTAAATCAATTAGCGGGGGTCACGGCTAATAACCAAAAGTCACAACCTTAACTCCCATCCCATCAACATGGTCCGTGGTCAGGGTTATGAGAACTGGAATACAACACCATCTGGAAAGCTGCCGTTTCTCCACTCCAGCTCCACAAAATGGCCTCAAATATGTTTGCAGTGACCTGCAGCTCTTATAACAAAGAGTCTTAGGTAAGAGTAACAGAAAAATAGAATTGTAGATTTGGAAGAGACCTCAAGAGTCATCTACTCCAACCCCCTGCAACTCAGGAATCTCAACTAAAGCATCCGTGAGAGATGACCGTCCAACCTCTGCTTTAAAACCTCTTAAAGACCAAGAGAGTTATTGAGGCATAAGCTTTTGTGGACTAGAGTCTGCTAGAGATGCTGGATTATTTCAGTTCTCCAGTGTGTATATTTGCAAAGACAAGCAGGTTCTTATAGCTCACTTCGGTTAGGAACAGAAAGATCCAGCTGTCCCACCACCTGGACTGCTTCATTTTCATTTCTCTGGTTAGGTAATGCCTGTCATTGGATTTCTCTTTTCCATCAGCTTCTGTTTAGCTTGTTTATTGCTAAATCAACATATTTGCTGCTTTAGTCATACTATGTTACTATTCTGTTATCAGGTTAGTGCACAAAGTTGTCTATCTTGGTAGACACGAGAAAAGCAAATATTGTCAACACATCACCACAAGATAGTCCGGGCAACCCAGTATTTTTCCACACCAGCAGAAACACCACTCTTCCCATTGTGAGCAAACTCAGAAGAGAAGTCAGATGCTGTGTTTCTCTATGACCAATACAGAAGTCAGCCATGTATCTCTTTAAAAAGTAGGACTGGAATCCTAAACACACCTACCCCATGAGTAAGTACTACCGAACCAACTTCTAAGTAAACATGCACAGGACTATGTTAGACTGCAAATGTTCAAAAGAGGAAAAAATGCACCCACCAAAATAATTAAAGTAACTGTTTTGTGATTGTTAGTTAATCCTAGTCAAGATATTTATGGTTATGTTGCAGTTCTAATGGACTAACATGGCTTTGGGCAATTAAATATACGAATTGCAGGGGACTATATAATTTGCATTAAACATTAGCTTTTTATAGCACATTAAATATTACACCAAGTAGATTCATACATTTAAACTAAATGATTAAAAACCTGATACTGATAGCAAACATATGTTCTTTGCAGTCCTTGGGATATATCTATAGCTTTGTACTTTCTCCCTATACAGGAAGTACTTTTTCCTATACTATTAGGAAGCAACAGGATAGCTCCTAAGTACTTATTTTGCATGCCTTCTTGCCTTCCTAACAGAAATACCAGACTATCCCCTACCAATGTAGCACTTCCTGTTACACCTACATGGATTTTTAGATACAAGTCCTCTTATAATTCCAGACAATAGCAAACGCTCAGAAAGACTACTATGCCCATCCCAAAGCCGAGAATCATAAACTATGCTTTGTTAAATGTATTTACAATGTCATGCGATGTGACTCATGATGAAACTGGACATCTGCAAAATTGGTTAAGTCTTAATTGTAATGGAAAAATACTTAATTCCAGCCTTTTGACTTGATGTTCCCAACAGTTGGCCAAGACATTTATCATCTTTCACATGCGTAGACCAAATGTTCTTCCATATTTCTGTTTTAATAACACAAAGAAAAATGGATGTAACCACTCATACAGAAGAAAACAAGAGAGACACAGAAGAGCAAATGGCAAGGAGAAATCAGAGGAATGCAAGTATGTGTATGGGAGGAACAGATGCAGGATGATATGAGAAGAGATAAACATGCATGTAAGACTAAACCATTATTGATTGAGCCTAACTTCTCTGAGTTTTCATGGGCTCCATCTCCCCTTTCTTACTCTGACTGGTACAGTTGTAAGGAAGTGATCACAACCTTCAGCTTCCATTTTATATTAGCCTCAGTTCAGCATGTCATCCAACCATGGTTAATTTAAACAAGCCAAGTACAAAAACCAAGGTGTGAAGTCACCTTGTTTCTATTACCAGTAGCTAAGCTTAATTGCTGTTTGTTCAGGTGTGGATGAAATACGAGGCCTGTGGTTAATAAAAACAAAAACAAAACAGAAGCAAAAACCTTTTCCTGGAAGAAAGGACAGGGGAGTGGGACTGGTGTAGTGGTTAAGAGCGGTAGTCACGTAATCTGGGAAACCGGGTTCGCGTCTCCGCTCCTCCACATGCAGCTGCTGGGTGACCTTGGGCCAGTCACACTTCTGTGAAGTCTCTCAGCCCCACTCACCTCACAGAGTGTTTGTTGTGGGGGAGGAAGGGAAAGGAGAATGTTAGCCGCTTTGAGACTCCTTAAAGGGAGTGAAAGGCGGGATATCAAATCCAAACTCTTCTTCTTCTTCTTCTTCTTCTTCTTCTTCTTCTTCTTCTTCTTCTTACCCCACCTATCTGGGTTGGTAAACTCTAAACCATGGTTTCGTGTTACATCTGAACCAGCCCACAGAGTGACCCTATCATGAATAAGTGATTATTAAATGAGGTACAGATGAGACGTTATGGGAAAAGGACTGACTTCGAACACCTTGTTCAGGTATTGGAAGTTGATTCATGAGACCCTCTTGAACAGAGTTGGAAAGATCTTTCGGTTTCTCATTCTTCCAGTCTTTGGTTCTTCACATTTCTGCAGCAATTTGCAAATGTTTTGGGTTTTTTTTTTAATTCTCATGTATATTAGCATTTTAATGTGAATTTCTCCTAATAAACATATTTCGGTACAGTTCCGAATAATGCATATGTTTCAGGAGGCAATTTCCACTAATATAGTGCATTTTTTGTATGTTATTTTTACTAAAATATTATTTTTAGGCACAATGTCCCCTAATATATTATTATTATTATTATTATTATTATTATTATTATTATTATTATTATTAGGCTTGGTTGGATAACTGCATCACAAACTTTGGATAAGTGCAAATTTCAAAGGATGGCTGTTTTTTGTTCTGGAAAGTATGGATTTGATATATTCCTCTATAATATGAACTGAACCAAATTCCTCCCTCATCCCTACTCATGAATCACCCAGTTTATATAGGGAACCTGACTTCAACAACTTATCCTTGAAAACGGCACCATGCTAGTTAGCACTATTAAAGGATAAGTGAGTCGGGGAAGAAACCGAGTAGATGTGAAGGGACAGCTGTTCAGATGGCAGCCCTATTAAAATATAAAGTGGGATGTGTGGTCTTTTGACATGAAAAGAAGAAAGGGGGGCATGCTGGAAGTGAGCCAAGCTGAGAAAATAAGTACTTAAAAAGAAATGTAATGTAATGAGGTAATGCAGGGGAGGAGGCCAAGTTGTTTTGATTCTTTGACCTATGGGTTTTTTCATGTAAAGCACGGCTGCCTTGAAGATATAGGACTACAACTCCCATTGTTCCTGAACACTAGGTATGCTGGCTGAGGCTAGTGGGAATTAACTGCAGCCCAGCAACATTTGCAGGGTCACAGATAAGTCTCCCCTGATGTAAATGATAAATTGATGTGCATCTGCTATATATGTGAGAAGAGGGTAGGGATGAAATATATTGCCTGCCTGTTAAGTCTTAATGTGGCCCTGAAAGCATTACACCGGATCAACAGAGTTTAGGAATTATACCTGAAAGTCCGGTAAATATAGTACCCCAGATGAATCTGCCACACAACTTAGTCTGCGATCATAAAGGTATATATATATATATATATATATATGCAGGTTTTGGTGTCTTCGGGTGTCTTCCCGTGTAAGAGTTGGGGTGTCTAGGCGACGTTTCGACGAGGTCTCACTCGTCATCTTCAGGCTGGTGCTTACGGCTTCTTGTTACTGGAACAGAGCAGGATCTCAGTGTTTGAGTTCCTATAAATAGGAAATCACTCAAGATATCCCTCAAGTAACCAAGGAACAAAAGAAGAAAAGAACTCAAACACTGAGATCCTGCTCTGTTCCAGTAACAAGAAGCCGTAAGCACCAGCCTGAAGATGACGAGTGAGACCTCGTCGAAACGTCGCCTAGACACCCCAACTCTTACACGGGAAGACACCCGAAGACACCAAAACCTGCATTCCTGTACCCGTGAAAATCTACGAAAGCATATATATATATATATATATATATATATATATATATATATATATGCAGGTTTTGGTGTCTTCGGGTGTCTTCCCGTGTAAGAGTTGGGGTGTCTAGGCGACGTTTCGACGAGGTCTCACTCGTCATCTTCAGGCTGGTGCTTTCGGCTTCTTGTTACTGGAACAGAGCTCTGTTCCAGTAACAAGAAGCCGAAAGCACCAGCCTGAAGATGACGAGTGAGACCTCGTCGAAACGTCGCCTAGACACCCCAACTCTTACACGGGAAGACACCCGAAGACACCAAAACCTGCATTCCTGTACCCGTGAAAATCTACGAAAGCAAATATATATATATATATATATATATATATATATATATATATATATATATATTCTCTTCCATGGGGTTGGATTAAAAGCCATAAAATATGGGTTGACTATATCACCATCCCCAGTTTCTTGGGCAGTCTTCTATACAGATTAGTTACAAAGATGGATAATAATGATCCGAGCAGTATAAATGGGAAAACCTTCAAATAATAAAAGTAAAAAATGGAGGGAGAGCAGACATGAGCTTTTCTCCAGCAAAACAAAAACCCTCGTTGTAATTCATAAATAACCCAAGGTTTATCATGTCAGACACATTTTCAAAAGATACAGCTACATCACAGAAAGTGGGTGAATCAACATTTGCAGCTACACATTTGTAGAAATATAAACTTGGAATTGTGCACCCATGTATTATATAGATACTGATATTCCAATATATATTTGCTTTGTGCAAGTACAGAACTGATCTTCTAGGTTTAGTGAAGGACACCACTTCTTGAATTTCCCTTGACTTTCAAAGGTATTTACAGTCTACCTGACAGTATTTGTATTCATGGCTATGTCACAGGAGCCCATGGAGTGATGAATTGAACAACGGCATGTCTTTTATCTTGTTTTCAGGATTAGCCTCCAAGGCTTCAGTGGCACACAGCAATTGATCTTCTGCATCAGCAGTTTGGTCCCTTCTTTACTGAAGAGAGGCTTCCCTAGTTTTTCATGCTAATGGACACCTCACAGGTCATGACTCACTGCAAGATTAGAAACGATGACACTAGTTAAAATGGCAAGAGAGTCTTCCTTGCGCATCAACGTGCTATGATGCAGCAACCAGACACGGACGAAAAAACACAGCACCTTTTGACTAAACTGCTATTGAATTCTCTCATCAACATTTATGATTATCATGCCATCATGACACATTCTAGCCTTTGCAAGAAGGCACTATATCTTTTATTCTAATATCTTGATCCTAAGCATGTTTATTGGGATGCAAGTCTCACCGTTTTAAGTGGAAAGTACATCAAAGCAAATGATTTCAGGTTAGTGACAGAACTATTTGCCCTCATCCTCCAATTTGCCATTAAGAAACACCTGTTTTTCCCTACACTGGTTTTCCATACACGAACATAGGCACACTCATAGCAGGTAAGCTTAAGAGTGAATTCTGGGACCAGTTCTTAAGAACATAAGGAGAGCTCTGCAGGATCAGACCAAAGGCCCATCTAGTCAGCATCCTGCTCTCAGTGTCCTTTGAGAAGCCCGCAAACAGAACATGAGCACAATAGCGCTCTCCCTATTTTGGCTCCTCAGGAACTGCTATTCATCGTATTCTGGAATGAATACTGGAAGTTATTGGCTAGTAATCATTGCTATCTCCTATGTCTAATCTTTTGAAGCCACCTAAGTTGGTGGCCATTACTAAACCTTGCTGTAGCTGCCCTCTACTCATGCCACAATATTATGTTGTTGTTGTTTTCCCGTTCAACTCACACTCTTATCATTTCATATTTCTGAGTCTTATCAATTGGGCTCCCCTGCCAATACATGCTTGGCAAACTTGACACCCAACATCTGCCAGGTGCATGGAGGTCAGGAAATGGAAGGTGTGCCACAGCCTTTGAAAGACTCAATTTCTACCTGAATCTCACTGGATTTCATTGTATTATAAAAATTGCATCAAGAAAGTAAAAAAGCAATAATCTATGCATACCTGAATGGGACAAATGCAAAGGCAGTATAATCTTGGGAGCTATTTGAAGCATCTCATGAACATCACACATTTCTTTTAGAAATACTAGGGGCTGCCAATCCTGCTAGCTCTGCTTGCCAATCCCATCCACCCACCCCACAACCCTTCACTGTAAGAAAAACAATAGGGCCTAATTTGATCAGTGGAATGTTGGGTGTCTGGTGGGCGGGGCTTGTGTGTGTCCTGTCAGTTAAGAGGGACCAATAGCCTCTTCTCATTTTCTTGCCTCAGACTAGCCTCTCATGATGTTGTTTTAGTTTCTCTCAGACATTATGTTATTTTGCTACAGTTTTATTATTAAACCTTGCTTACATTTACGCAAGCCACTTAATTTTTCTCAAAGAAGAAGAAACTCAGGGGAAGAATGGTGGAATATCCTAAATTTGGGTGAGGGAGGGGATATTCCCAGTTTTCCAGGAGGATTGATTTTGTTCATCATCATGCCCACCACCACAACATTCACCAAGCCCCCTCCCCTTACAGCTTGCCCCAAATCATCATCTTCTCCTTTTCCCTGGCAGGCAGGCTGGAAAGGAGGTCAGGTCTGCACAGGGTGAGCTTTCCAATACTCCTCACTCTCCCCCTGTCACCGCTGCTGCAGAGAAGAGAAGAAAGGCGTTATTTCATTCTCCCTTCTCCCACAGCAACCATCAGCAGTAACCGTCGGGAGAGTGGGAAGGCTTAGAAAGTGTCCTGTTACTTCCTGATCACCCCCAAGGACACTCGACTGCTCCCCAGCAACCATTCTGTTTTGTTGCTGCTTTCTTCCTCCTTGGCCTGCAACATTGCCGAGGCCAAAGAGGCAGATTGTCAGGTGCACAGCAGCCACAGAGTAGGACAGGTGATGGGGAGTTGATGCTGGCAGCCAGCAAAAGAGGTTCAAAGACTCTCTCAAGGCAAATCTTAAAAAAAAGTAGTATAAACACCAACAACTGGGAAACACTGGCCTGCGAGCGCTCCAATTGGAGAACAGCTTTTACCAAAGCTGCAATGGGCTCTGAAGATGCTTGAACTCAAGACGAAAGGGAGAAATGTGCTAAGAGGAAGGCACGTTCAGCAAACCCTCACCGTGACCAACTCCCACCCAGAAACCCACATCCCCACTGTGGAAGGATGTGTGGATTCAGAAATGGCCTCCACACAGTCACTTACAGACTCACTTTTAAAACCATGTTTATGGAAGACAATCTTACTCGGCTATGAGTAATTGAGGAAGAAGAAGAAGAAGAAGAAGAAGAAGAAGAAGAAGAAGAAGAAGAAGAAGAAGAAGAAGAAGAAGCCCTACCCTGCCCTGGCTGTTCCTGTCTGGCTTATTTGGGCCGCAGGCTGCCACCCACCACCACTCACACTGCTTCCTCGCTCACCTCCTTGTCCGCCTGCAGTTCTGTGGTTATGCTGCCGTTTGCATGACCGACAACAATCACAGACAAAGATATATTAGAGAGATTGTTCCATCAAGCTCATCAGAGGCAATTTCTCAACAGCACTGTACAGCATGGAGATGTGGAATTCAATAGTACTGGAGGGAATCAGAATATATTCTCATTCACTCTGACCTTGATTTGTTTGTTCATAGTCCACTTTTCTGAATACACGAAATGGCTAAAATAAATTTATAACCTCTGACACATCAGTGGAAATAATATCGTATTTCATAAGGTACATTGCAAGACAAAGTGGAGCTTTAAAAGTCTTTCTTCTGCATTTCTATTTCATTTTACTTTCCCTTCACATAGCTGCAGGGTAGAGTTTGTAAAAAAAGACTTTTTAAAATGATGAAAGAGTACACATAAACAATAAAGCAATGTTTGCAACCACATGGACTCTTTTATAGCATCTGAGAGTTTACTATCAGACGCATAAGCAATTAAATAAGAAATTCAGCACTTCACATGGATACTCCCAACAGCTGTTCTAGAAACATTCACTGATGCACAGATATTCCCCTCTAATCCCCTGCCTAAGCCTTGCAACCACACAGAGCTTTGTAGAGTCAGCACAAATCAATGTATCTCATTTAATTAATGCTAAGGGGGGAAATAATCTCCCACTAATAAGGCAGCAGACAAGCCATCCTGGACTGGTTGACTGTGCCTGAGGTCTTAAAAAATAAACCGACATGAATTAAGAAGTGCATTATGACCTATATAAAAACGTTAAATCTCTCTGGTGCATCAGAGTGCTGACCAAGAGAAGAGTTACAAGAGAAGATGGTCATAATCCTCAATGGTCCGATTATATAGCAGCATTCTGAAATTACAATGGCAAAAGTTGTCTGCCGTCAGTAGCATCCAGCAAACAGCAATGGCTGTGGTAATTTTCTCTGAACAGGGTTCACATGTCATGCCGGTGCAATGGGCTGCAGAAGTTAGAAATACGCACTCAGATTTATTTGAGTAGCATTGGTACTGGGAATACAGCAAGAATAGAGATTCTGCTGTCCGAAGTGCTACAGCCAGCACTGATAACCTGATTGTCCATTATCCATACATCAGTGTTGCTCAAACATTTCACAGAACCATAGAACTGTAGAGATGAAAAGGACCCCAAGGATCATCTAGTCCAGCCCCCTGCAATGCAAGAATCGCACCAAGGAGTCTTCATCAGTGGTGCTTCCTCTCCACTAGACTCTGCCAACAGAGGTGAGTTTATGCTCCATTCAAACTCCTGCAGCTGCCACTGACATGCAGTGTGTGTGTGTAGCATTACAATCTTAGTCTTATAGGATTAAATATGGGCACTAGGTTGATGTTGGTTCGTTTTATGATCAAGCAAAGCTTAAGGAAAGACTATATCTATGAAGGCATGCATGCCCCCACATTTTAAAAGGTTTTTAAAAAATATGGTTGGGATGGTCAAAATATATATTATATAGTATTTGTATTATAAATGGCTTTTTATAGAGTTATTTGAATTGTGGTTTGTTGTCCTTTCAGTGCCCCCAAAAGTTTCCATGAAAACACAACAGGCGATTGAATAGTGCTTTAAAGTTCCCTACATTTTCCAGCACCATTTTGAGTTTTACCACCATTTTTTGTTTCTGTGATCTTATACATTTTGCAAGGTACAATTCTGACACCTTTGTGTAGCGTTGTTTGGGCATAACTGATCCATGTCATTCATATATGTTTTTATAAGACATCTTATAAAAACTTTTGTTCAGGCTTTCCTTTTCCCAGTTCTGGACAGTTCTAAGCATATGAATCCCCAGAACATATTCTGTATGTTTTAATACTGTGTGTATGTATCTTCTGTATATTGTTTTATCAGTTTCAAGTTGCGGTTTTATATTAATGGATACTGTTTCTGTATCATACATACGGTACACTGCTTAAGAGGTTTTTAAAATATTAAGTAGATTAAAATTGGCTGGAGGGACTAAAAAGAATGATAGTTTTGGATCAGAGTGGTTTGATTTTGTAGCGCATGGGGATAAGAAAACTAATGATGTAATGCTGCCATCTCATAAGCTACTTTGTGGAACTCATAGTTGTTTACGCTGAAGGAACCATAAGAATAATCATTATTCTTTATACTGCAATTTGTAGGGAGTAATTTGTGTGTGGTTTTTGTTGTGGGTATTATTCTCTGATACTGAAGCTTAGTTATGTTTTAAGTTATGTTTTTAAATATAAAATCAATACAGAAAAGAAAGAAATGCTTGTAAATAACAAATAAACAAGTTATGAACACGCTAGGATATCCTTATTACCATGTACTATATATTGAAGACATGTAACATTTTCTGTGGTGTTTTCCATTCACAAATTTCGAAGATTTTATTGAGATGTACTGGCATTATGTTGGCTATACTGGTTGGAGACCTTTGAGAAATGGAGATGAAGTGAGTTACACAGTATCATCTGGGGAAAACATCAGTTCAATACAATTAAAATATTTTCTGAATTCCAATAGTGCCTCCCAAAAAAGTCAAATTATTAATGTTCTTTAAAAAATCCATGCCCACATTTGATTTAGATTAAAATTGAAATGCCAAATTGGGCAATGAAATGACTTAGTTTTGACATTGCTACAAAAGAAATGGATCAAGAGAAAAATGATATACAGGAGACATATTGTCTCCAGATCTCACTTTTTTCTTTTTTTCTTTTTAGAAATCTAACCACCACCATCTCCTCAAAAACCCAACACACCAGGGCTTTGATAAGCAATCACAGATGGACAAATATCTAATTTTTGCTGAAGACATATAAACAGATTTGTGAGAGGTTTGTGTGTTGTCTCTCTTGAGATGCCCAAGATGATTGACAGATTTCTTTTATTTGGTCTCTTTCTTTCTGCATTGAAAAAAGAGAGCGATTTTAAAAAAGTATTATTTTTGAAGCATATTGGAGATTACTTACCCCATGGGGCAAGTGGTGTCCAACCTGTTCTAAACAGGTTGCATTCCCCCAAAGGTTCAGGTTTGTAGTCTGGAGGTGTTCATTGATTCATTTGTGTTACTAAGGCACAAGTAGCCTCTGTAGCTGAACAGCTTTTCACCAGCTAAGAATAGTACACTACCTACTTGCCTACCTGGAAAGAGACAGCCTTGCTTCAGTAATCCATGCCCTAGTTACCTCCTGCTTAGACTACTGCAGCTCACTGTGTGGGGAGCTGCTTTTGAAAATGGTCTGGAAGCTTAAATTAGTTAAGAATAAAGCTCTAGGATTCTAACTGAGTTATATACATCATGCCAGTACTTTACAATCTCCACTGGCTTCCAGTCCAATTCAAGGTACTGCTTTCCTTTCCTTTCCTTCACAGCTTGGGACCAAGGTATTTGAAGAATCACCTCTCTCCATGTGTACCTATACCTGGATCTTGAGGTCTTCTTTGGAGGCCCTTCTCCAAGTGTGGTGGTATGGTGACTAGGTACAGAACACAGGGCTTTTTCAGTGGTGGGGTCATTGGTGTGGAATGTCCTCCCCAGAGAAACCTGTCTGATAACCATCTTGGCGTCATTTTGACACCAGGAGAAAATATTTTATCGCTCCCGTCTTTGTAAACCGTTTTTGCTCTCTTACTGTTTGTATCCTATATCCCTAATTTTACTATTGTTTGTTACTGATGCTGGATTTTAAACTGTTCTGTTTCTTGATTAAAGCTGCCCTTAGAATTTTATTACAGGGCGGCTTAGAAATACTGTTACGCAAGTAAGTGAGCCAACATAATGGAAAGCCGTGCATGACCTAACAAAATAATGTGTCATAAAAAGGACGCTGTCTAATTTGTCCAGGGAATGACAGGCCAAAATATTGCCACGTAAACTACCAATCCAGCATAGATATGCAACCGAAAATACAAAGACAAGTTATTGATTCCTTTCAGTTGCAAGAATGGGAGCATCTTCAGTGCTGTTGAGGCTGCTTTGTATGGCACAGCCCAGAGAGATGTAATAAAGAGCCCTGGTCAATCAGGAGCTCCCTCTAGGGCAAGGGTGGGGAACTTTTTTCAGCCTGAGACACATTCCCTTCTGAGCAACTTTCTTCTAGCCACATCCCAGTGGTGGATGAGACCAGAGGCAAAAGCTGGCACAGCAATGAATGTTATTTTTACCTATATACAATAGGGTAGTTTCTGCGTGCGTGCGTGCACACACACACCTCTAACCTCCATCCAAAGAAAAGGCACTATCAGAGTTCAAGGACACATTCTAGTCAGGCAGAAGGGCACTTGGTTATGAAGCAAAACTAGTGAGGGGCGTGGCCTTGGGAGGGGCCCCTGGGCCTTAGGTTCCTCACTCCTGTTTCAGGAAATATCCAGGTCCAGCACATGCTTTGAAACACAGAAGTACAATGCATATGTTCAATACAGGCGTAAACTAAAAACTTAACACATGAAGCAGCTCAATAAGTCTTACTGGAAAAGTGATATTGGAACAAACGTCAACACAATGGAAAGTCAATGGAAAGTCAACCATCTTGTCTATTAATGCTGCTGTCCCTAATCCTGCTGCTACATATCCTGATGGTATACAGGATTAACTCTGCTGTACTCTTGATTTATATTTATTATTTTTATAGGTCACATCAGACCCAAGGTCAGTGGTGTCTCTGTAAGACCATGTCTCACCCAGTCATCTGTGACTCAGGAGTTTCTAAACTTCAGAAGCGGCACCAAAAGAAAAGAAAAGAGATTAATTTCTTTACTGGATAGTGTTGTGTTCTTGTGGCAGACAGTTTGGATTCCATCCAACATAATAAGATTTCCCTTCTGACACTGCAAGATAGCAATTCCATCAGCTCCATTGCCCGCGCTCCAGCTACTCTGTACTGTTGAATAGATGGTTCCTGATTTCCCAGTGTTTTTATAGTTGCTCTTACAAATAATAATCCTTCAGAGCTACAGTGATTGTCACTAGGCCCCTCCTGCTTCTGTCGGACTGAAGGTCTTTCATTATTTTGTGTTACCTATAGTCTAAGGTTTCAAGACTCACAGCTTTTTTTGTGTGCGATTGGAAGCCTTTATATCCAGCTCCCAATTTTCCAAGGTCTTTTCCAAGCTCTCATAAACAGATTGGTTTTTAAACAAAACACCTCACACCAATCTGTGAAAATTGTTTGGAGGCTCGCAGACAATGATTTGCTATGTATAACAGCAAAGAATAGCAAGCACA
This sequence comes from Podarcis liolepis, assembly GCF_965112155.1. NCBI lineage: Eukaryota > Metazoa > Chordata > Lepidosauria > Squamata > Lacertidae > Podarcis > Podarcis liolepis. Next base: position 30,898,415 of record NC_139563.1, read on the forward strand.
GTTAATTTGTTATGCAGAGAAGCCACAACTCTCTTAAAATGTGACTCAACACACCTCAGCAGTGTAGAAGAGCTAAATGTAAGCTTCTTCGTTTGGGTACAAATTAACATGAAGAGGGGTTGATTGAGGTCATGCGCCTTGACTCTGCCCCGCAATCTGCTTGTGCTTAAATATATCACTTCCATGGAGACTATGAAAATGCATCTGCTATGCAAAACTTGTATAGCCATGATCTGGGACTCTAGAAAACGGAAGGTGGTCCCAGGCTTTAACAGAGTTGTGGGGACGCTGCCACATCTGCTCCACCACACATAGCAGCTAGGTGGGAATGTGGGGACAGCATGCAACCACAGATGGGCCAGCTCAAGGGCCAATGGACCCCGGGCTGGCTCAGCCCTACTCCATCCCCATAAGCCTGCCCACACCTTTGCTCTACCCACTGAACTATCTCTCAGCCTCTTAAAAGGGAAGCTAGCGGGGTGATGCTGATGTCACTCTGCAGGCGGATGCTAGGAGAAGGCCAACAGAGACCAGCAGAACTGGCTTGAGGGACACCTTCATGCAATTCAACCCACCTCCCCCTGACCAACACGAAGGGGGGTTGGATTGCTCTGTTAGTCATGCTTAGAGAACCACTGCAGTTCAACTTCCTATTTTTAATCCCCCTAGATTAAAGTGGATCTATAACATGACTAAGTAAATGTAAAGGTATATAAAAAAGGAAAGATTTCACTTTTCATAAAACCATTGCTTATTTATCCAGCATTGCATTTATTGGTCAACTAAAAGAAGTTTAAAATAGTAAGATAAATGCACTATCTTTTTTTAAAAAAAGGCAAGATAAAGCCAGGCCTCAACATCTTAAAAAGGGCAACTGCTGCTACCTGCTGAATTTGAGGACAGGTGGCAGCTAGCCCGTGTAGACATAAATGATAATGGCAATAAAACTCTAGCTCTTTGTCAGAATATGAATGCCCACTTTTCTATGATTCACACCCGATTCGTGAACCATACCAATATACAAATGCAATAGGAATGCATTTCCAGAGGAGCAGCGCTGTTAGTCTTTTGCAGCAAAAACAATGAAACATAATGTAAATTGAAAATACAGTGAATTTGAAAGAAACCCATGGTGTTGCATGCTCTATAGCAACTGTTTTCACCACAAGGGATGAACAAGAGCTGGAGGTTTTTTTCATGTCATCTCTGGATCTATTTTTTTACAGAAGGAAACACACACACACACACACACACACACACACCTGGAAAAGCAACATATAAAGGTAAGGAATTTTCCTGGCTTGCAGAGACAGGTTCCTTAACTATCTCAGTGATTTCCCCCCTCCAAATTCTGCTTATATGCTGTATCTCTGTGATATTCAAAGACTAACAGCAGCTTTAACCAACCAGAAAAGGAGAGATTTTTAAATACCATGACTGTTGCATCGTGATGTTTCGACGAGTCTGCTGTTTTGATCATAGCAAGCCATGGCTTGGTAACGGTAGCCTTGCCCACACTCTTTGATGTCTCCTTGTACTTTCATTCCCAGCAGTACTTCTACTTTGCCCTCGGGTAAGATGCAGTCTGACCAGTTCCCCACAGGCTGGGCATTATACTTGTCACATGGACAGATCTGGGTCTCAATCAGTGGATGCAGCTGGGGATTTTTGCATTTCTCCTTCTTCTTGCTTTTTCCTGGAAGGGAGTAGAAAGAACTTCAGAAATTGCTTTCTTGGGATATCCTTTATCTGAATGTTTATTATGGTGCTTGTTATCTACAACATTGTGAAGTCTCTTATAAGTCAATGGGGTTCCCATACTGTGAATTGTCTTCGTAATTTGTGTTCCCTGTTTTGTTAGAATTGATTTCCACCACTGAAAATAATCTTAGCGCTCATCCAAACTTCCACTTGACCCACCACCTTGCCCTGGGAAAACCTGCTGTTTACCACTGAATCGAAGCAAATGTCAACTGAGTTTTCTCTGGATTGCTGGTTGCTCCAATTTAGCACTAAAGCACGGAGTGAAGGCAAAGCTTCTCAAGCCCATACCCAGAAAGTACGACACAAGAGAAAACCACTCAGACCCGTGCATTCGAGACATCGGAGAAGCAGAAGTGGGGATGAGCCCGTAGTGGAAACTCTATTAAAATACATCACTATGTGAAAGCTTTATTACTTAAATCCAAATCTGAAACCCGTATCTACCTTCTTGCCATTTCAATGGGCCTCAGTAGATGCTGCCATGTTTTCCTTTGCTCAGAAATAATACAATTTTTATGAGATGTGATAAGATGCGTCTCGGAAAGACAGTGGGGTCATTAAAATGTTTACCAGCATAGACAGAACAGAGACAGTCGATATAGCACCAGTAATTCTCTGTTCTGATTAAACTAGGCGCTCTTCCTATTGCTCATTAAATAATAACCAGGCCCTAAAGTGGAAGAGATCCAAATCAGATAATGTGCAGCTTTCATTGGACCAACGTTATTTTGGGTAGAAATAAGCAAGTTTTCAAGTTACACAGACTTCCTTGTCTTTCATTTCCTACATTTCGAGTTACACAGAATTCCTTGTCTTTCATTTCCTACATTTCTTTAGCCCTGCAAATTGGATTATAGGATCTAGATCATGCATATCAATCCTGTGTATAATGATGTTGCCACCATCTTCATGACACTCACATGGAGTGTCATGACACCCACTTGGGGGTGTCTGTCTAGCAAAAGATGAGACTACTTACTGACTCAAAACCAAGACTTTCAGGTTTTTTATTTATTCAGCAATTCTGCACCCAGGATGCTAAAATCTCATTGACTTCAATTGAATTGAAGCAGTCAAAGTGTCTACAGGACTGCACCCCAGCTATTTAACCTTGTTTCTGAAAGTCCTTCTCCTGTCAAGAGTATATACAATTTCTTACCTAGTAAATGTGGAGTGGCTGCAGCATTCTGAAGTTGAACCAAAACCATTATTATGAAAAATAGCCTGCAATCCATTGACACACATCTCTAAACTCCTGTCGCTAGTGCTAAGAAGACTGCTAGCATTATTTCAAACTGTATTTTACAACTTCATGGCAGATGGCACATAACTTCTTTTTGGGGTAGGTGGAAAATAAAGCATTATCAATAATGAATGGTAATGGAAGACCTCAATTCCTCCTAGAAAATTTTGGATTTTTTCCCCTCCCAGGAATAATAGTGTTGGAAGGGACTCCAAAGGTCATCTAGTACAAGGTCCTGCAATGCAGGAATATCAACTAAAGCATCCATGACTGATTACTTTTACATAACAATAACTTGCATAATGATGTTATATACAAAAAGAAGCAGAAGTCCATGGATGTCTATTGTCAAATGTACATATTCTTTTCATGATTTCTTGGGAAGGATATGCATGTGGGTGGGTGTTTTCATTGATTGTCTGAAATCACATTATAGATTTGGAATATATATCCACTTCTACTACAATATGTGGAGGGACGCGGGTGGCACTGTGGGTAAACGCCTCAGTGCCTAGGACTTGCCAATCGAAAGGTCGGTGGTTCGAATCCCCACGGCGGGGTGCGCTCCCGTTGCTCGGTCCCAGCGCCTGCCAACCTAGCAGTTCGAAAGCACCTCTGGGTGCAAGTAGATAAATAGGGACCGCTTACTAGCAGGAAGTAAACGGTGTTCCGTGTGCTGCGCTGGCTCGCCAGATGCAGCTTGTCACGCTGGCCACGTGACCCGGAAGAGTCTGCGGACAGCGCTGGCTCCCGGCCTCTAGAGTGAGATGAGCGCACAACCCTAGAGTCTGTCAAGACTGGCCCGTACGGGCAGGGGCACCTTTACCTTTTACCTTTACTAGAATATGTATGTCTAACTTTACAGATGATTCTGTATGGATCAGTTAATGCACTACCTTGGGCAATACAAATCAATTCAATATTCATAAAAGGAAGGCTTTTCTGGTAAAGTGGTTTCCAGTGACACCTTACCCACCTAGTGTCAACAGTTTCTGCATTTCAGTCATTTTAGGGATTCTACCTGTTCCCTAAGTAAATTTCTCACTTCAGCACTAGTCCTACTACTACCAACAAAGTTTCTCTTGGTATTTTCCAACCCTTACCAATAAGAGAGCGCTTTCTTGTCCTAAATGCTCCACAATCCCCATTGCAAGAAGAGAACTTTGACCAGCTTGTGAACTGACAGTCATCTTGGCAAGGGATTTGGCAGGGTTGTGTTAAGGGTGGCAAAGAGCCCGCATGCTTAAGGCATTCGCTGATGTCAGCCTGTCCGCCATCTTGCTTGCGACAGGTAATAGCTGGAAGGAGAGAAGCAGAAAGAATTATAATGAGTTGCTAGGCCTTTTGTAAGTAAGACAATGGAGCACCTAACCACCAGAGTCACCCACATTTGATTTAGTTCAACTGGCATTAGGTTCAAGAACAGTAACATTCTGCTTGGGATCTCTGGTACCACGGGATTGTTTTCAAATTTCAGAAAATGCAAAATGCTGCACGTCTCTCATATAATTCAGATCAGCAAGTGACATTAAAAATGCAGCACAGAAATACAATACAAGCCATTCTACGAAGGAAGGAATAAATGCCATCTATTATTCTGCCCCATTTTGCTCTATAATTTAACTGCCCTATATTACTAACTTTCCCAAATAATGGGTATACTGAGATATGAATTGGGCTTTTTATAATTTTAAATATACTATAATTATATTCACAGTTGATACACACTTTGAAGAGAAATGTATTTGCTCCATAGAAAAGCAGGAAGGTATGTCTACCTGAAAATGCTTTGCAGCTTGAACATTATATTAAACCTCCATATAAAAACACAAAAGATCTTCTCTCTAGCAATAATGGCATAAGGAGCTTGTAATGGAGAAAACCAATGAATATATTTTAAACACAATTTAACAATATAATGTATCTAGGTTTAGGTTTTTAAACCCAGTGTAAGTTGCTGGGGACATCTGAGTAACAAGCAACTTGTAATAATAATAATAATAATAATAATAATAATAATAATAATAATAATAATAATAACAACGATGACAAAGTGTGTTCTCCCTCATGGAGAGCACAGGTTGCGGGTGGGCTGACGAGACACCTCACTGTTACTAGGCAAATGGTTTGGCCATCCTTTAAGCAGGGGTGGGCTGTTACTGGGGAAATCTAGATGTTGCCATTTGTTGATTGACAGCGCTATTTGTTAAATACAATGCTCGCAGCGAGGAACTTCCTCTTTTCGCTGCTTACTTCGGATCACCCGCCTCCCTTCCTCAATTTTAGGCTGTTTGCTTGACCTTGCTATGCCTGTCATGGGGTCGTCTGCTTTGGGGCAGGGGCCTGGTAGGAATTTTGTCCATTTGGCTGATTAGTGTGTGCCACTTGGTTTTTGCCTACTGCGTAGCAGATCGTCACAACTTGTAAGGTTTGCGGTTAGGCATTGGTCTTGGAATTGGTTGGTGGAGGGGTATGGATTCGGCTGTGCCTGTCCCTCCAAAATGCTGCTGCTGCTGCTGCTTCAAGGGTTTTCCGTTAAAGGAACCCAGGGGCTCCCCCATCATGCTTTTGTCCGAAACCCCCTGGCAAGGGGCTAGGGCCACGCAAGCCCCTGGGAGCATTCTGGGGAGAGGTGAGGCATGGTTCCCAGTCCCGTCTCTCTCCCCAGGTGACTTACCCTTGCTGACTTCGCGGGGGTGTGTGTGTGTGCAAATGTCAGAGCTGTCCCCATGCGGGGTCAGTTAGTGCTACCAATGCCTAAGCAACCACTCACATTGCTGTAATTTTGAATAAAGTTGTGGCCAAAATTATGCCAAAAACCTTAAACAAAAATTAAGTGTCAGTTGTGTTTTTCTTTGGGGGGGGTGTCTTGGGGACCTCGACGCGCAACAACAATAGGCATACCAGTAGATTAGGGAGTGGTAACACGTGACCCTCCAGATGTTGCTGTACTACAACTCCCATCAGCCCCACCTAACATGGGCAACAGTTGGGTAGCATGGGAGTTGAAGTCCAACAATGTCTGGAGAACCATGGGTTCACCACCCCGCCACAGTGCTGCAAATTAGGCTCCATTTTCTCTGAGATTTGCAGTCCTATACACACTTACCTGGAAGTCCCATTGAACTAACTGAGACTTACTTCTGAGTAAAGATGCATAGGCTGTACCATTTATGCAGATTACACTGCATTACTGTTTCTGACCAGCAAGTTCTATTTTGCTTATAAGGCATGCGTGGTTGTGTGTGTGTGTGTGTGTGTGTGTGTGTGTGTGTAATACTATACCGATGTACCTACTGACTTCAATGGGACTTATTCCCAGTTAAGTGTAATGCAGTCATAATGAAATACCTCAAAAGGAATACTTGAATGCAGCCCTAAACTACACAGTGAACTTCTACACCTTGACTTTGCTCAACAGCTTTGAAGCAAGAAGCAAGAAGTATGCCTCACAGAATTGAATAGGATTTACCGTATTTTTCGCCCTATAGGACGCACCGGCCCATAGGACGCACCTAATTTTTTTTTGGGGGGGGGATAAAGAAAAAAAAAGTAACCCCCCAGCCGCAGGGGAAGCCCGAGCTTAAAAACACACCTACCGTAGTTTTTAGAGGAGAAAAGGATATCTTCCTGAAGCACGAGGCGCTCTGCTTCAGAGCGCCCAGGACTTTGGGCGGCAGGCTGCTATCCATAGCCTAGGGAGCCCTGCAGGAACTCCCGCAGGCTCCCCAGGCTTGCTGATAGCTTCCTGAAGCCTGGAGAGCAAGAGGGGTCAGTGCGCACCGACCCCTCTCACTCTCCAAGCTTCAGCGAAAGCCTGTATTCGCCCCATAGGACGCACACAGATTTCCCCTTCATTTTTGGAGGGGAAAAAGTGCGTACTATAGGGCGAAAAATACGGTAATCCCAAGCACGCATAGGATTGAATCAAAGGAAAAAGAAAAAATTAACTTTTTACGAGCTGTATGTTCCTGAGTTTTCAACTGCAAGTTGCATGATGAATGCTCCATTATCAGACAACTGCTGCCTCCCTAGCAAATATTATGATTCCAACTCTTTGAAAATCTATCCTTTATTTGTAGCCCAGGATTCTAAAGGCAGGACCTATCTATGACCCTCACAGTTCCCAGAACTGTAAACACTATTTCACTGTCTCCAAACTCAGTTAATTGGCCAGAGATTAATTTTTCCTGTGTGGTTTAATAGACTCCCCATATCTGAAGAGACGAAATGTGAATTCTAAATGGTAAAATGGCAGCTATAAACTTTCTGACATACTAGCATAACCAAGGAAACAATATAATAAATGTGAACCCACAAATGTGCAAGGCTTTTTAGTGGCACACAGAGGACTCTTTATGAACAAATATAAATGGAGGGTCATGTATAGTCTTTGCTTTTTCTACATTTATAACTGAAATATACAGTTTTGCCTCCAAGGCACAATCTATAACGGTATAGTATGGAAAGGGACCGTGAGGAATTCGAAGGGCGACAACAAAATCTGTGTTGCAACCACCACATGATCCTTAGCTACAAATAGGTTCAGCCACCCAAAAAGCAGTTACAACCCCTAGTCAAGAAAGTCTTGAAACAATTGTTGTAGAGATAAAATAAGCAGATTGATTAAATTCATTTATTTAGGATTTATATTAGGGGTCTGCATCAACCACAAGATTCAGCGATTCATAAAACAGTCTGCCTCATTGTAAAACACTTTATGGTCTGCCCAACTCAACTCAGGTCCAGCTCAAATCAACTTTGTTTCTCCTTCCTGCATGCACTAATCCAGAAATGACTATGGTTTTTCTCCTTTTGACAGAAGTGGATCAGATCTATAAACATGGTCTTACTGACCAATGGGTCCTGGCAGTGCTATTTTTCTAGAGAAAGAGGTGCCAAAATTCATCCTTGTTCTCTTAGAATGGCGATGGTGTCTACCTGAGAGGTACGAGAACTGAGTTCCAGCACATTCTGGCAGAAAAAAAGCTCTTGGTCGAGGAAGGTTGTTGTTTTTCATGTGGGCACCTTTATAATTTACTAGTTTTTGGTTTTTTTTAAGGAAACATGTATTTCTTATTTATTTATTTATTTATTGAATAACTGAATGAACTTTACAGGCAAGGTCATCCCTTCTGAGGACATGAGTTAGCCAAATATCATAAGGCAGCTGCAGTGCTCTTCCCCTGCAAACTCAGCTATTTTGAGTTGTGTAAAAAAACACAAGAAAAAAGAAAACAAGGAACCACTTTGTTTCCCTTAGCGTTCTGTGGGTAATTGGTCTGAAACTTGCAGATATGAGACAAGTATCCCTGGGTAAGATCCATGCCAAATTGCAGTTAAATACATCCAGGGGGAACTGAGCTTGAACATGTTTAAAGTTTATATATATATATATATATATATATATATATATATATATATATGGATTCACTTTTCCCTGTGTGACCATTTGCAAGCTTGAATTGTCAGTCACAACAGAGCCTTCTCTCTCCTCTCCCTATCCTGACATTTTTCTGAAGTTTAGACAGACACCTCAGTCCTACAAAGCTGCTCTTTCCCCCAACACGCTGGGATTGGAGACTGCTGGAAAAACTATTCCCTTCCATTGCAAGCTACAGTCACAAAGGAGCTCCCTCTCCTGATTCTGGCATCTTTCTTAAATTAGAGATTGGCCTTTAGTTTCTGCTAAGCTGTTCCTTCTTCCTCATACCCCCAACTCTGGCAAAGTTTAAAGACATAGTTTTGCTTTTCATGGACATGTGTTTACAGCTTTTTTTTATGTCTGTATTTCTGAAGTGTACCGAAGCACTACAGGAGTTCTGCTTTGGCCCCTAACTGCCTTGTATAAATCCTTCACCTTGTTGAAGTCCCAAATCCCTCCAAGGCACATTGTCTTGTCTTGCTGTTTAGGATTCATTCAATTCCAGTGCACACCTCAATAAATACTCTGATTTTTAAATTAAAAATGAATCAAGTTGCTTACTACTACTACTACTACTACTACTACTACTACTACTACTACAACAACAAAACAGTGTTTCCCAAACTTGGGTCTCCAACAGTTTTTGGACTACAACTCCCATCATCCCTAACTGGCAAAACCAGAGGTCAGGGATGGTGGGAATTATAGTCCAAAAACAGCTGGAGACCAGAGTTCAGGAAACACTGCAATAAAATCAGACATATACAATTCCATAGTCAATTAAAATACTTTTTTAAGCATAAAAAAACACAACAAATGAGAGCAGTAAGACAGCAGAATAAACAGCAGAACTAATCTCAGTAAAACTGCAGACTGCATCTTAAAAGTCAGGCTAAAAGAAAAGTCTTTATATGTTGGTGAAAAATAGAGGGTAAGAGAGTCTGATGATGTTTAATCAGGAGGGAATTGCAAAACTGTGGTGCCACTGCTGAAAAGGCCATATTCTCCTGTTCCTGCCTGCCTAGCACCACATTTCATTTCAGGGAATAGTAGTAGTAGTAGTAGTAGTAGTAGTAGTAGTAGTAATATAACCAGCTCACCCTGGATTAACTGAGAGCTAGGTTCTCTTTCCCTGTTCATGTCTTTAAGATGCATGTAGGAAAATGGGAAGGCGGGAGGAGGAAACTATCCATCTTTTTTATTTCAGAACAGTCAAATGTGTATGTGACACACAGAGCACAGGGGACCAGCTTTGAAAATCTCGGATCTTTTTCATATGTCATCTATAGCAACATGACTTACATGGCACCAGGCAATTGGTATCTGGCCCATTTTCTACTCTGACAGCCAGCAGCTACCCAGAGTCTCGGGTAGAGATCTTTCGTACAGTGGCAGACTTTGTGCTTTCAAATCTCAGAGGTGCAATGCCAAAACTCAGCACCCTCTGCCCTAGCTTTCTGTGGTTCGACATAGCTGCAGTGCACCCAGTTGTGCTCCCCTAAATCCACCTCTGTTTCTCATCATCCTGTTGTTACCTGATTCTTTTAACTGGAGATGCCAGAGATTGAACCTGGAACCATCTGCATGCGGACCAACTGTTCTGCTACTGACCCACGTTCTCACACAACAAGTTTCACTGCCATCTGATTGTTTGGCAGGCAGAGAAGTGCATGAAATGCACCTTCTGAACAAGGCCACCATACAACCAGCCAGCCTGCTATACCCTGTGTCAGAAAATGTGCCAAGCATATCGTCCCATGGGAATCTGGCGTAAAACGATCACAGAAACATGTATGCCCCTTAAGAAATCACCTTAGTGAAAAGAAAAGGCTTTGGATAAGATAGATGCATTTTAATGGGCTACAGAGCACAAATTATTAGAAGAGAAAAGGTGGTCTGGTTACGCAGCAGACCACATTCTCCCCTGAAATTCTATATTCACTGCACATCCTAATACAATTTAAGTTGCATGCTCCTTCAGCCAAGTCCACATGCTTTATTTACATGGTGAAAATGGCACCTGGGACCAGAAATCAGTCTCTTATCATGCTGTGGCAGACTAATAATTAATCACACCCACTCCCATCAAATTGATTACAGACATTAGCAGTGAGAACACCAAATGTGATTATTCTGAATTAAACACAAATAATTGTAAAATGTTTCCATAAAGAACAAGGATGCAGTTGCCAGCAAAATTTAATTTAACATGGGTTCACTTAACATACGTTTCCCTATTGAACATTTAGGGTCTCCCAGAAGAGTGGTATGAAATAAACTGTGCTTCAAATTTTGTAGACAAAAGACCTTGATATAATTAGGGCTGATAGCATAGCTTGAACTACACCACAAGGGGCCATAAGCTGATAAATTATTATTGTGGGGATAATTAAATACAAAGTCTGCTTTGTGTATGCAAATGAGGGCCATTTTGGTACTTTAAAAAAAAATACTTTAAGTGCACAGGTCAAACACTGCCAAATCATACTGTGTCTCAAATAAGGATCTTTCCAGCTTACCATGAAATATTATATGCCTTTAACTCTTTGTGATGGGCCATGCTGTCTGATTACAGCCATATATAAATAATTTCATTCATTACCTCTATCAATCTCTCTTATGTTCAACGGCAATACTTTATGAGTCCATTGTTCCTTTCACTGCACACATCTACTCTTGCAAAAACATGCCAGGCAAAAGTGGACAAAGCACTATGCAAAGTTTACCTTTGTACAATAAGTACGTTCTACCCACGCTGACACATCCTTCTCTATCCTCCTTCCAAGCAGCCAAGAGACATTATCAGTGCTGTACCAACACAATTTGTTCATGTTTATCACCAGCAAACTAGAAATGCCGCAGGGGGGAGATCAAAAATGGGCCTTCACAACTCATGCACTCCCAAACTTTCAACTCTGGGTACAAGAGAGAGATGGGAACTTCACCCTTTCCTCAACAACCATTCCCCAACACTATTCCACCAACCGCATTGTCTCCAAGCCAGGCATAGGCAAACTTGGCCCTCCAGATGTTTTGGGACTACAATTCCCATCATTCTGGACCACTGGTCCTGTTAGCTAGCAAGCTTTATTCTGGACCCATGTTTCTGTTGCAAACACAGATCTAGCCTGGATTGGGGTGCAAGGAGAGAAAGCTGGTATGGTGGAGTTATGAAGGAAAGCCATCACACAAAACTGTATTCCTCCCCCAAAATTGCCATTGCAAATCATGGTCCCCTGGGCTCAATTTTCATTGCAAAAGCAGGGGCCTGGCTTTAAAAACACAGGGCTGAGAAAGAACATGTAGCTTTGCCCCTAAGGCTTCACACTTCCTTCGAACTGACAGTTTTCCCAACCAAATAATAGCTTCTCTTCTCTGTATGTAATACTCTCCCAAGAGCAAACAGGAAATATGGTGCCGAGACAGCTGCATAGGTTTTCAGAAATATATGTTAAAATTCTAAATGTTCAGGACAAGAGTGAGGCAGATAGGCACTAGCTTTTCACTGCTCCGAGAGAGTAAAAATATTTTAATTCAAGTGAAATGACCTTTTGCGCTCAAGCCTCTGTGTTGGGTCATTACATAAGAAATGAAACAGAGGAGAGGCTCTGGCACAATTGTCATTCCTCCACCCTAGAGAGGTTCTTGACCAAAATAGCAAGGCTTTTGTAGGTCAGGCATGAAATGTTGTAGAGTCGCTGTGTCAAGGGAGAGCTAAGCATGCTCTACACAGCATTGTACTTCGTTTCCACTGTGCTTTTTCCGACCGTCTCTTACAAGAAAACCAAACATCAGTCTATTTATTTCTTCTTCTTGAGAAGATGTGTGGCTTTAGAGACGTAAGATTTAAAAGTTAGCTAAGCCTTTTGAAAAAGGTCAGAATCCGGGTAAGAGCTCTCGCTCACGCAATTTCATTTTTAGTCCAAATTTTCATGCTGCGCTTCTTAACAGTGCTTCTTGAGCCTCCATTATCAAGGCTTTTTCCCTTTTTTTTAGAAATTTCCCTCGCCTGATTGCAGATGCACAGTGCTTTCCCACAATATGGTGATCATCTTTAAATAACAATCTTTGGCATTGGGTAAAATTTGTTTTATTTTGCTGTTTCTATGCTCAGCTATATAAATAGGAGAAGGGGGGAGGAAACAGTTGATTAAAAAATAAAATAAAGACATGCTCTTGCAGACAAAAAGCCAAAGAAAATTGGCCCCAGTCTAAAGTTGTGACATGTTCATTTTACACAGGCGTGATTTGCAATAAAAGCTCAATTACACAGGACAGCTAGAATCAAAGCTGTATTGGAGGAGGACTCCTTCTGCTAAATTTCTGATTCATGATGGCACTTTTGCAGCCACACAAGCTCAGTGTGTGTTAAAAAAGCTGAAAAAATGCTAATATATTAGGCTTTAATGATAAACTCAAGGCATGGGTTTGTTCTAATAATGTCTGTGAGCTGGCAAGTGCAGCCTCTTCCTTATGTGCTTTACCCATTGCTGCTCTTGTGCATCTTTATTTCATTTCCAGTTTGTCCATGATAAACAGCACCATAGCCAAATATGCACGGCTGAGGTATGCTCATCCCATGTCACCATCAGCACTATTGCAGCTATGGTGCTAACCCAGCAAAGTGGGGCAAATGCCAAGGTTGCCAGTGGCAGCAGCACAGGTCTGCATGCATACAATTCACAACATTGCATTGTTTACTCTTCTTTCTTTGCAAAACCCGGAGCAAATTGGTCAAAATATATACACATTTGCAAAACTGACATATATTGGACAGGGCACAGTATTCAAAATGTCCACTTTTTCTTTTCTTTTCTTTTCTTAAGGTGTGTACACATAACCCTGATTATCTCTCTCAAATAATATGGATGAATCCCAGCTTCTTAGAAGAGCAAGGATGAAAAGAACTGCAGGATAAGAATCTGTGCATATCACATTTACACAATAGACAATACTTCACTTGCAGTGAAATTATGAGGATGATGAATTTTATTTCAATTTATATCCTGCTCTTCCTCCTAAAGGAGCTCAGGCAGAGGACACAACAATATCAAATGTTCTAAAAACTTTATCTCAGGTCAGTGATTTCAGATGTTAATTATTTGAGTAACTCCAATACCTTTCACACAATATCATGTTAATAACTCCAGTTCAACAGTTCTGTGAAGACAAGACACCCTGGGGTACCTCCCTGGTTTTCAACAACGTCATGCTAATGCCTGATTTGTTACTGCTGTTGATTTTACAAAGTCTAAAACTCTTAGCACTTGCAGCGGACAGGGGTGTCAGGAATCCACATGAGGTTGTGATAGAGCACAGTGATAATCTATTGTGATAATTAACTGTGTTAATGATTGATAGCATAAATTACAGTGACAATTATCTAACCTCTTGCTTGTAGACCGGGCCCACATGTCTCCTGAGCACCGGGGCTGCCTTGACGAACATTCCATGGTGCGAGTTGACACCTGCGCCATTTATGCGTCTTCCATCTATAGCAGAAAAATACCGTGTGAATGCAAGCCATTTGTCAGAGCTTTAGATGAGCAAATGTGCAAATAGCACAATATTAAGACCAATCTGTTCTCCTCCTTGCCACCTTCTGTCCCCTCAATTTTCTTCACTCTAAAATTGCTGTTCCCTTAACTAAAAGTTGAGGGTAATCTACATATTTTTAGCTGCCGCTTGTACTCATATCTGAAGAAATATACTTCAAAGACCATTTTCTTGCAGGTGACACCTACAACAAAATATTTGCATTACCAATGTTTATAAACCTGCTCTATGTCCTAGACTAGGCAAAGAAGTGATGCAAACAAGGTTAGAAAGCATTCCTATCCTCACATGTGGCTAAATAATCTTCCAGATATATTTTTTAAAAATAATCCCTGTACAAAACAATATGGGCAACCTTCCATGTCCCCCACCGATGTCACTGAGTCACAACATCCATCAACCCCAGCAAGCTTGGAGAATGGCTATGGATTATGGTATTTGTAGTTCAGTCTGCCATATAAACTGCTTGGTTATAGACCAAATTTTCTACTCTTTCGTATATGCTTAACAAAGCATATACTGATCAATTTTGGCTCCCAGCTGCATCTACCTGTGGGTATATGTTATGTTTAGGAAAGGGGCATAGCTCAGTAGCAGAGCATTTGCCTTTCAAACAGAAGGTGCTAGGTTCAATCCCTGGCATCACCAGTTAAAGCTGGGAGCCAGTCCTACCTGAATCAGTATAAGACAACTTCCTATGTTCCCATATCATGGATGCATGTAGAAATGTAACATGTAAATCAAATCTGGGACACTAGTTCTCAGTGAGGTACTAAAGTTTACGAAGCAAACTTACATCTAGGTTGTGCTTCTTCAGACTGTGGTTGGAGACAATCACAGCCTTCTATGTGACATATCATTTTGTTCAGGGACCTTTTTAAAATCCAGAATATTACTTTTTATAAGGAAGTGGGAGTATGACTTCCCACTTGCAGTCTGAAACGTTCAGCCCGGGTTTATCACCTCCCTTAGATTTCGGAAGAAACGAGCAACATTTTTGTCACTGATCATGCATTATCAGTGCTATTTAAGCCATAAATTCACAAAAACCTTTAGTAATTCTGTCGGCAGGACAAGTGCCACATAAACCATTTTGGAATTTATCTTGCAATTGAGTTATGCAGAACTGCATCAGATAAAATATGTGCATCTAGGCTATTTTTGACGCTCTAAATTTGCTTTAGTGAAAAAGCCTTTCTACTGTGCTTGTCTATGGAGGTCATTTTAATTATAGGGTTTTGCTTTTCTAAAAGTTCTTCCACATATTGACTTGGAAAATGCTGGTCCAGTTCAATATGAATTCACTGTCACTGAATAACAAAATGGAAGGGAAGCCACAGTTAAATAACCAAAATGAAGGCTTACAGAATTATTTAGGCACCTGTTCTACTCAATAATTTATTGCCTTCTGTATATTTATTCAAATACCTATGGGTACCTGACTCATAAATATACATTTCACACGAAAGGGCTACTCATAACTATATGCTTGGTGCTGCTCAACAGCTTTAACAAAAAAAGACAGGTCATCATTCCAAGTTCCTGTATTTAAAGCATGTCTGGAATTATCCAGAGTATCCACCATTTCCAACATATTTTCACATCAAATTTAAGACATAATACATAGGGCTTTTCACAGTGCAGTATCTATACAGAGAGAACCACTGTATATAGATATTGCACCATGAAAAGTCCTTTGTATTATTTTCCATATTGGATATTCGCCGTCTTGTTCCATCAGCCATTCCAATAGACTTGAATTGTTTGGAGTGAAATGATTATGGTCATGGCTGCTATAATTTGGTTGCTTCAGTAACAAGCACTGATGGTCTAGCTAGAAGTAGCTCAGCCTGCTCTACAAAAAATAAATGTGACTTGCTTTTTATATACTTGTTCTTGAACCGAAACAAGAGTCAAGTAATTCTCTTTCGTATAGTTTGCACTGCTAACCAAATGGGAAATAAACTACTGTTCATGTTTAGTGTATCTGCACAAAACAAAATGGAGAACTTTACTGCTGAAGTTACTGCTAGAGTAAACCGCCATAAATTTAGAATAAACCTAGGAAACAATAATGGCAAGAGAAAATAAATTATCCCCAACATTTGGAGTGTATTTTTGGCCGCCTCAAGTCCTGCAATTACATTCTCAAGGAACCATCAAATAGATATTCTACAATCTCCTAATGGATTTTAAGTGTATGTCTCTGGTAGAGGACCAAGGTAACCCCATGCTTTAATAACCTTTATTTATATTGCACTGTCAAGTAAAATCACAGGAAGGACATTTCAACAGGGACAGGTGGATAGAGGAATTGGATCAGAGTGAGGACTTCTCCACCCTGGTCTGCCACCCAGGCTCTACCCCTCAGCTTGCCCCTGATAGGCTAATTTCAAACTTCAAGATGGCGGCCGGCTGGGGAGGCATTCCAAAGGCCAGCCACCATGGCAAAGTCATTTCGCTCCCTTGATGTTTGAGGGGCTGCTACACTGGGCCACAACCGCCACCTACTTCCAGACCAGATAAGCGGCCACTTTCTGAACAGGAGCTTCCATGTGCTGTGAGAGACTGGGAATGAACTGAGAGAAGATCTGCAGGGGGGAGGACTGCCACAAGAGGCTGCCATCTAATGAGTGTAAGTTAACTGTATTGAACCTTCATGGAATACCTTGTGAAATGGAGATGATTCTGTTTTGCCTTGTACACTACTATTTTTATTTCTGTATTCATTTCTATTCTCTCTCCTGTTCAGCTTTAAGACTGGATTAGTGCATTTGCACTGTTTTATATAGTGTCATATGGACTGATTTTTTAAAATGGTGTATTGACATATTTACTTTGGCTAGTGTCCAACTAAGTCATATTAAAAGCACACCCACTGAAATTAATGTATCTAAATTCATCATATCCACTATTTTCAATGGGTCTACTCTAAGACGTTGGTTACAACCCATTATGATTATTTGCACTTGTTCTTATTATGGCTTGCACTCAATGCTAGTCCTACTCAGAGCAGACCGACTGAAATAAATGGACATCACAAACGTGGCTCCATTAATTTCAGTGGATCTGCTTTGAGGAATACTTAGCTGCACAAAACCCTAAATTTTCTGAATGGCTATTGCTGTCCATTCGATTTGTTGTGACCTGTTTCAGACACAATGTTGTAAGAAAGTAGCATACGAATAAACTGATGGCGATAACTTGTTGTTAACTGCCTCCAAGTGACCTATGACACATTTACATCACAATATAAACACATTTACACAAGAAACACAAGAAACTCTTAACAAAAAGCACACAATGCAATGATGATGGCAAATCCCATTTGGAACTCAAAGCTGCCAAGGAAGTGGGCACTTGCTCAGCAAATTTGAATGGGACATGCTTCCACTTTCAGTATGGAACTCCCTCATAAAAGATAATGCGGTGTGAGGTAACATATTGCCCTCAGCTGTGTACTGGACCTGCATCGCCTATATATGTCATGAAGATGGATGGATTGTGTGCATACGCCCAGCACAACAGAAAGACCAGAATTAGATGAACCATTCTTCATAAACAAATTCTCCTTATATTCTATCTGGGTGTCACTACCGCTATTCTCTTAACCTTCTCTCTGTGGGAAAGCCACAGGAAATAGCCACTACTATTTCAACGACAGTGGAAATCACTAATAACACCATCACCTGATTTGGCCATGGATTTTATTTCCAGCCCCCAAAGTGAAAACGTTCCTCTGGCTCCAAGATTGGCCATCACAATATTTACACCACATTAAAAAGATGTCTGACCTATCATCCTTATTCTATGAGTGATATTATCAGACACAATGGGATGAATTCACCAACGGTTTGCAAATGAGGTAATCGTGGCATTTGAAAGCAGTCGGAGCATGTTACTGTCTGAACAAGCCATTTTTGTATTGCTAAATTAAGATGACAAATTGCCTGTGAAACTCAGGCAATATCCCATTATGGGGAGAAGGAATTAATGCTAAAGCTCAGAAAGCTCCTTTGTGGCTTGGCTGCTTTCTGCTAATGTTTTGCTACAAAGATAGCAACAGCCACCTCCACCTGTCAGAGACTCTGCCCACAAGAGACCTAGATGGTGTAGTGTTGTTATGGTTCCACACATTCTCCCAAAGAACCCAAATAGCATTGATAATGCTAATAATGCTTGCTAAATATTACTTACGCAACACACATAGTAATCTTTACAATGCCTCTGTAAAAATAGGCCAATTTTTTTTTGCTGAAACGTAATATACAAAAACTGGAAGTAGGAAGCTCTGGAGTACAAAACATTTGAGGTAGATTCCTCATAGAAGAAGACAAATTCCCTCCCTTCCTGAATACATACAAATCTCACAAAAACAAGTTATTTTTTGACAGAAACTCTACACTGATAAAAGTTAAGAGCATCACCTGAAAAACAAGCAGACAGGAGGAGCTTCACAATCTTTTTCTTCATACAAAGTATCTGGGCAGTCTCGGCCACCATTCGCAGGGAGTTGCAAGATCACTCGATGCCGAGATTGTTTTGTCACTTTCCTATCCCCTGTAAATGAACATACAGTGCACTTTACTCTCCTCACACCACACACACAAGTTGAACAATCATGTTGAGATCACAGTAAATAGCTGCATAAATACACTGTATAGAATAGATTAGGTAAAGGTAAATTTACCCCAACCATTAGGTCCAGTCGTGGACGACTCTGGGGTTGCGGCACTCATCTTGCTCTATAGGCTGAGGGAGCTGGTGTTTGTCCGCAGACAGCTTCCGGGTCATGTGGCCAGAATGACTAAGCTGCTTCTGGTGAACCAGAGCAGAGCACAGAAACACCATTTACCTTCCCGCCAGAGCGGTACCTACTTATCTACTTGCACTTTGACGTGATTTTGAACTGCTAGGTGGGCAGGAGCTGGGACCGAGCAACGGGAGCTCACCCCGTCACGGGGATTCGAACCACCAACCTTCCGATCGGCAAGCCCTAGGCTTTGTGGTTTAGACCACAGCGCCACCTGCGTAAATACACTGTATGGAATAGATTAGCAGCTGGTTAAAACCTTCAAGCTTTCTGCCGTGTACATGAAGAGGAATATAGCGTCTTGAAATGTATTTGTACATACATGAAAGTTTGGCGAATTAAGGCAATCTCAATATAGTGGTGGCATCAATGTATTTTCCTCAGAGCTCAAAAATTCTATATGCATCTTCAAAAAATTCAGACATGCAAGCTTTTTCGAAGGATTTGTAATATAAAAGCAACACAAACTGAAATATCAGCCAACTACTGAATCAATAGTACAGTCCTATATAACAACCAAAAATATATGGCTGCCGTAAGACTTTTCTTCTTCATCTCAGTGGAGATGGACTTCCCCTTTTCTTCTACTTGATTGTATCTCAGTAAGCTCTTGATCTCACACCCAGTTCATTTGGTGTGTGTGTTATAGTTGTATTATTCCATTTGTTTGTTTGTTGTGTATATATATTCTCTTTATTACATAATTGAAAATCTAATTTTAAAAAAAACTAATTACTGAATCAATACAATTCTGGCCTTGACAAACCATATAAGTAAGGAATTGAAAAACCCAAATTTGGAACTGGCATATGAATTAGGTACAATTATCTATTATCTGCTCAGAGTAGAGTAGGAATTGGTTTATTGGATTTTAATATTGTATGATTATATGGTTGTAAACGACCCTGGGACCTTGCAATGAAGGGCAGGTAAGAAAACTCTTAAATAAATAAATACGTTACATTTAGAACAGCAAAATTCATTGCAGCAGCATTAGAAAAGCATTGAAAACTTACTGATTCAAATTAAGGCTGCAATTGTCGCATGTTAGATAGATTTATTTTTCCTCTCCGCTGCTATGTGATTGCAATCTTGAACAAATTGGACTGATTCATTATGTTTACTGGCATGCTATTTCCCCCTCCAGTTTACACATTTTAGTATGTAGGGTTTTTTTAAAAAAAGAAAAAAGAAAGAAGGAAGGAAAGAGCCACACTGCTACCAGAGAACAACAGATGTGCCACACTGTATATTATGTTGTATTTGTCCTGTTGAAAGGAGTGTGCTCAGTTTCTCTCCCTCCCATCATATTAAACCTCCCAGGCTCCACATGCTCTTTATTCCCTCAAAAGGTTACAAGTTTAATCTGTCTAATCCTTTATTAGTTGGGGAATACTCTAATCAGCAACTAGAACAACAGTAAAAGTGACTTTGTATTTGTCTCCGCCCCCCCAACCCCAGCACAGAGCATTAGCTGTGAACTATAAAGGGTATCTTTTCAGGGCAACAATCCCCTGCCTTTTGAAAGTAGGTGGCAATGAGTAAGCACCCTACGCCACAGGAGGATTAACACACATGAACGAGGTATTAAATTATTGACTGCAGCTATGATCGTGCATATTAAGATGAATGCTTCCCGCTAAGCTCAAAAAGAGAAAAAGGGATAAGGCAGAAATATCTGGGCAACGTTAAGTCAGTAGGGGGGGGGAATGTTCTGTAACTATAATTACAACGCAGGATGTGGAATTGCTACAGAATGCAGTAAGCATTAAACATCTGGCAGTATGTGCTAAAATAAGATACTTATAATTTGCGTGTAGTTGTTGGTTCAAACCAAAACCTTAAAAGAAACCACTAGCACCACTCTCTTTTCTTATTCCCATCTTTCAAGAAAATAGGCAAAAGGAAAGCATAAAAGTAAGGAAACCTTTGCTCAAGCATTTTTTTAATGGCTTATAAGGAGGGCAGAAGCCACCGGCACCTCTGGACCATGTGCCTAAAGTGCAATTCATCAAATACTGCTATATAACAAACTCTCCGTTCATTTAAATGTGGCCCTCCTAGAAGCTCAAGTCACAAATGCATGGTGAGCTCATAGGAAAAATATATAGACCCATCGTTTTAAACTTTTGGACCTACTAATGCAAGAGGCCCCTGTCTGTTGGATTTCTAATCAAAAGGTCAAAAAAGTCAAAAGGGACCAACAAAGATATTGCCCAGAACACAGAGAATTAAAGAAAGGCAGAGTAGGGCAGAAAGAAAACAAATTGTGAAAACATTGTTGCAATGATGGCTTTGCACCACACCTGTGCACATCAAAACAGGATGGTTTTGATGGCCAGGCTTATGCCAGAAGGTGAGTGATATGTATGTTTTAAATTAATTTTTCCATGTTGTTACTAAGCGCTGTTTTGTACTTCAAGCCCTCAGGCTGGGCAGGCTACAAACAAAGATGCTCTTCAACGTTTATATTGAGCTTCTGGGAGAGGTCATTGGAGGATTTGGGGTACAATATTATCAATATGCAGGTGACACTCAATTCTATTTCTGTGTCATCAAAACAGGCTGTGCAAGTGCTAGACTGCTGTGATATTGACCAATAAAGTCATGCTGAATCCCAGCAAAATCCAGGAATCTAGGAATTGGCTGTGGATCCAGGAACTGGGCAAATTGCGTGCTTTATATGGGGCTGCACTTAGCGGAAAGAGCAGGTACATCGTCTGGAGGGTAATCCACCTTTTTTATTGGAGCTCCAAGTGTCATCAATGATGTGAAGCACCTATGAGTAGCTATGGCTGCTTTGCCAAACCAACCGTTCATAGACTATGATAACCTTGCTACACTAATCCATGTTCTGGTACCTCCTGGCTAAATTACTGTAATGTGCTGTATACAGGACTACCTCTGAAGGTAGTTCAGAAGCTTTATAAGTTAGCACTGGCTATTGCAGAATATAGCAGCAAGTATATTGACTGGCTTAGCTTTTTGGAGGCATGTTACATTGGTTCTCTAGAACCTGAACAGGTTGCTTATATGCTACTAAATCCAATTCAAAGCATTCATGCTAACTTATAAAGCTCTAAACACCCAAATATATGAAGCAGCATTCCTCTCTGTACCAGTCTGCTCATGTACTGAGATCTACAGGGGAGCCCCTTCTTTTGGTGCCTGCATAAAGTGAAGTTCATTCTTCAGTGACATGAGACAGGGCCTTTCCTGTAGTGGCATTTCATTTGCACCTTGCTCCATCCCTGTGTATCTTGGAGGATGGTTTGAGGATGGTTTGAGGATGCACCTCCTTTCCCAACATTTTGTGGGATTCTGAGATAAGGTAGCTAGCTCTAAAATTAGAAGCATGCACTTGCTGTATTGCTCAGATGTGATTGTACAAAGTAACCCACTCTGAGATCATATAAGGTAAAGGAAAGCAAAAGGAAGGAATAAGATATTATTGAATAATAAAAAAAAGGAAACCTAACTAAGCATAGCAACCGTTGCACAGAGTAACATACAACAGCTTGATCCAGGCGATCCTTAAATACGTTTGATCTCCTGCTCATTTATGGAGTCCATCTGTGCAGAGACTTCTCTGAAGGCTTCATTGTTTGGGAAGTTTTGAAGGCATGAATGCCGAATTAAGGGACAGGGGTATCCCACGCCTGCCAATGATATTTTGCTCTCTCTCCTTCTGCCCACAGTTATACAGAAGTCATTAGGGTTCTCCTGCTATGTATGCTATCAGTACTATTTCTTTCCTCACAGTAAGCAAGAGCAGGGTTTTTTCCCAGCTGGAACTTGCTAGAACTCAGTTCTAGCATCTATCAGGTGGGCGCCATTGCCATTATGAGAGAACAAGGATTCATGGTGATTTTTCTTTTTCTAGAAAAGTAGCACTGGGCAAGAGGGCTATTCCTCCCATATCATGTGATAAAGGAACTGTAAAGAGTCCAATGCAGCAAAAAGGAGAAAGGTAGTCTTGGTAGAGGCCCCACCACAAGGTGGAGGCCTCAATTTGCCTTGGGCCCAAATCTATATTTAAATATTTGTAATCCAAATCTGATGAGCACCACACAGTAACCATGGTGAATCGAGCTTCTTTTAAATAAACATTGGTGACTGAGTGGACACAATTCAGAGGAGATTGAAATTGTTTTGTGTCTCACTGAAATCTTCCAAGGTGGAAACTTCGTTACAGTTTGGTACAGGGACAAAAGCCATTCACTCAACATTTTTGAATATTCACCCAAGTTTTTAAACAAGGGTTACATTCTGCGGATCGTGCCTAAAGCCAAAATTGTGTATAGTCTAAAAACATTGGATTCAAGGGCGATTGGGTTTGCCAAAGTCCTTCTTCCCCAGACGCCTGCCCCCTTCCCACCCTCTTTTTGGTTTTTACAATTACCTTCTTGACATGATGAAGGGCATGGTGTCCAATCGCTGTAAGGTGTCACAATGCAGTCTTTCCTACAGGGTAGCAAGCAAGGTCTAACGGTCTCAGGACGAAGGCTTTCAGGACACCTAAAATGGGCAGTGACAAAGGATAGGACAAAGGACAGAATGAAAAGTAAGTGGTAGGCCACATTAAATGCAGGGACCCAATCAAGAAGGAGTTCAGGAGAACCAGTATTGGGGGAATGGCCCATATACACTGTTCATTTCCCCCACTTTGAACTTCCCTTACAGATTACTTTCTTTGCATCCCAACAGTCTTTCCACTGAAAGCCACAAAGGCTGAATGATGACAAGAGAGCTAGTCCACCTCATTTTCAGTTATCACAGGGAGGTACCAAAGGAATTCTGCTCCCTATGTATATTTTAGCAATACTAAAGTTGTATAATTTGTCATATCACCAAACCTATCACATAACTGAGTGTGGGTGATTCCTTGTTCTGTGATGACCAGGAGCTTGGATGAAATTATATGTGTGCATATGTACACACACACAAACAAACACACACGAACTAGCTATGCCATGGTAGAAATTTTTTATCTGAAATCAGAACTCTTCTTCTTTTTTTGTGCATGATTAGGAAGAGGAATCCACATCTAATCAGCTCCTAGGAAACACATGACACCCTCACCATCCAGGAAGTGAGCTGCAATTTCACCATGTGTCACTGATTATCAAAACTTTGAACAAAATTTACATCATATGGTGGATCTATTGTCTTGTCCCTACCACAGCTGGTCATCTGACCATGCTTTAATGACCCATATTATTTATTTAATATATTATTAGCCACTTTTTTCCAGAAAGGTGAACTCAAAGAAAAACAAAAACATTAAAAACAAGTGTAAAAACATCCTAAAATGCTCACCAATAACATATAAATAAAAAGGCTTGGTCATTCAATGTCGATGCCTGATTTCATCTAGTTTATACATTTGCATTTAGTTGCTATCTTGCCTTTAAAGCAAGCTACTGAGATTATAGCTCTATAGCTATATCCGTCCATTCTCTCCTCTGTTTATGGCTTTCCACCTTATTCAAGGTCAAATTGAACTGAAGTAATATAAGCGGAAGTCTGTTACTTTGAAAGTTACGCCAATAATATTGATCTTGTCATATCACAATAATCCTTCCTATTAAGAAGAGTTTAAAACATGGTTCTCATTTACACTTTCACGTACATCTCCTACTATTTAAAAACTTATTAAGTAGATTAACATGGTGGTTCAAGGGATCAAGCAACATATTTCTTTTTGCTGCACAAGATTGTACTCCTTATATACCATCACTAACTTATTATTTGCATTATTCAAACAGCAAAATGTAAACATTATGATCTGTTGTGCAAATTTGGAAACAAAGAACAATTCTGAGAGACACTGTGATTGCATGAGCTGGAACCCAATTGTTACATTCATTTTTATTATAAATTCAGACAAAACACATTTTAGTAGGCTATGTTATAATGGAGCTACACAGAGAAAAAGTGAAAAGAGCAAATAATTAGGAGGTTTGGCCAATCAAGGTTTTGAGTACCAGAATTTCTATTATATTTACTTTTTGGGTCCAACTTGTCCCACGTTGACCCTCAAACAGATGACTTTCCTTGTTTGCATCCCAACAGCGCAGGTGGCCTCTCCATTCCAGCCTGCAGAAGAATTGAATGCCGACACAGAGACATCCTCTACACACTGGCCCCAAGGTCCTGTTTGCCAGTGATACACTGTGCATGGATGTTCATTGCAGCTGCGTGTTTCCTGCAGCAAACTGCTGTTTGGGCACTGAAGTCCTCCTGGAAAAAGCAAGCGCACAGTGGCAGGGGAGGAAAATCATTGCAACGATAATTTAGGAAAAACAAGCTCAATAAACAAACTTGGTTTTCACTTCTTTGTTCTCAGGGTATGAAATTTTAATGAAGGCAATGTGTTGATATACAGGGATGAGGATCACAAACTCCCATCATCTCAGGCCACAGTCTAGGCTGGCTGAGGCTGATGGAAGTATCTGGAGGGCAACAGGTTCCTTCCCCTGTACTATGTCATAGTTCTCACTGTATTAAGCCTACAATTGTTTGGACTGTGATACTTCAGACTGCAGGTTAGGGGCTCTCACATGTCTAAATGCTCCTCAATACAGAAAATAAATCAGCCCTTGCACACAAAGAAAACTAAGGATGAAAGGTTCCAGCCTAGCCTTCTCCCTGAAATCTAGTTTTCTATGGGCAGGAGTTAGTTTTTAATAGAGAACATTCAATCATGTGGGCCCTCACCTACAGTCTGAATGACATGGCCCAAATAAAGGTTTACCCCTTCAAAACTAGTCTAGGCCTAAGACACAGGTTTGGATGTAACGTATCTTGGCTTATTAATAGGAAATATGCATCATTGTGCTCTCATATTCCACTCCTTCTCTACTGCCCTTCTCACTCAGTGCACAATTGAAAATGCCAAGAGCAACGAGGAATGATTAAAAGAGCTGGACATGTTTAGCGTGAAGAACAGGTTAGGTTAAGGCATGGGCAGGATGGTCTTCAGAAATCTGAAGGGCTGTCATAAAGAAGACTGAGAAGATGGCAGGACCAAAACTAGTAGACTGAAATTGCAGGGAAGGAGATTTCAGGTTGACCTTAGGAGCAGCTTTCTCATGGCAAGAGCTGTTCAACAGTGGAATGGACTACCTCAGCAGGTGGTAGGTCATTCTTTGCAAAGACTGGGTGGCCATCTATTGGGGATCTATTAGGATGAACTTTGGCTATTTACAAACAGTAAGTATATGGTGCAACTCAGCAAGTTGGGAAGATGAGAACATATTTACTATTCAGCACTGAACCCCCCCCCCCTTTAAAGAATTTTACGCCAGCTGGCCAGAGGGCATGCTGGGTTCTTATCCAAAAGCTGCTTAATAGTAACTGTTATTATATCTAGTGTACAATGTCAAAAGAAATAAAACAAAAATCCAATGCACATTAGTAGTTGAGACCAGCCGTTCCAACACACACACACACACACACACACACACACACACACACCAACACACTCAATGTGCCTGAACGATAATCTTGGTCATTTGATTGCCCTTTTTACCCATTGTTGTCTTTTTAATTGTATATATTGCTTGTTTTATGTTGCTATGGCCATTGGCTAATGCGAATAAAGTTTATCTATCTATCTACACTCAGTGTGCTCATGCAACTTTTTTAAAAATAAGAACCCAGAGAGAAACAAGTTGGCAGAGTCTTTGAGAAGGGGTTGGGAAGGCTTCTCGCCACTGGGGGCTCTGGATGTCTGCCCCTGAACCTAATAGCCCTAATAGCCCTGGAGGCAAATGAGTAGAACTGTGGGGATTTATTATGCAAGAGTACAACAAACCGTGGGTTCAGACTGCACATACAATTTTCTACTTGGGCTAGACATAGTGGCTGTGAGGCAATCGGTATTGAAACTTACACTGTTTGTGTATGTATTATAGCGTCAGCCTTCTAAAAAAGAGAAAAGGCCAATAATGACAACATTCAGGAACCAGTGAGAAGGCCAAAATTATTCATTATTCCTACTTCAAAGGAGGCCCTACCATGCCATTGCCAAACTAGAATTGATCAGTAAGTTAGTTTAGTACTAAACAAATAGAAACAAAGAACGAGGCTTTGCCTTCAGTTAGCACAACAAAGTTAGAAAGCTGTGTTATCTCCAATATCTACTGCCATAAGTGGTCACTGGGCTTGTCTTGTATACATTTGATACAGAAACATCACAGGCACCTTGCAGTTTATAGCCTTTTGGCCACATTGCTTTACTTTCCCCCCTGTACATATTATGTATATAAATTCAGATATATCTGAACACTGATATACTCCATGCATCTGGCAAAGAAGTTGCTGGGCCATAAAAACCTATGTCAAAGAATAAAATAAAAATCTGTTTGTTTCTAAGGTGCCACAAAACTCACTAGGTGTTGTTATTAACTAAATTATTGCTTTTCTCCCCAGATGTGGATCTCTGTGTCTATGTCCATTACTGTTCCCCTTTCCAAGTGCTACATTCAGCTAAATGTTTATTGGCAAACAGTCGTGGTTCAGCCAACACATGAGAACAGGTATTTGTTAGAAGGCTTCCAGGATGCGATTCTTCAAGGTAATAGATATTTTTGGTTGATTCTTTCTGAGCCCATGTGTGTTAGGGTTGCCGTACATCCGGAATTTTCTGGACATAGCCAGTGTTTAGTCCCCTTAAGCAGCTTCCAGGCTGAAATATCTGGGGAAATCCGGACATATGACAGCCCATGTCACAATTTTCATTAAAAATAGCTCAGAAACTCAATTTTCTCATTGGGATTTTGCAAAACAAACAAACAAATACCTCAACAACTTTGGGCAAAACCAAAAAGCTCTGGATTTTCACTTTTTGAAATATGGCAACCGTAATGGATGTGGAAGTCATCAATGCAGTCCCTTACCCAGGAGCACTGTTATAAATCTCAGAACTGCTGCTACTTTATACAGCAATGAAGTTGTAAAAACATAGCATGTCATTGATCTCAACAGGACATGGTTGCAAGTAAATGTGTTTAGAACTGCATTCTATGTCACAAGTGACTGTAACAAGCAAGTAGAAAGGACTAGAGATATAACCAGGAGAACTTACACTCAACATAAAAAAAATCCTTCCAGTAGCACCTTAAAGACCAACTAAGTTAGTTCTTGGTATGAGCTTTCGTGTGCATGCACACTTCTTCAGATACACAGAACTAACTTAGTTGGTCTTTAAGGTGCTACTGGAAGGAATTTTTTTATTTTGACTATGGCAGACCAACACGGCTACCTATCTGTAACTTACACTCAACAGTCTTAGAGGATAGCACAATCTTTCTCTTACATATATGGGATGCTAACCAGTGACTTTTGTATTCAATTAATTAAAATTAATCGGTCTTAACACCCATTAGCAGCTGAAGGAGCATACCCATACAACCACACTGAATGTTAATTGGAACTATGTTGCTAATCTGCTATCAAAGCATTAATTGATTCATTAGAGTAGTTAATCGGCCAAATGCTTTCAGGCCTAAAATTACTTTGGTGATAAGACTTCAGAAAAAGCTTCCTTCAAAAAATATATAATCCAGGCAGGCATAGACAAGACTGTGAGAAGGTTCATGAACCAGCCATTTAGATTTCAGGCAAACAAGACTAAAATGGGAGCTTTGAATCAAATGCATACACACTATAGGGAGTGCTGAAGAACTCAATGCCTCTTTGATTTCTGGTCTGAAATACAGCTCATTCCTAATAGTAAACCTAAGCAGTGTCAGGAACTAAGAACCAAACCTACAGTGGGAGATATAGGAACTTGCTTTAGACTGGAAAAGCAGAATGTGGAAAGGTGGAGGGGAGGGTTAAATTGCCATGAACTGGCAGAACGATGGGCAAGGAAGAGGAGGATCCCTGCGAGGGGTACAGCTGGGTCTGGGATACACCAGGGCAAGCAGGGGGCAGGGAAGGGAGTACTCACGGGGCAGCAGAGGATGGCAAGAGGATGGGGGTCAGTGCACAGGAAGCAGAGCAGCAGGACCTATCACCAGAGAGCCCCCTGCCTTCATGAACATGGAAGGCTCTGACGTGTAGGAAGCAGCAGGAAGGGCACTCTAGGAGGCTGAGTCAGGCAAGGGCCCACAGCTCAGCTCCCTAGATGGCCAGGTGGGGCTCGCTAGCTCTGGGAGGAGGTGTGTGATTCCTCAGCTGGAGGAGGCTTGGAACAGGTGAGGGTCACTTGCCTCATCAAGCCCAGGCTAAGCATTTGTAACAGATGACCACATGCCAGGTTATCTGCAAGTAGATATGGCCATGTATAAATTTGAGATTTGTTCAGTTTAGCATTTGTAGCATTATGCTGCTCACTGCCTTTCTAGATTTTCAGGCTACGTTTTTGATGATCTCTGGAAGAAATTAGCTTGATGTCTGAGAGCAGATCAGCATCTCTTTTTTTATCAATTATTTAGTTGTTGTTTTTCCAAACAAGCAGAGAATGAGATGCAAGTACTTGACTGTATCAGGAAAAGTTTCCACACTGAGAATTCCTTCCAAGTTACAGATAAGCCTTTGCTTTGGGAATGATGACAATTTCCCCCCCGCAGTTATCGAATTTACATAAACATATCCCCACTACTATTTTACATAGCCAAGCTACTTAAGCATCTACAACTGAAATGCTTCCAGCCCAAAGGGCTTTTCTGCTGACAATCGAGATTTGGCATGTGTTGGCAGTGCCTAAAGCAGTGTCTGCATCCTGGCATAGTTCTCCCAAATCCAAAAATCTATTCCCAATTCTACCTTCCAAAAGCTGCACTAATTTAAATTTGGCTTCCGCCATCTCCCAGAGAATCACTGCTGAAATTCAGCAGTATATTTGGATACATGAAGGGTTCCAAAGTGGGATACCAAAAGGATGTATTTCATGCCCAGTGCTTTAACATAAAGGCATTTTAAGGCCTAAGTTTCCATTTTTAAATAGCCTCTGCATGTCCCTCATGCCCTTAACTTCATGAAAATTTAAGCACCAAGCATGGAACATTTCAGGAGCTGATTTGTGTCTCATAAATCATGGAGCCAAAGAACCCATGCCTGGAAAAGTCAAAGTCTGTTCAACAAGCTTTTGAAAAATTGATTTATAGCTCGCCATGCCAAGGACTTGGTAGGTGGAGAAGGTAACTGAAGTGTTGAATTATAGAGGTGGATTTGTGCCCCTCAGTGGTCCCCTAGTAGAACAGGTCAGATAAGTGGCCCAA
This sequence comes from Podarcis liolepis, assembly GCF_965112155.1. Lineage (NCBI taxonomy): Eukaryota > Metazoa > Chordata > Lepidosauria > Squamata > Lacertidae > Podarcis > Podarcis liolepis. Next base: position 30,928,447 of record NC_139563.1, read on the forward strand.
GCACAGCAGAAGAAGGAAAAGTGGAATTTAATATAGTGAGATATACTTTAAAGTACATATATAGGACTAGTATGCATGTTATGTCAATCCATAGTTAAACTAAATTATGGTTTAAATGTGAACATGCAGTAGTATCCTGCTACACATTGCTAAAACTGTAGGTACTTTGTTCCTCCTGTGCTCCTGCTCCTGCCATGCTGCTGAGAGCTAAGCCATGGTCCACCTTTCCATAATGTCTGAACCCAGGCTTGCTTTTCTCCAAATAAACCAGGAATGGTAGTCAAAGTTTGCCCTTGGCTTGCCACTATCCATTAAATACAAGTGATTGTGATCGTATGTACAACAAGATGGCTGCCCCCATGATGTACTAATGTGTTTTTACCTGACAATGCAGAGATGTTGCACTTTGAAACTTCTCCAAGCAGTGTAAGTGTTTAAAGCCCCCCAAAGGGGGGGGGGGAGAGCAAGCCCTGGATAGTCAAACCAGCCCTCAGAAAGGTCTGTAGAGCTGTGAACTAAACCACAGATCTAGGTTTTGTTTTGAGGACTGGTTTGACTGGATCAATGAGGTGGGTCTCACAGCAAATCCTAGACTGAATCAAAATTATCTGGCATCCCTAACGCTTACAACTTTTAAGCGTCTTTCAAAGTTGCTCTCCACCAAAGGGTTCGTGTTGACCTCTCATCATCATCTTCTTTGCTAACTGAGTTGTGGACATAGAGAGAAACAACCTGTTATGGGAATCCAAATCTGGTAATGCTCTCCGGTAGGTTGCTTCCCACTGAAACATTGTATGTCCTGCTGGAATTGCTTAAACAATGCTGTGCATTGCTGAAGGTGAGGAGACAGCCATTCTCTGTCAGGCAGTACATGACGAAATTGCATAATGGATTTACTGGCATGGTGGGGACAAGAGATTTGATTGAAGGGAAGCCTAAATATTATAATCTAAACTGATACAGTTTCAGTTCAGAATTTAATCTGAGAAGTGAAAGTGACATGTCAGCTACTTTGGAAATGATATTACAGTTCCGGAGGATCTTTTATTCATAAATGTTATGCAGTCCCTACGGTCCAAGTAAATCCGTTTAATCACACATGCAACTTTTTTTTTTAATAAAACTTACTCTTCATACATGTGTCATGCTTTTTACATGTTGTTCCCGGGAGGTTCCCATGCAGAATATTTGTTCATTATTTCTGCATTGCATTTGTATCCTGTCCATCCATAAAGACACAAATCATATAAAAGACTGCTTAGCTTCAGCGCCCCCCAGATCATTCAGTGGTACAAATCACACATGCACCTTTCACAGCCAAGAGCTCAAGCATCTCCCATATGTACTCAAAAGTCTTTTGAAGCCTTTTCCGCTCTTACTCCTCTAAAAGGGGCCTGTATGCCAGAAGCAGCACACCTTTCAATGATCATCACAATATAAAACACAACAGTATAAATGCAGCCACCACGAAGGATGTAAGAAGTAAGCAAACTCAAAAGCCTAACTTTTAGCATGCTTTCTACCTTTCTCCGCCAAAGTTTATTTTTTGGCTTTGTTTTCTTTTTGCTTAACTTCTCTTTACTTGGGACCAGGCTTTGTGTTCACTTCCAGACACTGAGACTACACTCTAACAAAAAACGTTCAGTTTAACATATCGTATTAAGGACTTTCTATGTTCCCGTGCTCCAAAATGCTGAGAAATTATAGCTATAATTTCATGCCCTTGACAGGGGTGTTATTTCGGCAATATGAATATAGTATAGCTATACTAATATTATGAACCTATCCTGTCGTTCATTCTGGCTTTACCACTCCCTTGGACCTGGATGGCTATAATAAAACTCTTGTTTGTATATGTGGCCCATGAAAATATAAGTTTATACAATGGAACTTCTGTTTTCCAAGTGGCACCAGCAAGGAGCACTCCACAAAATCAGGATGCAATTAACTAGGGAAGCCTTCCACAAAGATTCCAGCAAAAAAGAAAGGGAACTGTGCAAACCTTCACATGGCTATGTCTTGGCAGTGTCCAGAAGCCATTTTCAAGGTTGTGGTGTTTGCAAAGTGCATTTAGAAGCAGGCCTTTCATGGCAAGGGATTGATGTTGAGTGGCTTGGAGGTACTGTTCTGATTTATATTAGAACTAGAATTTGCTTTCTTACAGTTAACTCAGCAACAGAGTAGCTGCTTGTGTATCTGTTATATCAATTACAAGCAGAACCCACAAACGGCTTATGCATGTCGTTTAGGTCTGTGCAGAACACCTTAATTCATGGGTGTCATTTGCATGCCAACCACCCAAACAACATAAAATACTCTAATCTTACTTGTTTACAATACTCTGAGACCTTGCACATGTGCATATGTAGCATCAGAGTCCATAGTCCAATTTAATTTGAAAATGGGAGCTTAAAGGAAGCTTTAAAGGAAATCTATCTAAAACAAAACAAAAACCCACCTTATCTCAAAATGCACTAAAACAAACACTAACAATGTAAAACATAGAAAACGCAGAGCAGTATTTTAAAAATACCAACAGTAGTGCAGAATCATATTAAAGACAATGTGTTAAAGTTGCACTTTTGTCTAATCGCCCCCTGTTATTTCTGCAAATGTTTAAAAGGTAACGTTAAGAATTCATAATAATATGCCAAGGCTGCTGAAAGGAGTGACCTTACCTTCACCTGCATATGCCAAAATGGAGCGAGCACGCATCTGTTTTCCTTCTGTGGTTTTGCCAGAGCAGGTGTGTGAGCAGGAGGACCAACCAGACCATGTGCTGAGTACACAATCCTTTGGGCATGGAACTTCGCAGACGATGGGGACTGGATAGATAGCATCTCTGCACAGCTGTCTATCAACCTCTTCTCCTGGGAAAGAAAAGGCCAGTAGCAGTCTATCATTGCTAATTTAACTTAAATTGAGCAGTCTTAGTCCAGATGGGCCTACAAATAAATTAGATTTCGTTGTTTTGTAAAAACAAAGTAATCTGATTAGTTATCAAAGTGATTGTGTCTCCGTGGCTTGATGTTATTAAGAATATGCTAAAATCTTAAAATGCCCTCATTAATTTGAGGTTGAGCTGAAGTGGTGATGAGAGAAAAGTCCATATTTGCACTGTGGAAGGACGAGACTCAGTGTTAGCAAAGAAACTGAATTAAAACAACAACAGAAGAAGAAAACCACACCCTTCTTTAAAACAGAGCACCACATTTCAGGTTAGGAATTATTTTACTGTGAATAATAACCATTAGGGGTGGGCAACTGTCAATTTCAGATTCTCTCAGTTTCTCATTTTTCCAAACTTAAATCCAGTTCTCCACATTTCTAGGTCAAGTTTGTGATTTTTCTTATAGTCCTCATGAATATTCACCAGCATTTTGTTGCAAATTTCTCCTAACACACATATTATATTCAATTTTGCCCAAAATGCACATGTTTGCATAGCGATATTCCTTAATATAATACATTTTTATATATCTTTTTAAAATAATATATGCATTTTAGGCACACTGTACCTTAGTATATGCATTTTTGTACACCTTACTTGGCTGCAGAACTGCTTTGCAAAATTCAGAAAATCATGAATTTCAAAGGATGTATTTGTTAAGTTCATTGGGGGGACGACTAAAATTAGTTTGCTCTGCCTCTCATTGACTCAGGCTCCACCTACTGTTTGTCTTCCTGCCTTCTGCCCCACCAGTCCCAATAGTACCAGCTGCCACTGGAAATGAATCAAATTTCTCCCTCATCCTTAGTATCTATACAATTGAGACAGCAATAACAGCAACACCTTACAGTGCAATCCTATGCCCAGTACTTATTTCTGAGTGTGTATGCATAGGATTGTAATATAAATTATGATAAATTACATGAAAGTCACTGGGGCAACTTACAAGGCACTTAATTTGACAACTCCACATCTACTTCTAGCATCGCAAAGATTACAGTTGGCAACATAAAGCATCCTTTTCCTTTGCTTTAAGTCATTTAGACTTTCTTCTGTATTACTGGCAGCCTTACTTTAGAGTGTACAGAAGGCTGAAACTACAAATTAAGCAAACTATGGACCAGTTAGCTAATTTGGCAAATCTGGTTATGAATTTCCCTAGTCCCACAAAGCAGGTATGGGGAAGCTCTTAACACTTTGGCTGTGACCCCGTGGCTTTTATAAACTGTAGGTTTGGCCAAAGTTCTGCTGAAATCAATCGACCATGCTTTCAGGCAATTTGTCTAGGTGTGCGATATAAATATTCAGGGATCAGCAGGACAGTTTTCTGTGTACAATGCCCAAGATAAGCACATCTTGCAAAATGGGGATTAGGAACAGCTTTCTTTCCATTCTTCCTTAAATATTCGGAAAGCCTGTCAAAGGGCACTGGAAATATTTGAGGACAAGGAGCTATTCAGGTGTCTGTTAAGAAAAACTTGAAGAAGACGAGTAGCTAGTTTTAGTTGGAGCCAGAAGAGGTTTCTAAATGCATCTGATTGAAGATACTGGTAAAAACCTCTTAAGAGAAGCATGGGATCCCAGGGGAATCACTGGCAAAGTGCTATTCCCACAAGTCTTTTAAGAGTCGACCTTTGGCTAGGACAGCAAAAGGCTTTCGGGGAGAACATTTTAAAACTCTTACATCAAAAAAAGATAAAATACTTGGTCCCACTTCATCATGAAGACCTAGAATCTCTGCACAAACTGTCCTTATTTTGTGAGCAGCAGAATATCAGGTTATATAGGTGAAGAAATTCAATGGCATTATGTATGGCTTATCCTTTGAGACTTCTCTGGAGTACGTGTAGTGTCAACAAAAACTGAAAGAGAGAGTTCATTATGTTGCGATCAGTTCATCAGGTCAATCATTCCACTGTAACAGCTAGTCTCAGCGATATAATTGAACATCATGATGTTCAATAAAATATAAGGCCAAGGTACAACAAAACATTTGATTTTTTTTAAAAAATTCAATATTCAGCTATCACATTCAAGACAGCTGTCAATATTGATAAATAATTGCTTATTTATTTGTCAGAGGAATGTTCTGGGGCCCATGGAAGCTGATGAACAAATCATGTTAACTGTCATATTTACTTTCTTCCAAACCTCTGGCCTTACTTTTATTACATAAAAAATGTAAAAAACAAACAACAACCCAACAACTTCTGAACAGACAAGTTGGAAGATGGCAGGTATTTTGCTTTGGATGTGAGGAATATTAGTAGCTGGCATAGAGATAAAGAAAAACTGAGAGATGTTTTAGGCACAGGGAATTCATGCCTATGCTTGCAAATTCCCCCATATCTTTCCTCAAAGGGCAAAAGTTTGATTGGTGTACTAAAAATATGATGGCACATAATCGAAGTCTCTTTTTCAAAAAATAAAAATAAATCAGAATTGCCTAAAGGCATAAAAATATAGTCACTAAATGCATATTGGAGTGATGTATTAAAACCCAGACTACTCATATGCACGTCTTATTTGACTGGAGGCAACAATATGGAATGAGGCAATGCTTTATAACAGTTACTTCATCTCTTTGGGGGTTTATGCTGTTTAGATCAAATTGTTTCTAAGATTTCACTAATGATTTTATGAACAGCTTAACCTTTGTGGGCCCCACAATTTATCTCACAGCGTAGCATGCTACCAAGAACCAATCAGCCTTTTGCTGGGAAAGTAATTCCAATCACATCAACTGGCAGAAATTCCAACAGAAACTAGCTACTGTTGATAGAATCATATTTTATTTTTATCATAATATGGTAACACATAATGGGATGCAATGACTGTGTGTGTGTGTGTGTGTGTGTGTGTGTGAGAGAGAGAGAGAGAGAGAGAGAGAGAGAGAGAGAGAGATTATGTTTCCGTGTTTCTTTTGGATCCATGTTTTTCAGCCATAACACTGAACTGAAACCTTATCTTCTTCCTTCTTTTGTCTCTAACAAGCCCTGCTATGTGTTCCCCAAGCAAGGGATTTGCCATTTATCCTTAATTTGGGCATCAGGTAGCACAGGATAACCATGAAACTGATGGGAAGAAATTCACTGCCCAGGGATCAGACCAGTGGAAGGAAGCTTCAAAACTTATAAAAGAACAGCTGCCAATATTATACAGTGGTACCTCGGGTTACATATGCTTCAGGTTACAGACTCCGCTAACCCAGAAATAGTGCTTCAGGTTAAGAACTTTGCTTCAGGATGAGAACAGAAATTGTGCTCCGGCGGCGCAGCAACAGCAGGAGGACCCATTAGCTAAAGTGGTGCTTCAGGTTAAGAACAGATTCAGGTTAAGTACGGACCTCCGGAATGAATTAAGTACTTAACCCGAGGTACCACTGTATCGTGTTGACTGCATTGCTGCCTCCGACCACAGATGGCTTAAATTGATTGGCAGCAGACCTGACTGGAGCGAGGCATTTCCAGGTCAATGTAATCCTAACCCCACTTTTCTGGGAGTAAGCCCCACTGTATTCAACCGAATTTACTTCTGAGCAGAATTGATTAGGATTGTGCAGTAAGTTTCACTGTGTTCAAAAGGGCTTACACCCTAATAAGCCTGTTGAGTGTTGCAGCTGAAATAATCTCAGAACCAGAAAATCATGACAAGGCAAAAGAAAAAAAAGCAACTGACTAGGTCACTAGGAAATACCTCTGTCCTTCTAAAAGAGGCAAATGCACTACCCATTTGAAGACCATCAGTTCCACTGCATAAAAGCCAATCAAGAAAACATTCGCCTTAAAAATATATGAAGGACAACAGCCCAACCCCTGACAAAGTTTGGGTTGCTGGTCAAAGAACTGACAATAATATTTAGTTTGCCGAAGAAAATAACCGACTGATTTCACTATAACATACAGAATCAAATTACTATAGAGCCTAAAACATCAATATATCATTTTTATGTAACACAAAATAAATAGAAATCCATTTAATCGAGGCAATAGTGAAGAGCGGAAAAATCAATCACATATAAGAATATATATATATATATATATATATATATATATATATATATCACAGTACAGCTGCATTTAATACAACTGTCCTTTGAAATTGTAAAGGCAGAAATGGGTGAAGGGGCATAAGCTGTTGTCTTGAGCTCAACATTTGGTGGTAGGTTAGAAGCTACCTGTATACCAAAGCCCTGCTGTTTTATCAACATTCTGACAGCTTAGAATTAGCTTTTGTAGAGCAATACCATTCTACATTAATATTCAATGGGTACCTCCCCTCTGGCTTACATCATTTTTGCTGTTAAATAAACAAAAAGAAAGAAAGAAAGAAAGAAAGAAAGAAAGAAAGAAAGAAAGAAAGAAAGAAAGAAAGAAAATGTTATAATGCTATTCAGTGGGGCTTATTCCCAGATAAATGGGGCGAGGACTGTAGTCTCATAGAAACAATGGGACTTGAGATAGCCATGACTAGCTTGTCTCATAGATTTCAGTGGGACTACTGAATGGCTAACATAGTCTGGAACCAGCCCACTATCTTTAAAAACCCATTATGTTTTCTACTTATGTTGATGTAAAGGAGCTGAGCTGCAACATAAAATCTCCGAACTGTAGATATGGCTGACATGTGCATTTTGCAGGGTAAAAAAAGCACAGGTGGGAAAACTAAACTAGTTTATCACTGTCCTTTGCTTTCCAGGAAAACCACAATGCTACTTCTGTTTACAGATGCCTTCAAGCCATGCTCTGGGGCCAATAAGTGATTGATGGAGTGTAGCAAACTCTGAGTACACTGACTCCCAGAAGGCCCCTTGGGTTGAGGATTGTAGCTGCCAAGGTTTACACAGCTTCATGTAAAACATTATGTCAATTTCTATGAAATTACTGAAATATTTACATCTCATTTGTGTGAAGCAGTAATGACCATCTTTTTAATACAAAGCAGACCAATTCACTGCTTTTGAAAGCTGATAGCCTATGATATAGGTAACTCTTTTAATGGGTCAATAGCAAAGTGCTTAGATGGAAAGCTCTTCAATCTGAGCAGGCTGAAAACAAAGAGTAAGGTTACCGTAACTATCATCATAGAGCTTCAGTATGCTGATGACAACGTAGTGTGTGCACGCTCAGAGGATAACCTCCAAACCATCCTAAATATCTTCGCAGAAGCTTACAGAAAGCTTGGCCTGTTGCTCAACATCCAAAAAACCAAAGTGCTGCACCAACAAGTACAAAAGAAACCTCTGCAGCGCCACAAATCCAACTCGATGGTGTAACGTTGGAAAATGTTAATCACTTCTCCTGCCTAGGCAGTTATCTTTCCACAAGGGTCAACATTGATGCCGAAATCCAGCATCGCCTGAGCTCTGCGAGTGCGGCTTTCTCCCAATTGAAGTGCAGAGTGTTTGAGGACACATTCGCAGGGAAACCAAAATGCTTGTTTACAAAGCTATTGTACTACCAACCTTACTATAGACTTGTGAAACATGGACCACTTACAAACGCCATCTCCAACTTCTCGAAAGATTCCATCAACGGTGTCTCTGAAAAATCTTACACATCACTTGGGAAGACAGGCGACCTAATATCAGTTACTGGATGAAGCAAAGATCACCAGTGTTGAAGCAATGATTCTTCAACATCATCTTCATTGGACTGGTCATGTTGTGCGGATGCCTGATTATCATTTTCCAAAGCAACTACTCTATTCCGAACTTAAAAATGGAAAGCATAATGCTGGTGGTCAACAAAAGAGGTTTAAAGACTGTCTCAAGGCAAATCTTTAAAAATGTAGTATAAACACCAACAACTGGGAAACACTGGCCTATGTGCGCTCCAGTTGGAGAACAGCCTTTACCAAAGGTGTCATGGACTTTGAAGACTCTCAAACTCAGGACGCAAGGGAGAAACGTGCTAATTGGAAGGCACACTTAGCAACCACACCGTGATCAACTCCCGCCCGAGAAACAATGTCCCCACTGTGGAAGGACGTGTGGGTCCAGAATTGGCCTCCAGAGTCACTTACGGACTCACTGTTAAAACCGTGTTTATGGAAGACAATCTTACTCGGCTATGAGTGATCACCAAAGAATAAGCAGCAGCTTAGCTGTACCATCAAGAACAATGAATGATTTCTAGAAAGGCTGACTTTTGGTGGGACTACCAAGAACTTTATAAATTTTGTAAAACACTTGGAAATGTTTTGTTGCAACTATAGGCAGAAATGATACTTTTTCATCGGGATGATGAGTATCTCAACTACAGAAGCATTTTGGAAATTGAGTTATAATAGCATAACCATTCTGTCGTTGAATATTTTATAAGGTATTCTAAAAGTGGAAAGATAGCAGAGTTTAGGCAGTTCAGAATGGATGAACTAAAGCAAGCCAAAATATTTCAAAGTTGTGGAGAGTATGCTTTACAAAACCTCTTCAAACTATCATGTTTCCTTGACTATAAGTTGGGTTGTCACATTTGAACATGTTTACATGTATGATACTTGAAATAGTTACCTAAAAATGTAATACACAAAGCAACTATTATTTGTTTTTAACAGATATATGGAATCATAACTTAATGGTGGTACTTTTTGCAATCAAGCCATGACAAGCTTACATGGCTCTGTTAGTTGTACTTGTATGCACTTAATGAGTTACTGATTTCCTATTCATATTCTCTAAGTCAATTACTTGTTAAGCAGCATCTGCATTTAATTAAGAGTCTTAATTAGTTGATACTTAATATTCTTAAGTCATTTCCTTTTAAGAAGCCTAAGTAAAAATAGCTCTGATTTCAATTAAGGCAAATGTTCAAGGGCTTCTTCTTACATCTGCTGGTGGGGCTGGGATATTTTTCCCCCTCCTAGTTGTTTAAATAAATGTCTCTATGCTAAAATCAGTCACATGTGACATTTTGTTTGGACCTCCTCACACTGACTGATTTCAGAAAAGAAAACATTTTCAGGACACTGATGCATTAATTTTCCACAAACACTGCTGTTTTCAATAACATTAATTAAAAACAATGATTGTATTTATGTTCGCTACAAAGCATTAATTTTGAATATTTAACAGGGATTGTGCTTGTATTTGAATGACAAATTGTTTGCATGCCGCAAGAAAAAAATAAAACACTGTAACCAGGTTTTGTTTAAACTTCACTTCTTGTCACAATTACAGAACTGCAGACTTCATAACATCCTACCTGAGGAAGAGAGCAAACATTATGTGTTTGTTGCATGTATAATGGTACCTCGCAATACACACCATGAAGTATGAAGGGGCTGTGAGTGTCCCTAAAGACCAGAAAGCTAAAATTAGCTAAGGATTTCTGACGCATGTCTGCCACATGTTGACAGACTTAACCAACATAGCAAATGCCACCAATCAGGCAATTATAGGCTCAAAATATATTTGCAGAATCAGGATAATTCTGTATACAGAACCAAGCACAACTGTGATAATATGAAGAAATATCCCCTACTGCTTGAAATATTGTGCCCAGGATAATAGACTATAAGGAGGGAAAGATAATTATAAGCCGTAATATATTCCATCCCTAAGAGATCTATAAGCTTGAAGAAGCACTGTTCACAAGCAAGCAGAATAATTGCTTTCTACTCCTATGTCTCACTGCCACACACATGAATCATGGCCAGGAAGAAAAAATCGGAAGGAAAAGTATCCCCCCTCCACAACAAGTGCTTAATAAGGGCTTGTTGAAATTCCACACAGTTCCTCCCACCAACATAGGTGGGGACTTAAAGGCTGTTCAGGAGTGACATATTCCCTTTACTGTAAGTGATTCTTTTGTGTACTGCTTCCTGCACTTTGTGAACGAAAGGAAATGTGGGAAATCCATGTACAAGTCTGTCCACAGGGTCTGGCGAGAGAGGATTAAATCGTCCATTACCACTGAGAGAGGACAGGTGATAGGGAGGAAGCTCTGTTCTTACTGAAGGGCGACTGCACTTGAATGGTGGTGAACAACGTCCAAGGTGGGTCAATGGCATTATTAGCTATTATTAGTCACTGGTGCCTTCACTATGCAAACTGGTCCATTCTTAATTGGCCTCAGTACCTTTGTTGCCAATGATTCCCTTCAGCAATGGCAGGGCTTGCTTCCTTTACCTAGGCTGCAACAAAAGCCATGCCCCCTCCCCATTCATTTTCAATTCACTTCGTATAGTTATAAGGGTTTGAGTTCTGTTTCCTACTTGGGTACATGGCTGGTATCCAAGCAATTAAATAAACCTGCTCATTCATTGTCCAGCAGGTCTTGTTTGTTGTTTTGTTAAACAGATTTTAGTATGGTAAAATACATTTTTCATTCTATATGGTGTACTGATTCCAGAAATATTAATAATACTGTATATATTATGCATTGTTTTGTGAATTTGAAACAGCTTTGGTTTTCATTTACTTTTTAAAATGAGCAAAATCCATGTGGTTATGCTGTGGCACACAGTATCATTCTAAGATAATGGGTATGCATTTGGGATGCAATATTAATATCTTCTCAAATCCACTCTCAGGTATCTTAATGGGAAATCATATGTATCTCCATTTATATTACAACCATCAATCAGGCTTATGCTCATGTAGACACTGTCTAAATTTAACAAACAGGGATAAAAAATAAAGAGGCAATGGAATAGTATTTCCCAATCTAAGAAATAAGTATTTTTAGTTGTAAAATACTGCACCATCTGCCAGCTATATACAGAAGATATATTAAGCAAGTGTGTGAAACAAACACTTTCCATAACCGTGTTACCTCAGAAAATATATTTTAAAATCTAATATCCTCAGGCATTCAAGCTGTGATAACTTGTTTTTTCCTCCCCTGATAATATGATCTCTTTCAACTTTTAATTTTCTGCTGGATAAGTTCGAGGAAAGGGAACAATGCAGTAGAACTACTAACTTCTTCTTTGTGAAATACTGCAATCAGAATCTAAATGGCCTAGAGCACTATATAACATGGTCAGGACATTTTCTTTGAGACCCCATTAGGTCTCAAAGCCTCTGGAAGAGGATGGTGCAGGCCTGCACTTCCATGATTAGAGAGCAACATCAGCTAACAGGAAGGGTTGTAACCAGCCTTGCGCAAGAGGAAGGCAAGCTTGAGCAACTGGTCTTTGGAACAGGGTGAGCAGTGTTAACTTCCCTACCTGATCAAAGATAGATTTAAAATAAAAAAATAAAAATGAGGACTAAACAGTGCTTAATACCATGCCAAACCAATTGTCAATTAAGCCCAACGCCATTAACATGCTTATTAGATTTATTTTATTCATTTTTTTAAAAAAAAATTAGCATCCTAAAATCACCATGTGTTATTTAGTAACATCTTTTCAGCAGCCAAAATCTAGCATTGTAAGAAGCAGAAACTGTTGGAGAGAAAGAAACTGCTGATTTGGCTGTTACCGACATTGTTTAAGTTCTTAATTCACACAAATAGCATGGTGCCATGGTCAATGTTTTCTGACACAGGTGGTGTGCACTGAAACAGCACAGCACTTTGCGTCCAATATCAGTGGGCTTCTCCTGTGCAATTTGACAGCTACTTGAAACATTTTCAGGGTTCATTTGTTAATTCAGTCATACTGGGAATGATAAGGACCAGTGAACACCAGCGTATTGATCATAGTCAAGCATAGCAAGCTGCTCCCATGGCTTGAGTCAATCAAGTGTCATTTTGGTAAAAATGAAAAGTGGGAGGGGGGAACTAAGTTTGAAGACAGGCAGGGGAGTAAAATCAATCTGAGTCATGGAACCAAAACAGATCAATCTAACCAACCGATAGGCCAAATTTAAATAAAGCAGAGCAAGGGGAATATAAAATGCTGAAGGGGCAAATCTAGAATATTTTATTAACTGTAGATTTCTAGTGTGTTTCTAACTACTGTGTGTGATACTATATTGCATGGATAAAGAAGCCAGGGCCCTCCAGACGTATTGGGCTACAACTGCCACCATCTCTGCCCACTGACCATGCTGGCTGGGGCTGATGGGAGTTGGGGTCCAACAACAGCTGGTTCCCTATCTCTGCTACATTGGCTCATTTCTACCAATAAATACAACATGGATGCAATCCAGCTCAGGCAGGAAAACCATCCAGCAAGCCATGGGCATGAATAATAGATCAAAATAATTCCATCATGTCCTGTCTCTATGCTGCCTTCTTTAATTGCATTGGCTTTTAGGTTTTGGGACCTAAACTCTGTTTCACCATGAAACAACCTACTTATTGATGTTAAATAAAGAAACAAAAAAATAATAATCTAGGCGTTTCAACAAAGTTAGTCATTGTAATGAAACAAAATGGTTAGGGGGGCTATGTTTCATGAACAGCTCAGCTGAAAACAGTTTGTACGCATTATTGAACAGCTTTCCTATAACTCCTGTCTTGTTTGCAATAATTTATAAAATAGATAATCTCTTCCTGGTGCTTTGATTGTTTCTACAGTTAAGATGTTGAACTATGTCTTAGATTCTGCAGTCCTCAGATCTTGAACTGCCCAACAGTTGGAAGTTCATTATTCTGAAATCACATATATCAGGTCTTTAAACTTGCTGCTGAGGAAGCTGATGTTCTCTTGAGGATTTAGATATTCCATAGCAGGTAAAAGAATGATTTCACACTAATAAGAACTCAAAAAAAATTGTGGTCTAGATTAAAGAAAGGTCAATAAGCAAGAAAAAGCTGAGTGAAGGAAATGAACATGACAGGCTTACGGAGAAAATAATAGGCTAATAAGATGGATTTTTAAAATATCATTCATCCATCAGCACAGTATTTCCAAGGCTTAATACCATTTAAGAAAATCATTTACGTTAGCAAAAGGGCCATCAAAGAAGTCAGGTCATGGGTACAGTCAAATCGCTTTTGACAGTCTTGCACTGCCTTCCTCCCACATCGCTGCTTTCCCATCCTTGGTTTCTGTCTGTCTTGTTTAAAATAGTGGTGGCCAAGCTCCCACAGGGTTGATTAGAAACCAGTTTGATATTCACAAGCTTTCTCAGTAAACATTCAGAAACAGGTCATCTGTTGTACAGTAGTTCTGTCCCAGCTTGTAATGTTGTAATGATGCACACTTGATGCATGTGCACTTTATCATATAGTCCACAGGAATCAGTTTCATCTGCAGCTATAGCAGCATCACTTGGAAAACTAACTGCCCCATGGAGAAACAAGCAAACCATACAGAGGAACAAGGGAAGGGGATTTGGATCTGGAGAGGGGACAACAATCATAATTAGGGAAATGTATGCATACCTCTCCACATACTTAAACAGATATGTAATTTAAGCATTTCATATTATTGTATTATTTTCTATGCTTATAAAAAATATTTTAAGAAAGAGAATTGATCCCAGTAGAGGTGATAATAGCCAAATGGATGGCTGCTTGGTCATTCAACGTGGAGCAATCAGTGAGAGTTCTACAGAGAACCGGGTCAAAACTTTCTGTGTACTTGCCTCTAAAGCAATTAGCTGTGGACACCTGGTCTGCTGAACACATGTGCAAAATCTCATTTAACATGAAACCCTAGGTAGAGGTAGAGGTTTAAAGCCATATAGAGAACACAAATGGGGGAAGGGGAGCAGGATCTCAGCAGCAAGAAACATGAAGTCCATTCTAGAGCAATATTGTCTACACTCATTTCACAATAGCTTTCCAGGAATCTTTCCCATCCTACCTAGAGATTGAACCTGTGGCCTTCTACATACAGTCATGTGTTCCTACCACTGAGCTACTTTCCTTCCCCTATTCCCTCTAGCTGGCTGCATGAAGTGGAGGTTGAAGGTACAGAAGATGGATAAGAAGGTCCTCATTCACTGTAACGTCTGCAAAGGTGCCACATAAAGGGTGGGGAACCTGTGGCCCTCCAGATACTGGAGTCCCACTCAACCTTCGCCATGATGGCTGGGGCTGATATGAGTTGGAATCTAACAACATCTGGAGGGCCACAAGTTGCCCATCCCTGCTGCGAAAGATACAACCAGTACACATGAATTGATAAAAGCAAGTCTTCTTGAGCAGGCAGCTCAGCATATGTGCCTACAGTTTGTGTGTTTAGGGGATCTGTGAAGGATGTTCATGGAATGTGCAAAGCCTGGGGGAGGGAATTTCTGTCTCTCACCTATATACACTGATTTCACATAGTTCAACATCTGCATAAAGCTAGTCCGACTCAGAGAATAACTTCTAGGGAGTATGGAGCTCAATTTTATAATACTGTCAAACAATGTGAGCTGGAAAAATGTGCATACTGAACCAGGTCATTATGGATTTTGGTGCCATCTATATTTAATAATGATGATGATGATGATGATGATGATGATGATGATGTGGTGGGAGAAGTTGTGCTATGAACCCTGCAGCAATATAAACTGCCACTGTTGTACTATATGATGGTCCTGGTATCCGCATCTTGTGAGGTGGGGAATTAAGCAATTATTATTTTCCTAGATTACTACATTTATGTCTTCCTCAGCAATGTTAGTACAGAATCTTTCACTGCATTATTCCAGTCAGAGAAATGCTTATGGCAGGTGGGGAGAGGTTGCAGTTTCTGTACTGTTTCTGAGCAGAGTAGATACAGAGGCACTACACTTATCACAGCAGTCAAGATGGCCCCTTGCACTGCCACTAAGCCATCTCAAAATGAAATACCTAAAACATTTCAGGTCAAAAAGGAACTCCTACAATAATGCTGCTTAATCTCTGTATGCACATTTTACATTTGTTGTACCTTTGCCGTTCACAAAGGTTAATCTGCAGCATGGAAAAGTCTTTACCCATCACCTGAGACCTTTCGCCAACTAATCCATGCGATAGGAATTATGATCGGCGTTGATCTAATTTTGCAGCGGGGGGAATTGCTTTTTCTTCTTCTTTTTAACTGCAGCTGCTCTAAATTTAAAGGCTGAGCAGCCAAGTTGAAAAAGAAATCCCCAGCACTTCCTTGTCAGCAAAGAGGAGAGAAGTTCTACTTTTTTTTTATAATAGCAACAATAATAAAATGCACAGGAGTATATTATATTCTAGACAATGACAACTTAGGGTACTAACTGTCAGGTCTCCCCCTCCAGCTTGAATTAAAATTCTGATTACTGCCATGCACTGTGGAAAGGCAATGACAATCACAAGCCTCTGGCAGAAACGCTGGAGGATAAATCTATTATCCCGGTATTGTCTGAATGGCTGTAATGGCTCCTCTCTTTACAACAAATTGAATAGACATGCTCATCCCTAATTATACACAACACCCCCACAGACACTGCTATTTGAGCCTAATTGTAAAATAAGAGACCTCAGGTTTAAACATAATATCCCAGCTAATTATATTTCAAACACATTAAATGATGCAGAGAGCAGGAAAAAGGAGATACTGATCTGCTTTATGGGCTTAGTTGATAGTAAAGCAATGAAGTTACCGTACAGCAGCACCCCATTCCCCCGAGATGTAAAACACACTGGCTTCTTACAGTGTGTAGTAAAGAACCCTGGGGCGGGAAAGGAGGCTAAGAAATGCACGGACACTTCAAGTACTTATGAGTCTTTGATAATGTGTTGTTTCAGGTTTAGGTTTTAAACTCTGGCTGTTTAAATCGGAGTTAAGTTGCATGTGTAACTAGCTGTGGGAAGGGAGAGCTAAAGAGGAGCTAACTGAGATGAAGAAGTCTTAAGCCAGGATCCTTTCCTTCACACAAACTGAGAACTTAAAACATGCATCTTGTTGTACCTGCCTCCCTCTTCTCTTTCACAGCTGCTAGGTGCTGTGCAGCGCTGCACGGGACAATTATGCGAAGTATTTAATGAACGTCCAAGCAGACAATTTGCACGTAGCCCCAGCCTTCGCACTGGCTGTCATCTGAAACCACTAGAGATGGTTGTTAGAGAAGGGAAGTTATAAACCGTGCAAGGGCTTAGAGGCGCAACTCCCTAATCTCTGCCATTGCTATACAGGAGCATGACTTATACAGAGGCCATTGTTCAAAGCAGCGCAGACAGTGGATTCTCCAGGGTTTCAAAGAGGAGACTTCCTAGCTGTACTTTGTCAATGAATAGCGCCATTTTCACTAAGAACATTCCCTTTAACTAAAGACTGCTTCACTTGCAAGGCACTGCACCCTGCAGAAAGCACGTTCTCAGGTATGCAAGGATTTCCATCTATACAGTCAAGGCACTCCTAAAATTACCAGATAAAGCAAGCATAACGTAGGAATGCAGGAAGCTGTCTCTCATACCGCTGAGCCCCTTGGTCCTTCTAGCTCAGTCCTGTGCACACGGACTAGCAGTCGCTCTCTAGTGTTTCAGAGGGGAGACATTACTCATCCTACCTGGAGGCACCAGGGATTGAACCTGGGACCTTCTGCATACAGAGCATGTGCTCTAACATTCGGCTACTGCCCTGCCTCAAACTTTTCCTAAAAATACTTCATGTCAGAAGCTGGCTGGGAGAGAACGATGAGCCTACAGTCCTGAATGCTGTTGCCCTATCTGGTTAGCTATCAGAACTATGGGGAGACCCTAATGCTGAAGTCCTTTTTTGGTCATCCTACAGTTTGTCAGAGAAGCAGGAAGGAGGTGCCAACCATGACACACCAACACAGCAGAATAAGCAATCGTGTCAGGTGGTTCTGCAATGTCTTTTCCATTCTCTCAGCTCCAGCTTCACCAAACTTCTCAAATGCCTGGGTTTGTTTGTTTTTTTGCATTGAACCATGCTCAGAAATGCAGGATTTCCTAAAGATGATACTGAAGACACTGTATGCAGCAGGATGAGAAGGAGAAAGGCAGTTAACTCACTTTCATGAGGAAAGGCAATGCCCTAATAGCCTCCTTGTCAGCTGCATCATCCTTCCCTTGGAAATCTCAAGGGCTAACAATGTCCTCTTTTATAATGAAAGCTCGGGACTGTGTAATTTGATTTGAGCTTTGCCATTAAGCAACCCCGAGAAATCTCAAGACAAGCTATGACTTAAAGGGTTGGCATGCCTGTGAGTGTTGTTTGAGACACACAGCATTTGACAGCTATAGCCATCACCTCGTCGTGTAGTAATGTGGCTGAACAATTAGGAAGATATCTCCATCCCTGTCCAATGTGGATGTTCATCAGAGTGCAGACTTATTGCCTACACTTCACTAGTATTTGTGTAGAAATTTCCCTATAAATGATGTACTACAACAAGCCTGGCACTGCCAGAAAACCAAATGGTGTCTAACAAAAGTACTTCCCCAGGCATGTACAAAGTCCATTTTTTTGGGGGGGGGAGGCTAATCCAGCCTGCCAGTTGGTTTAATCCAGCCCTTGTGGCAGTTCAATCCTGGCCCTCTTTGAAAATAGTTTGGACACCACTGCATGACTAGTGCAAGGCTTTCACTTTGCACAACAAAACTTCCCCTCCTTCTCCTCTCCCTGCTTACCTCCCTGATCCCCCTGCCTTATCTGCTCCAGAGGGTTGGGGGAGCCCCCAGAAAAGATCTAGGCGATGTGTAGGGGAGAGAAGATGGTGACTTCCATTGCACAGCCCAAAGTCCTTGCGCTTCAACATTGTTGAACACTGCCCAAAGAGTATACGCTGTATAGCAAACTGCATGTTTATTATGTGTCGTCCCACACTGTGGAAGTGTTTTCTCACCGTATTTGATGTTATTGCAGGTGCAAAGGTATGCCACACTCTGATGTGCATGGCCATATGGGGAAGGGGCAAAAGTTAAAGATCCAAAAGTTAAAAGGATTAGGTAGAAAGGCATGGGAAAGCCTTGCCTCTGCCAGAGACCCTGGAGAGCCCCAACTAGTCGCCTTGCATGCCTTTCTCCACCTGACCTGGGAGGGAGGGGCCCTGACTGACTCCAGCTACAATAGCTGAGGCTGCTGAACAGACTCTTGGGCTGGGATGTTTGGGAGCTGTTGTTGGAGTGGGCAGTTACTGCTGGTGGGAGTGGGGGTTTGTACCTTTATTTTAGATCTTGTGATTTGTGTGAAAATTGTTCGGTTTGTTTTTGTATTTTTAAATATGCTATTTATTGTTTATGACTACTTTCATTATGTTGTGGTTATGCATTTTTATTTCCATTTTGCAAGCTGCCTTGAGCATGGTTTGAACTGTGGAAATACAGCATACAAATAAAACTCACCTTGGAGAATAAGGGTTGTTAGGCAAAGGACATATGATGCGCTCAGCTAGCTACATGAAAATAAAGCTTACACTCTAATTCTTAGTTTTCCCAGTTGAGCCCCAACTCAATTATAAAGCAAAATCTGGAGTCACAGTGCAAGACTAGATACAGCTCTGTGTGCACAAGTAATCAACTCCAATTCCCCCTGCCCAATTTAATTACAAAATAACATTTGGTGTAACGGCTAAACGCATACCAGGTGACCTCTCGCTTCAATCTGTCTGAAGCATTTACAAGACTCTGGCTCTGCCGCACAACTTGCACTGTCATTTTTTTAAAATGTTTTATTGACAGTTTGGAGCACACTGTAGTATTACTAACAAAACTACACCTGGTTGATGCATATGCGAAAATAACTGTGCAAATCTAAGTATATACAGTGCTCTTTTTCTAGAAAAAGAGTTGCAGGAACTCCCACTTTCTTTTGGCGGACAACACTAAGTTGTTGAATTGTTTTCTGGCTGGAAAAAAAGTCCTGAGTATATATGCATCTCTCCACCCATCCCCTTTTTCTATTCCTTCAAATTAACTTTTTAATAGAAGACATTCATGCATATTGCCATATAGCAATTATTATGTTATACATGCATGTTGCCATATATAGCAATTATTGTGAAAAATCAATATGATGTAATTATTTCCCTTTCAAACCATGATACAATAGCATTTCCTTTGCCCATGGAATTGTTCCACAACATGACCTGTCAAACCAACTTCCAAGGGCTGAACCTCATGTTACAGCCACCCCAAGCCTATTCCTATGATGAAAGGAAGGAGGGTAGTGCAACCCAGTACCATCAATTTCAGTGGCAGCCCCATGTAGATTTTTTTTAAAATATGTACTCATGCCCTTACACTTTGTTTCTTAAGATATTATTAACCTGCCAAAGGAACAATAGCTCACAGATTAGTATTAATATGCGTTTGGACAGAGAGGGAAACATTAATTTCCAGTTGAATTCTATTCAACTAAAAAAAAAAAAAAGAAATGAAAATTTGAGTCAATCTACCAAGCAAATTCTTATCGTTTCCTTTTTTACCGATTCTATTTCCACCTCCATCTTCTAAAGAAATACTGAAAACATTGACACTTCACACTAGTGAAAATTAGCCTGTCAAAATGCATGATAAAAATGGCAACTCAGATAGTGAATGAGCGTGGGAGTTCACATCACATTTCTGATAACTCCCTACCATCCTGTCAACAATTGCACACATCCACCCCTCATTCACACTGCCGTTCCATCAGCATAAATTTGGCACATGTAAAGGAATGTTGGCAACCCACCAACTGTTTGTGATTTGAACTAATCCAAGCCCAGTCTTTACTTTCTGATAGTACAAGATCTACATCCATTGCTGGAACATGTATAGTAAATTTTGCTTCGAATCTATAGCCACTGTTTAATCAGAACACTACAACCACAATGCAAAATTCCACAGGTGCAGCTGGTTGTTTTTATCTCCCATTTTCTTCAAACAATTTCCTCTTCTTCCATTCAATACTATCTGAGCTTTTTTAAAAAAAACAGCAGACAGTTCAAAACACAGCATTTGTCTATTCCAAGGACAGCTAACATGGTGACCTCTAGATTTTGTTGTAGAACAACTTCTGGACGGTGCCACAATGATGGCCCAGCACTTGCAATTTGGAAGGAGAACAGTTGGCTTCTAGAGCCAAAAAAAAAAAAAAAAAAAAAAATCCATTGCTGTACACGCAGGATCCTAGTGCCCATCATAGGAACTCAAGAGGACTGGGGTTTTCCTTCCCCCTCCCTTCTTTTTCCCCCTATGAAACACCAACTCCCTAGAATAAATGAATGAGAAACCCCAGAAAACGGGCAGATCAGCCTACCATCACTGTTGATGCAGACCACCTGTGGCACCTGAGTACCAGGCCCACACTCCTTCTCATTGTCTGGAATGCAGTCTTCCAGTCGTACTATCCTCCAATCAAAGCAAGAAGGTTCTTCACATGGGATGGCTTCAAGCAGATGAGGACAGTTGCCAGTGCCTCCTGTAGGTTCATTTGTAATGCGACGTTTCCTTAGTTTAAAACCTTGAGTATGAGAAATAAGGAGCAATTATCACAGCGATTCCAATGCACAAGGTATAATCATCGTTTCCCATTCACGTTTTAAACCGTATGGTTTTTGCCAAGTGCTTCCTAAAGACAGCTGTGACATGTTTGTTCAATACAAGACTTTATGTAATTAACATCTCTGAAATAACGAAATATCCAAACCTTGAAAGTCTTGGAACTCTTACCAATGAACTGCTGACTTCTGCATTGTGTGTTCGTGTGTGTGTGTGTGTGTGTGTGTGTGTGTGTGTGTGTTTCTGTGTGTGTGTGTGTGTGTGTGTGTGTGTGTGTGTGTTAGATCTGAAAAACACATTTCAAGTGCAGCCGCTGGGTAAGTTGCATAATGTTGGAGTTACCCCTTGACATTTGCCTGTTCTGTTTATATAGATACTTTTCATATACTTGAGGATGTGAACAAAATCCATGTGTGAGGCTGGTCACCTGTGTGCTCCACCTTTGCCCTCCCTGTCTCATGAAAGCAGTCATAGGAGGTTTGATTTTTAAAAATGTATGGGTGGGGGGAAAGCCTTTTCCCACCTCATGCTTTTTTGCCATGTTTTTACATACTGGCATCGGAAATGTGATTTAGTATTTGACAGCATCAACCATAAAACAAATATATTCAGATCGCCTTTGTTTTCTAAACTTTAATCTTCTACCTCTGAGGAGAAAAGCTGCTCAAGTAAGTCTCTGATGACCCAAAAATCCAGAAAAGTGCAATTCTGACTGAAGAGCAGGCATGGCATAAAACCTTGATCTTCAGCGCTCAGTTCAAGGTGTAGCCAAGCTTCAGCTCTTAGTTCTTGAAATATATTTAGCTTTCTGTGAGGCAGCTCTGAGGCAAATGTGGGCCATTAAAAAAAGAATAACTGAATCTGAAGGAAAAGAAACAGAATGGAACAAAAGTGTAGGAGAAACAGAAACAGGAAATATAGGTAAGAGAAAGAGAAGGATCACAATTATAAGTGTTTGAGGGGTTTTTAAAAAGCTGACAAATAAACATATTTATCAATAAAAGAGAATGACGTACATTACAATCCCATATATGTCTACTCAAAAGTAAGCCCTACTGAGTCTAATAGAGCTTACTCCCGGGTAGGTGATAAAGGACTGCAGCCTGAAAAACATAAGATGAGAAAGAGGGAAGGGGAGAGTTTGTACTGATTAAGTAGCAAATAGGAACAAGCAAATAAAAAGGGGGGAAGTTTGTAATTCCTGCAGAAGGTTCCTGAAAAGGTTTAAGTAAACTGCAGAGGTCAGTTTGCTTCCAAATCCAAAGGCAAGAGGAGCCCACCAAAACAGAGAAAGGCAAAGACAGAGACTAAGTAAAAGTAAAATGAATTATGTCTCTCTTCAACTATTTGCCTCAAGGTGGCAGAAAAAATAGATTTTAAAGTTACAGTACAATGGCTGTGTTCAAAATGAAGCTGAAATGTGAAGGCGGGGAAGGGTAAGATTGCATGTGGGTGTGTGAGCAGTTATGCTTGGAAAGGGACTTTTCACTGTTGACTAGTCAGGAGATTAAAATATTTCTGGATTTGGCCTCCATTACTGTGATAAATTTTGGAATGGGCCATGCTAATAAGATCTACGTCAGGTTTTCAGGGGTCCTCATTATGGCTCCTGCATCTTCCCCATCCCTAACAGAGGTGACTAACCTAGAGCTTCTTTCTTGCATACTCCAGCCCCTGCAACCTGTGCAAATCTGATTTCAGCAGACAGGTTGGTGGGGGTAGATCTCCCTGGAAACAACAGGAGAGGAGAGGAGAGGAGAGGAGAGGAGAGGAGAGGAGAGGAGAGGAGAGGAGAGGAGAGGATGCAACAATAATGTGGGCTGCAGGTGCAGACTAAGAATCATAAATTGCAAAACTGGTAGGTCAGAGGAAGGGACAACAGCATGAAGGTAGTACAATTGGGGCCAGCATGTTAAACAGATGCTTGTCCCATTCTCATATAAAATAGGTAGGGTCTACTCTTTAGAGAAAAAGGAGAGCACTGGGAAGAAGGAAGACTGCTTCCTTCTCTCCACTCTATGGTTTCCAGCAATCCCCATCACAGTTCGCTTCCAGTATCTCAGCCTTGGGGCCGCGGGACACTTAAAAGCTAGATGGGATGGGGAGGTAAGACAGGAGGCAGGCTGATTTTGTTCCACTCTTCATTAACTTTTTTGGTAGAAAGGAGGAGTGCAGAACCTGTAGCCCTTTGGATGCTGTTGGGCTCCAACTCCCATCAGCCCCAGGCAGAATGGCCCAATGGTCAGGGATGATGGGAGCTGTGGTCTGGCAACATCTTGAGGGTGGCAGATTACTTGCCTCTGGTGTGATGAGTAGAGTTTCCCACCTTTTCTTTGTAGGTGAACTTGACTAAGGTGTTTAAGATGCGTGTGACTGTTCTGCAAGGCTAGTTTGGCTCTTTGACATGACTCAGGAGCCGCTCTAGTTAAAATGCTACTGTAAATTCCTGGAGCAAACCATTGCAATGTGCCTGCAATTCGCTGAGAGGAATGGTTTTATTATGTACACATAAACGTTTTGAAGAGCAAAATATTTCTTTGGAAGCTGAATGCTTGG
Organism: Podarcis liolepis; assembly: GCF_965112155.1. Taxonomy (NCBI): domain Eukaryota; kingdom Metazoa; phylum Chordata; class Lepidosauria; order Squamata; family Lacertidae; genus Podarcis; species Podarcis liolepis. Next base: position 30,952,243 of record NC_139563.1, read on the forward strand.
CTATTTCGTGAGCACAAATCATTCCAGATGGATGGTGTCAAGAATGCCATAACTAAGTCCATGGGGATTTCTGTTTGTGAGTGAAGGTGACTTTCTCTGCAGAAATATTTCCTTCTCTGAAATATTGGCAAGTCCACCCTGTTTTCTGACTTGCCTCAACTGATCTCCAAAGCACTGCAGCTGCTTCTTAACATTATTTGTATACAACCCTCTCAACGAAGATCACGGGCAGTTTACCACATAAAAATACAAAATGAAAACACAAAGTACATAAAAAACCCAAACCAATAACCCTCCACCCTGCTCCCACAAACACATTTAAAAAGCAATAAATTGTTTAATCAGCCAAAGGCCTGGATACAGAGAAATGTTTTCATATATATAATGAAGGCACCAGGCGAGGCCGCCTGGGGAGAGCATTCCACAAACAGGGAGCCACCACAAAAAGGCCTGTCATCATGTTATCACCCACTGGACCTCTCATGGAGGAGGCACATGAAGAAGGGCCTCAGATGATGATCACAGGGTCTAGGGCAATTCATATGGGGAGAGGCGGTCCTTGAGGTATTGCAGTCCTGAGCCATTTATGGGGGCGCAGTGGGGCAGTGGTCTGTGGGGACCTGTACCAGCCAGGAGGAAGGGGGAGCTTCAGAGGCACAGGAAGCTTCAGAGCTGGAGGAAGAGGCAGGCCAGTGCAGTTAAGGGCCGGGTGCTTCCCCACTCTCCCCTGCACCACTGTCTCCCAGAACCAGTAGAGAACTGAAGTGGGAAGAGCAGAAGCAGCTTCCAAGCAGGCGTAGTCTCTAGCTATATGTGTGCAGCCCAGAGGAGGGATGTACATAAACTGCTGGAGGGAGAGTAGCCCCCAGTTGTTGCAATTTCTCCTTATGGCACGGACCTGCCTAGACGCTAGATTGGTGTGGGTCAGTGTCCAGAGCTGTAGAAGCGACTGTGTTACCTTTGACAATAAAGAGTTAAATCTCGGACATATACATTCCTTTGGTTGGGAGACGTCCTCGACACATACCCCTTCTTCAGTGAAGTCCTTATTATCAACAATGGCTACAATAAAAGAAGAATTCAGATGGACAGTACTGCCTTAAGGTTCTGAAACTCAGGCAGTAATGCCTGTTTGAACTCCTATTTAATATTGGCAGCAAACATGGAAGTCTCTCTCTGATCAAATTTTGGTGGCACTGGCCACCTATCTGTATACGAGGCTTATGTCAAAATCCACCTAGAGCTCAAACATTATTCTAACATAGCTCAGTATGCAATAAAAGCAAATAATACCCATTTATTTAAAAATTGCACATACCCTTTTTGGCTTGTTGGTCATCACAGCTTTCAAAGGTACATGGCCCCCAAGCGGACCAGGCTGATACCTCACACTCTATGGGGCACGGAATATGGCACAATTGCGTTGTGCTAGGTGTTGGCCCTGTGCACAGTTTGTAGTCCACTGGCTTAGATGCTATAGGGAAGAAAAAGACAGCACAATGGGGTTCTTTGTTTTTATTTCACACATGAATGAAGCTTTGCTGCAAGTCAACACTGCTACCCATCAGAGAGTGCTTTCTCATCTCTTTAATTCGGTCTTCCTCAAGCTAGTTTTTGAAATGGGGGACGGGGGCGGTTAGAGCCCAGGAAGCTGTACTAGAAGCTATACTAGAGCTAGTTCATATCCAAGACATGATGTTTGGAAATCTCTGAAAATACTGCATAATTTCCAAGCATTCTGTTCTTCCATTCCATGCAACGAAAACACAGCTGTGCCATAAGAAATGACACCACTTTCAAAAGGCTATTTCAGACCACCTAAGGGATGCATGTGTGAAGTCCACACTGTTAAAGAAAAGGAAGTTTGAATAGATATACATATGCTGTGTAGTTTCTCAAACTCCTCTTTCCTGCAAGAGGGGGAAATGACAGCAGTGTGCTTTCCATATGCTACATCCAGACAGAATTATTAATCGAGTGGCCTATGAGGATCCCTTCCCCGGGTACATGCATGCAATGGCACAGGAAATAGAAGCAAAGTGTATCTCCTTAGGACACTTTCTATGACTCTTGAGATAGCAGGGAGCACATTACACAAACTAGTTAGAGACACTTAAGAAATAAGAATTGACTAGCTGGATTCTCCAATAATAGCCAGCCATAACCACCGGGGGCTCATAAACAGCACATAAGCTGTGAGATAACTCAATCACAAGTATATTGCCTCTGAACACCAAGGCTCCATTTTTAGCTTTAAAAAAAGAGGAGAAAAGCTGGTCCATGCTGTTTCCAGCCCAGTCTTGTGAATGGTACATGCTATAGTGATATCTCCAGCCCAAACCATTGAGGATCATCTTGCACAATTTCACTGTATCAGATTTACAGAAGAGGATTGTATATATGGAGGAAGGTTTTTTTTATCTACCAACAAAGCTACTTCACTCTAGGAAATCCTTTACTCTAGTAACTGAGGCTGCAATGAAATTGCATAATTTATTGCTCCACAAAGTGGCTCACAACATAAATACACAGCCAAATAAAACCATTTAAAATATTCATTTAGAACACTAAAACCTAATCCCAGCACAGAAATTAACAATACAGCCATGAAAAAGGAATTGCAGTAGACTTCAACATCATCTCCATTCTATACTCTTGGCATAGAAAACATTGACGGCCTTTAGAAAAAAGATGGTCTTTGTGGCCAACTTAGAAGAGGCCTGCCTAGAATCCAAAGGGATCAAATTTCACTGTGTGGCCACTGCCAAGAAGGTCCTTGTGATAACAACCAAAGGCTCTCCAGACCAGGAGTAGTCAGTGTGGTGTCCTACAGAGGTGGTTGGGTTACAAATCCCACTATAACTGACTATATTGGCCATGATAACTAAAGTCCAACAACATCTGGAAGGCACCCCCAGCTTTGCACATGCAGGTGAAAGCAAGCCCTTACTTTCTGAATTAAGGTTGATAAGCAATAGAACATGTAAGTCACAATGTTTTGTACAGCACAGGAAGTAAAGGAGCCGCTAAATGCATTAAAAGGAATATGAGAAATAAATTTCTAGTTTATCCGTATTGTTCTATGCATGCCGAAGTGTAATCAGTTATGCCCTTTTATCATTCTTTTTAATATCTTCAACGTTTTAATGTGAAAGCCCACAGCTTCAGAAACAGAGAAACTGGTTTGTTTGTTTTTAATAGAGCGGTGTGTCCTCTATACAGCCAACACACTTTTCTCAAACTGAAGAGCGAGTCCTTAGACGTGTTTCAGTGAAACGTCAGACTGAAGGCCTCAATTACATACCTGTTATTTCAAAAGTGATTGATAGAAGTGGTGCAGCACTAGCCCTCGATGTGCTCTGTGACTGACTTTCTGAAATAGCAGGGACAAAGACCGCCATGAATACAAGAGAACGGAGGGTTTTTAATACAGCCTAAGACAGAACGAGCTGCTTAGAATTACACAGCTTACACTGCAAGTATGGGAGCATCTAACAGCTATAGTGGCTGAGTTTCCTTTGTTTGTTTGCCATTCCCTAGTTCAAACTGTGCTGAGAAGTGGGAGGTAGGGTGTGTGTGTGTGTGTGTGTGTGTGTGTGTGTGTGTGGTGTTCCCCCTATGTGTATATGCAGGCCTGCCTGCCTGTATGTGAGTGAGAGAGAGAGCAGGTGTGGGGCGGTCACATCACCTTTGAATAATACATAGAAATCTCAATACAGTTTACCCCTGTGATGTCCTCCTGCCTCCTACAGCTTTATAAACATAAGCTCAACTTTCTCTCTTTACTAGCTGAACCTCTAGGGAAGGTTACTGAGACAGAGCAGTTCAATAGTCTCCAGTTCTCCTAACACATTCTAACAAGAATAGCTTTGATGTCAGCCTATACTAAGAAAAGATGTTATGGACTACTGAAATCCTGATCCCCTTTGGAAATTTGTTGCTGGCTTTATTAACGTCTTTCTTTATGCAAGACTTACTGTCACCATCTAAATGGTACAAACATTTTGATTCTTCCTCATTGACTGGTTGATTGCCCTGTCCTCTCAGATGGTCTGCATTATAAAAACTATGCACTTCCATCATTATTATTGGGTCGAAATATGTACCACATGCAGAGCAAGAATGGTTTGATCCAAGTATCTGGATCAAAATCGGCACTTGGCTCTCTAGCCTTCTCAAATAACACCTCCGTGTGCACAGACCATGTTCTGGGTCTCTAAAACATAATTCTTATTTGAAACAAGCTAAGGACACCTCTGTGGCTGTATTTCTTTAAAAGTCAATGTGTACAGCCTAATGCCAGAATATATTGTGGGTGTTTCAGGTCGTTCGAAACTGTGGGCTAGGATGCATTTTATTCAAGTTTATTTGGGTTTTATGAATTGTTTTATACCATTAAAGAAGGGGTGGGAACTATATTGTTAAATTCTACCATACAATTGCTTCACTTATTTAGAGAATGCCACTTACTTAAAGATACAATCCACTGGTTAAGTTCTACTGTGCAATTCCACAAGTGCAAGTTATCAATAGTTTTGTGAACTTGTAAAATTCCCATTTCAATGCTGGTATATACAGAGAAGGGAAAGTCTCTTTGTTTTTACAAGTTGTTAGAGAAAGATTAACATGATAGAATGCTGATTCCATGATAGGGTGGTATATGGAGCCTTTTTCTTTTGCAATCTCCATGCCCATTGAACATTTCTTAGATTTCATAAATATACAGTAACCTTAAGGCTGCCTTCATCAACCTGATGTATTCCAGATGTTTTGGACAAGGACTCTCATCAGTCCCAGCCAGCATATCAATGTGGGCTGGGGCTCTAATCCAAGGTAGTGGAGCTACCTTGAAGATGGTCCAGAGGCTGCAGAATGCAGCTGCTAGCTTGGGAAGTGGGTAGCCCCGATGGGACCATGTGACACCAGTCCTGAAAGCTCTGTACTGGCTGCCAGTGACCTACTAGGCCCAATTCAAGATGTTAGTACTAGCACATGAAATCTTGGAAGTGAGGCTGTGGTGGTGCTGCCACTGGGGGCCACCCAGTTAGTGCTGACCTGTGGCAGGGCCTTTTCAGTGGTGGTTCCCCAGTTGTAGAAGGCCCTCCCCTAGTGTGGTGTGCCTGTCTGTAACATGATTAATTTTCAGGAGGAATATGAAAACATTCCTGTTTACCAAGCATTTGGCTGAAGAACGCTGTTCCTGGCAACCTTAAGATCATTGGACAGGAGAATGTTTCTAACTGCTTTTAGAAAGTCCTGACCTGTAACTGCTTTCAGATACTTTTAACTGTAATTGCTTTTAGAATGTTTTAACTGTCTTAGAAAGTTTTTGCTGTGTTTCTGATGAAGGGGCGGCATATAAATTAATTCATTCAATAAATAAAACATCTGGAGAGGACAAGATTGGCACGGGCAGCCTTAAGTTGTGGGAGGCATGCAAAAAAGAGGGAGATCATAGCAACACACTGTTAAACGGAACATTGCCCACTATAAATTAGAAGAGGGGTTGTGGGACTCAAGAGATTTTTCAGGTAATATAAGAAGGGAATGTAAAGATAAACTTTTCATTTAAATGAGAAATTGAGCTACTGAAGAACTACAAAATGGATTTTGAAATAGAAATAGTTTTCTTCCTGATGACAATTATCACTTGGCTGCTCTCATATATTTCACAAAGCTAGCATTGTCCTGGTCCCCCAATGCATATGGCTGCGGTAAACATCAGATACCACTGACCCCAAACGGTGTCTGGGTCACCAACCTGGAGCTGCATTGCATGACAGAATTAACTGTTTTTGCTGGCAAGATCCTTTATGCATGGTGAAGGAACTAGAGGGCAATCAAATAAGTAGTGTGTGTAGAATTCAGTGATAAAGCACATACGTTGTATGTGTCCTATGCCAGCCCCAGTTCTCTGGTTAAAGGGTCTCAGGTAACAGGTGTATGAAGCACTGAGTTACAAGATACACATCTTTGCTCATTGGATACTTGAAGCAGGTGGGTATTTGGTGCTGAACTAGCAATTCCTAATATTCAGTTGCGAAATGATGGCCAATTAAAGATGATGATGATGATGATGATGATGATGATGATGATGATGATAATAATAATAATAATAATAATAATAATAATAATAATAATAAACTTCACATTTGTATACACTTCCAATTGATTCATGCACATTATGTGGTTTTCATCCTGACAATAACCCAGTAAAGTAAGTTACTGTCACCTGTGCTGCAGGTGAGGGGACATAAGGCTGAGAATGGGTTGCCTAAGGCCATCTAGTGCATTAACAGCAACGATGAGAATCAAACCAGAGAGACTCCCTGATTTGTGGCCCAGTCTTGTAGTCATTATGCTCCACATTTCCACGAATACCATAACTCAGAAAGCATTTATACCTTATAACTGAAATGTGATTTTAAGAGAACTGAAAACAGTAACGTTGGAAGGTTTAACATTTATGCTAATTCATTCGTTATTGTTTCAAACATACCTTCTTTTTCCTTAAGGGTATTTAAATAGGAGAGGAGATTTTCATTAGCTTGCACACAATATACCTCCCGAACCTGAATCCCACCTCCACACAGAGCTGTTTGATTTCCTCGACGTTTATCCTGTTGGCTTAGTAAAGGGTCAATGCGACATTCTGTCCATTCTGTGGTTCTCCATCCATACCTGAATCAAATAAATTGCCAATTGATAAAACTAGCAACTGAAACGCACGATAAAGCAATCGGAGTTAACGTCATAAGCAAAGTGTCTTAACATTTTGGCTTTCGTTATCAGCAGGGAAGCAATCCAAAGGTTTATTTTTTTAACTAGCTAAAATGGTTCAGATACAGACTACATTAGTTAAATTTAAAGGTAAAGGTAAAGGTAGCCCTGCCCATACGGGCCAGTCTTGCCAGACTCTAGGGTTGTGCGCTCATCTCACTCTATAGGCCGGGAGCCAGCGCTGTCTGCAGACACTTCCGGGTCACATGGCCAGCGTGACAAGCTGCATCTGGCGAGCCAGCGCAGCACACGGAACGCCATTTACCTTCCCGCTGGTAAGCGGTCCCTATTTATCTACTTGCACCCGGGGGTGCTTTCGAACTGCTAGGTTGGCAGGCGCTGGGACCGAACGACGGGAGCGCACCCCGCCGCGGGGATTCGAACCGCCGACCATGCGATCGGCAAGTCCTAGGCGCTGAGGTTTTACCCACAGCGCCACCCGCGTCCCCTTAGTTAAATTTAGGTCCCTTTAAAATCAGCAATACAAGCTTGCCATGGCTTAGGTCCCCCTGGTTTCAATGGGAATGATGTGAAACTAAGTAAGGTTACAATCCTATACCGCTTACCTAGAGATCAAGGGGCAATAAGGCTATAGCACTATTAGTCTGGATGCAACCCAGCATTCCAGGTTAGAGAGGAGTGCTTTATTTACACTAAATGACAGATAATTATTGAAAGAATGAATAGATTTATTTATGTATTACAACCGACAGGCAGATTGCTGCGTGAATGGAGGCAAAACGGAGTGCCTGGGTAAGCTGCCACAACAATCTGAAGCTAAAACAATGCAATGAAAACACAAGGAAATCCAAGATAAACACATATACATTGAAAATGTTGCGTGCAGGGAAGGGAATTAGAAACTTTCAGTTTCCCTTTGATAAGAAACAGAAAAGTTTATCATGCATAGCTATAGCTTTTGCTCCCTATTCACTTCTGCTTCTCATATATATATATATATATATATATTCATTCCTTCATTGTCAAGATGATGGCGGTTTCTCTGGAATGCTCAGGCCTCCCTGCTGAGCAATGATGAATGATCAGAAGCTGTGAGCTTTCCAATCAGCCCAGTGCACAGAGAAAAAAGATCTGATACAGAGTTAAAAATCTCAATCAGCCTTATGAAGCGAAAGAAATGTCACAAGACGCTCCACTCAACCAGCGCTTTAAGCAGATATCAAGGGAACCATTTCTACAGGCCACGGGAGATGGAGAATGATATTTCTTTTCTTCCGAGAAGAATGACAATGCCCCACAATCAAAGACAGGAAAGCAAAATAACACAACATCAAAAATAGCTTTGCTAAGACCGCAATCCTGTACTATACACACTAACCAGGGAGTTTAAAGGGGTTTACTTCTGAGTAGGCATACATACTATTGCACTCTGCGACTCCTTCCCAGAAAATGAAAGAGAAGATTAAACGTGGGAGGAGGGGAGGGAACCCAGACAGTTCCCTATGTTCATGTGCTAATATTAATCTCAATTAGAAGCTGCACATTAAAGAAATCGTTTGAATCTAAACTGCTTACTGCCACGTCTTCTGGGCTCTAAGCAGGACTAATTTATTTCCTGCTACTTTTAGATCTTTCCCCTACTGACCAGTTGCTGAAGACATCAGGATGCTCAAGGAATATTTATCAGCCTTGCACACAGAATGGGTCTTTTATCCCTCTGTGTGTAGAATACTTCAGAGACTGAGAATTTGCTGCAAAAAATATTCTGTGGAAAATACTGCTCTTGTCCAGCAATTACACTGATTTACTCCCAAAATGAAACTCTAGTGCCACCTTGCTGAGACGGATACCAGTTGGCAATACATTGGAGATAAGGCAACTAATGCCCCTCTCCCATATAAAAACTGGAATTTCTTTCTAAATTATGGGCATACTCATTTCCTAGAGCCAGTGGATATCCCTATCTATATCTATATACACAATAAAAAGTGTGTGTGGATAAAAACATAGCTGTTGCTTATCTCTTGTGAGCCCTCTCTTGCCACTGGCTGAACTGCAGTGATGTTCCACTTGTGAAATTCTGTGTTCCATTGGAAACATGATCTTGAGTACTTTTGATTCACTGGCTTCATCCATTACACAGGGTAGTATATTTTTCAAATACCTCCATAACAATAACCTCATGGTGTCTGCTCTTAAGTTTTAATTTAACTGCAGCTTTTAAAACTCTTCCTGCCCCACTACAGTAAACACATTATGAACCAGAATTACATTTGAAAGTGAAATCTTGCAAGGACTATTCAAAAATTTTGAAAGAAAGAACTAGAGCCCACAAGAAGGGTGATCACAAGATTGCAAAACTACTGATTTCCAAGAATGACAAAGAACGCTTTTAAGGTGGCAGGCCCAAAGGAACCTCTTTTTTGTCTATTTACCAGGACCCAAAATGGTTTTATTGTACATAATTCAAGATGCATTTGGAGGTGGCAAAAAAAAGCTCTTCTCCAAGTGCTGCTATCAGCACAACCGCTGGCAACAGCAATTCCTTGAAAAACCAAAATCTCCTTCCCAGGGTTAAAAAAAATAAAATAGCTGAAGTCATTTTACCAATGCCTTATAAAATGTTGGAATCCTTGTAAATTCTTGTAAATGCCCCGCGTGTGAATGTGGTAGCTCTATTTTGGATAACTGTGAATATGTGCTTCCTTTCACCCTAAAAGAATGAGCTTGACTGACCAACTAAGGTATGGGGCCTTCTAATCTGTACCGAACTCTTAAGCACACCCCAGTAGAAAACCAGAAACTATTTCCATATTAGTTGAAGCAAGCCTGATACATGTTAGTCCGGTGGCATAGAAGCTTCAGTAGTATTGTTCCTACCTGCACCAATGGGTAATGGGAGAAGGCAAGGGCTATGTGACTGGAGCTCACACTGGAGCTCTGACCCATGCCATGGTAACCCTACAGAAAGAATGGGCTCCTTCCATTACTATTTATTTATCTGAAATGTAACCCTGGGCTTCACACATCACCCCACTAATGTAAAATAGAGGGCCCCTGAAGCAGCTCCCAGGCTGCAAGAATAACATGAGTCCCAGGCATACCCATTGCTGAAGGTCTAGGACATGTCAATACTTACGTGATACACGGAGCCACCCCATCTCCTTGAGACGTGCACTGTTCCATTTCTTCTAGCTCTGGACACTCATTTTCACTGCCAATAGGAAACTGCTTAATGGTCCGTGTTCTTGTACGATTTCCTTTAGGGGATGTCAAATCAAAGCATGTTTTGGAACATGGACTCCATTCAGACCATTCTGACACCTGGCATTCCTTAGTGATCACACAGGACTGGAAGGTAATTGGTAGTGTCTCTTGCTGGCAAAAGCTGTAAAAGAGCATTAAGGTACTCAGAAAATGTATGCATTTATTAATTTTTATGACTGTATGATACACACTGCACAATAAAATGTGCTTTCTTATACCCATATCTTCTGGGAAGTGATTTCTGCTTCATGAAACAGACATTTCTGCACCTTGTTCTAGAAATTTAGATGGCCAAGAATTAGAGGAGAGACTTCTTTAATCTGTTTGTAATAAGATAACTAAATTGTTAATACTTTAGATTATTTATGCTGGATCCAATAGGGAAGATTGTATTAAGAGCCATATAAAATTACAGTAATGAGTAAGTCAGAATGTAGTTATTTCTAAAATTATAATTGCCAAGCTGATAATTAAAAGTGTGTGTATGTATAGTAACATGCCTTTAACTATGTATCTGTGGCAATTCATTTCCAATTAAGAAAAGTCATCTTAGTACACTGCCTAATTGATGTCAACAAATGGTTTACAATTCTATTAGCCTTTTATATGGGGCAGAGCTGATTAATATTCTCATTTGAAATCCAGTTAATTTTTACATCCATGGCATAAAATACTTGCAAGCAGTTTCATCCCTCATAGTTGACCTACTGCCAATATTCTGAGACATTAGGTCCCATCCCTTCTAGAAGTAGATGGGTAGGCAAAACTTCTCCACCTTCTAGAAGAGGCACATTTCATGTTCAGCATGGGAGGAAGAAGGCCCCTGGTCAACAACTGTCTGCAGCTGGGTGGAATCACAAGGGCAGGGCAGATCAGAGGCCATGTCACTTCCTGTATGCAGTGTGAAAGGAAGCCGAATTCGGGAAAGAGCCAACATTTAATTAATCCATTCATTAATTAGTTTTTGCTTATCCACCAGCCAATATGGAGGACATTTCTACTTTCCTTTCCTCAGGAAACTGGGCAGCTGCCAGTTGATGGAAAGGAATTGTACTAAATCTCTTGGCTGCCAAATGCAGCAGCCTAAGTCCTTTTTTTTTGCTTTCCTCTTAGCAAAAGTGTTCTTTCTTTATCAGCACATGGACCAGCTGATTAGATGATGGCTGCTGTCCTTTTCTTAACCCAATTATTGACTCCTGGGCACTTGGCAGAAATGACAGTGCAGAGGGGAAGCTAAGCAGAGAAAGGGCCTCCGATACCACTTCCCAAGCTAGAGGGTGCTTAATGGGCTTGTGGGTCGGGGGAGGGGGGAGGAAGTGCCACCAAATGTAAGACCTGGAAAAGCCTCCCTTTGACAACACAGAGAAAGAGTATTGTGATAGGGCACAGAGGCCAATATCCAATGGGGATTGCTTCTAGCTCCACCCCGGGTTGTTAGTTATTAGGTAGTGCAAGCAGTTCATGCTGTCCTTTGCCTTTAAATTCCTTTTCCTCTCACTATTGCGCAACATATGGGCTGTGTCTCCTGTGTCATCCTTTCTCTCTCTCTCTTTCTTATTGGCTCTCCATTGTGGATGGTATTACACTTCAGTGTGATATGCTTAACTAACATTAAGGCCTATCACTAGAACTGCACAAAATGTTAACTGTCAATCACTAGTCAAATCAGATTAAATTTTTTTTTAAAAAAAGGACCCACTATTGTTCCCTGCAGAAAAAAGTGGTGGTAATAGATATGCACAAATAGAGGCAACAATTTCTGACATATGAATAGTGTCAAATGAGCCTGCGTTCATCACACAAATATATTTCACAGTTCAGATAACCAACAGCTGCTATGACAGCTTCCTCATGCAGCAAGGACTGCAGAAATCACTGTGAATACACATACAGCCTCACCCTTATAGCTATATGTGAAGTCAATCGATAATTCAGAGGCAAATGAAAAATTATTGTGGCATCTTAGACCACATTCACCCCATACATTTAAAGCACTATGATACCACTTTAAATGGTTATGGCTTCCCTCAAAAGAATTCTGTGAGCAGTAGTTTTTGTTAAGGGTACTGAGAGTTGTTAGGAGACCACTATTCACCTCCCAGAATTACAATTCCCAGAGGTCCCTGGGAAGGAGGATTGACTAAACCACTTTGGAAATTGTAGCTCTGGGAAGGGAATAGGAGTTTCCCAACAACTCTCAGCATGATTAACAAACTATCATACCCAGAATTCCTTTGGGTATCATAGTACAGTGGTACCTCGGTTTAAGAACAGCCCTGTTTACAAACTATTTGGTTTATGAACTCTACAAAACCGGAAGTAGTGTCCCGGTTTGCTTACTTTACCTCAGTCTAAGAATGGAAGCCGAACGGTGGAAGGGCACCGGCGGTGGGAGGCCTCATTAGGGAAAGCGCGCCTTGGTTTAAGAATGGCTTTGGTTTAAGAATGGACTTCCGGAACAGATTAAGTTTGTAAACTGAGGTACCACTGTACTTTAAATGTATGTTTTAAATGTGGTCTTTGAGGTTCAGTCTTCCACAACATGGTGACCTCCAGATTTTTTAGGGTGCAATTTTCATCACTACTGACCATTGGCCATGCTTGATGAGGGCTGATGGGAAATGTAGTCCAATAACATCTGGAGGGCACTAAGTTGAGGGACACTGATCTGGATTATGGGTCATTCGTCAGCTTTCATTGCCAGCAGATGCATCAGCCAGCCTGGGACAAGTGTGTGAGTGTGTGTGTGTGTGTGTGTATACACACACACACACACACACACACAGAGAGAGAGAGAGAGAGAGAGAGAGAGAGAGAGAGAGCTGAACTGATGAACAATGGCTTAACAAAGTGAAAATGGAAAATAACATGACACCTGAATCCAAGCACAGATGAAGATGAAATGCTGTTGATTTTGAAGGAAGAAAGAGATGAAAGAAATTGCAGAGTTCCTGGGATTAATTTCCTAGAGAATAGGTAAGCGGAATCCAGGAAGAATGCATTACAATTACTAGGGAACCCATTCCTATTTTATTACAAGCAGTGCTTTTTTATGGGGGTACGCAGGGGTACCCATACCCCTAAACATTTTGTGAATCTAAGTTTGGTCTCATTGACAGGCAGTATTTCAATATGAGTAGGGAAATGAGAGTACCCCTAAACATTTTTTTTTAGAAAAAAAGGACTGATTACAAGCAACAGTATATACTGATGAAGAACACACATTTGTCAAAACTGTTGTTATTTAATGAGGGGGGGAAACTTATTTACCACTATTTATTTACATAACAGCATTTCACACTGCTTATATGTTGATAAATATGTGTAAGAATAATGAATTGACACTCAAAAACTTTTCTTAGTGCTGCAGTCCTTGACTAGGGAGTAAGCCCAATGGAACAGAATGGGACTTATCCTGTGTAAACATTCACAGGGCTACATTTTACCCTTTTGCTTTTGAAGGTACTCAGACATGTAGCAGTTACAAGTAAGGAGGTGAAAAATGCTTTATATGTATTGTCATGTTGACTGGCTGCAAAACTGGGGAGCATCTTGGTGGTAAGGAGGGAAAATGAACAGGTGCAAACTTTGCCCCACATATGTCATTTTTACAATCTCCACTGCTGCCTAGCACCATTTCCTCAGTATTTCCTGCCTGAAAAATTCCAGAATGAGGGTGGCTATTGTGAAAAAGTCAGAGGATGTAGTTTCATGGAAACGTTTGCCATGCTATTCTCAAAGTTTGGGTACAGTAAATATCATTTCACCTTTATTTAAATCCAGATTCTGCACTATTCTAGCAATGAACTGAAGAACCAGAATGACCTATAGATCAGTGCTTGCTGGGGGAAAGGAGACATTATGTGCAGGAATGCATAGCACAAGGCATAGCTGTACTTCATGTGGCGCTCACTTTAGAAAGTGTAAGCTTCCTAAATTGGCTCTAGATTCCCTACCAAGAAGTAAAATGCAAACATTAACTTCCAGCCTGCTTTTAGTGGTGGATGCAGCTTTTCACTTAACGTGAATACCATGGGGTGAATTGAGACAACGATAATTGCCTAGGGAGAAATTGGAGCTGATGGCAAGTGTCAAATATCACCATCAGGTAAAAGGCTGCCAGAATTATAGCATGTTGTAGACAGATAACCCAAGTCTGACTCTCAAAAACCAAAGTGAAACTTACAGTGCTGAGTTAGCTCAAAAGGTTCCCATTAACCAAACCATGTGCTTCAATAATATATTAATGGAAATAATGTATGAATAATACATTATTCCCATTAACCAAACCATGTGCTTCAAACCAATAAAGATACTAACATATATAATGGGGAAACTTGTACGGCAAGTCCAAACCATTTCATCCTGAGTTATGATGGATTACCATATGCAAAGCTGTCCGCATGGTGGTGACCACAGATACATATGCAAAAGGGTTAAAATGCTAATTTGAAAAGAAAAGTCTGTCCTAATAGAATTTCCCATTACTCGGTCTGCTTTCTGATGGCTAAATAGTATTAGAAACTATACTGAGTGTTGTTCTGGAAATCTAACGTAAGGTCAAAGGAAGGGTAAGGGGTTTGCATCATCAAGTAGTAGAAACCGGATGACCTAAAAAACATACTAAGAAAAGGTTTATCAAAATATGTCTTCAGGGCAACAGTCATTGAATCATGTGCTCTCCTGAAACCTATTAGGCTTCAGCTGCTTGTTTCAAAATACTGGTTTTTAGCCATGGCCAGACTGCTCTCTACAGCAAATACTCATGTGTCAGGGCTGGTATTTAGTAGGAAAATACCATTTGCCACATCCACATGCAATGCCTCTCCTTCCCTCTTCTGCTGAGCACCAAGAGAAGCCAGGGAATATGTGGAAGGAGACCATACTATGGACTTTCTCTAAGCCAGTGTTTATCCAGTTTCCTGGGGGCTGTTACAGCTGTATAGAGCTCTTTCTGGGTGGAATGGTGCTCCAAGCTGCTCCCACATAAGTGGTAACAAAAGGCCCAGGCTTTGTTTTGGTTTTTTTTTTTTTAAAAAAAAACTTTCACTCTGTAGAGTACAGTGGTACCTCAGGTTGCATACACTTCAGGTTACAGACTCCGCTAACCCAGAAATAGTGCTTCAAGTTAAGAACTTTGCTTCAGGATGAGAACAGAAATCGTGCTCCAGCGGCGTGGCAGCAGCAGGAGGCCCCATTAGCTAAAGTGGTGCTTCAGGTTAAGACCTCCGGAACGAATTAAGTACTTAACCTGAGGTACCACTGTACTCCCCTGGCTTAACTTCCCCTCACTCTCAACTGTATTGCCTTTTTATGCTGGAGCTTCTTTCATTTTACCCTTTTTTGGCATTTCCCCCCATTACTTTTTATTCCCAGCACACTAGAACTGTTAACATTTATTTTCCCCTACTTGATTTCCCTTTTGATTACATACTGACTCCTCCATTGTTCTGGAATGAATAACGTAACTAAATTCAGCAGGGAGAATGCTGCCAACATAATCTCTGGGTACATGTCAGAAATGAAACAATTGAATGCTGAGTTGTTATTTCCAGCTTTAAAATGAAAGGGGGTGGGGAACCCACCTCCTACATACAAAGAGCACAATAATTCCAGGTTAAATAAGTAACAGCAGCTTTCACACTAGTAATGCAAGACTGTTCGGCTGTAGACCATTAACTCTACAGGATGAGGGGGTTCCACATTCCTGAGGGCTTGGGGGTTTCATATTCTACAGCTGTCTAGGGAACTACTGTTTATTCCTTTATTGTAGGCAGCATTTCTCTGCTTTAATTCTCCTCCTTTTAGTGTCCTATATAACCTGAGCATTCATAAACATGATTTTCATTTTCCATTGGAAATTATTTTGTTTCAAAAGAAAAAGTAAATAAAACAAATTACTTTTTTTTTCACTGAGTGCAGTCCACACTGCATATGTTTGGTCATTCAAGAGTATCTGTATGCTTTAAAGAAAAAGAAAAAGAAAAAATAACCCAAAGTTCCATCTCTTTTGGCAGTAACCTGGTAATTTTAGTACAGGGTCCAGCACTACCAAGCAGGGGTCATGAAGCACAGCTGTATTCCCCAGCCTGTGCTCCTTTCACAGATCATAACTGGAATCCTGTACTGAAAGGTGTCCCATCTTAGAAGAATCAAGATGGGGCTGGACAACACGGCTAGTTGTGGCGTAGTGCCGAAAACCATGAGTGGAAGCCCACAAATTCCAAATTTCAGCTCTTCTCTCTGCCATAAACCTATTAGGCAAGTGACTCAGACTCTTGATGCAAATATGAAATATGGAGATAATATTGGCCACCTTATGGGGTCGTTGTAAGATTTACACAGATAAAAAGTCCATAAAATGCTATGAACCTTCTAAGGCATTATATAAATGCTACGTATTAAGAAATACAAGGGAGGCTCACGAAAATTTGTGGGAAATTGTGGAGAGGGTGGTTAGGAGTTCTCCCCCCATGTAGGCCTCCAGGATGTCTCTATACACATCTGGTGCGCAGGCTGAAACACTACCTGCCCACAGACTGTCTCGCCAGAGTGGTGCATGCTCTAGTTATCTCCTGCTTGGATTACTGCAATGCGCTCTACGTGGAGCTACCTTTGAAGGTGACCCAGAAACTACAACTAATCCAGAATGTCGCAGCCAGACTGGTGGCTGGGAGTGTCTGCCGAGACCATATTACACCAGTCCTTAAAGATCTATATTGGCTCCCAGTACATTTCCAAGCACAATTCAAAGTGTTGCCGCTGACCTTTAAAGCCCTAAACAGCCTCGGCCCAGTATACCTGAAGGAGCATCTCCACCCCCATCGTTCTGCCCAGACACTGAGGTCCAGTGCCGAGGGCCTTCTGGCAGTTCCCTGCCTGCAAGAAGTGAGGTTACAGGGAACCAGACAGAGGGCCTTCTCGGTAGGACCGCCCGCCCTGTGGAACACCCTCCCATCACATGTCAAGGAAATAAACAACTATCTGACTTTTAGAAGGCAGCTGAAGGCAGCCTTATTTAGGGAATTTTTTTATGTTTGAAGTTTTATTCTGATTTTAGTGTTCTGTTGGGAGCCACCCAGAGTGGCTGGGGTAGCCCAGCCAGATGGGCAGGGTATAAATAATAAAATGATGATGATGATGTGTTACAACTGCCAGATTCAGGAGACTTCATTCTCTCTCAATCTGTTTCTCAAAACCGGGATAAGAAAATCCACACCTGTGGCCAATTTTTGCCTTCACTCTCTGTTTAAATGGATCGCTGTGAGGTCTGTAATGAAAACAGACCATGCCTTCAGATACTCGCCTTGTCATAGCTATTGATCAGGCTGAAATATCCCTCAAACCAATCTGGAAACAAGACTGGGCACCTTAATTACCACAGGCAAGGGATGAAATACGTTCCAGTGCCACTTTCCGGGTATCAGCAAATGGATATATTGCAGCAGGTCAAAGGGAATGGTTTTACAAATATGGACATAACTGCTTCCAAGACTGGGCATTGCCATTCTTTGTTTTGCATTCCGACATTTGTATATGGAAGCTGCTTTACACTGAGCCCCTATCTCTGGTCCACCTAGCTAAATATTGGCAACAACTCTCCAGCTTCTCTTTCCCAGTTCACCACCATCCCTGGAGAGAGAGGGCTTTGTTACCTGCCGCTAACTATCTATGCTACACGATGTCCCTTTGTGCTCCAGCTAACACCTGGGACTGGCCCTGCCTCCCTCTGCACTGCTCCAGAGTGTGACTTAGGCTGCAACATCCATATATTTAAAACACTATGATACCATTTTAAACAGCCATGGCTTCCACCAAAGAACTCTTGGGAGCTGCAGTTTGTCGAAGGTGCTGTAAGTCATTAAGAGACTCCTATTCCCAGGCAGCTGAGGGCTGTCAGAGGAGAGCGTTTTGAGGCTTGTTTGCTTGTTTGTTTTGCAATCAAGCAGCATATAATTTGTACAAAATAATAAATAAAATATTCCCATGCCAGAGCTACAATACCCAGATTTCTCTGAAACAAGGGATTGGTTGTTAAACTACTCTGAAAACTGTAGTTATGAGAGGAGAATAGGAGTCTCCTAACAACTCTCAGCGCCCTTAAGAAACTACAGCTCCCAGAACTCTCTGAGAGAAGCCATGACTGTTTAAAGTGGTTTCATGGTGCTTTAAATGTATGGTGCAAATGTGGCCTAAGTCACATTCTTCAGCAGTGCAAAGGGAGGCAGGGAACAACCATTGATGAAAAGTATTTGATTTACCAATCAACTATAAACTGTCCCGTAACCAATGAGAAAACTGGCACATCTACTTATGCACTATTTAAAAATACCCTTAAGATGAAGGAGTGAGGACCAGGGGTCCACCTGGGTCCACTTTGGAGAGCCAGGCTGGAGATAAGCTGAAAGCCATCTTAGAGAGCAAACTAAAAGCTAAAAAAGACATTTCTCTCTCTCCCCTGCTTGCCCCTGCTTGCAAAACAATATTTTTGCAACACAGCGAGTTTGCAGGAGGATGCGGTCAGGGGATTTTGGAGCTGTTCTGAGAAACTGTTCGTTTGCCCAGGATGTCTAGCCCACCACAAGGTTCTAAGCCGAGCAACCTGTTGGAACCACAAAAACAGGTGGGGGGGGTTGAGCTTCAATGAATATGCATAAAGGGGAATGTTTGAGGGCTGGGTCAAGGGTTGAACCATTGTTTTGCCTGAGGGGATAAAAACTGTTTGCCCCTGGTGTTCGGGGGCATTCTCTCTCATTTCGTCCTGAATGCACCCCTTTTTGCTTTTTGTCTGACAAAGACCAAATTGAATAAAACTTTTGTTTTAAAGAAATATTGCTGCCTGGATTTTTCCATTCTGGTCTGTATCCTGAAGTCTCTAACATTTCTGGTGCTTGCGTGACTCGGATAGGGACCTTAAGTCCTCAAAAGACCAGAAGGCAGCTCCCTTGTCCTTTTCTAGGCAGGACACAGGGGAAGGGCCAATAGGCCGCTTATCCTGGCGCCACCGAGGCTTTTCTTCGGAGGAGGGCGAAGCCAATTTGACCCTTCTGCTGGATCCTGGAAGAGAAGGCAATGGATTGAAGGACCGAGGTTGACAGGACAGGCCAGAGTCCAGCCGGCTGGTGAGTACATGGAAAAGGGCCCTGGGGACAGAGGAAGACAGAGACCCCCTTGTAATTAAAAAGGGGAAGGGGCATCCTGATCACATGCCCAAGCGTGTTTGGTGGCAGTAAGGGAAGGATTGGCCCCTGATAGTCACCCACGCTTAAGGATTTAAAGGAAGGCAGAAAGGAAAAAAGGGGGGAACCGGGAGGCTAGTGTGTGTGGTACAGCGTCCAGTGAAAGAGGCACTTGGTGCGTGTGTGTGTGTAACCCCAGGGTATTCCCCTGGGGTAGAACCAATAAGTACTCCGGTTCCCAGCAGCGCGAGCTCGACTGGGCGAGGAAAATTGGGAACTGCATGTGTGTGTGTTTGGTGTTTGGGGACGCTGCACAAGGGCCATATTAAATATGGGAGGGAGTGGCTCAAAAGGTCTAATAACTCCCCTACAGTGCATGCTGAACAATTTCAAGAAAGGATTCAGCGGAGACTATGGCGTTGTGATGACGCCAGAACGCTTACGCACTCTGTGTGAACTGGACTGGACACAGCATTGAACTGGGAAGAAACATAGGGGCCCTAGTTGGGACAGGGCAACAAGGAGTATCTTTTGAGGCTGAGTAGTTATTTAGAGAAGAGTTTCAGACTCAGATTCAGATTTGGGAGCGATGAAGGGGATCGCTCCAGAGATCCCTTAGGTTATCCAAGTTAGTATACAGAACTAGAGTGCATACAAAGCTTTCAGATCTCTGGACCTCAATGAAGGCAAGAGTTCAGCCAGGCAGAGCTGGAGGGTTCTCTGCTGACCTGTAAGTTTGATAGTAAGGCAAGCCTGCTAGTTTCTCCAAAGCCCATCACTGAACTATGAAGCACATGAGCCTTGCAGACCTCCAACAGTTTTGATCCCTATAGTAACTACAGTTTGACCAGGGAGGGCAACCTAAATCCCAGAACTTAGTTAGGGAAGAGCTGGGTATCTATGTGACCAGCGGCAGTTTGGAACACATCAGGGAAACCACCAGTAGTGCCCTAGCTTCTCTGATGACCAGTGAAAGGTGGTCTATGGCTAGGAAATACGAAATGGTTTTAGACCTATAGCAGTTATAGTTGAGACAGGGAGGGCAATTTAATTGGTGTCCTTAACCAGGCACCAGCTGGATGGCTCGGTGCTCAGGTGTGTCTCAGAGAACACTGCAGCAGACCCCTGGTTTGAGACTCAGGCAGAGAAACCTCAAGAGAAGACCTGCATCTTTGTGGCCACCACAGTTGACAAGTTAGTTGCCACAGAAAAAGGATGAGGGAACAGATGAAAAAAAAAAAACAAGCCAGACACCTGAAACTGACCACAGGGTGTGACCAGCCAAGGTCAGGTGTCTGCTGGGAGAACTACTAGAAGTTAAAAAAAAAAAACCCACAAAGAAACTGCATAAAACTAAAAGAGGAAGAAGAACTTTCTCCGTTTAACTTGCATGAGTTTGTGAACATGGATGAAGTTCTAGAGGTTCACGTGATAATAGACAACCCCCCACCCCCCTGGCTGAAGAAATATAAGACTGATCAATGCAAAATTAAGGAGCACAGGCAGGAAAACGCCTCAAGAAGCCCATTTACCACGGATCCGAGGCAATAGTCCTGGCCCCACCCCCATATGATCCAAGTGCCGTGGTGGCCCCTTGGGAGGACAGGGACAGCCCCATATCCCCAAAGCTCCACCGCCGCCCCGATATGTGGCCCAGGGAGCCGAAGCAGGAAAGGGGGGGCTGCCAGACACCCCAGAAGTAGACGAGGCAGAGCCCAGTGACCAGATCCTGGACAAAATATACCCCAACCTTAAAGAATTGAGGGAAAGGATGAACAAATACAGAAGTCTGACCACTATGTATCGAAAAGCTGCAGAAGCTTATTGCAATGTTCGAGGCAAAGCATTGGGGGAGCACATAAAGCGGTCCAGGTCCACCGCAGAGGCAGGAGAAGCAGAAGTCCTGACCCCCCTTCGTATAGTTTGGGACAAGCCACTCCCTGCGCCTCCGTTCACCCTTCAATATGTCCCCTTCACCACCATCGATTTGATGAATTGGAAGACCCACACCCCTGCGTTTGCTGAGAAGCCCCAGGCAGTTGTGGACTTGCTGTCCTCTATATTTGCAGCGCATGAGGCTACCTGGGCAGATTGTCAGCAATTGCTGAGCACTCTCTTTACCTCAGAGGAAAGGAGGAGAATTAATACACAGGCTTTAGAATTTCTTGGAACGCCTGATGGAGGCATACAGAATTTGGACCCCCTTTGACTCTGAACTCCCTGCACATGAGTTAATGGTAAATGCCTCCTTCATAGGACAATGTGCAAAGGACATTAGAACCAAAATCCAAAAACACCCTGGGTTCCAGGGCATGTCCAGATCTCAGATCATGGCCATCGCCCAGAAGGTGTTTGAACAAAGAGGAGAGGCTGAGAAGAGGGAGAAAAAGCAGTGGAGGAAAGAAAAGGCAGCAGTGTTAGGCACAGCAATGGCTCACAGGCCAGGGACCCGAGGGGTCCGCCGTAGCCATTCAGAGACCCGCGGCCAAGGGGGAGGAAGATGCCTGTTCAGCAACAGCAAGGCCATAAGAATTACCCCTGTGAAAGGCTGCATGGAGCCAATTAGGAAGCTTGGTCAAAACGCATGTATTACTGGCTGGCAGAAAAGCAGCTATGGAAAAATACACAGGCTGAAACAGGCTTTGACCAGCCCATTAAGAAGTTTACAGGCGCAGTGGAGGCTTGTGAAGGAGACGTGGCTGATGCTCTAGAGAAGCCCTGGGTTGCGTGGCAGGGATTGAAGACGGCATGTCAGGCTGCAGTGGAAGCCAGACCAGAGGGGCCTAGAGGACGCCCAGAAAGCCCAGAGGGGTCTGAGGCTGCTTTGAGAAGTTGTTTCTACGGTTCAATGCATCTGTGTGATGGACTGTGTGTTGGAGAAAGGCTGAAAAGGCAGTTGCAAGCTGTTCCTCAGGCAATGGAGCACCCAAAAGTGGGGGTGCAGGCCAGGCAAGCCATTCCAAGAGTTCTGAGGAGGCCAAAGTCTCCAAGAGTTATTTGTCCTCTGAGGTGAAGTCCAACAGCGAAAGGCATTGCCATGCAATTGGCAGCTGGATGCAAGGCTAACATCTATATTGATTCTAAATATGCCTTCTTAACCCTGCATGTCCATGGCGCCCTATGGAAAGAGCGGGGCTTGAGTGGAGCCCACGGGAAAGCTCTGAAATACGTTCCAGAAGTTGAGACGTTACTAGAAGTTGTATGGGCCCCCAAAGAGATTGCTGTAATGCACTGCAAAGGCCATGATAGAGGTTGGGACATGGTCACTAGAGGCAACCGGAAAGCAGATAATGCAGCTTGTGAGGCAGCTCTGAAACCTCCACCAGTGGTCACCACCGCCCTCAACCCAGCTACCCTGTTGCCGGTAGGAGAAGGTGAGGAGCAGACGCACGATTGCATTGAGGTTATGGACACAAGACTGGACCTGGAGAGGTGGCCAGAGGAAATCGATTGGCAGACAGAGTGGCCAAGGAAGCAGCCCGGGAACCGGCCCCCGCCTCAGTTATTGGAGCAGTGGTCCCAGAAGAGATCTTAAGCACTGCTGACAAACCAGATACTATGTGTCCACCCTCATGAGGCCACATGCCACAACCAAGCAGCTGGAGAAGTATGTCTATATAGCCAACCTTTATCAACTGGCAGCCCAGATTTCCAGGAAATGCCTGCTATGCCAAAAGAATAATCCCAGAACTCACTCCAGACGATGTGGAACCACGTTACACCCTTGATGAACAGCAGTGGACCAGCCAAGAAGGAGCAACGCTCCAGGAAGGACCAGACAGCCGTGTTTTTGTGCCCCAACATCTGGCCAGCACAATTGTAAAGAATTACCACGAGTCCACCCATTTGGGAGGCCCAGCTGCTAAAGCACACCTTGGGAGAATATTCTATCTCAACTAACTGCTGCTATAACTAACTGCTGCTATATCCCAAAACTGTGCCCTGTGCGCCAACCAAGAGACTGAGACTATCACCCTTTGAACTTCTATATGGCAGGCCAACCCCTTTCGTCCGAGACATCCCCGCCAGTTTGGGGCAGATGGGAGATCACATCACCCAAGAACAAGTGCAATCCCTGTGTTTGTTGTGTGTGTTTGCTTCCTTTCCAGGTATTCCCTCGAGCATACACCTGCAGTCCCGCGGCAGTCTCGCTGAGCCGGTTCACCAGTTCCTCTGGGTGACAGCGTCTGGCGACCCCCTCATCCCCAACTGCAGTGAAAGTAGCCGAGGTGATCCCCTGGGTACATCACACGCATCTGAAGAAGGGTGTCTGGACTTGCAAGAGAAATCCTGCTGACCCTCTGAAGTTGATCATCACCTTGTGTCTGACGCTACCAGGGAAAAAGCGTTAGGCCACGGGCAACAAGATCCTGCGACTACTCATCACAAGGACAATCACAAAGACTTTCTCTTTTCTCTCTTATTTTCTTTATTGACTTGCTCTATGTCTTATTGCCCTGACCCTATCGAACCATACCAACCCTATTGGCCTGCTGACCTCTGCCGGTGGTAAGAGACGGCATACTCGTAGGCTCTTGGGAACGAGGGTTCAATAGGGCGGCCGCAGTACAGCATCCCACTCTCCCACTGAGGCTCTTTATTCACTGCATTGCCCAGCGCACTTGGATGTGGCTCCTCCGGGGAGCTGCAGGATCGGTCGAAATCTATCGAGTTCTAGACCGCTCTTGTGGTTGTGGGAGAATAGCCTGCTGGTTGTAGGGTAGAGCACTGTACCAACCCCATTTGATAAACCAGGCCCAAATCTTACTCCAGGTGTTGCATGGGAGGGTGTCTGAATCAGGTGCACACTAAAATTACTGAACAGGTGCCTGTGGGTTCTGCAGCCCCACCTGTGGTTGTCGTGGTGGCTCAAGCCTCTCAAAATCCCAGAATACTACCTGAACTACTGGGCCTGGTAACTCCACACCTAATACCCTTGAATGTGGCAGGGTATTCTTGTGGCTGCATAAGAGTTGCCACCAAGTAGACAGACAGGGCACCTAGTTCCGGAAGAATTGGATGGGAGGGGTGCCCGCGGGCAGGGTCCCCAACGTAGAAACTTGCTCTCCAGCAAATTTAGAGGCACCACTAGGACTTTTGGTATTGGGACCAGAACCCCTTGATATAGTCACCCCGTGTGTCAGGCCGTTGCAGGGGTGGATATATTCTTGTGGGTGCATGGTGATATATGAAGAGGGGGAAGCCCCTTTTGGGTATAATCTCTTGAGGAGACAACACGAGGGCCCAGTCCACCCACAAGGGATTATAGGGAAATTGCTCCATATAGTGGGTGCCTCAGCAAAAAGGTGGAGAGTCACCCCTGAGGCCCAGCGAATAATTGAATACGAATATCAGTGGGCCCTTCAGCAGTAAAAGAACATTAGGAATGAACCCTGAGTATTGGTGCGAGGAACTATGGAATTATTGGGGTTGGTGGGTAGGCGTGGTATGTACTGCCCTACTTCTTTGGATGCTCCTGTATTTTTGCTTGCATTGGCCAAAGCGGGAAAGAGTTCCCTGGTCTCCCCTGCCAACTTTTCCCGTCTAATGACTGAGTGGGGCGTCCATAACCCCTACACTAGGTGTTTACAAGTGGCTGAAGTGGTAGCCCATTCTGCCAATAAGTCACCCCAACAGATGCCACGAGTGGACTACCACTTCTCCCACTGCCACTTAACCGTTCCGCCATTCACAAACGAGCATTGGTCAATGCAGCTACATGTACGCATATCCTGGCTCTCTATGATGTGGTATCTATAGGTCCATCAAAATGAAAATGCAGAACCATAATCGGTCGGCATTTTCATGATGGAAAGGGGGGAATGAAGGAGTGAGGACCAGGGGTCCACCTGGGTCCACTTTGGAGAGCCAGGCTGGAGATAAGCTGAAAGCCATCTTAGAGAGCAAACTAAAAGCTAAAAAAGACATTTCTCTCTCTCCCCTGCTTGCCCCTGCTTGCAAAACAATATTTTTGCAACACAGCGAGTTTGCAGGAGGATGCGGTCAGGGGATTTTGGAGCTGTTCTGAGAAACTGTTCGTTTGCCCAGGATGTCTAGCCCACCACAAGGTTCTAAGCCGAGCAACCTGTTGGAACCACAAAAACAGGTGGGGGGGTTGAGCTTCAATGAATATGCATAAAGGGGAATGTTTGAGGGCTGGGTCAAGGGTTGAACCATTGTTTTGCCTGAGGGGATAAAAACTGTTTGCCCCTGGTGTTCGGGGGCATTCTCTCTCATTTCGTCCTGAATGCACCCCTTTTTGCTTTTTGTCTGACAAAGACCAAATTGAATAAAACTTTTGTTTTAAAGAAATATTGCTGCCTGGATTTTTCCATTCTGGTCTGTATCCTGAAGTCTCTAACAAAGAGAACTATGTTTGAGACATAAGCAAATTATTGCCATCAGTCATTCAGTGGGAGAAGAATCATAGAACTGTAGAGTTGGATGGGACTCCAAGGGCAATCTAGCCCAACCCTGTGAAATGCAGGAATCTCAGTATCTGACATATAAGGCCGAAACAAGAACAATTCTAGGAAAATGCTGGCCCTTTTAAATCTGCTGGATTTGCATTGGCGTTCATAGAACCATATGAATGCTGCTTCAAAAGAAAACTTTGCCAGATGCTTCTGTGAAAGAACTAATTCTTCGTTCCTATGCATTAGTTTGCAGAGTCTTCTTTTGACCCGTTATCTTTCAGGTAATGTGGATTGGTATGCCCTGAAAGCTACAGCTTCACTAGATTTTTAAAAAATGGTCTCAGTAGTAGGACATCTGCTTTGCATGCAGAAGGTCCCTGGTTCGCTTGCCACCATATCCAGGTAGGATTAGGAATGCCCCGTTTGAGAGAGCTGTTGCCACTCAACGTCAACAGAGCTAGATGGACCAATGGTGTGACTTGGAAGCATAAGGCAGCTTCCTGTGTTCCTACACTACTGTTCTGTGTCTTTGGCCACACTCTTACACACAATCTAGATAAACATAATTTACAATGCAACTTCATTCCTCCTGTGCCATGTCCTATGTCCACTGCAGACAGCCAGTGATATGAGGCTGGGGGGAAGCACTTCACAGAACAATTGTGCCACATCACACATAGTGTTTATCTAAAGAGGAGGGAAAGAAACAAAGAGCAACAGCAACCCCGTGTCTCTCAAAACATCTGGTTGAGTCCTCTGTGGCTGGGTGATTCTGGTTCAGAGCAGTGACAGCATAAAGACATGGATGTTCCTTGAGCCCTGCGAACCTTGTATCAAGGGAGGCTTGTGAAAGAAAGCCCATTTGTATTTCCTCCGTGACAAGTGTCACAACATTTGCAAGGAGATGAGCATGAGTAATTTATTTTGACCGTTTCATAATGTATATTGTTGCCAAGCCTCTCTTAGAACATTAGAGCATAGTGGATTGTTGTAAGCGAACAGCAAAACCTCTGTTATGCATTTCCAGTTCAAGAACTGACTGAATGACCACTTTTAAAATGTTTTCCAATGGTGCTCGATGCAAGTTAAATCAGTACAAAAGAATACCAAGTAGAGCAAAATAAAAAAGGGCAAGGATGCAATCTTTCAACATGCTGAGCACAAGAGTGCAGACTAAAATTTAAGGCTGAGGTTTTAAACCCTACTAATCAGATGTTCAATTGAACACTATGTTATCTCCAATCAACTGTGGGTAAGACTGATGGGTAAGCATTACAGTAAAGAGGAAAATGGAGCATGTAAATATATAAATCTCTACATCAAGTTCATGGGGCATTCATTTGAACATGAACGCTTATTCAAACTAAGCATGTAAAATCTTATCCAGATAAGTGAATTTCTGATCTCACAGGTTTTTTTCCATTTATAATTGAGGGTTTCGCATATCCCCATTTGAAAATATATCTTTGGGAGAAGAAATGGCTGAGGAGTAAACCCTACACAAACCCAGAGGGGAGTCACTAAGACAGTTGGATGGTGCATTGTATGCCTCCTTTTGGCAACTCCTGCAGCCAAGCTGGTGCCAAATGTATTGCTCTGCTTTCCTTTGGACCACATCAGTGAGGCCGAGAGGAGGGTCTTGTCATCTGGGCAGCCCAGGACCTCCATACTGACTGCCCAGGTTTGCACCCTGGAGAGGTCATTTTGGTGCTGCTAACACACCAAAAGCAACACAGGCAAGAGCAGTTATGAGTTATCGGTCTCTGCAGCCACAGCAGGCGCTGTGATTCTCCAGCGGTTTGACTTCACCCCTGGAGGCACACTCCATTATCTCTCAAGACAGATGGATGCCGCCAACAACAACAATTTCCTTGCTCAAATTAGTAATGAAAAACAAAACTCTATCTCATTCACAAAAGTTAACTGATTGTATACCCAAACATGCTATAAGGAAAAGGGCGTGCAAAATTGGAAAAGACAATACTGAGAATTTTCTGCCCAGGTTTTGCACCTGCACTGTCAAGAATTCTAAGTGCAGCTTATTTTTCCACTCCCAAACATAACAGCAAAACAAAGGCAGTGGGGGAGGGGGGTGATATGTATATCTCAAAGTGCAACTTGTATGCTTTATTGCATAGTGAACATGATTGCTGGGTCCAACATTTCAACTCTCACAGGGGCCTCTATTCATTCTGAAATAAAGGCACGAAGGACACTTTGATTTACGTAGTTCACCATCTCTCTACCTTGCTGTGCAGATTTGTCTAGGGAATTTGGTCAAGTTGAGTTTGCATGATGGCCTTCCAAAACAATTTCCTCTTTAAGATCTGTAATTTGTATATCCGTTCTTAATTGACATTTCAAAACACTGCGACTTCTACTGAAGTGATTAGTCCGTTGTCCTATATGCTACAATGATTTACGGGTTTCAACTCTCTGCAGTTTGCACAGCATTCCACTGGCATTGTGCATCCTGGTCACTATCATTCTCATCTAAACCCTGGACACCAAATAAAATGTACAACAAGAGCCATACTTTAAATCGAGTAAAGGCTGAAGGGACAGCAACACTGGTTTACCCACTAGCGTTCTCCCACAGGTACTCACCCCCACCCCCAATTTCCCCTCTAGCCACTCCCACTGGCCTTGATTCATGCATGGGAGGTTGCCACCAAGCTTTAAAAGGGGAGAACTTTAAAAAGAGATACATCCAACCCCCAATTTGCACAGGAGCTGCGTCCGTGGTCCCTGTGCACATCAGCAGAGTCCACATAAGCCTGCATTCACCCTGTTATGCCCCGCCCCCATCCTGCCCTCTCCTAGGTCCAAAATGACCTGTACGTCAATGGAACACACTCAAAATCCTCGCTGCCTGTAGAGGATTAAGTTGAGGAAAAACAGGATTACCTCAAGGCAACAGTCTTCCCATTCCTGTGAGTGCACATCACCAGCCTCGTCTGGTATCCAATCTGTATGTCCCAATATTTGTTCTCCTGTCTGTTCTGTCTGTTACGGTTCCTTTTCTTCTTCAGAAGCTCACGGGCTTCCGGATCCCTTATCGCTTTCTCCTTGTCCTTTTCCTTTTCTTTGTTCTTCCCTCGTTTCCTCGCTTGCCTTATGTGACGTGTGTGGGGCACCGAACAGGAACTCCAGGGCCCCACGTTCAGGCTGTACATGCTTTCCTCAGCGCTGCATGGAGACGAGTTGCAAACCTGGAACTCAGTCAGGTTAGCACAGGCAGAGCCTCCGTATTGGGGCGGGGCAACAATGTGTCGGACGCGATGCATCAGCCCTTTGCCGCAGGTCTTGGAGCACTCTGACCAAGCTGAGAATTCGGACACGATACAGTCCTGCCGGCAAGGGATGAGGCATCCCTGTTCTAGCTGAGGCTTCGGCTCAAAGTACTCACATATAGTGTCCTCAGCAACAACACCATTCGATTTCTGGACACAGGTTATGTGTCTCCTCTGAATCCCTTCTTCCCCTCGGACGCACTCCGCGAGTTTTTCGACGCTCCTTGAAAGAACTGGCTGGCACGGATTCCAGTCACCCAGCTGCCAGTCGTATAGCTCCTTGTGCCGGTCACAAACCCGGAAGCAGTTCTGCTGGTTGTCTGGCCTCTCTGCCTGCCTGCAGTTCGTGACCAGCGTGGTCCATCCTTCCACGTGGGCACACCAGACCGCTCGAGTTTGGATGCCTCCTGGGCCGCATTCATCTCCCATGCACCTGCCCCATGGACCTGGGAAAACAAAGAGAGGAGTGGAGATTGAAATATCTGGCATTCCAAACGCTGTTTCCTCATTAAGACGCAAGTAGGAAGACGACCAACTTCAGGTTCAATATATGCCAGACTCTCTACATCGTTAAAATTAATGAGGGATAGCTGTTGGTGTCACTTCACATACCATGCAGACTATGGAAAAGCACACAACAATAGTTGTGTGCCACGTTTTTCTCATCTTTCCGCAGATTGGGAATGTATTTGGATTTTGTTTCATGCACTATAAATATCTGAACTCCTGGCATTCTTCTGAGAGAGGTCATGTTATCAAAATTTAAAGAATTAATGTGGCCTTAGTGATTTCTGCTCTCATGTTACATGTGGAATTTTGCATACATTTCCTATTAAGTTCTCCCTCCTTTAGTGATCTACCCAGTGCTAGAAAATGGTATAAAGCAGTAGCATGAACTGAGAAGTGAACCATATGATACACATATTTTGGGTGGGATGGGTGGCAACTGCCCAGGTCTTACACATGGAGAAGTCCACATCAACGATGACCAACAGTGACCATAAAGCATTGCCACATTGCTGATAACTCCCCATCCCAGAACCCCACTAACAGGAGTTGCATAAACAAACCTAATGTGGAAAATCACAAAACAAACATGCGGGGAGGGGGCGCGCAAGGTAACTTTGCCACAAATTGCCTAAATTAAACACACCGCAGAAATGCAAATTGTCATTGTTGGATTATGCATCAACAATTAGACTTGTTTTTTTAAGTAGGATACTTTCGCACCTCAACAAAAACTGTCGCTGGCCCCTTTCTTCCTCCTTTCTGCCTTTGTTGGGGAAGAATCAAATGGTGGGGCCAGTAAGCTTGCTTGAGAGAGGTTAATTCCAAATCAACTCTAGCATCAGTTGCTTCTGACATGATTCAGATCCTCCCTAGGTTCCTCTCAGCCAGCAGCAAGTGGCTGCAGCCCTTGCCTATGTGTTTAGCTTTAGAGTGGCTGAAGACAAGTAACAAAATAGGCCTGCTTATCAGTCTGCAACCACTTAGGACTTGGGCACAGCAGAAGTGGGAGCTTGAGTTGCTCTTTTTGTACTAGTCCTGCCCCATTTTGTAGATACTACATTATATCTCCATGGAGTCTTTAAGATACTGTCAAAAGAAAATAAATTGAGTTTCATAGCATCTGGAAAGGATGCAGAAGCTTTAGTGAGGGCTTACCCAAATGTTTCTTCCAGTTTCTCTGTCCCCTGTGAGCTTAAGCATTTCATTAACTTCTGAAGCTTTAGAGACAGTTTGCAGCATGGACATCGTTGAAGCTTTTCCAAATGTTGTCATAGCTTCCTTTTTATCTCAATCTGGCCTTTTCAACTTGTGAAGGCAAAAGAGTAACCTCCAAATTATTTATTTTAAAAAATAAATTACCATCAACAATCCTGCAGTCAAGACTGTCATCTGTTCTCTCTACAGAGAGACAGCACGTGAGAAATTCCTATTCATAATCTCACATCTGAATTAGCTACCAATAAAAGTTGGGGAGCATAAGACGAGATAGAATTTACAACAATCCTGATACAGTTTTTCAATTGTGTGTAAACGATTTCTTTAAACTTGTTATTTGGTGTTTACATTAACTGACATTAAAAAAGATTCCCATATGCAGAAGCCAGAAGTACTGAAGGAAAGCTATACAACGCAAGTGAATCCTATATAAATTTTTTTGGTCTTTCAATTTTACAAACATAAATTCTTCACATCCTGCTTCTGATGCCAAATATAGATAGGCCTTTAAAGGATTATGTGCATATGGTTTTGGAGTAAGTTTTGTTTTTAACACCGGGGGGGGGGTGACACTGACGCATGGTAAAGTGAAAAGGAAGGTGAATCTCAAGCAAGATTTCAGCCCATTGGTGCCCCAAAGCCTTAAAATGGGAAGAGTCAGTAATATGGAATCTAAAAAACTGCATACCCTGCCTTAATTAGATGCTAGGGGGCAGGAGGAGGAGCAAGATGTAAACCCATGGCTGCAGTTGACTGCTTTAATTTATTCTGTTTTTAAGGGGGAGGATCAGTATTTAACAGAGTCAAAAACATCATTATTGTGAAGTTAACTTGAGCCCAAAAAGCTTATGGCACACAGAATGTGTTAAGTCTCTAAGGCAGGGGTCAGCAAACTTTTTCAGCAGGGGTCTGGTCCACTGTCCCTCAGACCTTGTGGTGGGACAGTATATTTTGGAAAAAAATGAATGAATTCCTATGCTCCACAAATAACCCAGAGATGCATTTTAAATAAAGACACATTCTACTCATGTAAAAACATGCTGATTCCCAAACCGTCAGTGGGTCAGATTTAGAAGGCGATTGGGCTGGATCCAGCCCCTGGGCCTTAGTTTGCCTACCCATGCTTTAAGGTGACACATTTCCCTTGTTTTTGCAGCAAAGTCACGTGACTTAAAGCGGCTGGCTCTGGACACTTCTACAAGATGGTCATTCTTAATTTGCTTAGCTTTTAAGGAGGTGTACTGTAGGTGTGGAAGAGGTGTGAATGCACATGATTAAGTGTAAAAAGACAAAGCTGTGCTTCACTAAAACTCATGAAAGAAAAGGAGAATTTGTGGTTGAGAATTAGGCTGAGAATGGAGAAGGGGATACAATAAAAGGGGACAGATGGGAAAGTAGAAGGTCTCAAGGTGGGCAAGGAAATGTTAGCACGTTGTGCAGAGGTATGGAAGCTTTTTCAGTCTGTGAGCCCCATTGTGGGTTACCTTCCAGCAGCTACCTCTCAGTGGTAGTAAAAGGTAAAGGGACCCCTGACCATTAGGTCCAGTCGTGACCGACTCTGGGGTTGCGGCGCTCATCTTGCTTTATTGGCTGAGGGAGCCGGCGTACAGCTTCTGGGTCATGTGGCCAGCATGACTAAGCCGCTTCTGGCGAACCAGAGCAGTGCACGGAAACACTGTTTACCTTCCCGCCGGAGCAGTACCTATTTATCTATTTGTACTTTGACATGCTTTTGAACTGCTAGGTTGGCAGGAGCTGGAACCGAGCAATGGGAGTTCACCCCGTCGCGGGGATTCGAACCGCAACCTTCTGATCAGCAAGTCCTAGGCTCTGTGGTTTAACCCACAACGCCACCCGCATCCCGTCAGTGGTAGTAGGTGGGGTCAAAGACAAAAGTGGTCAGAACAATGGATGTCGCTCTTACACTTCCACAGTAGGCTGCATCCTACTTTCTACACACGTGAGCAAGAGACATTACCAATCACACATTCCAGCAGGAAAAGGCACTCAAGGAGAGTGCAAAGAAGGACTGGGAGACAGCACGGCTACTGGAAAATAAGCCCTGGAAGGGCACATTTGGCCACTGGCACTGAGGTTCCCCAACCATGCTGTAGTGGAATGGGCTGGAGAGGAATGAATGACTGGACATGAATGCATGGTCACAGTGGGAAAATGGGAGCTAGATAACAAGAGGCAAAGGGAAATATAAAGAAAGTGGTAGCAGGACAGAGGGTGTGGGGCAGCAGGAGGGGAGTGAAAAGCACATGCAGCCCACTGTTCTGTGTTACAAGTGGCCCATTGTCCTGAGAGTTTATATTTGCAATGTAAACTACTCTATTGCCATGCCTTGAACTGGCTGTCCATCACTTCAGAGGGGCTTAAAGAAGCATAGAAGCGTCCCTCTTTACATGCAAAAGGGATTACCCCCAAGTTTTTTTGTGTGATTTTTGTAGGTACCAGCAACAATTCTCAGACTCTGCAGTCTGGTGGCCTAGTGAAACTTGGGGCAATGATTAATTAAACCAAATTAATCCATGGATCTCTAATTAATTAAATCAAACAGAATGGTAGGAAGTTTTGTTTTGTTTTTGCTCTGGCGCTCAAGGGTAAAGGCACGACTTTGAGTTTACTGCTATCAGTTCAGCGAAGCATTCAGGCAACAATTAAGTTTGCAACAACAAAACTAGGCAGTGAGGGGAAGAAAATGACCTGCAGAATGTGCCGGGCACATGTTCTCGTTGTCAAAACACTAGAATTTGCTGTGCATCCTAAATTGGTAAAAAACAATCATCACACAGATTTTAAATGGGTCTACTTGGATGAATAACGAAGCAGGATTTGCAAGGGCCTTGAAGTGTTTCCAAATAACATTTTGACTGACTGTTAGTCATTGAAGCAATGCCATCTCAGATCCTGCTTCTGGC
This sequence comes from Podarcis liolepis, assembly GCF_965112155.1. Taxonomy (NCBI): domain Eukaryota; kingdom Metazoa; phylum Chordata; class Lepidosauria; order Squamata; family Lacertidae; genus Podarcis; species Podarcis liolepis. The sequence continues at coordinate 30,985,788 of NC_139563.1, forward strand.
TACGTGTAAAGGAGACAGTATTACTGTTACATATTCATAACATTCAGCCTAGTTGGGAAGTTTCTAGCAGAATTATTTTAGATGAAAACGACAGTATTCATTGGCAGAAACAATTTTCACCACCCAAAGACTTCATTGCTTGTGCTTGAAGTACACTGGGTAGTCTAACATTTTGCTCGCAGACTTTAAAACCTTGAGCATTACATCCTTGATAGCAATGCCAGCTGGCAGAGACAGATTCAGCACATGAAAAACCCCTGTGTGTTTTTGGCAGATTAAAGTTTGAATTAGGGTTTCCAAGGTTTAGCTAGATAGCCAGCAAAATAAATGTATGTTTTAAGCGCAAATACATTTCAGCAAGATTACCCTAGTTTATCTCTAAACAACCTCCCACAAATGACATGACTGTTGCTGTATGCGTTTTGTTCCAACTGTATTTACATCGCAGGCGAGCGTAGGGTGGCAACGTGTGGAGTTTAACCGAGGAACACTGCTCTCATTTGGAGAGAAGGAGACAGAAATGCATAAAATCACCACGCAATGCAACGTTATCTCAGCCAAACGCAAAGCAAGCTCTTCTACCTGCCACACTGCAAGTCTCTGTCTTATCACATTACCACACCTTGCATATACTGTGTGTGTCCAATTAAGCAGACCTCCTTTTTACAGACCAGGCTGCTGCTGGCCTACTCTAGATGAAGCATTACTTGCTTTTGTGTGACAAGAGTCTTGAAGCAATCCCACATTCAAAAGAGACTGCAGCATATCGAACGGTTCTTGATGGCCTAAAACATGTCAGCCCCTGCCTTCCCCCACACCCCCACCTCCCCACAAACCAATCTATTCCTGCAACTGCAAACGGTAAGCAAATAGAATTACATTATTGCGGCATGACACAGGACCCGAAGCAATGTAAATGAGAAAAAGTGCTTTCAAGTGTAGAACTGGAAAAGGTGATAAATGACAGCATAAATTTAGCCGTATCTTATAGCTCTGATGGCACTTTAGGCTTAAGCAAGGGGTTTAAACATGTCCATAAAACATGCTACAAACAGAGCACGTAAGAACCTGGAAGGTTTTTATAAAGTATTTTACTGTCCAATCTGATGAGTTGCTGAGCTGAGGCAGGAGCTTGTTAAGTGCTGGAGAGAGGAAACTCTTAACACAGCAGGGGGAGAGAAGGAAACTTCAAGGGAAGAAGGGCCAGAGCGATGGAAAGTTGCAGAAGTATAAGAATGGAATTCTGCAGCTTTGAAAATGAAGCATTGCATTTCCACACACATTTATTTCCCTATGGTGACACTGCAGAGGCAGCCACAACTAACTTCAAACGATTTTCTTTTTCCTCCTCCTCCTGGGAAAATTAGCAATCTGCCACATTTGAATAAGAAAAGCAGACAAGGAAGAAGAGAACCAACAACATGGGACCCTATGGTGTCAATGGGACATAGTCGGAAGGTACATGATAACAACAACCTTGATGAAGGCAAGCAGATCTGAGTCTGGTCAGCGCCAGGATGTGCCTGCAAGCATGCCCTCCTGAGTTCCATCAGAAAGGCAAAGTATACAGGCACTGAGGATGTGGTGAGGACCATCAGCTTAGATGGCTTTAAAAGCAGATTAGATGGATTCGCAGGTGATAAGGAAATCAATGACTACCAGTCACGATGGCTGTGTATTACCTCCACAGTATAAGAGAAGGCAACGTAAAAGAAGCACCTGCCTCTGGGGGAACAAGAGAGTCCTGTTGCCCTCATGTCCCGCTTGTGAGCTTCCCTTGGGTATCTGGTTGGCCGCTGCTGGAAAACAGAGATAAAGCTTTGGCCTGATCTAGCAGGGATCTAGAGGGGGAAAGAGGGTGGGGGTGTATATAGTTGGGAGCTGTAATAACTCACTCTGTATGAACCTGCTGCCTTGAATGTGTGTGCAAATCATCTTCTGAAGTGAAGCTGCTGTAGCTGCTTATGGGAATAACATAGAGATCTAACCTTCTCTAGCTTATTGCTCAATAAACGGTTCCTCAGAGAGCACTGCTTCAGACTGCAGGCTGAAGGCTGCGTAACAGAATGCTTTCCTGCTACTATTGAATAATTCCTCTACACATAGAAAACTAGCAGGTCAGGAACAAAGTGAGGCTAAAACCTTTCTCCCTGTCACCCAGTCTTATACATCTAGGGAACTTATAATACAGAAAAGCATTCAAAAACGAAAACTTCCATCTACTTAAGTGGTACATTCCATGCAAGGTTTTCTATACGATGAGTTTATGGTGGGTGGTTGTTCCTGTTTTTTGTTTTTTAAGAGCCTCTTAAAACTAGATAATTTATCATTTCTATAGGCAACCTTCTGTTGGCATGGACAACCAAATGCGTACACACTGAGGGGTGCGAAGAACATAACAGAATAAATGTAATTAAGTCTGATCTATTCGTTCCAAAAGAACAGTAACAGGAAAATGTGTTAGTTTTGAAACATCTTTGTGCTTTAAATTTTACTATCCTGTCTGATTCTGAGGATAAGCAAACTAATGTGGAAGTGATAGTATTTTGCTGCACGATGGGTCTGCAAGCTTGGTAGATGTATAAAGCTCTTTACATGCGAGGAGGAGATAAAAAGGATTTGGCAGATTATGAATTAACCTCAGATGTAGAATAACTCAAAAATATTACTTATGAAAAGCTTTTTATTTTAATCACAAGCAAAGACAATGCTGATGCATACTGTATGCAACTGATTTAAAGCTTAAAGCCCTGAAGTATTAATGTGGAGTAATGCAGGGGTGGTCCTTCCAGATGTGCCTATACCAGATGGGCTACAATTCCCACTGGCCCCACCAAGCATGGCCGGTAATCAGGAATGATGGGAATTGTAGTCGAGCAATGTCCAGAGGTAGCCACACATTAGCCACCCCTGGAGAAAAGGAAGTAACGCAAACTGCCTTCCATTGCTTACTTACCTAGTAATACATCCCATTGAATTCCCTGCTTCTGAACAGACATACATAGAACTGGGCTGCATGCAATTCACAGTCAGAAATAGGAAACTAACATTAACACAAGTCCTATGTAGATATAACTGACATTTAAAGAAGAAGAAGATTTTATTATTTATACCCTGCCCATCTGACTGGGTTTCTCCAGCTACTCTGGGCAGCTTCCAGCATGTATAAAAACATAACAAAACATCAGACATTTAAAACTTCCCAATACAGGGATGTCTTCAGATGTCTTCTAAAAGCTGTGCAGTTCCTCATCTCCTTGACATCTGATGGGAAGGTATTCCACAAGGAGGGCACCACTGCTGAGAAGGTCCTCTGCCTGATTCCCTGTGACCTCCTGTCTTGCAGTGGGGGAACTGCTTCTCACACCAATCTTGAGTTCTCACACACTCAACAGTATCTCTGTGCCATGAGAAGCAGCTGAGCTACAGCAGTCTCAACATCTTGATAGTAATGATGTTCTGATGTAGAGAGAGCAGCATATAGGCACCGTCATACAGTTAGCTTGATAAAAATAGCATTCCCTTGCTATTTAACATTTGACCAGCAAAGTGTGGTGTGTTGCTGAGCAATTTCCTACCTGCTGTTTTTACCAATTAATTTGTCACCAAAACACTACTCTGGATACATGGGATTTGGATATCATTCATTACTCTGGTGTTACCTAGGGATTTAATCAACAAGTAAGTGTTTGACCCACCCCTTCTCTCCAGGGAAAGGGCAGAAAAACATAAAAAGACACAATATTGTAGCAAGATTCTTTAACAGGCACAGTTGACTCCTGCCCAGGCAACCAGAGGGCTGGGATATGTGGTAGGGTTAATGACCCAGCTACAGAAGCATGTCAGGGAGCCTGGTTTGATAAGGGGGAACTGCTGTCTCAAAAATCCACTCCAATTTCCCCCCACAAATCTATTTTGGTTCCTGTAATTCAAGCTCCCTTCAGACTACAAGGGACCATTCCTGCATTCCTACTTGCCAAGACTGTCTTAACCCCTGGCGTGTTGGCAACAGCTTTTGTGGCAGGCTGCTCCTAACCATAATAGACCAGAGAATGTCAGGTGATACTCTCACACTGACATATATAGAAGCATTCAGGTCAGGCACCCTTGCAATTTCTGTAAGATGAGTTGGCCTGACTGCTCCTGCCTGTGTTTTTTTGTTGTTGTTTTTGTTTGTTTGTTTGTTTTTGTCAATGAGTGAAGTCAAGCACTGTGATGAATGAGTTGTTTGGATACTAGAGGAAATGAATCCCCGGGGTCCTAAAGAGCTCAGGTTTGCCCCTCCTTTTTAGTACACCTTTCCTGCTTCCATCTCATTTTCTAGTTCTTGGAATATTCACACACTGTCCTTCCTGTCCCACCCCGTCCCACCCCCCCAGCAATCAGGTTGCATCTTTCCTGTGGTGGGCTTGGCTGAGATCTGGTACTTCCTAGAAGTTCTCTTCTGCAAATACTACTGCATAATAAGTGTAGGTGGACATTAAAGAGTAGCGTACATACCCTGTCACATAGCAAACACAAAATGTGGAAACTGTGTGAAGGGGCTTAGGCATATGTTCTAAAGTGCTGGAGCTAAAGCCCAGGCACTAAAATGGCTTATTTAACTTACAATACAGTACAATGGCTTACATGTCTACTCAAAAGTAAGTCTTTGCATTTAATGGGGCTCACTCCACAGGATTGCAGCCTAGGCTTTGGTTTAGGATTGGAATTCTTATACCTTTAACAGCTGTTTGACAAGCAGAAATTCAACAGGTTTAGGAAGAAATGCACATTATCTATTAGACCATTTATTTACATGTGTGGCCACTGATTTATTGGCAGGCCCTCCACTCCACCTGCAAAAGAGGATGCAAATTTGCATGACACAAAACAAATGCAAACTTTATGCAAATCTGTGCCCTCTGAGAGCCAGTGTGGTGTAGTGGTTAAGAGCGGTAGTCTCGTAATCTGGGGAACCGGGTTCGCGTCTCCGCTCCTCCACATGCAGCTGCTGGGTGACCTTGGGCCAGTCACACTTCTTTGAAGTCTCTCAGCCCCACTCACCTCACAGAGTGTTTGTTGTGCGGGAGGAAGGGAAAGGAGAATGTTAGCCGCTTTGAGACTCCTTAAAGGAAGTGAAAGGCGGGATATCAAATCCAAACTCTTCTTCTTCTCTTTTGCAAGTGAGACAGAAGGTCCAATCCACATATAGTGTACTGGGCCAATAAAATTCTTTCAGCACACCTGCCCTGGACAACCACTAACCCAGTCACATCACTTGTTCTCTGCAAAATATAATATTATCCTGGCTGCTTCTGTCATACACTGAAATTACACAGACCCAGTGAAGGCGCTGATTTATAAACAGAAATGATCAATGTGACACGCACAATACATTAAAGAATGCAGTATTGTATTGTAGAAAAACAAGTCATTGTAAACAGAACACAGTTGCACTTGTTGAGAAAATCATATATTGTCTAGGTTGTAAAAAAAAAACCCACACAACTTCTAGCACTAAAGAGCCCTCCTAATTTATTCAGCAAATAATCCTAGACTGTAAAAACTAGCCAAGTGAGTCAGGAGGGGTGATATAAATGTGTTTTCTTAAGAGTTGAGGTTGCTATAGAGATTACACCAATTATAGAAATTAACAGCGCTATTTCACTATAAGAAAATGAAAAAGAGAAAATAAAGGAAATGAAATCAGTAATATAGGCTTTCCCTTCCAGTGCAGAAACAGAAAGGGATATTGGGCCAATTAGGGTGCAATTAACAGCCTATTCAGCACTAATCCCCCAGCCACAAACAAAAGGAAGCAACAGAATGGAAGACATGAAAACAGGAACCTTTTAATCAAGACACAGGAACCCTGAAAAGCCTCAATAGCACTTTGCCTGTTCATGCTTAACAAGCCTGGTGCTGCAGTTGTGGCTTACTGCAATAAAATCACAACAAATCAGGTGGGGGGGGGGACCACGGCAGGGCACCACAGAAAACACTAGACCACCATAATCTGATAACGATTGAGTTGTCAAAGGATGGTGATTTCAGAGACTGGGACAGAAGCACAATTAGACCGATAAACACCAGCAGAAGTTTAGATATTCATGAATCTTAACATTCAGAGAGAATTGTATTTTGTATCCTCACTGGGAGATGGATCGTGAAACTGTAGTGTCCTAAGACTGAAAAAGAATATGGACAGAGATTGTTGTAGAGGTCAAAGCATGTGGGATTAAAAATATGCTGGAAGATACGCTGCTTTTTTTGTGCACAGAAAAAAATGTCTTCAGGAGATACAAGAAAAAGCCGTAAGGGCTGCAGGATCTGCGTGTTTTTTTCCTTTTTCGAAGTGTGGAAAAAGCCAGATCAAAGAATAAACTACAATCTCTGGTCATTGAACATGTCATGTGACAGAATGAAGTGCTGGCATTGGCACTGAAAATATCCATGAAGCACGGGGCAATATGCAAAGCACATAAATAGTAAAGAATATATCTTACCTCGCAATATACTCTTATGACACATGCCAACTACGTCCCATATACTAAATTTAAGCCAACAAATTTTTAGCTTAGAAATCCAGGTTTTTTCCTTCTTCTGTGAGTCCACAGGCAGGGACTATCAACACACACACACCCCTCTAAAGATATTCCAGCAAGGGAAAGGCATCATTGTACAAAGGAGAACAGATTTACATTAATAACATGAGTTCGCTGCCAGAACACAACAAAATACAGTTGGCCAGCAGCCAGCTTACACAGGTATTCATTTCCAAGGATAATATGGTATGTATAAGCGAATACTGAGTATAGCCAACATCACATTACCCTTGGAACTGCCCCATTGCTAGCCAATTTGTCTTCTATAAGGTGGCCAGTGGGGGGGGGGGGGGGAGAAGATTCCTACCAGTCCCAGAACTGCCATGTCAAGCTGGCCTTGCCCCAGAAGCAAAAACAGCTCTTTTCACACAGGGTCTACTTGGGGTTAACTCCTGTGACAAGAGCTTTTCAGCTCTCAGTCTTGTTTCTTGGGCAAGGCCTGCCTGGTCCTCTGGCCCTAGGAGTGTTAAGGATGCTCTCACAAGAGCACTCCCACCTTCCCATGTGCAATACAAATTGTGCAAGTTAAATGCTCGTAAAATGAGGGCAATACTGTATTTCACTTTGAATGCATGGGGGGGGGGTAATGCAGCGATTCTAAGAGCCTTGTGTAAGTTTGGCTTTATTCTAATCCACAAATAACTAGATAAGGAATTAGTTTGATAGCATTTGAGAGCACATTGCTTTTCTCTTCTGATGAGCCGAGATGATAGTAATATTCATAATCAGACTCAGCAAGAATAAGGGTCGCTTTGACTAACCTTTGAAAGCAAGCGTGAAAATTCTTTTCAATCCATTGTAAGAATATTACATAGGAGATTATTTGTTCACTTCACAATCTATAAGGAATATTAACACAGCCAGGAGCACCCTGCCATGACATACAAGTTTTGTATGTGTTGGCACTATTTTATGCACTGGAGCATCCCAACAATTGATCCCCTGCTTGCAGTTTAAAATGTTACAGACCAGCAACCCATGCGGGACATCAAATCCAAGCTCTATGCAATGTATGGAGCCCTAAGCCTGGTCTAAACAATCTGAAAACGCACACCATAAAAATGGGGCATGTAATTTATGGGGATGGAGTTTCTCATGACTGAATGCTCCCCATACTGAAATTCTACACAGAGAGAAGCAGATATCAATGAGAAAGAATGCAGCCTAGACATAGTCCTAACAAAATGCTAATTATGTTCAGTGACTTTGGACTCAGCTATATAGCTGCAAATAAAACGTTTTAAGTGTGTTTTAATTGCAATACACCATGTGACACTGGATGGAGATGGTGAGCCTTATGGAAAATTCAATGTATTTTTAAAAATGCTTTTTAAAAAAGCATTTTCAGAGCGGTTTTTATATTTGTCTAGATTTCACCTCTCTGTAAGAAACTATTTAAAGAAACACGGGGTGGTAAACAACTATGTTACATTCAGAGTAGACCCAGTGAAATTAATGCACCTAAATTAGTCACATTCATTAATTTAAATGGATCTACTCGGAGCAGGATTGGATACAACCAATGACATGCTCCACTTGACAAGCTAGACCAGGTCTTTTATTTTTGGTTCTGCAGAGGAGATTCTTCGGCAATGTTCCATTTTGGGATATCTCAGGCTTTCTTTTCTTAATTTCAGTTTCCTTACGTGGCCTCTAATTGAAACTGACATCTCCTAATCTAGTAACAACCTCATCAAACTACCTTCAAAACAGAAATGCAGTCCCTCATCTGCTATGTATCTTTCTAGAGAAATGTAAAAGCCAGTTGCCAAATGTTGTCCCAGCATTCTATCACACCTAGGAGTGGCCAAGGAAGAACGCTTGTCGTCTAAACCTGGAAAATCATGGGTGTGAAGTTTGGAGCTGTATGCCAGCGTACAGTTCTTTCCTGCTCCTTTAAATGGGCAAATTATGGAGGAAGAGAAGCAGGCATTTGCAGAAAGCAATGTTGTCCATTGAGGTTCATTGTTGCGTCACAACATGCCTACTGGTGTGAATGAAATTTAGTGCAACATACCAGTATATTGATCAGAGAGTCACCGTTCTGTAACACAACAGGTACTGCAGTGTGAAAGGAACATTAGAAAACAGGATAAAAGCACTAGCATTATAACCCAGAAAAGCTAACATAATATTCCCCATATCTGAATGTACCCCAGGACTGTTTAAAGTGGTGTAATACTGCTCTGAATGTATAGTGCATCATAGATGAGGTTGCTAAATCCATTCAGCACGGTTATGCATTCTTAATTTCGAAGTGAGAAATATCTGCTAGAGAAGATATATAGCTATTCAATAGGAAACATAATCATTGATTGCCATTGACACAGCAGGAAAATGCATACAGCATGGTGCTGTGATTAATAAGCCCTGTCCACACTCAATTAGGATCAAGAGGTGAATGTGACAAATGTGAAACCAAGTCGAACTGCTCTTATTGGCTAAAGCAGCTTCTCATACAGTGCAGCACAATGGATACTTTATGGGCACTAATTTGTCAATTTTGATTGGATACAGATGGTTGGGTTTTTTTTAACTCCACAGAAAAACTGAATCAAGGAAAAACAAATCCGACAGTGTCATTTTGGCAATTGTACCCTTTTGTCTGAGGGAAGAACTCAAGAAGTCAGCTACAAAATGAGCGAAGACCCCTTTGCTTGCCAGTCTCTACCGCAGAGCAGAAGGTAGCATTTTGCTAACCAAAGACCAAACAAGAAGGCTGTTCCTTTAAGAAAAGAAGGCAAAAGCTAGTGTGGTGGTCATTTAGAGGACGTTTCTTTGGCTAGAAATGTAACTCTGCGTTTCAGTTCTCCTTCAGGCTAGAAGGTTAACTCATTACCAGGAAAAACCATAAGAGGTCAAGTCCTCCAAAATCAATATTGAATCGGGTTAAAGATAAGTTTCAGGAGAAACAAGTTCAATTAAAACAGTCCTCAACATGGATAACGAGTACAGAGGTAAGGATAGCCTGGGACAAAGAAACACAGGACCTCTTGCCAAAGGGATGAACTGAAGATCCCTATCAGCTTGAATTGCAGTGAAAAACCTTCATCTAAACAAAATGCACCTACAAAAAAAGAAAGAAAAAGAAAGGTCACCTTGCTGCAGAAGTGTTCTTTGGTAGGAAGGAGCAAAAGCCATGAATATATTCCCAGACATTTAAAAATAAACCTGGGAACAGTCTGATATCAGCAAGGAGGAAACGTGTAATAATAATGTTACACTTGTTCTTCAATAGGTGCAATGACATTTATATTTAGAGAAGGGACATAGCAGCAGGGATATTGCTCAGAAGCTAGTCTATTAGAAGTGTTCAGCTTTTGACTGAGAGACAGGGTCAGTTCTGGGTCAGCAACAAGAAGCTGAATCTGCACCTGAGGGATGCAGAGAGACCCCTCCACTGCCAATACAGATGCAGAAGAGGCGTTGAAGAACTAAGGTATTTGCACCATGTAGTGCTCAGATATTGTGATAGTCAGTAACTAGAAGCTAAGGAGCTGGGCACAGTGATTACTACTGATGACCAGGAAAAGTCCAACCTGATTCTGAAGCCTTCAGAGTCCTTCTGAATCAGCAGGAAGCCAACGAGCAGTGTAATTCCAAAACCTATGCACCCTTTAGTTGAGTGCCCTGGGGCTCAACACAAAAGGCAACACACTGCTGTGGTTTCAGAGTTTTCACCTCAGGAGCTCCTGACAACAACAAAAAGCTTGTTGGCAGATCATTTGGGGTAGGGGAAGTGCTGCTGCCCCACAACGCCTTGCTCAATTATCAAAGTGGCTCTTCAGAAAATCTAGCCACTATCCAGGTAAATAAAATAACACGCCCATGGACCACAATGATTAGCAGCTAAATTGGTCAGAAAGCAAAGTCTGGCAGCAAGGAACTGCCCTAGTGAAAATGACCAGAACTCTCCTAAGAATCTTACAGAATCTTCTTCCCAGCTGGTGGAACAAAGAGGAAGTAAATGACAGAGAAACCAGAGCAGGAAGAGACTGGCTAAGGTAAATGGGTGGGAGGTGGAGGAGAGGAGAAAGCTACTGAGGAGGGAGGGATGAGAGGAGGAAGGAGGAGGAAAAGTAGGGGGGGGAATGTGAGAGAAGAGGCTCTGCTTTCCCTGTTCTTGAGCCACCCACTAGTTGTGAAATTTCACAGACGCAGCTTGCACTATATTAAAGTACAACAGCCTGACTAGGCATACTTAAGGAATTCCTCTTCCCATCCAAGGCCACCCATTCTGTAGAGCCTTAGGGTTTGTGAGATGACAGGGACAGAGAGAAACAATAGCTTCTCCATTATGGAGTCTACTTCCATATGAGACCCACCACAGCCCATTTTTGAAAGTATCTCATAAATGCTGGTAGGTTTTTTGTTGTTTTCCCCCCTTTCAGCTGATATATAAGAGCTGAGCTCTGACAATGTACTGCTTCGCAGATTTACGGGCCTTGCAGTTTAGCATATGTTGTATTTTATTGCATTTAATTGTAATTAGCATTTCAGTGTGAACTGCCTAGGTGGTGGTGGCGTTTTTTGAAGAAGAAAAAACAGAGAAGAGGATTTTAGGAAATAAATCAATAATGTATACTCCACAAGTTCATTTTATACCCCTCCCCCGCTGTTTCGCTGTTGTTTTGTTGGTGTTGTTGTTGTGCGGGGACTAAATAATAAATCTCAGAATTCACCCCATCAAGTCAACTTTTAAAAGCTTGTGCCAACGCAGAAATAAAAGTGACTTAATGCCAGCTGCCAGATTTTTCGAGTGCTTTGCGAGATGCTGCTGCTCTCAGCAACAGAAAAAATGTTTCAAAATATTAGCAAATTCTCCATACCCGTATCTGTTAAGAAAACAATTACCAGTACGTGTCACATCACAAAATGAGCTGCGAAAAGCGATAGATGTAACAAAGCTGCATTTGGATCTTAAGATTTTAAAATAGTCAAATCAAAGGATAAACAGACTGGCATGTGAGTCATGGTATTATGCACACGTTCTTATAAGCAAGTGTTATGTACCTATATATGCTCATCTGTTTTCAGCATGTTAGCAAGACTTCTGAGAAGTAGATCGTTCTGAATCTGTGTCTAATCAAGCACTTGATTTTCTTCTTTGTCTTCCAATATACCATGCTTATTCATAGGATATGGCAGCTTCATGTTGCTTTCAAGATTAAGCATTTTTAGCCTAAATTCCAAGAAGTAGAATGGTGGTGCAGACTGATCTTCTTCCAAAAGAGAGTGATAGAAGCAGTTCAGAATACTGTATTTTTTCATCTATAAGACGCCCCCCCCATGTATAAGACACCCCCTATTTTGGGGGACTCCAATTTAAGAAAAAAACCATGTATTTTTACTATCCGTGTATAAGAGATGCGCCCTAATTTTTGACATTATTTTTTAGGAAAAAACCTAGTCTTATACACGGAAAAATACAGTAGCTTTCTCTCTCCTGTATGGGGTTCATAAGCAAAGTTCTCTCACAATAAATCATTATCAATGATAAAGAGTGTTTTAACTAAACTAAAAACATGGTCTCTGTATATGATAGATAGCACTGGATGCATCTATTCTTCCTAGCATAAAACATCAACCAAAGAGATTGCCTTAGTGAAAGCAGAATCATTTACGCAAATTAGTGTTCGATTTCAAAACAGATGAGAGTGTTACTTGCCTTTCATTTTCACCATAATGAAAGGGGCAATATAACTAGACCTTATGGGAGGACAGCTCGGGCAATGATTCCATTATTCCCCTGATGGCCTTTAAGACCTTGGTTTCAGTTGCCAACCCAGCTGCACTAAAAGACTCTTTTATTGGGAATGATGTCAGAAAATGCACATAATTTCTCTGGTGAAAAAACACAGCAAAACACTAAGCATTTGGTATTATTTGAATGGTTTGCTACAGGCTCCCTCCAAGACCAGCTAATAGTAGATGCCACTTCCAAATATAGAAACTTGTGCAAAGTTCAGGCTTAGGCAAAAATAAAAATACAAAAATACAAATACAAATGGATCTGAATAGAAAGTTGGCAGCTCCATTAAGGAATAAATTAAATAATGCAAAGAAGAGCCTTTACATATATTGTGTCTGCCAGGAAATGAACATCCTTTTCCTCTTTATTGCTTTTCTTCCTATCCCATTTTCCTTTTGAAGTGTCTCTTCTCATTATGTTTCCTGATTGCAACCTCTTATTACTGTAGTTCTATTTATGGCTTATAAATAAAGGAATGCTTCCAGTGAAGCACTTTTGAAGGATATTGACCCAAGTAAGGAGCTTGAATGACTCATATTCCTCAGACATGCTCCTCTAGACAGGGTATGGGCAGAGATTGGTGTGATTTGTAGAATGGACATAATTTATATATAAGCAAACAAACAAACGAAAAAGCCAATGCAATATCTGAAGCTGGAGTCCTGCTCTCTCCACAAAAAGAAGAGCTTGACTGCAACAACTGTATGCATTTAAGTAAGTCCCACTGGAACCAACAGGGCTTTGGCACCTCACATTGTGCCATGGCTCATAAACATATCTTTATCATTCCAAGCACAATGAGAAATAAAAGATGTAGCATGTGAAAATAATTATATCATTCAGTTGCCACATATCCAAACAGCACACAGTAAGGACTAATTACACGTTGCTTACAAATGGATGTAACAAGAACCCTAACCCCACTTATTTAAGAATTAAAGCATGTACAGGAGAGGGAAATTTAGAATGGAGAAGCAACTGGGCAGAGTGGATGCTTAATCCTTTCCCATCCATCATTCCATTCCATTCCAAATCCTTCCCAATGGCATTCTTCCCAACAGGGATAAAGCAGCACTCAGCAGTTTTGGCCAGGTGTATAAACAGAGTCCAAATGTTGTTTGGTGGAACCAGCAGAAGAGCCCAGTGTAAAATACATCTATTTGCCTATGGTGTACAATAGGCCTGGGGAATCCCACAGCCACATGTTTTTGGACTCCCAATTCCCATCTGACCCAGCATAGTCAACAGTCAGGGATGATGGGAGTGTAGTCCAATAAGATCTGGAGGGCCACAGGTTCCCCATGCAAGAAAGAAAGAAAAAATAGGTGAAGAAATGACCGCCTAACTACAACAAAAGCTAACCAAACTTTCCCCCATCTCATTTGTAGTAAAGATCAGGTCAAGGTTTGGCGTGATTTCAAATAATTCATGAACATCCTGGGAATCAAATAAAGTCCTCTAGTCCAACCCCTGCCAAAACAGAAAATCTGCTGCTACAGCATCCCTGATCAGTGACGATCCAAAAGTGTTACATTGAAAGAGTTACACTGAGTCTGCTGATATCTCCCTCTTGTTGGTGTGGTTTTGGCTACATTATCAAAGGCACTTGGAACAGGTATTTGTAAACAGATGGGCCGATAGAACCCCCATATGTTCAGAGGCAGTGGGTCACAAAACACCAGTTTCTGGGGAATAAAAATAGGAGAGGACTATTGCTTTCAAGTTGGATTACCCAGAACTAGCAGAGCCTTCAGCATGTGCTTCCAGGAAGCAGTGATGAACAGAGTATCATTAAGCACAGTCAGCATATGGATAGGAAATAAGAGTTATTTTAATTGTTTATCTATTTTATTTTATTATATATATATACACAGATACTGTTGCAATCTGCTTTGTTATTGTTATTTTTTATGATATAGCAGTATCATTTTTTTATTTTGTAAATAAATAAAACAAAGCTAAGAAGAGAGAACAGGAGACCAAATATTGGCAAATGGTTGACAGGCCAGACAGAGAAGGCAGGAAGACTGAAGCCCTAAAGTCAGAGTCACCTCTAAATCCTCTGAGCTTTCCCCATGCATGTGAGCTGGACTTCTGCAATGGACCTCTGCCTGCTCTACTCACCCTGGCTCCTTATGGAATTTAGAATCCATCATGATCAGGGTTCTAAATTGTGCAGGAAGCCAACACGAGAAGAATAAATTCCCCGCTGGGCGAGTTCATACCAAACACAAAGAGAATTGACTGGGTAAGCCACTGGGAACAGGAAAGAGGGGAGCAAGGCCACCAACGCACACCCTTGTTCTCCCCCTTGCACAGCTGGAAACAAGCAATGGGGGAATAACCAAGTAGTGCTCATGTCTACTTTTAATTTTCTTTTCTCTAAGCTAAACATAAGGGGATGTGGGTGGCGTTGTGGGTTAAACCACAGAGCCTAGGACTTGCCGATCAGAAGGTCGGCAGTTCGAATCCCCGCGACGGGGGGAGCTCCCATTGCTCGGTCCCAGCTCCTGCCCACCTAGCAGTTCGAAAGCACATCAAAGTGCAAGTAGATAAATAGCTACCACTCCGGTGGGCAAGTAAACGGCATTTCTGTGTGCTGCTCTGGTTCGCCAGAAGTGGCTTTGTCATGCTGGCCACATGACCCGGAAGCTGTCTGCGGACAAACGCCGGCTCCCTTGGCCTATAAAGTGAGATGAGCGCACAACCCCAGAGTCGGTCACAACTGGACCTAATGGTCAGGGGTACCTTTACCTTTAGGCTAAACATACTCACAGCTATTTCAACTATTCTACATAAGATTTGGTTTCCAAACTCCTGATGGGAGTTGTAGTCCAAAACCTCTGAAGAGCACCACATTGGCTAGCTCCAGTAACGGCATTGTCAACAGGAGCATCAGTCCTCCAGGCTCCAATATCACTTAGAATGGTGAAGCCATATATTGAATAAGACAAAACATGGGCTGCACCATGTCACATTGACATATTGCTTGTTGTGCATACTGAAAGGTGGCTATCTGGCCCGATGTTTACTTTGATTCTAGTTTATGCTTACAAGCATGATAAAACCGCAGGAAATCCTTTAAATGTTTTTCTTTTTCTTTTTTAATATAACTGTATCTTTGGATTGTGGCAAAGCAAGTACAGGCATACCTTGGAGATATTGCGGGTTCGGTTCCAGACCACCGCAATGTATATGCAGTGATGCCAGAAATAAGAGTAGTGACAGATTTAATGCTGAAGTGATATTTGTCTCCTCAGGTCAGAGAGTGGCAAGCACTGTCTTTAGAAATCTCTTAGAGCATAGCTTAGATTATAATGTCATGCTAGATGCAACTGTCAAAATGGCTTTATTTTATTGAGCCCTCTGGAATTCTGCTCAGCGCTCCCTATGAAGGAATATGCAATGATCATTTCGATATCTGTGTTGGTTAGCTGCACAGAACTTCTGTTGTTCTCTGGGATTCCCTAGAACAGAGCTTTGCAAACTGTGTGTCATGACACGTTAGTGTGTCAGCTGCAGTGTGAAGGTGTGTCATGCAAATGCTCCTCCCAGGGCTAGAAAGGGGTTAGTTTAACCTCCAGTTTGCTAGTAAAACTGAATTACTGCATCATGAAATGATGCGTGTCTAAGAAATGTATCACCAGCAATGTGGACGCCCACTCAAAATTGTTTCTTGGGTTTCATGTACACACTGCTGCTGATTATAAAGAAAATAGAACATGTGGGGTTTTTAATCAACACCATTACATGCAAAATTTAATCTCCCACCTGCATGATGAAACAGATTTTAACTGATCCTATACTGCTGCATGTTAAACATTGAATCAAATAGAGAGAGAGAGAGAAATATCAAGCATTATTGCTTTGCTATTTTTCAAGAAGTTTCCTGAACATTAAGTGCATAACTTTTGACACAAAACTATCAAGAAGTACCCTATGATCAATTTAGAAACAAGTTCTAAAATTCATGAAATATTTCAAAGCTTACAAACATCTTTTACTAGTTCTCCATTAGGAAAAAACAAGAAAGGTGTGCTATTTTGAAAACTGGATGTCTGATGCATCTGGTAATGTTGGCAAAGCAGTCCTTATAACAACTTAACGTCTGTAGAATAATTTTTTGACCTGTACTGCCTCTTTTATAACAATGGCCCCATCTGCATGTAATGCTAAGCCAAGTTATGACTTTTAGAGTGAACAAGCAAATATATGAGTTCCCGGGGGTGGAGAAGAGATCATGACTGCTTTGCTTTTCTCACAGTCCTGCTGCTGTAAACTAAGCTATTGTTTGGCTTAATGTTGCATCTCAAACTGGCTTCCCGCTCTATCTCCCCCAGAGCAGAACAACAAGCAGCAAGCCATGGAACAAACCTTGGCTACAGCTTGTGCTTTGTGAGGAACAAAATAAACCGCAAGCCTATACAGTGGTACCTCGGGTTAAGAACTTAATTCATTCTGGAGGTCTGTTCTTAACCTGAAACTGTTCTTAAACTGAAGCACCACTTTAGCTAATGGGGCCTCCCGCTGCCACTGCGTGATTTCTGTTCTTATCCTGAAGCAAAGTTCTTAACCCGAGGTACTATCTCTGGGTTAGCAGAGTCTGTAACCTGAAGCATCTGTAACCTGAGGTACCACTGTATTCAGTCGTAACACCAACCAAACCATGACTTAGCTCACAACAGCAGGACTCTCATTCATGCCACTGGGAGTACAGGATGCTGGAATAGATGGGCCTCTTATATCTAATCCACTTCTTAAAGTAATCTAAGCCACTGGCCATAACCACATTTTGCCTGTTAAACCGTCTATTAATAGTGCACACCACGCTATTAAGGACTATAAGCATTCCTTTGCTTTTGCCTTTTGGCTCTGCAGGTCTAAGGCCTGTTCTAACAGCCTTGCAGGGACCGTGTAGATAAAGGCAAGCAACAATGGTTCAGTGAAATGCAAGAGATAAGCACACATTGCCTTTGTCTGTGGAATGTTAGAAACAATTCCCTCGAATATGTCATTTCTGGCCTTTCCAAAGGGTTGGGGGTGGGGAAACACTGTGAAGGAACCTACAATGGCTTTTGACCAAAAAAACAAGAGCTAATTGGCAACAGTCACACAGAGGAAAAGAAAAGCAGAAACAAAGCATGTTACTTATCATATAATTAGAGATAGCTCTGAACTATGAAATGCTCTTTTTAAATGTTATCTGAGGGCAGAAATTGTGTAACGTGAAGGCTTCACAGAAGCTCCTCTTCCCTATAAACTCCTTAAGTCTGCTTATACAAAACAACAGCAACCCAGACCTTTGGTCCACAAAACCTTTCAATAGATTGGTGGCGATTAAAATAACAAAACAAAACAGCGATGCAATTTGTACACAGAAAATGTAGTATTATTGTCACGTGGGTTTTGTTTGCAACACAGTTATGCAACTTGATTTAAAAAGCACCGAACTGGTTACTGCAATAATTGAAATGAAATGCTACTGATCTGGAAGGACGGGCGCATGGCAAAATGTCATTAAAGTAAATGTCATAAAAAGTTGCTTTTGATAACACTCCTGTTAAAGGGTAGGGGATAGGTAATAAACGGCTTTTCATTCTTTAACCATCTACCTGTCTTTATTTCATACTGTGAACCAAATTTCTTCAAAGAGTAATGGTTCCCTTGTTGCCTTCGGTACGTTTGCCTGACCAATATGTGTATTAAACATATTGAGCATTCATTTCTTAATTAAGTGTCAACAGTCTTTTCACATATCAAGTTGTTCTTTAGACGTGTGTGTATGTGTGTGCGCGCGTGCGTGCATGTTGTGGCTTCAGAAAAATGAGCGTCGTGACAGGCGTTACAGTGGACTGCTGTGATATCATATGCTTATTTATTCAGCCCAGGGCAGATAGAAAATGTGCCCCCTTTACACACAGCTTGCAATATCAAGGAGCTATTTAGGGGATTTGGTGGGTGCGAAAGGGGTTGAAACAGGCAATAAACACAGTGTTTCTGCAGTGACACTCCCAAGTCTTCTGGTGGCTACCAGTTTTTTCTCCCATTATTTATCTAGAATGAGAGGCTGAAATATTGACCTCTGTGGTCTAAACCACTGAGCCTCTTGGGCTTGCCGACTGGAAGGTTGGTGGTTCAAATCCCCACAATGGAGTGAGCTCCTGTTGCTTTGTCCTAGCTCCTGTGGGCAGCGATTCCCAGCAGCTGAATACCAGTTGCTGGCAATCGCAGGTGGGAAGGATGCACTTATGCTCAGGTTCTGCTTGCAGCCTCCCCAAGGGCATCTGGTTGGCCACTGTGATAACAGGATGCTTGACTAGGTGGGTCCCTTGGCCTGATCCAACAAGGCTCTTTTGATGTTCTGACTGGCTTCAGAACAACACTTTGACCCGGTTTGCACACAATGCCAAGCCAAACCCATGGCTAAGCATGAATGCATGAGTGTGTGAGTACTCGCAGCAAAGACTGTGGCTGCTTCACATCGCCTCCAGCTGTGGTACTCCCATGCTAGCTGGAGCTAAGTCATGGTTTGGCTTAGTGTTACATTCCAAACCAAGTCTCATGATTTGTCTCCATCAGACAGACCACAAGTGGCAAGCCGAGAATGGATGGCAGGGCTCCAGGTATGGTGCTTGCTCTGCTGTTCTCTCAAGAACTACAGCTGCCTGCACCCTAAAAGCTGCAATTCGACAGGTTGATCCTGGTCTTCACTCCCGGTTTGGAGGGTTTGCACAATCTACAGTTTGAGATGGCTTGATTAATCAAACTATGGCTTGATTAAATCAGGCAGGAAGCTGCAAATGGGGGAAGCGGGAACATGCAAGCAGATGGCTAGCTCCTGATCCGCCAACACATGATTTCAAGGATCAAAAATGTTATGCCTGAACCATTCCAGTGTTGCATCTCCACCAGATTCTACTGGAGATAATTCTTAGTCTTGTGTACATACTTTGAAACTGTGGGCTATCAGCCTATTTGCTCTCAAGAAGACACCAGCTTTCAGAAAACGCTTCTATCCAAGCAAATCCAGCCTCTACTGGGGTGATTTCCCCCCTCCAGAGTTTGGCATTAGTTTTCTCTTTACTCTCTGGAAAGTATTATACTCCAGGCTCCAATATTTCTCTCCTTTTAACTGCATATCTAACAGTGCCTGAACCATATGCAGAATTAAATGCTCTCCTCAGCCATGAGATTTTAAAAACTAATTTAAACCTAAGTATATTGAAGGCTATTGCAGCCTTATGATTCTAGCCTTCTAGTATTCAGCAGCTTGCAGAACAGCAGCTCTTTCGTTTAAAGTGCAGTTCAGGGTGCCATTTAGTATGTCTTAGGAATTTATTTCCTCCCGCAAGTGTGATCAGTGTTGGAATATGCTGTTCACTAGCTACACTTTTTGCTTGGTGGGTGGGAATTTGTAGTACCACCCAAACTTCACTGAAGAGCAGATTCCCTGCACTTCAGAGGCTATGGGAGAAATAAATCTTCCATAGAAAGATATGAAATAGTGTGACTGATTTTTTTTATTGCCATGCAAAACAATGGAATAAGACCTATCAGTAGAAGATCTGGGAGCAGCTTTAATGGTATGTGAAAGTAAAGGGCTGTAAAATCAGTGTTAGAGCACATGCTTTGCATTCAGAAGGGCTCAATCCAGGGTTCAATCCATAGCATCCTCAGAGAGGGCCTGACTGAAGTCCTGGAGATCTGCTATCCGTCAGTGTAAATAACGTTGAGCTAGATGGACCAATGTTTAAGCAAACTTTCTATATTCTGCTCTCTCCCTCTGCCTGAATATACTAAGGGCTAGCTTCCTTGAATCTTGCAATGGGCCTGTCTTCCTCAAACCTGCAAAAGTGAATGCCCTTAGATTACAAAGGATTGTATGGTGCAGTCATACATTTGCCTAAACCAGTGTTTCCCAAACTTGGTTCCCTGGTTGTTTTTGGACTACAGTTCCCATCATCCCTAGCTGGCAGGACCCGTGAGCTAGGGATGATGGGAGTTGTAGTCCAAAAACAACCGGAGAGCCAAGTTTTTATAACTGTAATGGAAGGTTGCAGGCCTTCAGCACCAGACTCAACAGCCTGAAATAGGATATTTAGGCTCTGAGGCTGTAGCGTATCCTGTTGAGAGTATACCTGGGATGATGGGTGCTAAAGCCTCAGGGCCTTCTTCAGATATAGGAGAGAACAACATTTATAACATCACCCTTTGCAATAGACAAGTAGCATGAAGCCTTTGGAATGGCCCAACCTAGTACAGACATTCGGAACTTGGCTTACTACTTTTACCTAGTCAATACTTTCTGTTGCTGCACATCAGGCTACAGCTTATCCAAAGTATCCAGCTCAAGGCATTAATCCTAAGGACCCTGAGTTAGAAGGTATGGGAAAGCAGTGCAAAACCTGGGGCATTCCAGATCCCATAGAAGCCAACTCCTGCCAAACCCAGGCAGCATGGCCAGTGGGCAGGGATGATGGTTCTTGGAGTCTAACAACTTCTAGAGGGCCACTGGTTTCTTATTCCTGGTCTAGGTTCAGGTGAAAGCCAGTCTTTGCCCTGAGCTAGTCCCTAACATCCATCAGAATGGAACCTGCTGGCTGGGATGGTTCATATTGCCTGGTGAATGTGCCTGAGCACTCCTGGATTCTAGGTAATTTCAGGAGGCGAAGCCCTTTCTTCTTTAACCAGTGCTGGATGACTACTCTATTCATATTGCTCCTCAGGGCTTTCCAAAGCTGCTGTTCTTCCATCATCCCAATCTTTCCCCCATATGCCAAGCTGTTTGCTCATTCTTGCAGGAGATTATCTGGAATAAATGCGGCAGGAAATGTATCATTTATAGCACATCATGAAGTCTGTTTCAGCAGAACTTGCACACGCCAGCTTCATAGAAACGTAATTTTAAAACATTCCTGTCATACCAGCCGTTTGAAGACTTCAGATCTTGCTTTAAAGTACATTAGAAATCAGAAAGGTTTTGAGTGATGGGCATAGGAAAGTATCACCCAATGAAGTAATATATCTCCTAAAGTGATATGATAGGAGGTGCTCCCTTTCGTTATTGTAGGAAAAACAACTCCTATCAAAGACCCCCCAAAAAGTACTTGCAGCTGATCCATTATAAGCAGTGTCATCAAAGTCAACCTTTCTAGCCAGTGGGATTAATTCAACATGCCAAAAGTCTCAAACAGAAAACCCCAAAATTTTAGTTATTCAGGCCTTGAGCAGCAGGTCTCGAATATATTATATAATATTCAATAATTCATTTTGCATCAAGGAATCTGCTTGAAAGAACTTTGCACATGTATACACTCAGCTCCAGGGAGGTTCAGTGTTAAATTATTCCCTAACAATTGGAAGGAGTGAATACCGGGCTTGAGTTCTAAAGCAAATTCACAACCAATAGAGAGAGACAGACAAAAGGGTACGGGTGGGGAAGAGTTATGGCAGAACAGCATATCAGTGATATCACTCATTCAAAACCCATGCAGTGTTTTTAAAAAGCATGGGAAACTAAAGTAAGAAATCAAATTCTCTTTTTTTAAAAAAAAATTGGTTGGTAATGAATATCAGGTCACTGAGCAAAAATGCCTCAAGATCCTTACTACAGGACATACAATGTTGGCAATCAAGGTCTAGCCATCAATATCCTCTGCCCATACCTAGGAGAAGCTCCTATGGCAAAACTAGGCTCTAAGAACGCATTGCCAGAGTGGGGAGTGATGTTCAATCACCAGCAGCTTGTCCTCCATCCTAAGTGCTGTTAGAGCATCCCCAAACTGCTAAAGGTCCAGGGGGATTGGCGGAAGAGGAGTAGAGCAATCCACCCATCTCCTCCAGCCTGCTCACTCAACTGCATGGCATTGTCCCCTATGGCAACCAGGTGAGTTTTCTAAATCCACTTCTGTGCCAATGACAAACAAATATAAGGCTACTGGGCTTGCTGGCAGGTCACTTCAGAAAGGCGGCCTTTTCCTCAAAACAGCCTTCATCAAAGGCTGTGAGCAGCCATGGATGTCAAACTACGCATATTGGATTTTTTTACATTTTATTTATTCAGTATGCAGTCACTGAACCAGTTCTGCTTCCTTCTATATGTTTTGGAACAGAACAAGAGCATTTATGGTTTTATACCTCCAGCAGTAAGGAAAACTGCTGCCATTGCAGTTTTACAATTAAATCAAGAATGATTTAACAAGTTTCCTTGAACTGACATATGACATATTAACAAAAAAGGTATATACAACTTGTCCCTTACCGGTTAACTGTAAAAGAAAGAAGTGATGGTGCAAATGGAGCACCACATCTCATTTTGTAATGAGCCAAATATGTTAGTCATCAATAAATGTTTATTATTTAGGCAGCAATACTATACTCCTTTTAGAGGATGCTCCTTTGAATTTGAGGCTGACTTCTGAGTGGACATATATAGGATACTATTATTATTACTATTGCCATAAGTATTAATTATTATTAACATTTATAGTGCCCTTACTCTCTGGAGATCTCAAAGCAGTTAACAGTAGATAAAGATACACACACACACACACACACACACACATATATATATATGTACAACAAATACAGTAAAAGTGATGACAAGTGATTTGCACTGAGAAACAGAAAAGCAAAAAACAAAAAACAAAAACCAAACAGTATCCATATCCATAAACTCAATATCAATATAAAGTTAGAGGCCATTACAAGACAACATAATTTAAAATCCCAACCAACATAAAACACATTGTTTTTTACACAAACAAGCCTCATACAAAGAATAACCTGCCAGGCACACACATGTAAGATACTCTCCCCATTTCTGAAGTATCAATGGCCTCATGCCCCCAGCCACTGGACCATCCTATACACCCATCTTGCACCAGTTCTATACCAGAGCAGCCTGTCACCTTTTAAGGGTATAAAACTACGGCCATCCAATTACGTAATCGTGGCATATGCGAATTGCCCAGCAAATGTATGGAAGTGTAATGTGTCCAATGTCTGTGGCCAGTGGACAAATAACCCTGTTTTACTATACTGAGTGTGGGAATTGTACCACATCACAAGCAAGAGAAAATCTCCACGGTTCTCTAAGGACAACTGTTGTCAGTTTAGTATTACAGGCTAATGAACACAACAGAGATGCCAAAAGCTATTATTCAGCACAAGTGGGGAAGGGAAAAGTTGTGTGACGGCAAAGAGAAAAAGAAAAAACACTAACAAGAAAAACGAACGCTTCTGAAGTGACTTGGCCTCTTCGATTTAAAGGTTTTATTCTAAGGAAGAATGGTTAAACCAGTCAGAAGTGTTAACGGCATATAGAGCAAAATGCCAAATTGAATTCAGCACAGTGCTTGCCAAGAGGCTTTCATCCTGCTCTGCTCTGTGCAGAGAAGCCCTAGAACTGTTACCCTTTCAAAAAGGAGCAGTAAAAGGCAGACGCAGGGAAATGTTTAAAGCTACTTGTATATTTTTAGATCAGACATAAAGAAGAATAAGGGTTGCTTCTATTGTATCATCTCCACAGAGGTGATCCAGAATAATGTGTATTGGAGGGGTGGGGGAGCTGCAGTTGGATAGAGATACTGTTAGATATAATGCACTTTACAGGACAATGTCCTCTCTAGGCAGTTTACAAACATGTTAATGTACAATCCAAAATTCCAGACCCTCCAAGTGTCTCTATTTTCCAGGGACAGTCCCAGATTTACAGAGGTCGTCTCAGTTTCTGATTTGATCCTGGAATGTTCCACTTTTCCTTAGGACGTCCCTATTTTTATTGGATAAATGTGGGGAGGGCATGGAGCTATCTGATCTCTGAGTCAACTGAAAGCAGCCCTGTATAGGGATTTTTAAAAAAGTTTTATGTTTTTATATGTTTTTATATATGTTGGAAGCTGTCCAGAGTGGCTGGGACAACTCAGTCCAATGTGTGGGGTATAAATAGTAAAATTATCATTATGGAATAGGACGTCCCTATTTTCATCAGAGAAATGTTGGAGGATATGAAGTTCCCCACGCCTCTGGGGTTCAGTTAGCCTTTAATAGGCCTGAAATGTGAGACACAGAGGGGAAGGAAGCAAGTTAAACAGTGCAGAAAGAAGTGCCTGAGGTCATCATACATAAGGCATAACCTCTCTTAAGCATTTGCACAAAAAAACTAAGGACGTCCCTATTCTTCATTCATTTTAAAAGCTGTAATCCCTTGCTATCTGCTGTACCTATCAAGTCACTACCACTTTTACTGAGAATGAAGATATACATGGAATTAAACCAGGAGGTGTGGAATATAAAATATCTCTATATGCCTAAGGCATGGCATTAATGATGAACCTTAAAAGAACTAGCATTTTCACAGCTTGTAGGCTACTGAGACACCCTGTTCTGACATCCTTGAACACTCGACAATCAAGTGACCTCTCTGCCTGCCTTGGCCATCGTTGTCCAGGTGCTGGACCTGCTCTAACATCACAAGTGGCTGGAGAGGGCAGAGGTGCCACGTCCTCCCTGACTGCCATTGGCTTAGTTGCTCTGACATCACAAGGCTGCTGGGTGGTCTGGGACTGGACAGCGGAACATTGAAGAGGACTTGAGAGACCTTCACATTTGGAAGACCTTCACCCTTACAAACCATGGGCAGCATTAGTCATTTCATTCTGAAGTATTTATTGGGGAGGGGCAGTCCTGTTTAAATTAAGGAGGTTTGATTTATGGATTCAATACTTAGAAGTGGCATTCCAATGAACCTAAAGCCAGACTGTTTTGCATAATTACATGTGTTTATATTTTTAATACTAACAGGTGTCAACAACAAAAGACACATATCTTGCATTCTGTAGATAGTAATACATATAGATCTCACACCTCAACACGTACTATAGGCCACAGAACTTTTTTTTTTCAGCACCTTTGAAATCAAGACACCTAGCTATTTAAAATAAGCCATTTGGAGGGACAAATTAGATATGTGCTGCAATTGTTTTTGAGACTCCCAGGACATGTTTAAGCATACTAGCTGGGATTTGGAATAATTTATTTCCAAAGCTGAAACCTGCTTGTATTTCAACAGCACCTTTGAAGCTCAGAAATTCTCTCCTATGGTTCCAATAAATCATCAAAATACCTTCCACAAATTGCCAATGTGTTGCCAGCTTCCCATGCAGGTCCCTGACTAACCCTGTACTCCCTAAAAGCAAAATTGCAAAATTGAAAATCTAAGAATAAAACTTTGAAGATTAACCAAAACTTCGTCTTTCAGGAGAGAAATCCCAGATTTGGATCCCCCCACAATAGACATTAACATCTCCCTTCACCCTGAAAAAATAGTGCTTGGGCAAAGCCATTGACGAGTCCAGATCTAGAGGGGGACCATCTCCAAATCCCTACCTAATAGACAAAACTGCAAAATTAACCTAAGAAAGTTCTTTGAAATTACTTCAGCTAATAGATGCTGCAGCAATGTCCCTTGTTAACATAGAGTTGGATAAAACCAACCGTCTTACTAGTCAGCTGCACAGCTCTAATCCATTGCAACCTCTGGATCTCCTGACTGTTGAGAAACCTAATTTCTAGCAAGCACTGTTTAAGTCTACTTCAACATTTTTATTCTTTCTCTTCCATGCTGTGCACTCCTTTGGGTAGCTGATTCTCCTCTTCTCCTTCCTCAGGTCCCCTCCCACAGTTTCTCTAGGTTAAGTTCAGTCAACAGCACATCGAGAGCCAGTGTGGTGTAGTGGTTAAGAGCGGTAGTCTCATAATCTGGGGAACTGGGTTCGCGTCTCCGCTCCTCCACATGCAGCTGCTGGGTGACCTTGAGCTAGTCACACTTCTTTGAAGTCTCTCAGCCCCACTCACCTCAAAGAGTGTTTGTTGTGGGGGAGGAAGGGAAAGGAGAATGTTAGCCACTTTGAAACTCCTTAAAGGGAGTGAAAGGTGGGATATCAAATCCAAACTCTTCTTCTTCATCATCATCAATTAAACACTTCAGTGCAGTTGACAGGACCTGCCCTCTGTGTCAGAGCGCAAGAGACAGCCCAAACAATATGCAACTTTTGCATACAGAGCATGCCAAGACACAGATTAAAAGTGTTTTTTCCTCTGTAAGGTCTCTAGGCTCAGGTCTTGAAAGTTATATAACACCTTGCCCTTATGCTCCAAAACTTTAATGCCATCCAGGGCCCTGAAAACTTCTTCTCTTGTTGGGAATCTTACAAAATGCAAATTATTATGTCCCCGGACAGGACAGACCCTTGAGGCGCAAGACCCATAAGCCTGCTCCATATCTCTTGAAATTTGGACCTCCAGGCATTTCTCATTGATCCAAGTCATAAAGTAAGTCCCTTTCCCCATCAGCTTCCTTAAGACACCACAGCCAAATGTTCAAACAATCATCTCTGTTCCCTGGGCTTTTGACCTTCATTGGAAAATTTCTGGCCACTACAGTTATGAGATCTAACTTGATTTGGTGTTTTGAGCTGAGCTTCTTTAGTGCATTTGCTGTAAATGTAATGTTTGTCCATTTAAAGACCAAGACATCTAAACCTTCCTTCAAAAGGTTGACGCATTACTGCCCAGTCACTTACTAAATCCTACGGTGACGTCCTTGCTGGCTGACATGGCTTTGGCAGTCTTTGCACTCCATAATGCAGTGGGGAGGAATCCCAGGCCTGTGTGCCTAATTAGGCCTGCAAGTCTATTTGATATGAACCATGCTCATCTTTCCTGCACCTGATGCTACCACACTGCACTGTTTAAGACTCCAGAGCCACTGCTCAGTGCAGGTATGACAAAGAAGGTTTGGTGCATGTTAGCAAGTCCTACCAGTGCGATCCTTGCCAACTACAGTAAGATCATTGCAACGAGTGCAATAATAGCAAGCAGAGTTAGCTCCAGTTTTGAGAGGACCCAGAGAAAAGTGCCCCCTCTTCCGATTCTTGGACTCTTACCTAGTAGCGTGCAGCAGCAGTGTTCCATGTAGTGTTCATTGGCTGGGTCTAGCCATCCTCTAAATTTCCCCTCATTTTCCTGACATAGCATCACTCTGGATATTGTGAGAAATATAAATGGTGGCAAGACCCAGTTACTAGGCACAGCCTGGAGTCCCAGGCACATTTTGTTTTGTTTTAAAAAATGGGGGATCCCAAAGCAGGCATTGGTGGTGGGGCCCAATGGAGCCCCGGGAAGAGCCCAAGGATGCTGGGTGCTATTACCAGCCCTGGTTGCTAGGAGTGTGGGTGTCTCAAAGTGATGAGGCGGGTTAGGAGGATGAAACAAACTAGCACTGCACAATGAATCAGGTTTCAGTGGCCACACCAGAAATGGTAACATCTGCCCAATTAATACAGAAATAGAAAAACACGAAGAAAGTTCTTACAGGATAAGAATTTCCTTGCAGTAGAAGTGCAAGACCAGGGTCTTACTCATTTTCTCTTATGAAGGTATTGGGTTGGATCCTTAGTCTAAGCAAGGGTGCTGGAAAGGAACCCTCTTCATGATTAAATTATCAGGATACCCCAGTAAAGGGGTCCGGGGGAAGGTTTCTTTCCAAATCCCCAGAAGGGGGCTAATGGGCATAGAGCTCCCCAAATGGCATCCAGGAGGGATTGCCCTATATGATATGCCTCATGGGGGAAATCCTTAACCAAGGACCAACCCTGATGAAGTAATCAGCCAGCAGTAAAGAATCCTGGTTGATTCGGGATACATAGCCAATGCCTATACCAAAGCCTACTGACTTCTGTAATCAATAAGGTTGTGGCCAAATTGATCCCAAGATGTGATGATGTCATGTTTTACTGCTTCCGACACCTCAGCCTCACTGTGCATCCAGTTATCTGGCAAGCACTGCTTCTGGAACTGACAACACTATCAAGAAGAACATGGGACAGGACCCAAAACTTAAAATTCTAAAGAAGGTTAAATCTGAAAAGAAGGAAATCCGTATCACTATCCATGAATATGAGGAACGCAGTCTAAACCACAGAGCCTAGGGCTTGCTGATCAGAAGGTCGGTGGTTCGAATCCCCGCAACGGGGTGAGCTCCCATTGTTCAGTCCCAGCTCCTGCCCACCTAGCAGTTCAAAAGCATGTCAAAGTGCAAGTAGATAAATAGCTACTGCTCCGGCGGGAAGGTAAATGGCCTTCCGTGCACTGCTCTGGTTCGCCAGAAGCGGCTTAGTCATGCTGGCCACATGACCTATTTATCTACTTGCACTTTGACGTGCTTTTGAACTGCTAGGTTGGCAGGAGCTGGGACCAAACAATGGGGCTCACCCCATCGTGGGGATTTGAACCACCAACCTTCTGACTGACAAGCCCTAGGCTCTGTGGTTTAGACCACAGCGCCTTTATCCATGAATATAAAAAGGGTTATCCATTGTAGGCAGGTTATGTAGAAAATTGCTAGAGCTGCAGACACAAAAGCAATATGTGAGAGCCACGAAAATGCTTTCCGAGACTGACTTCTAAGGTCTTTCTCAGAATAAACCTTTTCACAAGCTCTTCCTATGTTATCTCTTTATAGGGTAACTCGCAGGTGCATCTCTGCAATATATTAATCACACACACACACATAAATGGGCGGGAAGGCTAAAGAAACACTATGCAAGATAAGTATTTTATTGATCGTGCACACATGCAATGTTTCTCTGAAATATTATTCTTGGCTTTGTTTTATGTGAAATGTCAGATGAGCACGTCTGATTGTGGGTTACGTTTATGGTGATTTGTTGAGATTGCAGTAGCCTGGGTCCCTAGTCAATAAACTCAGCCAAACAAAAATGTTCCATGGAATACTGTTGTGCAGTGTACGTTACAGGAAGCAGGCACACCAGCAGAGCAAATCCACTGGTCCTGCCAGTGACCTCACACAGCAAGTAATCTTGCTGACACCCTGTCCCACCCCCTGCCCCCCTTGCTAAGTGCAGGTCAAGAGGATGGCTCTGTAGCACAGCCCCACTATAATCTTTTTGGTTTGATTTTTTAATACTGGTTTTAATGTATGTATGTGTGTGTGTTTGTCTGTTTGTTTAAAATATTGTAAGTCACTTTATGTTGCCATGGCAAAAAGCAACTGATAAATTTTTTATTATTATTATTATTATTATTATTATTATTATTATTATTATTATTCAGCCATTCCTGTTTCGTATATATCTATGGGTAAAATGTCAGGATAGGTCATACAAATACGTACTGCTATCACCTGAACAGCTTTCCCTTACTAATGTTTACTAAGCATTCATTAATAAATTCTCCCTGCTTAGTCACATAGGCTACAATCCTGCACACTGAAATAGTGGGTTTTCAGCCGCCAAGCTGAGTACAGGATTGCAGCCCAAAGCTGTCAACTGGCTCCTGCTTCCAATATCACAATTTAGCTACATTAGCCTAGCCATCTTAGTACAAAACAACAAGGGGGAAATCTCTGAGGTGGGAGATAAATGAGGCTTCAAACACAGGTTTATAAAATTCCACATCTGAAATTGTCAAGAACTACCAGCAGAAAATTCTCATCATTTCCATGGAGAGAAGGAGAGATATAAAATATGTCTGTATTGTCATTTGCACTTGGAGTGACTGCCGGGAGAACTGAAGGTTGTTATTAATAAGGATCCCTGCTGCTGCTTCAGTCGATGATTTATCACTTCCCCATCTAAATGGGAGGAGGTCAGATTGGAGAGGAGAAATTATTCATTCAAGATGGCATTTCTCCTTCCACAGCCGACACCTTGGAAAAAAAATTGTAATTCATACCTAATTAGTGATCGACCATAGTTGTGTTTATGATGCTGTTCATTCAGGTGCACAATAAAACTGCTGCTTTCAAACACAGTTCCTACAGTGCTGTGACTATTAGGCACAAAATGTATCTGTGTAATTAGCAATCATGATCCTCCTTGCTTCACATTGCTGACCCCACTGGGGCAGCATTCGGTACTCATACCTAGCCTTACACCATTGTAAAGGATTGTGAGGTTTTGCTTTTTAAAATACAACACAAGAGATAAGCATATTTTTAGTCTTGATTTAAAGTAGAGCTGTGGCAGCATCTCTTTCCCCTTTCTGCTCAGCTAATGAGTCTGAAGCCTTCGTAAAATTTTACAAATTCCACCTATTATGTGGTGCTATCCAGATTTTGAATGAAGTGGCTGCAAACAACATGTATAACTGAGGAATGCAAAAAGCAATTCCCAGAGGTCATTTTTAGAAGTGGCAGATTGTCAAATGCAAAAGTGAATGCACACTGAATTTTTGTGAATTCCCACCCACCACCACACTTGCATGTATAGAATGAGCTCCAGGGTGCTCATTGCAGGTTCCTAGAGATCAGAGTGCATCTGCTTTGATATCCCCCAGTTGTTTTGCTGCTGCATCATACTGGGCTACGCCATGGTTTGACTTCGTGTGTCGTCTGAACCCGAGCTCATTGTTTTGCTCTTCCCAGGCTAACCACAAGCTGTAGCCAAGGTGTGGCTTGTTTGTTTGTCTAGGAGAGCTAAATCACATAGCCAGGTTTGGATTACACCCTAAGCCAAACCATAGTTTAGTTCAGTTCAGCAGCAAAATGACCAGGGAGGAGCGAGGCACACCTCCCAGAGCCCATACTCATGCATGTTTTCTATAAGCCATGGCTTGGCTCAGCATGGTGTATAAACCAGGCCACTGGGTATGTACAAATTTTCAGCCTTAGCTGATACAAAACCATGTGGTATTTTAAAAGATAAAGTTGAGGAAAGAAATGAATGAAGACTAATTGCTTAGGGATCTGAGAGGCTAATATCCATAGTTTACTGTAATTTGAGGTGGGACATGTATTTGAGTTCGAGTAACACTGCTTAGGAAAGTAGCTCCAGGTTTTAGCTATGAAGAGGATCGGAAGGGAGATTAGGAAGGCACACTGAGGGAATAAAAGAAAGAAATTTCATTGTTCTTGCCTCCATACACAAACACGTTAGGCTTGTATATTTAAGCTTGTATTATCTATCTGCTCTGCAAAGCTCACATCTAATCCAGGCTTTGTTGTAAACCAGTCTTCAGGTGTATTGATAACTCAACTTGAATAGAAAACAAGTAGCGACAGAGGATCAAATATTTAGTTTTAGAATAAGGTAAAATGAATCAGACTGAGGTTAAAGAGATGGTACAGACAATGTGACAACGCAAGACAATGCAAGCCCTCTGGGCTGCCGCTCAGAGAGGAAGACAGCAAGGTTTTCTCTTTGCTAAGGAAAGAAGTAGTATATGGTGGGGAAATGGGTAAGCACAATATTTTGGTTAATTCAGCAACTTTTACAAATTTGAGTCTGTAATGAAATCTTTATCTAGTCCACACATTTGCATAAACCATAGGAG
The DNA here is from genome assembly GCF_965112155.1 of Podarcis liolepis. Lineage (NCBI taxonomy): Eukaryota > Metazoa > Chordata > Lepidosauria > Squamata > Lacertidae > Podarcis > Podarcis liolepis. The sequence goes on from NC_139563.1 coordinate 31,017,483, forward strand.
CTTGTATTTATCAGAAAATTATTTAGCTCTACTGTACAGGCAATGAGATAAGCTGTAAAGCTCAGGCTGCCAGACTATTTTATAAAATGGAATTCCTGTACTCAATTTGTGTATTACATTTTTTTTATCCTCATATTTCTTCCAGTGAGCTCAGGACAATGTATGTGGTTCCCAACAACAACCCTGTGAGGTACAAAGTGAATGGCCCAAGGCCCAAGGCTTAAGCAGGGATTTCAGCTGGAAATGCTGCCATTTAATGCTTTTTAGCCTTCCCTGTGCACAGAAGGCAAAAGTGATGAAATGGGCTGTGAGCTCAAATGCTCCTTTTGCCCAATCGCCATTAAGTAGTGCACACTCTTAGCAAAACTTTAAGTACAGGTGCCCCTCCCCTTGCAGGGGAATTATGTTCTGGGATCCCGTGCACATAAGCGAAAATCACGTAAGTGGGGAAAACCCTCTAAAAAGCCTCTAATTGTCCATTTCCCCCTGCTCTTCAGCTCTCTCTCCTGCTCTCTCCACAATCCAGACCAAAATAGGCAGAAAAATCATTAAGCAGTCTGCCAAGACCCTCAGAAATTTTTATATTGTCCATGGGGGGAAAGTTAGGGAACTGCTGGTCTATTGCCAATTAAATGAACTCTGTGTGCAGCTGAAAGCGTAGAGTTTTCAGCAATGAATAAAGGGGAGGGGAGGGTTAGGCAGGAGTCCTTTGTATGAAAACCAGCTTACCTGTTTGTGAAATGATGGAAGACATGAAAATACGTCTGGTATGATTTAAAAGTAGTTATTCAAAGTTATGAATTATATGCATTGTGTGTTTCATATATTGGTAAGTTGTATGTTTAAATGCTGATGGCATATTTAAATGTTGATGGAATATTTCAAAATAAAGTTTCATAGTAAGGAAGATTGCAGGGTTATTAACACTGCAATCTGGAGAAATTGCAGAGGCTTTTGACAAATAGGCTTCACTGTATTTGCACTGCTTAACATTCTACTTTACTGTACTGAAATATTGGTGCAGGGATAAGAGTTAGAGATGCGAAGCCTACTTTTGCAAACTTTTAAAAATAAGTTTTTTATTAAGCTAGACTGGAAAGTCATTATGGGACTGAATTACTTACATGTGACCCATTTTCTGTTCTATTCCCCTTTTTGAATTTCCCTTTTCATACTGACAACATTTCCATAAAGAATGAAATAGCACGCACTGGGGAGTTACTAATCAAATAGTCCTTAGACCACGGAATGCAAACATCATGCTGTCAAAACTGTCACTGAAAATAAAGCTAATTATCCCCATTATAAGAAAGAACATGGGCACGTCAGTGTTTCCTATCAAGCATCAGGAGGGAAAAAAAAACTTCCTCTGTTGTTGCTTATGGTGGAAACAATGCCTTATTTCACAAATCAGCCTCATTAAGTCTCTATCCATCAGTTTCTGTAAGATAACAATTGCTGACAGTTTTTGATATTTCGAACATATGTTTATTTTTAAAAAAAACGATGATAGCCTGTTGCCTGTTCGCTTGGACCACTGTCTGTGTCACTGAGTTAATTGTCGACATTTCATCCTCAAATATGTGTGGGAGGAGGCGTATTTTGAAAGATGGAGCAATAACAATTAGTTCAAAGTCATTAGACCCAATGGATATAATTCATCTAATGGAGCTACTGATCCAAAGCAGTTTTCCTCATTAACCCTATGCCAATTACCTCCCACAGAAACAGACGTAGCTGGGTGCATGGATCATGGCCCTCACCCCTCAATTATTTCCACCTTTATACGCATTTGTTGGATTCATGCACTTTTTGTTTTGATGTACTGGAATAATGCATGATTATGCAAAACAACAATATGCTTGAAACTTAAAAAAAAGAAGAAGCTAGATTTGCATACAGCCACCAAATTGAAAGAAAATAATGTTATTTTACTCTTTGGCACTCAGGCCTCTAACTCTGGTTCAGCATTATCATTACAGCGTGAAGAGGGACTATGAATAATTCAGGAGCTCCCTTCTTTACCCACACACCCAGTGCCACAAATAAGCAATTAAATTCAAAATCTGCTCTAATGAAATGTTTAGGTTGCAAATATCATAAGAAAGTCGGGGAAAGCAAGAGAGAAAAAAGTCGGGACACCACATTAATTGGAAAGACTGCGCAGAGGAACAGAGTTTCAGAATATATAACAACGATGCTACACCATGCACAGTTCTATTGCTACAAATACGCATTTATAATTGTAGCCCACAAACAGAAATATTATGCAGGCCTTAATAAAGTGGTGGCAGCAAGAGAAGCTTTCTCAGAGAGCAGAGCAGCAAAAACAGGCTTAGTGTTTCCATTTCTAATGCAAAGGATATATAAAACACCTAAGCTACCCAAGCTTGTGCGGCTCAAACACTACTGAACATTGCTCATCGTCTCATTCAGGGACTTCAGGATTAGATCATTAAAGGAGGAAGATGTGGGTGCACATGGGAGAAAGGCAAAGATAAGATTTTCAAAGCCCAAAGGTGGATCCAACAGGCAAGAGGCCAACTTTGCAAACTACACATTGCTAAGGCTATGACTTCGTAAACTACGAGCCTGTTTTCTTAATGAAAATTCAGTTTTCATTAAGATGAAAAGAGTAGGATGATTAAGTTTCAGCAAGATGCATTTTCAGCATACGTTCATTTCAGACAAGAATTCTAGGGTGTGTAGAAATGGGATACACGCAAGGTGATTTGCCCACAGTGTATATAGATTCTGTGCAGAAGACCCAAAGATTGCATGGAGGCCCCTAAAGGCTCTGCTGCTGTGATCCTGCTCCTCTGATTCCCAGGTGCTCAGCCTTGAGCCTGGTCACATGACAACGGCTAGGATCATTGAGGAGAACAGCAGAAGGCCTGTAAGCCCAGAATGATAACTAGTTTCAGGCTCAATCATACTGCTAAAACAGCTGTTTTGTGCGTCAAACAAGAGGTAGGGCCCAGCTGATGCACTCAATAGAGAGACCTTTGATAAAAGTAGACTCCTCCATAAATGGAAGGGGAGGGGAGGGGATTGTGGCAATTCGCCCTTCCTTCTGCAGTCCTCAGTGTCACATTCCACCCTGTTCTGGAGGGTCCTCTAACTCTTTGGAACAGATTTTCAGGCATGCTTGGGAGCAGGTGGGAGGTGGCAAAAACTGACAAGAGTTCTGTGTGAAGAAGGATTGAAGAGGGAAGTGCCAGTGATTGAAGCATGTACATATGATTCACAGGTCATATCTTCTGAACAGAAAACCACTCTCTCTCTCTCTCCTTTTACAATTCAAAGAGAATTCTGCAGATGTTGAATTGTCCTGGGTCACTTTGCGGTACTGGTTGACATGCAAAATAAATCAATCAATCAGAATTCCAGTTTCAATGTTTTAGCAAGTATTCGGGAACTCTTAGAAATCCCCAGCTCCATGGCCAGCCCGGCACCCTCCAGGCTCACATAATCTGCCTGCTCTTCTATTTGACCTACATACAGTACTGATTATTACAGCTTTCATTTTGCAGGAGTAATTCTGGCCTACTGCGCTAATAATTTTGCTGATGGGACCTAATTAACAACCAGACAATCTACCCTACCCCTTCCACTTGACAGTGTTAACAAACCCATAATGAAATTTCAATCAAACTACAATGTGTGCAACAGAACATAATCATTCAGGGGTTTTTTGCTTTAGCTTTCACAATGTAGAATTATAACCTGATGCTGAAACACAGTAAAGTTTTTGTGTGTTTGGAATGAGATGCAAATTAATTTGCGTCAAAGAGATGCCTATTAAAATCTGCACAAAATAAAAGTGACCTTCATGCTTCTAATCTAATCCCATGATTTCTACTCAGAAATAAGTCCCACAGAGCACAGTGGAATTTACTCTTAGGTAAGAGGGTATAACATTGTAGCCTTAACCTGATTTTTATGGGACTAATTAAATCAAGTTTGGATTTAATGAAAAGAAGCATGTTTCTGCATACTAGTAAATAGTCATATATTCATGTATATTTCATTTGAAATGTATATCAACATTTCAGTGTTGTTTTGAAGTTAATGGTAGCACAGAGCAGAGATGAAGAACCTTTGGCACTCCAAAGGTTGGACTGCAACTCCAATCAGCCCAAGTCAGCATGGCCAATTATCTGGGAATTATTTCCAGGTCAAAGTGTTTAAGGTTGAAGCCTTCTCCTTATGCGCTTAAAGTTAGATGTATGGACACACATGATGTAGATGCACTTTTAAACATGCAGACAATGGGAGGTGTGGACCTGCTTCCACCATCAGCATGTTGACTGCCCATGCATTCATCACCTGAAGACAGCTAGAGTTCATCATCAGTCTTACCTACTACAGATACATAGAGCTTCATTACTTAAGGCCAATCCAGTCCCCAGCTATACGCTTCCTTTCCACTTCCATCTACACTAGTTTGCAAGTGGAAGTCTCTTGCTTCCAACCCTGTCTACCATCACCAGCCCCCTCCCAACCAAGGCCCCCTCCCAGCTCCCAAGTTAAAGCATCCTTGTGCCCACCAGTGCCTACTGCTGAGCCCACCAATATCCCTTCAAAAATACACAACACAGGAGAGGCTGCTTGCTCATCCTATTCAGTTCCTGTTTTCACCAGCTTGGCCTCTCCTATACTGAACATGCCCTCTTTAACACACCCACATTTCCTTGCATTCCAAGACTAGATGACCATCTCCCCTTCCATTCTGAATGAGAAGTGCAAAGAACTTCTCTCCGTGAGTGCTCAAGTAAAGCAGTGGCCAATGTAGATGCTTGGGATCCCTAAAGTACGGTTTTGAGTATTTTTTTGCTTATTTTGACAAGAGTCAACAAAACAGAGAAGGTAAATCATTGATTTCAACGTAGGACGGTCAGAAAGATGTCACTGAGAGCTCAAGTTATCTCTGAGGCCCAGTAAGAAGTGACAGAAGATTCTCTTTCAGACATACATGATGAAAAACGTTTTTTGTATGATTGAATGCATTCTCTACCAAAACCACAATACCAGAGAACTTTTAATCAGAAAATCATTCTACTGTACTTTAAGCACCCTAGCCCATTATTTATAGATCACTAATGCATATTGAATGCCAAAAAGTCCAATTTGTCTGCAATGAAACTGAAAACACAATGAAAGTGTTTTAAAACTTAGACTTTATTATCTAGCACTTATCTAGCCATGCATGATAAAAAACACATAAAAACCAACTTGATAAATCACTAACCACTTAGATGAATTAAGTACCTCCCCAAAAAATCTGTATATGACTATTCTTCCTGCATATAACCATTCAAAGCAGTGGTGGCCAAACCTGGCCCTCCAGCTGTTTTGGGACTACAATTCCCATCATCCCTGACCACTAGTCCTGTTAGCTAGGGATGATGGGATTTGTAGTCCCAAAAAAGCTAGAGGGCCAAGTTTGGCCATCACTGATTTAAAGAAGGTGTAGAAAAGCATTGGGCCTCCAGATGTTGCTGAACTGTAACTCCCATCATTCCTTGTAACTGGCCGTGCTTGCTAGGGCTGATGGGAGTTGAAGTTCAGCAACACTGAGGGCCAAAAATCGGCCACTCCTGATGTAGACTCCTAGTCTACAATTGAGGGTTCACATGAATGCTCCTTCATATTAAAAATCATTCCACATAGAAGATTAGATATTAGGGAGAAGGTTTCTAATCTAGCATCTTTTGTTCTAATTTCTAGTTTTCCATGTGAAAGGGTTTTGTTTGTTTATACGGATTATTTGCTACAGTCTTGAGAGTGGTCAAGAGAGTCCTGTTGAATTAGACCTCAGCCTCATCTAGTCTAGCATTCAATTTCCATAGTGGCCAGCCAGATTTCTATAGAAAGCACACAAGTATAACAAGAGCACTAAAGTATTCACCCACTAGTGATCCCCACCAACTGGTGTTCAGAGACATATTGCCTCTGCTTGGTACCAGAAGATGTTGCTGGGGAACTTCTGGTCAGGTGTATCTCATCATCTGTTCTCTGTGAGATACACATCTTGGTCTTTGATGATAGGCCAGTGTAGGATATTGTGAAACCGGTACATCTTATATAGCTAATGTATACAGTTTTTCCTAGAGAATGCTATATTTAATTTTGCATAGGAATGGCAAAAACATTCTATAAAGCACACAATCCTGTGTTTGTGTAGGATTTTGTGGTGTTAAGTTTATTTGTGGTCCATGTTTAGCATGGAACCCAACACGTTTATATTTATTTAATCTGAAAACTGGAAAAAGAAATGAGCAGAGGAAATTAATTCAAGAAAAATAAAACTTCTATTAGGAGTTCTTAGTGCTTTATGAACATTTTCTCCATTCTTATATACCAAACTGCCAATAAAACACCGTTTCAATCGCAGCTTCATTGTCCCACTTTTATTTTTGAAAATGCACTAGGTTTGTTTTTTTAAAAAAATAATCCACAAAGTCATGCTCTTCGACCTTTCTTTATTACTGGTGTCCACTGAACCTTTTCAAGATGAATGGTAGATATCTTTACCTTGGACAGTTCATTTAGCAATCACAATATTTCCTATAAGTTAGATAAATTGAGTGGTCACTTAACACTGAGAGAGGCCAACATCAATTGTCGCAAAGGTCATCCAGCCCAGTTACCATGTACTGTATTAAATTGTCATCAAATCTGAACAGCAATTTCATCAATAATCCATCCAACTAGAATGACTGCAAATTTCAAAAACTAACTATACTACAGATGCACAGAAGCAGTAATGGGATTCATGCAACTCATGAGGATACTGTAATTCTTTGGGTGGGGGGAACAAACTTCTGATGTTCTTGGCATTTTCCAATCGTATGTCTCAGAATAAGGCAGTGCCTAGATCATAGACAGGCAATGTGGTGCCCTCCAGATGTTGTCGAACTACAACTCCCATCATACCTGACCACTGGATGTACTGGCAGAGGCTAATGGGAGCGAGAGTCCAAAAATAACTGGAGGGCAGCACATTAGCTACTCTGGTCTAGATCAGCCACCTGTACCCTTAAGATAATCTATGGAGACCCTTCTCAGAAGGTTGGTCTTTTTAGCAGTGCTCCCCACAAGCTATAGAATGCTTCCCCTAGGAAAGTCCACCTGGCATCCATATAATTGTCTTTTGGCACCAGGTTAAGAATTTGTTTTTTGTTCTCACAGGCCTTTTAAGATCTGGTTTTAAGTCTCCATTAGCCAGTTGGTGGATTATTTGATTAGTGTTTTAGTTCTGTATTAGTTCAGGCACATTTTATGGTTTTGTTTTTTATGCTGGTTATCTCTTGCACTTATGGTGGCTTTTATTGCAATACAGTTTGGGGGTTATTTTTTTATTCTTATTTCTCCTCCCTACAATGCCTAGATAATGTATTTTATGAGGTGCCTCATAAATCTATCTATCTATCTATCTATGGCCTAGGTGATCATACAATATGCACCAGCATATTATGCAAGGTCAAAGGCAGGGGCAGCCAACACAGTGCTCTCCAGATGTTGCTGGACTCCCAGCTCCCATCAGCCCCAGCCAGCATGGTTTATGGTTAGGTACGCTGGGAGTTGTACTCCAACAGCATTACCTCTAGTGTTCGAGCTAGATGTTTTGCCTTCAATCATATTTTTCTTAGTTGTTAAGACCTCTTCTTTAGATTTAATACCACTATCCTTCTGCTATTTGGCTAGAAGGTTACAAGTCCCAACCCTGACGTTCAGTAGAAAATGTCTCCCAAACTGACAGCTGTATGGGCTTGGATCCAAACAACTGTGAACAGAAGGAGAAAGTATATTAGTGCTGATCTATGAACAGCAAGCACTAGCCTAAGACTTCTTACAGTGCAGCATTACAATACCCTGGGGGTTGGCTTAACAGCAGAGGAAGTTGCAGAGGGCCAGGAAAAGGTTGTGAAAGTAACTTGTACAAGTGCTTGCATGAAAAGAAAAACTCAGGCTCTAGGATTACTTTTCCCACACCATGCTCCTCCACTGTTGGAAATAGTCCACCAGCAGCAGATGTACTTTCATTAGTGGGACAGCATCTTTAGATTTAAGCTATATAATAACAGTGCTGTTTCTAATTGATTTTAGTGATACAGTGGTGCCTCGCAAGACAAAATTAATTTGTTCTGCAAGTTTTTTCGTCTTGCGAATTTTTCGTCTTGCGAAGCACGGTTTCCCATAGGAATGCATGTATTAACGGTTTTCAGAAAAAGGAAACAAACTTGCAAGACGTTTTCGTCTTGCGAAGCAAGCCCATAGGGAAATTCGTCTTGTGAAGCAACTCAAAAAATGAAAAACTCTTTCCTCTTGCGAGTTTTTCGTCTTGCGAGGCATTCGTCTTGCGAGGTACCACTGTATGTGTTTCTTGCTTGGAGTGTACATGTACTGTTTTTAGCCACTCTGAATCTTTGGTAATCAAGTGGGCAATAAATCTAGAACAGTGGTTTCCAATTGGTGGTCTGTGGACCTCAAGAGGGTCTGCATAACCCATTCAGGGGGTCCACAGCATCATTCACATAACAAAAAACTACTGCAGAGAGATAAACATTTTCAAAAGTAAGGGGTCCATGGTTTGGCTTCTGAAAAACAGGGAGTTCGCAGTATTAGCTAATTAGGAACCACTGATCTAGAAAATAAATGAATAGGTAAATTATACCTCTCATCGGGAGTCAACCTCAGTGAGAAATAGTGAAAGAACTCTGAAGAATGGGGCTCTATTGTTTCTTAGGTTTACTAGGATGGCTGAGCTGGAGATGGCTCTCTTCCTGTCCTGAACACAAAGGACATGGATTCTGGTTTCATGACTGAGAGTACCTGCAAATGTTCTTGTTTATGCATGGTTTATTGATTGAGAACACTTGCTGCAATATGTATACGGTCACAAAGTCAAAGCCTTTCAGTCCGCATTTGCACATTAGCCATGTTAGATTTATTTGTACATACATTTCAGAACCACTGGCAGTCCTTTGATGGTTTAACAACTATCAGGTGACATGCTTTTGGCTTCCTGTGCACGTGCATCAGATGATACTAACCCCTAAGCCCCTTCCTTTCAGTTCCATCTGTGTTAGACTATCTGGAGCAGCCTTCGACCAATAAAATAAAATGAGTATTGTCAATATTATTCCTGTTACAGATGGAACAAACATATTCAGAGATTATGTAGTCCATTCGTTGGTTTATGGCCCAGAGTGTTTTATAGTCTTATACACATAAATGTCAACCATGAGCTATGTTTGCGTCTGAAGCTTTCTGCTTTAAATGAAACATATGCAAAACTTTACAAAGCCAGACAAGTCCCCATTGGCTGCATGTGGAAAGGGCAGGAGGGCATCATTTTCCTCAAGACTGATATTCTGCTGCAATAGCATCACAATCTATTTGCCTTGGCAAGTAACATTTTTTACATTTTGGCATTGCACCTCTGCTAAGAAACTGACAAACTAACGTGCAAATACATCAGTGAGAATGCAAAGGCCTTTTTTCACAACATCACCACAGATTTCAGGTTGAAAAGTGTTGCCAATCTGAAATAACAGGAGGCTGTCAAAAAATGAATTTAAACCTTAGTAGGGGAATGGTTAGCACAACCTTGGGTGGAAATATAGCTACCATGTCATGAAACCATTTTTTGTTTCCTTTAACATAGTGGCTTGGTTTTCAAGCATAAAAATTGACTGTTTTGTCAAACCACAAGCCTGAAACAACCACAGATGTTAATCTTTGTAGCCAGATGTCAGCTGATGTTTTTTCTTCTGCGTTTGTGGAATCTTGTCACATCAGCTCTGACCCAGCTACTTTTAGATACACCCATTTTTGCTTGTTCGTGCTTATGTTTAAATATCATTAGCCCAATCCAGGTGCTGCTCTTCATTCACAGAATATTCCTGCTCAAGCAAAGATGTGCCTGTCTACTTCAGTGTCATAGGTACCCTTGCACTCATGAGTCCTAGCACGAAACTCTGGGAAACCTGCTTTTAAGGAGGAGCTCCATATGCATGTTAGAACAAAACCAAACCTTGGATTAGAGCATCTTTCTGTTACAGAAGTGGCTAAAAAAAACCCCCACAGTTGTTCACCGCATTCCTTTCTCTGGAGAGAGGGAGAAACACTTCAGATAAAGTTTTCCATGAGCTGATTATTTGTTGGTATGGACATTTAGATATAGGGTGCCTCCAAACATCATGTGCTCCAGTCTTCTAATGCATAGCTCACTCTCTAAAGTTTAGAGGATTAGGGATAAACCATATTTACCTGCACCATTTCCCCCCATTTACCCTTCCTGATATCCTAACCAGGAAAGTGTGATTTAAGCAATCCAGACTAGTATTGCAAACCAGGAGGAAACTATGATTTGGAGGGATCACTGCAACAGTTTGGTAGGTACAAACATCATGGTAAACTTAAATCAAACCAAGAAGTGTTCTATTAAGCAGAGTATGTTAGAGAAGGAAAGATGCAAAACCATGGTGGGGGTGGGAGAATCAATTTCAAGCACAATTCTAGCTCCTGCTCCAACCCAAAAGCCTCTCTCCTCATTTCAGAGGAAGGACACAATTCATATATGCATCCTTTTTTCTCATTAAAGAATCAGGCTGAAGAGATCAATATGCAAATGTGAATGTGCATGAACCTCCATTCTGAAATGAGAATATGCATGTAGCGTTTTAATTTCACCTTTGTGATTGGTGTACTTAGTACCAGAAAATACATTTGTCCTCTCATTTATCAGTGACTGTAGACTGGTTTTACATAAAACTAGGAGAGTGAGTGCACATGGGGTGGGGGGTGGGGCGCAAGTTGGTTCTCCGTGGAGCTTTCTTTTCCAAAATGCTGTTTTAAAGGAACAGAAGGATGAAGCCCAAGGGGTAAGTTTCAGTTTCTTCCTCCAGGCCGTTTGACATATTGTTAAGAGAAACTGAAACAGACCTCCCAAATGAAATGTGACCCATGGGAATGAACCTGCACAGGAGCAATCACACTCAATAATTGCACATATTGTGTTTCTGTGATTGAAATGCCCAAAAGAAAGAAAAAAGTTGGTTGTTCTTTTAGTGCCCTGGAACGGGTGAGGAGGGAAACTGTTCTTACTTTGGCAACTAAACACATCTGTCACTTCTTAATATATCAGAGCTGGAATGTTGCCCACAGTTTACTAGTAGAACATTTTATTTCGTGTTTGAATGTGGGAAGAACTGATATCTAAGAGGGTGGGTGTGTGGGTGTGTGGGTGTGGGTGTGTGTGGGTGTGTGGGTGTGTGTGTTAAGAGCAGTCCATTTTCATAGAAAATAAATGTTATAAATTTTACCACCTTTCTTAAAAAATGAGCCAAAAGATGAAGGCAAGCATATCAAGCTTGATTTTCCAGTTAGACCAGATTATTTTAGGTTTGACAGTGTTGTGAAAGCTATCACCTTCTTTTTCCTTAACCACTGACTTGCAAACGTTTTAATTTGATTCTTTAAAAAAACCCCAAAACACTCATCCACACTCTTTCCTTCATATTTTAAATTTAACATTTTGCACCTCTCAATTAGTGCCTCCTTTTTCAAAGCTGAAATTTCAGCCCTTGGTTTCAATTTGCACACTTACTCTTTTTAGTATACACTGCCACACCCTTTTCATTCTAAACACTTTTGTTTATGCTACATAGTCTTGTATTACACACTGCTGTTTGTACCCCATTACTGCTCACCACTTCTTGGGTCGCTGCCCCCCAGGCCCCGCTTTACTCTGAGATGCTCTGGCACTCCCCAAACTTCCCTGTACCCCATTTCCACTTTAGTAAAGATGTACAGCTATGAGCTGGGACTTCTATGCAACACCCCCTTTGTTCCTGCTGCCACCACAGATCACTTTGACCTGAACACTTCACTCCTCATGTAGCCAAGAGTGAAACACGCTTTGTAATACAACTTGTGTATTACAAATAAAGGGTTTCAAGATTGATTTGTGTACATAAGCATCATGGTTTCTAACGTTCCTGTCTCAAATTTGTTACTTCGTTTCAATAACAATGGCCATAATACTGTTGTTCCTATAGAAATCCAACCAACCCTGTTTCACATCCACCCTTTCACTAGACAAACCAATCAACTACAACTATCCATTCTGATTTCCCAACATTTAACTGGCTCTCAACAGTCTCCTCACTCACATTCAAACTGCCTCCCAAATTCTCATCCAATAATCACCCACCACCAGTATCCCAAACTTGCCCTCTCAGCCTCCCTTTGCCACATCACCTTAAATCTTCTATTGCACTCCTCATTTTATGCCATATTACCTAAATCATGTTCATGCAATATTATATACAAACACCAGAGCATCACAGCTCCATGCCTGGTCTCCTTACTGAGGTGCGTCACTGTTTTCCACATAGAACTGTAGTTGGAAGGGGCTGTGAGGGTCTTTTAAGTCCACCCTCCTGCAATGCAGAAATCATTTGCTCAACATGGGGCTCGAACCCACGAACCTGAGATAAAGTGACTCGTACTCTACTGACTGTGAAAACACACCTCTTCTACCAGGCTTTTTGTTGAAGGTTTCAGTCACTGAAACAATGTATGAATAAGTTGATATTGCTGCTTATTGTGAATTGTTTAGTATGTTTCATTGTGTTTAGAAAACTGTTGTATTTTATGGATATTTATGTATGTATGCTATGTTGTTTGTTACATCAGGTAGTTGTAAACTGTCCTGTGGAGTTTTGGTGAAGGGCAGTATATGAATTTCTTAAAGGAATGCATGGTTCTAGTTTTCCTCTATACTCACCAAGAAACTTTCAAAGAGCAGCTGTTGGAACAGCCACAGCAGCAACCTCCAAGACCTGAGAAGTAGACATCTTCCCAAGATTTCATAAGTCACTACTGCCTTTAAAAATAATCTGACCGTTAATTTTCATTTATTGCCTGCTGCCCTGGATGCTTGTTGTTAAGCAGGAAGACAGGATATAAATATTTCAAATAAATACCTAAAATACTGCCTGCCCCTATACAGACCTATCAAATCACTTGGATCATCTGGGACAACATCCTACAGAATTATCATAGGCTGGCAACCTGAAAACGGGCCTTTTCTGCCATTGCCCCTGTTATGTGGAATGTTCTTCCCCATGCCACACATTTTAGACTACTTAGAAATTTTGAAACATTAAGCAGTTCATGAATGTTTTTAAATAATAATAAAAAAACCCAATCCAATAAAGTGAAACAAATGGATGGGAAAGAGGGAGATCTTCTCAGGTCTGTAGCACTACAACAGACAGATAGTTACTTGGATGGCACAATGGGTTATATATCTAACTAAATTGACTCCGCTATGCCAATTCAAATAAACCTAACTCTGCATTATTTTAGACATGCCCTGTGTAACTATTGCGGGTGGTTGCTATTCTAGTTTCATTGTCTGTTTCCAGATAAGCGAGCCTGACCATAGTCTGAGATCTAGTAGGTTCAGTAAGTTATATAAGATGCCTCCCCTTCTGCTAGTGTTTATTCCCTGACTGTTCTTCTGCACTATATCGCTAAGCATCCATATGCATAGCAGCTTTGATGGGCAGCAAAGGATGAGGATGGAACAATAAACACCATTTTGTCAGTAGGAGTGGATCCATCTGTTCTGCTGCAGTTTGGTACCTAAAGATGAAAAGAGACCAGAAACAAAACCAAACAAAAACCCGAAGCATTTCTTTTTCTTTTTCTGACAGTCTGTCCATCTGCTAAGTAACTGATAATCTGCCAGGTTGCTACATATAATGAGTGTACCCACGAGAGAAATGGACAGCAGAGATCTTTCTGTTATTAAAACTCTACAAAACAAATTATTTACCGACATTATAGCTTGAATCGACCAGTTCCAAAACACACTTTATCACGTCACTGTCATACAATGGGACATATCATCACTTCTCCAGCCTGCAAAATGTATAATTTCATTTAGACTGTGGAAGAAAATGAAGAAAGAGCTGCAAGGTTTTAAAACCAGAATGTTCTCATTAAACTAACCACTGGCCCTTATATCATAAATGACTTATACATGCATTGGCTCTGCTTTGACTCATTTGTCTGGAAGGAAATTTCTAAGCAATTAGCTAAGTGGTGTTGTATTAGCTATCTGTGTAGCTTTCCAGGTTTCAAAATGCAAGCAGTATATATAATATTGAAAGGTCAAGCATTTGTCTATAAATTGATATGGCTCTCCATCTCCGTAGTCAGTGAAAATAGCTGTGAAGTTCCTTTCATGCACAAAATGCCAATCAAGAGTACAAAATTGATACTTCAATATTATCAGCTAAAAGCCGACAATTGGCAAGAAAGAAGCATAAGCAAAATGGGTAGAAATGAATCATTTCCTTAGTCTTTTAAATTAGAATGAGTAGTGCTTTTGCTGCTGAGAGCAATAGCATATCAGCACTCAACGCACAGCTGAATCCTATGCATAGTATTCAACAGGACTTACTTCTGGGTAGTCGTGCATTGACTCCAACTGAATTCAGCAGGACTTACTGACAGCCAGATTTGACATTTTAATGTCTAAGATCCAGTGTGGTTTGGTGGTTAGCGTGTGGGACTAGGACCTGGGAGACCAAGTTACAAATCCCTACTTGGCCATGAAGCTTGAGCCATTCACCAACTCTCAACTTAAACTACCATACAAGGTTGTTACAAGGCTAGCAGGGAGAAGAGACAGCCATGTATGACACCTTGGGCTCCTTAGAAGAAAAGTGGGATACAAATGTAATAACAAATAAATAACTACCACTACAACAGGTCACCAAGCATGGAATACTTGATATCCAGAAATAGGTATTTAAGGTGGAATTCAATGTCATGCTAATACAATTGTTTCGTCATGGCAAATATTTATTCTTGCAAGGCAGAACAATCTCCCCTCTTCCTGCGCCCCCATGCTCTGTTCTCCTGACACACACACACCCCAAGCTGATTTGGGGGGCATGCAGGGGGGGCAAGGAGGGAAAGCCCTGTTGCATTGGTTGGACTCATTGCACTAACTTCAACTAGCTGAATCCAGACCTTAATATCATCTTCATTTCAATATGTTTTAGGGAAAGGTATAGCACAATCCAACCCATTTCACAGCCATTCTGCCAAGTTTTCTGTCTTCCATAGAATAATAAAAAAGGTATTTATTGCCATAAGGGGGGGGGGGGAGAGATACCTACTTGAATCTCATTAGAAAGAAAACCTACTTCTTAAAATCCGGAGGCAAATAAGGATTAATTTCTTGAGTTGAATGAAATTACTCCTCTCTAATTCGATACACTATTAACAGAAATATTGGACAAAGTTTCAGATGCTCTAACTAAGCATATGCTGTATGCTTCGATATCCTTTCATTCTTACCCCTTTGGGTCATATTAACTTTAGTAGTATATACTGTTCTGAATAAGTAATAGATCAAACTTCTGTAAAATGTGTCCCACATTCAACAGAGCGAGAATTACTACATATCTAGAAGCAATGTAGAAAATCATATCTACTCAAAGTTAACTTGTGGCCGCAAAGATGTCTGCATATTTTGCAGGTGATGCGATGGATAACCAAGCAGTTCACTTACGGAAACCCAGATGTGATTAGGATAAAGAATGTATCTGCACTCATTTGAACCCTAGAGCCAGAGAATGATACCAAGTAGGCCTCTTAAAGTGTCCATCAATGGCCAGCAACAGAGAACAGCACGACCTCATTTCATTAACCTCATCATATTCTCCTCAGCGTCTGTGGGTTAAAGAGATTAGAAGTAATTCTTCAACTTAGCTGATCTATTAGCTATGAAATGACATTATACAGAAGCAGCTCATGCCAAGATTAAGGGTTGCGTTTTTTAAGACAATAGGTACCAAAGTAATCCTTATTAGAGAACCTAAGAAAAAGCAAAGTTAAGCTGAAACTCATCGTTAAGTCAAAAGACTTCCGCATTTCCCAGGTCTCTGCAATCCTACTTGGTACCTAGCAGATTATTAAAAAGTGGCCTTTAAGTTTCCAACACAGAAAACCAGCATGAGCATCACAGACTTTGTTTCCATAATATAATATGCAATTTATATTTTTAAAAATCCTTAACCTTCATCTGTGTTTTGGAAATGCGTTTGTCTGTCAGACTGTTCTCTATGCACTGCCTTGGAAAATGCCCTCTCCCTACTCCTAAGCAAACATGTTTTAAAGGATGTGGGTGAGACACAGGACAGCCTCTGAAGGTGACCCCAATAGGTAAGCAGGCTCGGATGGTTTGTGTATGGACTCTGTAAGCCCTTCCCCAGCCCACATGAATATAGGCAGGACTATCTTATCAGCTAGAGAAAAAGGAATATAGAAAGACTGTACTGTATAAGCTTTCGCATGTTCAAGCTGCAGAGCTTCCTTGAACTTGATGGGAGAAGCTTGAGGGGATTGCACAACGTCCGAGGCTCAGGAACTTCTCTGGGCTACATGTAGTGTCTAGAACTTGTGACAAAAAGCTGAGAAACAGTTACAAGTTTGCGTGCCATTTGCATAGCTGTTCAACAAACAAAACACTCTCCTTCATCTCAGCCCTAATGATGTGCGAGTTAAAAAAAGTAATCGCCAACCACTTTTTTTTTAAAAAAGGAGTTATTTATAGCTCTGTTCCTCAACATGTTGCTGCAAATGCAAATCCATGTGTGCCAGAAGTTGGATCACAATGCAGTTAATAAGCAGAAAATCTGGGTGAACTCCACAAAGAACCCTCAGTAGCCATTTCCATGGATCCATCAAAAAGGAAAGCCTACAAAATTAGACATGAGCTCAAATTCAGTTCTTTTTAAAAAAACAAAAAAACGTTTGGACCAATAATACCCATGAAATTGGAGTGATACAACACAGGCCAGAATTTAATTGCATACATTGTTATTTCATGAGTTGCAAGTGAGTGGCCACCCTATCAACATTCAAATTATACTTTAAAATGATAAGGAGGCTGGATTTCTTTATAATGAAGTCTTTTTGTTAATGAGCTGCACACCAAGTCACTTGCCTTAAGAGTCTTGTGTTCCAAACCTAATTTTTGCTGCTAAAGGCAACAATTTCACCGTGACAACATCAGAAGAAGAAGTGCCACAAGAAACAAGTCAGTGTAATCAAAAAGAATGGAAAGGGAGAACTGTAAAGAGCCAATTTCCTAACTGCAGAAGGGTCTAGTCCACCAAACTATTCTAATTTGGTGGGCTCTTTGTACTGTCAAAGCTCCCCCGCCCCAGGAGAGAACAGAAGAAAAAGGCACGGATAGAAAGAATCTCCCTGGAGAGGAAAGAAAGGGTTGTGTTGGCAGTGTTTTCAAATGAGCCAAGGAATAAGAGCAAGCTGTCATATAAGGAGGGGGAGACCAATGCAATGGGCCAGAAAACCCCACTGGCTGCAGCATGCTCTGGAAAGCAAACCAGAAATACCGACAACAGGTTCTATTGATTCAGCGACTGTTTGGGAGGCAGGGGCATAAAAGCAGATATTTAAATGTGGATCCAAGAATCCTAATTGGGAAAATTCTCCTCACCTTTTTCCACCTGCAAATGTTCATAACTGGAAACTGAAATTTACTTAATTTAAACAAAATAAAGAAAAGTGAGTCAAGAATGATCACAGAGGCATCAGAACTGAAAGGTGATGCCTAAGTTCCTTTATGCTTCCTCACTGTTAAAATCATGTACAGTCATACCTTGTGTTACGTTTGCTTCACGTTGCGGCTTTTCAGGTTACAAATGTGGCAAACCCGGAAGTGTTTACCTCCGGGTTCGCTGCGCACACACGCACAGAAGCAATCTGCGTGCTTCACGCATGTGCAGTAGCATCACTCTACTTATGGACTTTTCAGGGTGCGAATGGCACCCCAAAACAGATCGTGTTCGTAAGTAGAGGTACCACTTACAGTTATTCTGCATTGTTTGAATTATTTTGCTTTGTTTGTATTTTCTGATGTTTGGCACTGTGACTCTGGACACTGTGCTTAATGGACTCCAACAAAGCCACTGGAGAATTAGTTAGCACATCAGCAAATGAAAAATATAGCTGAAAGTTGTGAAGAAGTATTAGACCATCGTGGGAGAAAATAAGTGTGTGCATGTATGTGAGAGAAACTAGGGGATGCAAATGAATGCAAACCTTACCTTAGCACTGTGAATGGTACTAAAATCTTTATCAGAAAAATGGCAGGCTATCCACTTTATGGAAATACTGGAATACTGAATCTAAATACTATAGGAAGAGCTTGTATGCAGAACAGAAGGCAAGACAGAAAGTAAATTATGCAGCTTTATTAAACTGTATATCATGAAAATGGAAGTATCATGGTTTGAATATTTCTTTTTTCATTAGTGTGCATTTTATTACTGACATCCAACCAATTATGTTCAAACTAATTCCCAGAATACTGTGGGAGACCTTGCTACTTCCAGAAGTTCTTTCAGATTAACGAACTGCATTATTATTTCATTAAAAGCAGCAGTTGCTTTTCATGGCATACAAAATGAAAAGGAAAAAAAAAAGGTCTTAACAGAGCACACCCTCCAAAAAAGCTTCCTTAATGAACTCATTTTCTTATCTTCAGACAGCCTTGTCTATCTTGTTCTTAAAAATTCATAGTACAAGGTCTGTCCAATCGCTATATTCAAAGCACATCAGCAAGTGTAATAAAATGAATCATAATTTAAAGTAGTGCCGGATACACAAGGTGACCCATTTAACAGAGAAATTCTCATTAATTTCTGGGAGTCTTCCTGAGTTCCACACACTTGTGTAAAATGGTGTGCCGTACTCTTTTTGGGCAAAGTACTTTGAATAAATAAACTTATCTATGTAGGTCAAACTACTTCAGAAGGTCTACTGAGATTTGAAAAATCTTAGCTGGTAACTTATTCCTTTTTTAAATGCTCATATCCCAATCAAAAGATTTCCCCCCACCACAATTCACAGTGATGCTCATTATTGCGCTCTCTCTCTCTCTCTCTTTTCATTGTGCATGTGTAAATTGTGAATGTTACTTTCAGCAAGAGGTTTCTACAGAATAATTTTATCTTAGTATAAGATGCTAATAAATATGAAAATATGCTGAAGCATTTGAGGATGGAGAAATTGTACACTACCATTGAGGGCAAGGGCAGGCTATCAATCTGAATAAATATGTTTAATACAGCTGATTAGCTGATTAAATGAGCACTGTAACAACTAGTTACCAACAGTGTCAACAGCTCTTCCATGGAATAATAAGTGGAAAGACTGTCACTCACAGCAATGAATATGGAGACCACAATAGAGGCTAGGAGAAGGAAGGATTTACTAATTGCTCAGAGTTTCGTTTTAAATATTTTGGCCCTAAGGTGGCCTAACTCGCCCTTTTCAACTTCATACTTTGAAAGCTTCTAATACAAACACACAAATGTATTTAAAAAAGGATAGAGCAGCGGATCAAAATGTGAAGTTCATATGCTTTCCTCCTGGCTCAAAACAACTTAGTAATCAATTATTCTGTCTGGAGTGGTTGCTAATGAATCTCCATGAATAACCATACGCAGGATCCAGCTGACCATAATTTCTTCTCTTCAACCTTTGGGATATTATGAAAGGCTACAGGAAAAAAAATAAGTGGCAGTCTGTCTACAAGATTATTTTGCAAAGTAATGTGGCATATTGTAAAACTGCCATTGCTTTCCAAAACACAATTATATTTATCATATCGCAGACTCTCGTGAATGTTCTTAAAATGTTTAAAACATGGGTTGATTAAGCAAGTTGAGAAAAAGATGTAATTCAGGAGCTTAATGATGGCATTGCATGCACTTACATTCCCCCTGACACCATCTAGGAAAGAATTACATTGAGCATGCGAATCTTAGGCCCAGTTCAGAGGCAATGTTACGCCACACTTTAGAATAAACTATGATTTAACATGAACTAGTGCTGTGCTCTTCCTCTACACATTGTGCCACACATTGGAGGAAGCAAGACAGAGCCCATGGTTTATTTCTCTCAAAATGAAGCCATGAACAAGAACTACATTTTGTTACTGGCTTGCCACTCATGGTTTTGTTTGGAGCCTGTGTCTGGAAATTACAAAAGGCTAAAAATTGAAACAACGGCAAAAGAATTTGGAAAGAGCCCTGTGGTCCCCCTGACTATACAGTGGTACCTCGGATTAAGTACTTAATTCATTCCGGAGGTCCGTTCTTAACCTGAAACTGTTCTCAACCTGAAGCACCACTTTAGCTAATAGGGCCTCCTGCTGCCGCAGGAGCACGATTTCTGTTCTCATCCTGAAGCAAAGTTCTTAACCTGAGGTACTAATTCTGGGTTAGCGGAGTCTGTAACCTGAAGCATATGTAACCTGAAGCGTATGTAACCCGAGGTACCACTGTATCCAGCTTTGTCTCTGTTGACTATTGACTTGCTCAGAACCTGTTTCTTACTAGCTCCTCCATACATGATTATACCAAACACAAGTGTTTTGGCCCTGATCTCAGTTGTAGGGAGGGCAGTCGAAGCCGGCAGACGTTTGGGTTTTTTTAACTGAACACGACGGGGTGAGCTCCCATTGCTCGGTCCCAGCTCCTGCCAACCTAGCAGTTCAAAAGCACGTCAAAGTGCAAGTAGATAACTAGGTACCGGTCCAGCGGGAAGGTAAACGGCGTTTCCATGCGTTGCTCTGGTTTCGCCAGAAGCGGCTTAGTCATGCTGGCCACATGCCCCAGAAGCTGTACGCCAGCTCCCTCAGCCAATAAAGCAAGATGAGCACTGCAACCCCAGAGTCGTCCGCGACTGGACCTAATGGTCAGGGATCCCTTTACCTTTACAATAGATTAAAGTGAATAAGAAAGAAGGGGAAAGGAAAAATAGAAGTAGAGAAAGCTGGCTTGCACATGATGCCTTTCAAACCACCTTACCCAAAGAAACCAAGTATATCTGTTTGCTTTTATTCTTTTCTTGCAATGCATTCACACTCATGCTGAGGCTTAATTTCTAACATGATATGTTTCAAGTTCACACCTGCTTGCTCCCTATTTCACAGCCCTCTCCACCCAATCCCACATCAGTGAGAGATGGTCCCGTTATGCTATCCACAGCTGTGATGTGCTGAACAGAAGTAACAAGGGTTTGATGCACAACTCTCTCAAAGTGCATTAGATGGACAAGACAGAAACAGGAGTCACTTACTGACAATACATAAGTAAGCATATCCTGGGGGTAGGGTCATATAGCAGCAATAAAGGAGGAAAGTGAGATCCGAGCGATCTGGGAAAAGGTCCGCTAAAGAAATGGTGATAAGGAACTCAAAGAAAGACAAGGGCTGCTTCCAAGCCCATTTTGCGGATGGGATTCAACAGCATACTGGCAAATTTGGGGAGTGCAATTAAAATGGATTTGGCACTCTTGGGACTTTTTTTGCAGTATGGAAAATGGCAGGGAAATGCTCTGTGAAGTTTGCTTTACACAACGCCAGGCAACACCCCTTGCCTCCAAATAACATATAACTTTCCTGCAAAGTTTGTGTATGCCTATCAGGATGAATGCTCAATAAACAGGTCATCTGGGAGCAACCATGGAAGTAAGAGCCTTGACGAAGAAAGAAGAGAAAGTTAAAGGGCTTCCATTTTTAAATCCCGACACAGACACAAAGCTTCTTGAGGAGTGGGTTGTTGTTTTTAGTAAACCCTGCTTTATCTTTATAAAATAAGGTCAGGGAAACCAGCATATAAAATAATGAAACGACTAGAACAATAAAATGCAAACATTGCAACAAGATAGAAGCTAAATCCACAAAATATACAGCGGCATGAGAAAAGCCAAAAAGTAAGAACTCTTTTAAAAACTTGGGCCAACACAGGGTTGTTGCTAATATTAAATGGGGAGACACTGAATGTTCCCTGAGACCTCTGGAGGAAAATGTAATGAATAAATTGTACCAACAGAAGGTCAGAAAGAAGCATAATATCTCAGTACTGGTTATCCCTGGGTCAGCTGAAGTCCTGATGTACCATTTCTTGGTGACGTGCATTATCTGATCCCAAAACTAGCGTAACACTGAAGAAACTTTCCCTGAGAGCTAAGCCTCCTTCTTTACCTTGGGTAGAGGTATCTGGTGTCCTCCAAATGTTTTTAGACTCCAACTTCCATCAACCCCAGCCCAGCATGGCCAATGATGAGGGACTGTAATCTGACATTTGTAGGGCTACTTATGCTCCAGCCTTGGTGTAAACGGTTACTGTGTGGTGGTGGTAGCGGCGGAGGGGTTTTTTTTAACTGTTGAGGATAGTGTGTCTTGCTTTTTAAATTCCTTAATCGGGGGGGGGGGGGCTGTTAAATCGATCAGAGTGGTACCTGGACATCAGAGGCGATTAGATAACCCTTCCCAGTCACATGGAGTGGGGAGTTATATTACTTGTTACAATCTTTGGCTGGTATACCAACAGTCAGGTGCAGACTTCAGGTGTTGTTGTTGTTGTTGTTGTTGTTGTTGTTGTTGTTGTTGTTGTTGTTGTTGTTGTTACCCTGCCTTTTCTCCCTAACAAGAACTCAAGACAGCTTACAGATAAAATAAGAACAGCTAAAAACATGGAGGGGGCAATAATTTAGCAACATTTAAACACTAATAGGCTTTAAACTATATAGATGCATGAAATATCTATTAAAAACATACAGATGATTACAATAAAAAAAGCACGGCACCAGACCTTTCATTCAAAAGCAGCCAGTTCCCAAAGGCCTGTTGGAATAAGAAAGTCTTCACCAGCTGGTGGAAGGACAATAAGGAGGGAGCCAGTCTAGCTTCTCTAGGGAAGGAGTTCCGAAGTCTGGGAGCAGCCATGGAGAAGGGCATTGTTGTGTCCTTTGATTGCCGGTTAATTAGGTATAGTCCAGAAATGCATTGTGGAATAAGGGATATGGTCTGTTCTCTGGGAGGACACAGATTCTCCTGAGCAATGAACGTTGTAGAGCAAAAAAACAACCTTAGGTACCTAAGAAGCTCTTTGGATTCCCAGCTAACTGCTCTATCTTGGTTGGCAGCGTAGTTCCAGGTCTGCTATTGTGGCTCTGCTTTTTGAACTTCATTAACAGCCTTGGGAGCTGCAAAATGAAAAAGCTTTCAAGAGCTTCACAATAAATTGCTGCAAATATAGGGCACAAACATATTCTCCTAATAATTATTTGCCTCCTCCAATTATCTACCATATGCAAATTCCAGTCATCATATTTCCTCTAAGCTCTGCATTTAATTATCACAGCAGTGTTTTCGAAATGCATGTCCTCAAGCAGAAGTGCTGAAGCAAACAGGTATATATGTAATAAATAAAAATAATACCTTAATGGGTTTCATATGCAGTAACTGAAAAACAGGCCTGCTGGGACACAGTGAATCAGTTAATGCATGTTTAATTACTCATACTGTAAATTTTCTCTACTATTATGTATACGGGGCCCATCCTACAGTGTATGGGATTACGTCACACCTGTTTCTTGCTTCGCATTCATAATTGAAGTTTAGAAGCGCTCATTCATCCTAGTACAAAGGTACTGCAAAAAGGATCTCAGGTAAGTCTGACATTTCTGTTACAAGCATTGGGGAGGGAAGCATAGAAATTGCCTGTGGTACAGAGGAAGATCAAATGTTGATTTGTCAAGTGCATAACGTTGGAAGTTCATTCATTTCGGTTACGGTTCAGCTGCTTTAATCAGTTCAGCAAAGTCAGCTCGGTTGTTCCTTTGCACTTCCTAGCTTGAAGCCTGGATTGTGGTGTCATTGCACTGATGGGTGTCAGGCTATATACATTTGCTGAAAAAATTAATATTTTTTTGGCCAGTGGATGGTGTCAGCAGCCGCTAACTGCTGTATCAATTTGGCATTGTAGCTGGCAAGGCTGCACTCACTGGCTCGCCTCTTACCGTAGCTCAGGGAAAACAAATGATGCATTCTTTGTTCCTGGACCAAATAGCCTGAGTGTGTAAGCAAATCTCCTTTATTTCTGATGTGGCAATCTATGCCAGAAGAGGAAAAGTTGGCTTGGTGAGAGAGGAAGCCACATAAAGTGGCTTTTTGTTGCTTCTCACTGGCTCTGTGTTTACAGCATATTGCGGTGAAGTCCAACCAGCCACTTAATACTACTACTACTACTACTTACTACTACTACTTACTACTACTACTATTTAACAATAATAAATGAGAGTCAGTATCACCCACTGGTTAGAGTGTTGGACTCTAGGATACGGGAGGAAAGCGGTTTAAATCCCTACTCAGCTAACAAGCTCACTAGGTAGACTTTGGGCCAGTCACATACTCTCAGGATTGTTGCATGGATAAAATGGGGAAGGGGGAGAACTGTGTATGCCAAGTTGACCTCCTTGGGAAAAACAAGCGTGGAATAAATGTAATAATAAATATACATAAACAAATTTATAGACCGCTTCGGAGTATAAAGTCATTGAAGTGGCGTTACAGGATAGAAACTCAGAAACACAAAAAACAAGAAGACTTTGGCAATTCCAACCGGTCATTGTACCAAATATGTTTTGACTATACTGTATGTGATTTTGGCTTTAAGTGTGATCCCCAGAATGTAACCCCTGTATAAATTGCTGTCTTACTGGTGCAGCAGAATACAGCTCCATGGATTCACACCACCACACAAGCCACTATGTATAGAGCCACAGAGAAGAAGTCTAGAATTTTCCAGCAGAAATGACCTTAAAGTGAGAGAGACAAACAATCTCCTGCTGCTAACATGACACAATGAATGCACCTTCAAAAAGGGGTTATACGCAACCAAATATGGAATTGAGGGTTTATTTCCAGGATCTAAAAATCATCAATCAAGGTCCATCCCATATTGACAGACACAAATTTCAATTAAACTTATTCACAGTAACATGTTACGGAAATACAATTCAGTCTTTTGTTACACAACCGGGATAATGTTCAGACTTACTCTAAAAAAAACTCTGAAACCTCCTCACATTGTTAACATGGAAAGGCAACTGTTGAAGAATAACAATAGGACTAGGCATGCAAACTAGCCTGCACAGCTCTGTGTTTATTATTATTTATAATATATATATAACCTCTTCCTTCAAATAACAGCTCAGATGTAGCCCTATAGAAAGAATCAGGAATAATTCTTCCTCTTATGCTCTAGCAATGACCTACAAGCCATAATGCTATGGCTACAATAGCACATCAGTAGAAAAGGCGCATGCTAATGATCATTACATATGCCATGCTCATCATCATCAAATATACTCCAAAAAAGCTTGTGACCTTACAATTTAAAGCTTTAATATGGAAAATGCACCCTGAGGGACTTTACATCCTACTGTATTTCATCATGATCTGAAGGACGCTCAAGAACTGGCATATTCTTGCATGGTGCAGAAATGCACAGATCTGAATATCTTCATAGCCTATATATGGTCATGTCTGACCTTATTCATCCCCTGCCAGTGTTGCTTTTATTCAGATGGTGAAAACTTAACCCACGTTCCAAATCTGTTGAGTTATGGAACAGCTTTTGTCACTTTTTTTACTTTTTAATTCTTGAAACTAACACTTCAAAACTGTGATTGAGAGATGCTGTAGACCAGATATGAGGAAGCCTGCGGTCCTTCCAGATGGTGTCTGACTGCAATTCCCATCATCCCCTAACCATTGTTCATGATGGCTGATGGAAGTTGGGAGTCAAGCAACAGCTAGAGGGCCATAGCTTCCCCTTTCTTGGTATAGACATTACATTCACTACAGGGAATAAATTCTGTGTGATAAATTTGCCACCTGTCAACCCCCTCAGCTGCAGCATCTAAGAGAACTTTATGTATGTACCAGGTCCTTCATATGCATAATTGCAGTGCACTACAAGACAGCCCCATCTCAAACAGTAGATAATATACCTGCATATGAATGGGAAATTCAGACACAGGGGTGTCAATCTCTGTAGAAAATGTAAAGCAAAAGCAGCTTTAAGAGAGGAGAATTTAACATCCACCATGCCCAAAAGTGATGGAATCAAGAGAACTGTCACATAGGCACTTCTGCCAAGAGCACTAGGTACTAATCCAACTAAGCTATATTAAAAGTAGACCTAATGAAATAAATATATCTAAGTTACTTATTACCAAGTCCATTGATTTCAATAGGTCTACTGTCACTCTCCCTGAACAGTGGTAGAATTGACCTATTTGTGTTCCAGCAACAGCTACCCTTCTATCAAACAAATTTGAGCGGCATAGAATTCTCGTCCCTCACCAGACCACTTTCTCCATCCATTGAGTGACCAAGAATTCCTACCCGGCCAGCCAATCAGAAGTGAACATTTTCAATCCTCTAATACAGTACAGTATAAAAAGAACCCAACTTCCAAGTTAAGTGTTTTCTGCAACTAAGCAACTGCCCACCTGCCAGGCACCAAAAGATACTTAGTAGGTCAAACTAAACCCTTCAAATAACCTTGCATATACCAGAAACTCTGATACATTATACATAAAACAAGTCCTGTCTCAGTAAACACATTTTAAACACAGCCATAAACTCCATGAATCTCTCTAAGCGCCTTTTAAAGCTGTCCGAGTTAGTGATCATCACTTCATATTATGAAAGTAAATTCCAAAGTTTAACTACGCACTAAAGAATTGTTCATTTTATCTGTCCGTATTCGTCCAATATTCAGTTTCATTAAGTGACCCCAAGTTCTAGTAATATCACAAAGGGAGAGGTACTTCTACCTATTTCTCCACAACCTGTATAGTTTTATACACATCTCTATCATGCCTGCCCTTACTGACCTTTGGCTAAACTAAAAAGTACCAAATGTTGTAACCTTTACAGATAGGGGAGTTGCTTATGGCTGCCCTTTCTTGAATAATCTCCAAACCTAAAACATCTATTTTTTAGGTGCAGATGCTAGAACTGTGTACAGTATTCCAAGTGCACCATAAATAATGTGAAACAACATTATATTAGCATTTTATTTTCAATACCTTCCCTAATGATACCCAACACGGAATTTGCCTTTTCACAGCTGCCACACACTGGGGCAATGTTTTCACTGAGCTATCTATCATGACCCAAATGTCTCTTTCCAGGTCACTGACCACCAGTTCAGCCCCCATTAGTGCATATGGGAACTTAGGATTTTTCTCCCAAGGTGCGTCTCTTACACTGAACTGCCTTAGCCTTTTTTATTGCCCATTTACCCAGTTTGGAGAGATCCTTCAGAACTCCTTGCAATCATGTTTTGGTCTTAAGCACCTTGAAAAACTTGATGTCATAAGCAAACATGGTCACCTCACTGCTCATTCCTATTTCCAGGTAGTTAATTATCAAATTAAAAAGTACTGGTTCCAATACAGATATTTGTGTGACCCCACTTCTTACAACATACCATTGTGAGGACTGTCCAATTATTCCTACTCTCTGCAGCTGCTTCTCTACCCAGTTATTGATCCATAAGAGAACCTGTCCACTTTTCCCAGGACTGCTAAGCCAAGTACACAACGACTACTGCATCATCCTGATCCACATGATTTATAAGCAGTCTCAAAGAACGCCAAAAGTTTTGTTAGCCAATGTCCACATAAGCTATCCCAGCTATAAGCTGAACATTTCAGCTGAGGCTGTGCTAAGGTAGAATCCATGTGCAAATGGATTCTTAGCTATGGAAGGCAAAGCCCCCTGCATAATTTTCAAAAATCGTTTGCTGGGTTGCACTCCCTCAGCTGTTCAAGTGAACCATCACTGTTAAACCTATCCACGCTTAATGGGGTATGTGGTGCATAATTTAGCTATGGCTATCTCCACAAATTTAAAAGGAGGGGGAAAGATTGGTAGTGAAGCTGCCTTCCTTCTCATTTGTTAATAATAATAATAATAATACCATCTTTGTTATACAGAAACACATATTTGTCATAGTTAAAATACAGCATTTGGAACGTGCATTCCGCTTGTAAGGTACATTATCTTGGTAATATTTCAGGAATGAATTAGCAAATTAAAAGGATAAAATCCAATTCATTATTGATTCAATCAATGAAGCAAGAAGCAGAGAGAAACATCACTTCCAGAAATAGCTGTTCTGGCTCCTTTTCTTACAGAGCAGATGAGTGTGAATGAAGACTTCACCATTCTAGTATTATTATTATTACCAGCATCATTACACCATCAAGTAGACATGTCCCTGCCCTAGAAATTTTAAACTAAATACTAGGGAGGCAACAGAAGAAAGGGAGGAAGTGTGGGAGCCAGCATGGGAGGAAATAACATCTGAATTCTTACTCAGCATCTCTTTAAAGGTAATTTAGGTTTGTCAATGAGCCCTTGAGATCCCATGATCTCATAACTGTTCAAGGTGAGTTCTTCCATCTCTATACTTCAGCCTACACTAACCTGGTGCCTTCCAGGTATTTCAAACTACAACTCCCATCAGCCCCAGCCAGCATATGCTGGTTAGAACTGATGGGAGCTGTAGTCCAAAACTACACCAAGTTGACAAAGGCTGCCACAGCTAAGCTTATAAGTGTCCAATTTGTAGCCACCAGTTCTTAAACCCACAGCCTAAATTACTCCACTATGATATAGAATGTTAGCACATATGTATTTGGGGCTATGAGCAGACAAGGAGACTTCACACACTGTATTATTGGCTGTATTTATAACCTGTGAACACAACAGAATTAACCTGAAGGAGCTATTTATATTCATTTCTAATCGTTTCATCCAGCATCCAAGACTAGTTCTCTGTCTCCCCCATTCCCAAGAACCCAATTGCCCTCTCAAAGTATGCCTGGATGTCATTGCTCTTGGAGCTTTCCTTCCATAATTATACCAGCAGCTCACAAGCAGCCGTCAGACCCATTACTGACAGCTCATCCCAGTTTACAGTGTCAGCTGACTAACAAAAACTAATGAAGCAAAAGGTGAGGAGGAGAAAGGGGAAGGGGAAGAAGGAGGCAGGATTCTGCTCCTGGCAGGGAGCGCCTCTGGCTTAATCAGCTGCGCATGAATGCAGGAGTGCATTGTTATGAAATGACAGCTGCGAGCAAGAGAAAACATCGACACATCCAGACAATTTTCTATTCTGCACTGAAATTGGTGATAACTATGTAGTGCTTCTTCCTTCCTTGGAAGCCAACGATTTTCACATTTAGAGCACTCAACAGTGTACAAGAAAAACAAACAGATGGGGGTGTTTTTACGATGGATGACTTTATGCTCTACAGAATCGTTTTATCCTTACATACTTCACACTTAGACAGTGCATGTTTTTGTCTATCCCACTTAACCTTAAATAGGGTGCTAGGCATAGCACAAAGGTACTGAGAGTATAAGAAAGTGATTAACTACAAAATGCAAGTCTTCCATGAGCTTGTCGTGCCTAGCTAAAAGAGGAGGTTATTATGTACTCCAAACACAAGCAAGTTCTCTTCCCGCCAGGCCAGAGTGCCACAACAAACAGTTCAGGAATTTAAGGCAATATTTAAGGCAAGCATTTGACTCAACATCTGTCTTTAGTTACAGGTGAGCAACCCATAAAGGTAAAGGTAAAGGTACCCCTGCCCATCAGGGCCAGTCTTGCCAGACTCTAGGGTTGCGTGCTCATCTCGCTCTATAGGCCGTGAGCCGGCACCATCCGAAGACACTTCCGGGTCATGTGGCCAGTGTGACGAAGCTGCAGCTGGCGAGCCAGCACCAGAGCAGCACACGGAAACACCATTTACCTTCCCGCTAGGAAGCGGTCCCTATTTATCTACTTGCACTTAAGAGTGCTTTCGAACTGCTAGGTGGGCAGGAGCTGGGACCGAACGACGGGAGCTCACCCCGCTGCAGGGATTCGAACCGCCGACCATACGATCAGCAAGTCCTAGGCACTGAGGTTTTACCCACAGCGCCACCCCCGTCCCCACGAGCAACCCATAGCTGACTTTAATGAAATCAAAATAACGGGCTCACGTCTACCACTGCTGTCAGTGAGGCCAACAGACCACTGGATAATCAGAAATAAGCTCTGGGTTTACACACTCCCTCCTCCCTCCCTTCCCCTGGCTTCACTTTCAGTTTTGTGCTAACCACTGTTTATCCAAATTGGCAAACTATGTTTTGCCTTTGCCCTCCAAACCAGCACTGGAAACCCATTTCAAAACATTAACTTCCAGTTCTGGTTTGTGATAAGTCTGTGATAAACAGGAAACTGACAATAAAGCTACAAGAGGACTAGTAGGCAAGAAAGAGTGTTGGGGATGGCTGACACTATGTAATTTTAGTCTGTGTCATTTACATGCTTCTCCCGTAATCCTGTCCCATGTCCACATTCAGCTGCAACTTTAAAAAAAAAAAAACAGCAACACAAAATCCTCTCAAAATACATATTTAAACGCATACTTTAATACAGGTTAATAGGCTCTCAAAATACATATTTAAACACCTTTTCTTATACATTTCAGCTGTCAGGAGAGGCATTTCAACATTTGGACAAGTGTGAAATCTGGTGGATGGCACATTACTTCCCATCTGCGCATTACTGTGAAAAGTTCAAATCAGTGATTTCACTGAGGAATTTCCAAAGGGATCAAGTCCCTGAAGAGACCACAGCTCATTTCCAGTTCTCCAAAACATGGTTTGGAGCATATTCTGCAAGCCACTGATACAAGGATCTACCACTACATTGGTTGAAGTTGTTCGGAAGATCCATTTCTTAAACACTTTACTGGTAATGATCATTAAAAAAAAAAGCTCCCAAGTAATAAATTCAATTCAATGCCAGTGGATTAAAAGGGCAGGTTTAGGTTTCATAAAGCAATATTTCAAATGATGATGTTCCCTCATAGGACTCCCCCTGCAGCAGAGAAAGGAATTTCATCCACTTATTGTGGGCTGCAGCTAGGTAATGGATAAATACATTTCTGGTCTGTATCTCTTTTGCATCTCTTAATTCTGACATTAATCTGTGATTTTTTTAAATAACATTTTTTACAAACATGCATGCAAATTAAACTTCAAATATGTGTTTTTAATGTGATTTCTCACCAAGTGCACATTTCTAAATGCATTTTATACTGAAACATGCTTTTCAAAAGCATTTTGTTGGGAGTTATCTGCATCCAGGAGAGCTGAATCAGGCCAGCATGTATCACAATTTACAATGTACACAATCCTCAAACATCAGTCCCTACATCTTACTAGGTCCAATAGTAAGGGATTACGCCTGGGTGTTGGAGAAAGATACTCCCTCAGAAGCTGCCATTTCAGCAACTGATTACCTCTCAAGTCTGATGCTGCAGCTTCAGAAGTAACATGCACACCCTTCTCACCAAACGTTCCTTGATTGCCTGTGGTAACCTGGCAACAGAGATGTTGCCACTTTCCCTAAGAATAAACTGTCTTTAGCCAGAGTTCATCTGCAACATAACCATACCAAATGGCAAAAGCTTTACGAAAGGTCATCTGCATGGAAGTTCAACTCAACCTACAGGCGCAGGGGACAAATGTAACAAAAGCTACAAGGAGCAACAAGGAGGGGATACTTTACAATCACCTTCAGATTATCAGACTAACTTAACCAGTGGCAGCCAAACTTGGCCCTCCATCTGTTTTGGGACTACAGTTCCCACCATCCCTGACCACTGGTCCTGTTAGCTAGGGATGATGAGAGTTGTAGTCCAAAAACAGCTGGAGGGCCAGGTTTGGCCACCACTGAACTAAACCAAAAGTGGGGAACCTGTGGTTCTCTGTCCATTGTTAGGCTCCAACTCCCATCAGTCCCAGCCAGCATGGTTAGAGATGATCACAGTTGTAGTCCAACAACATCTGGCCACATGTTCCCCATCTACTGACAGATGAATTCTTAAAATTTATTCATTTATTTTGATCTAACTTTCATACAATTATTGGTTGAAAGCTAATACACAAGCTACTTAAACCAAAGCAGTACAGTCGTACCTTGGTTGTTGAACAGAATCCGTTCTGGAAGTCTGATCAACTTCAGAAAACGTTCGACAACCAAGGCGCAGCTTCTGATTGGCTGCAGGAAGCTGCAGGAAGTTCCTGCATGCAATCGGAAGCTGCAGAAGCTGTGTCGGACCTTCGGCTTCCAAAGAACATTTGCAAACTCACTTCCAGGTTTACGGCGTTGGGGAGCCAAAACGTTCAGGTTCGGGATCCAAGGTACGACTGTACTGGTTTTTCTTTGGGGAAAGTAAGAAGATGGAAACTTCTGGATTAGAGATATAGTCTGACTTGGGTTTGAGTTTCCTACAACATCATCATCATCACCACCCCATGTTACAAATCCTCAAAGACCAGCACATCCACTGCCATTCCTGCAGATGTAAAGAAGTAGTAGAGCTGTATGTCATCAGCAAATTGCTGACAATGTACAACAAGACTCCGGATGAATAAATAGCATGGGGGGGTGAGATAAGAACCCTGAGAAATCCCACCTTTGAAGGCTTCACAAGGCTGAGTAGCACACCCCAAGCATCACCCTCTGGAAATGATCATCCAGGTAGGACTGGAGCCACCTCAAAGTAGTGCTGCCCACCCCCAACTCAGACAGCCACTTCAGAAGGATACCACAGTTGATGGCATTGAAAGCTGCTGTGATGTCAAGGAGAGTTAACAGAGACATGTTTTCCCTGTCTCTTTCTTGACAGTGTGCTCTAACAAGATCTCCTGCAAAATCTCGCAGGGCCACCCCCAGGCTTCCAGAGCCAGTGTGCCAAGAGTGCCTTGCCCAATAAGCAAGGCAGAGAGCTTTAAAGCTCTTATTGTGTTGGGAAAACCTTGCATGCATTTAATTTGCACAATTTCAACTGGCCATCCTTCAACCATGCCAGGTTGAAATCACACAAGTAAAATACCATATTTTTTTGCTCTATAAGACTCACTTGTCCCTCCTAAAAAGTAAGGGGAAATGTGTGTGCGTCTTATGGAGCGAATGCAGGCTGTGCAGCTATCCCAGAAGCCAGAACAGCAAGAGGGATTGCTGCTTTCACTGCACAGCGATCCCTCTTGCTGTTCTGGCTTCTGAGATTCAGAATATTTTTTTTCTTGTTTTCTTCCTCGAAAAACTAGATGCGTCTTGTGGTCTGGTGCGTCTTATAGAGCAAAAAATACGGTATACGTAAGAGGCAATTGGTACTGTACTACTTGATGCAATTGTACTAATACTAGCTGCCAACAATAAGTGGCCGGTAAGATGATGCTTGGGTTTTTAAAATGTTAGGTTTGCCATGTACAGAAAAACAATATTTTCTGCATAAAATGCTACAGCCACCCCTGCAGTAAAAGGCAGTAGCTATTTGGCAACAGGGACTATTCTGCAATACAGCATCTTGTTCTGTTTATAAATGGCAGCTTTAGATTTTGTAAACTAATCACATAGATACTGGCCAGTTTCCCAGTGTCAACAATAATTTCCATTCCAAAAATGCTAAGCCATTTTGAAACATTAGTTTTCGATGTTATTTTATTTTACATGAATGCATCCAGTTCTTCAGACACCCCTGATTTCCCCATATGGCTAACACCTAATTCTGCTATTTGGCTGCTAAGGCCCAATACCATTTAGCTGCTGTACTATGGAAATATCACTGCAATAATACCATTCATGAGGGATAATGAAGGGGCAACTATTTTGATTTGTCATTTCACTGTAACAATGACATCCAGGGACATGCCTAGAGGAAGAACGAAATTGCATCCATTAAAAACATTTCTTGAGCACCATGAAAGGATAATATATACCCCCAGTGCAAGAAAAGGCAAGCAGCATAGTCAATAAAGCTGCCATTTAGTCCAATTTAACACTTGGTGAAAAAGGGTGGGGGAATCACCACGTGTTCAACAAGGCTATCTATCTCTCCAGACACACCACCATTGATGTTCGTTTCTAATAAGAGTGCAAATGACCAACAGCAACCAAACTGGGAACTCCAAAAATGAACTGGAAGAATAAACAAAAAGCAACAAGGTAGACAAATAAAGATAGTCAATAGTCCAACATGTTCTAGACCCCTGAGTGACATGACCTTCTCTGCCTTTCCTATAGAGTTTGCATCCAGACATCCTCTCCCCATGTCCATGCACATACAGCTGTTTGTTTAGCGCTTCCCTGGGATACAATCCTACACCTTTGTATGTGAACATTGCAATCACCATCCCAACCCATCAGCGACTTCCTTTCTGCCAACATCCTAAGCAGCTGAGAATGACCCATGTGGTTTTGTTACTCTCGCACACCCCACAGTGACACAGCATGATGGAGTTGTTCCTACACCACTGCGCGCATGCAGAGGACCTTAGCAAACTGAAATGTCAGGTATGTGTCTAAAGATGTAACACAGAGGGCAACATACTATGGCCCACCAGAACAACAGTTTCTGCTGTCATGTGCCCTGTGGATAGGTCTTGGCAAGGTCGGTCAGAAGTGGAGGAATAATGGGACAAAGGTGCAAAATTGGATCTTGGGCAGGGTTTCTGCAGTCTGGGAGGTTCTAACCTAGGCACTGGGGAGAAGATAAGTGGGTTGTCAGGAGAGAAGGCAAATGGCCCAGCTGCCAAAGTAGAGCAGCCTGACTTGACTCCAGTGGCACCCCGTCAGTGAAGAATCCCACATTCCCAAGGGAGGCACCTAAGACTAGACTGGACAGTGAGCCAGCCACATTGACTCCAGCTCCATCATCAATGACACTGCAGTGACAGCACAAACAGACACAACCTACACATAGGAATGCCCACTTGCTCCCTCGCTCCCATGGCTCAGGAAGAAAACTGCAAATGACTGTGCCAACCCCACTCTTCAAAAGGAGAGATCAGGGGGAATGTCAAGTGCTGGGTCAAGACCTTAGCTTATGCCTAACCATGCACCCTAGGGCTCTGCTGCGACTTCTGAACTGTGTAACCTGATTTGTGCTTGGGCACTGTACTGAATTCTGGAATAAAGCCTTTAATAAAAATCTAGCTGAGAGTCCACATACCAAGTCTGCAAGTGGTAGTCATGGCATCTGCTTTCAGGAAACTCACAACCGGACCCTGTGTCCCCCCCCCCCCTAAAAAAAATGTTCCCAGTGCCAAACGCACAATTCAGTTGTTCTTTGTTCTGGCTGCCCTCTGTTCCTGCAGCCAAACCCTCTCCTTCACTTATTTACACCCAAAGCCCCCAGCTTGCCTGACATCCTCCCTAGCTTCCTCTCTTTGTTGCTTAGGGAACAGCTGATACAAATGCTAGTTCTGTAATTACCAACAATCCCAAGGGACTTGTTTCTACAAATTTTATTGCAATTCAATTTTGGAATTCAGACTCCTGGCATCTGGCTCCTTGCTTATTGCACCCAGAATCATACATATAGTCCAGAACACCCCTCGGAGCTTGAAGAAATTATGTGAGTTTATGTCTGCAATCTTTTAACGTTTGTTCTCAAGATCTCCCTAATTGTATTCGGTCACTGGCTCCAAACAGATTTTTCAGGTAAATCCAATACGGGGTGAATCGATGCCGATAGCCTACTTCTAGGATTACGGATGACCTCAGAACACCATTTAACCTGACCTGAAGATTCCATTTGCAAGTGGAGAAGGAAATACCCAACTCTGCTATATCTTTGCAATATCTGAACATGCATATCCTGCCAACCTCCCACACAGAAGGGGCAAAGGCTCTGAAATTATGAGAACATAAAAAGAGCCTGCTGGATCAGGCCAATGGCCCACCTAATCCAGCATCCTGCTCAACCAGATTGCCTGTGGGAAACCCGCAAACATGGTCCAAACACAAGAGCCCTCTCAGCCTCCTGCAGTTTCCAGCAAGTGATATTCAGAAGCATCACTGCCTCCAACCATCATGGCTAATAGCCAATGATGGCATTATCCCCCATGAATTTGTTTAGGCCTCTTTTAAAGCCATTTAAGTAGGTGACCATCACTGCCTCCCATGGGAGCGACTGCCATAGCTTATACAATGAATTTCTTTTCTCTGTCCCGAATCTTCCAATAATCACTGTTGTTGGATGCCCATGAGTTCTAGTGCTATGAAAGAGAGAGAGAAAAACTTTTATCTATCCACTTTCTCCATGCCATGCTTAATTCTATAAACTTCTATCATGTCCTCCTTGACTTGCCTTTTCTTTAAACTATAAGATTGTATGCACTGCAAGCTTTCCTCACTCCCCAAAGCTCAATGGGCTCAACCTCAAATAACTTACCGTAATTTGGTCTCAGTGTGGTTTAAGCCCAAATTAAACTTCTTTATGTTTGGCTGCATTGTGAGTTAAAGCCACCTGAATAGAGACCTCCCCACCTTGAGCCTCCCCACTATTCACTTTTCCCAGGATGCCCCGTATAGCAGCACAGAAGGTCTAGTGCAGTCCCGGTTTCCTCTCCTCAAAACTGGAGAGGAAAGGAAAGGCAGTGACAACCATCTTGAAAGCTAGCACTGGACCAACTCTGCGAGGAACCTGAGCTTCAAAGATGGGTTTGTGGTTTACTCAAAAGCAGGCTTAGGCTGTCTGAACTAAGGAAGCTTAGTTCCACCTGGCTAGCCACCGTATATTAGATCAGCAGTCTGTCCCAAAGGAGGCTAGTGAGCCATCAACTTCATGTTTTTACAGCACTGAACCAGGCCCTTTCTCCACCACTGACTCCAAAAAGTAACAGTTTGAAAGTCTCTTATCCCACAAGGTGAGCTATCAGTTCCTCAACAACTTCACCAGCTTTCACTGGCTATTAATTCATGAAATGCACATTTGGATTTGGATGCAAATCAAAGCAAAAATTTCCATGCCTATTTCAGCATTTCTTTTTGGCCACACAAACCATTCCCTTGCTGGTAGATTAAATCAGTGAAACTCCCAGTGTGTGTAGAAGGTTTCTTGTACATTCTTTTGAGTTGCTGAGTCATGGCCTTTGTTTAGGGCAATCAAAATGTTTTCCCCCTCCTCCAGTACACCCCTTCTCAATACTACAAAGATTAACATTTTTATTAGAAAGTAAAAGTGGCCCAGACACACAGAGCAGCGACTCTTGACACGTACAAGTATGGGTATATTTGCTATGGCTGCATAACAAACACCACATGTACTTAACGTTGCTTTCCTGCTCTTTATAACAAAGCATTCTATATTATACACTAGCTTGCATAAACTGTAATTTTATATATTTTCCACGTTGGTATAATGACTTTTTAAAAACACCCAAATATTAATGTAGACATTCGTAGCAGATTATTGCTCTAGCAACTTTTGGGCACAGAAGGAAACAATATATCCCATGGGGGTATTAATACAGAAGACCAATATGGGGGGGGGGGAGTCAACCAAGGCATCTGACCTTTGCCCTACACTAGAAGATGTCCTTCACCCAATGAGGAACATGAATAGCCATCTTACATCTTCCAGAATATAAAACATTATCAAGAATACAGAGTATTTATTATTATTATTACATTTATTCAAAAATGAAATAAAAAATTCACCATTGTGACTTCCCTCGACCTCAAGTTGACATCTTTTCATAAGAATACAGAGTATTTTAACTCATTTCCTATGTCCCTCGCTGATCCTTTTTGCAAAGGATTGTATTTTGGGCAAAATTTGTACAATGTTTTGGAAGTCTGCTAGCAATGTCAGCCATATAGGCTGTGGAGGGGGTGTGATGCACAACCTCAGAAATCTCCATGATAATTTTCTCATGTGCAGCAGTTCTACAATAACTCCCTTTAGTTTTTGTTTTTTTGCTTCTGGCAGGAACACTCTGTGCCAACTGTCCATTAATATTACATATAAAGATGCATCTATCATCTATAAATGCATTGTGATTTTTGTCAAGATATGTGCTTCCTAGAGCCACAGAGTTGGAAGGCACCCTAAGCCTCTTCTAATCCAACCTCCTCCTGCCCACAACCATCCCTGGATGGGCTCAAACCACCAGACTTCTAGTTAGCAGCCAGACGCACTGACCCATTTCACCACAGGAGCTGCCCTACACTTCTTCTCTGTATAATTATGCTTTATCTCTGATCAGATGGCATGCCATTGGATGCTGATCTGTGATCAAAGTAAACCAGGAGAAGAGGGGTCCAGAACATATTTTGCACAAGGGCCCACAACCAAGTATGGCCACCCCTGCCTGGTTGCACTGATATATTTTATTGATGTGTGCTTGGCTGGATGGATAGAGGATGGTTGCTGAGTTCTGAAGCACACGTGGCTCTCAAATGTTGAAAAGCACCTGCACCACAAAGGATAGTTTCTCAGCAAGGATTATCGCCTGGAGGTCATGCAACTGGAGGAGTCATGGAACGCCTCTGGAAACTGCATAAAAGCATTATATGTCCTTGTTACAAAATTAGTTGAAAGGGGCAAATGAGTAAAGTGTGAGCACACAGTTCAGCACAGGGTACGGATAGCTATCAGCCAGGGCAGAATTTATTTTCCTCCAGAAAACAAGCTCTGGATGTCAACTTCGGAGCTTCCTTTCCACCTGCCCCAACAGTTCAATGCAGAAGACAATACAGACTGAGTTATTTAGAAACCAGAAAAAGTGCAAAAGAGAAGGTATATGGAGGACCACTATTTGGGGTGGGGGTGGGGAGACAAGCATTTATAACATGTAAATCAAAAAGTGGCACCGAACAAACGTAATTTATAGCCATGTTCTGAATGCTAATCCTTTTCTAGCCCAAAATTATTCCCTGCTGTGTAAATGAGGCAGCATTAGAATATTGATACATATACAGAATACAAATTGCATTGGGCTGCCCTCTGCCCCTACAAAGTCTCAGCACTGAGATTTTAAATATAATTATTGCCTTCATTCTATATATAGGCATAGATCTTTAGCATTAAGTACCAGCCATTAAATTAAAGGAGTTATGCAGTAAATTGTAGGGTGGATCAGTTATTTTCTATAGGCTGCTGCATTTTATCGGCTGCATTTTCTATAGAATGCTTCTGAATTAGTTTTGGCAAAGAATCACTACCCTGTTAGAACACGCACGTTTATTAAGCAAGTAACCCCAGAGCTGCATGCCTAGGGTTATGGCTTAAAAAATAATAATATTACACTGACCCATAGCTTTAATTGGGTGACACACAGTCTCCTAAATTTCCCAACAGTTCAATTAAAGGAAATAGCACAGGGTTACCATTAGGTTTGTACCCTTGTCATTGATCTTTCAGAATCAGGGCAAAGAAGTGGAGGTGGAGGGCTTTCCTCCCCTTTCAAATGTCTCCTTCTAGTATTATGGGGAAAGCCTGCCTTCTAGTTGAATTGAATTCCCCTTTAATCTCATCCTTGAGCTGGTGGATAGATGCAGTCTTTAAAAATGCAGGATATCGGTGTAATTGTAAATTGATCTGTCTCTTTGGAAAACAGCCAAGAGTGTTCAACCAGCAAAAAGACCCAATCCCTGAAACTGTCCCTCACCCTCTCCCTAACTGCATAAGCCTATATACATGGTCTACTCAGAAGTAAGTCCCATTGAGTTCAATGGAGCTTACTCCCAGGTAAGGAGGAATAGGATTCCAACCACAATAAGACTTTTGGGTTGCTAAATCTTCTGAAATAACAATACCGGATGATGTATTCCTCACACTACTAGTAGTTCCTCACATTACTAGAGAGCTGACTGCTAGTCAGAAGGTGTTTTAAATTTTAAGATCTGCTCTCAGAAAGCTTGGGAGTGTCTTTGAAGCAAGAAGTAGGTTATAGGACTGTTTTAAGAAACACAGCAATGCCAGTAACCTACCACTAAAGGGCTAGAGATCAATGCAGCAGATTCACCTATAAAAACATTTATTTCTGTTGAAAAGTTGATAAAGAGACACAGTCGTGACTGCAGAGTCTTTGAAATCAGACACATTATTCCTTAGTGCCACACTCAAGGAAATTCATCTGTCTACAGTGATCTTGAACCTATATAGCCTATTTGCCATGGGCTCTTTGGTTATGAGATCTGGCAAGCCACGGGTTATTTCACCTAATCCATCATTAGCGTTCACATGCCCTTTATGACATACAACAAACCTGGATTTAACAACCCTGCTCCTCCCGTGTGATGAATCTAAACGCATTTCACAATAGGGTAGACAGAAAGGCATGCAGGTTCTTTCACCTTTTCTTTGTGCATTTTTTTTAACATTCTTGGGGCACTATGGGGACCCACCGTTACTATTATTGTTATCGTTTTTTGCTCTCCCTTCCTAATCACTTAATGTAGACTCTGTTAGCACAGGGCACAGAGCGATTAGAAAACAACAGTGAGGTTAAATCACCATGGAACAGCCTGGACAGCCATCTGTCATTAAATGTGTGCAAACTGATACTCTCCAAATAAAACAATCCGGGGTGGGGGGTGGGAAACACATTCGACAAGAGCATCGATAACCACCGGTGCAACATTCAGCCAAAGGCAATGCAGCAATATACCCCTCTCCTCCACTTACCAGTCTTCCACAAATACACGGATGAAGTTTCAAATTCACTTTGCGCCTTAGCTCCCCGGATTCCAAACAGGAGAAACACGAGAACTCCAATGCACTTGCTTGAAAGAGATGAAGCCCCTGGACCACCGATTAAAGCTGCACTCTTCTCTCTCAGCCCCATGCCTTCCAGAAGCCTGATTCAGTGTCAAAATCTGCCGCACAATGGGTAACCCTTGCGTGAGTAATTTCTTCCCCCCCTTTCAGAATGTCTTCACAGGGAGGGCAGAAGGGAAATGGCTTTCCAGCTATTCTGCATGCCAGTTGAAAAGGGGGGGGGACTGTTTAACACCAAGGAACAATAGAGCTCTTGCTTGCTGCTGCTGCTGCTGTTTCGGCTGCTGCTGCTGCTACGATGGCAGCGGCTGCTGCTGGTACTGTGGATGTTACTTCACTCTTCCCCATTCAGTGGGTAGTAGCAGTTTCCATCAGCTGAGAGAGAGACAGCTGTCCACAGGGGGCTCCAGCTGACTGAGCAGGTTATCTTGGTCTGGGAGGCAGCAGCAGTCATTTACACCAGCTGGAGGGAGAGGGGAGAGAGAAAGAGAGTGAAACAGTGGAGGGGAGGGAAGAGAAGAGAAGATCAAGGGAGGGAGGGAGAAGGCAAGAGGGGGAAGGAACACAAATAGCAAATAACCGAATGCTGTAATCACATGCATGCAACCAACTGCAAGATACTGTTGTTGCTTTTTGCACGTCTATCGGAAGAATATCTATATTCAAGACTATCCAATAAAAATATTATCATTAAACAAAAAACAAAAAAATCATTCCGGAGCATGTTTGAGACAAGCAGGTAGCAACTGCTCAGCACCAATTATTTTCCTGCTCCTTTAAAGCAAGTTGCCAGCATGCAATTCCCACTTAGTAGAAGGGCTGACAGGATGGATGATGCAAAATGTTGTTGAAGAGAATCATGACTTTGGGAACAGCAAATGTGGTGAATTAAGCATACTTATCGACAATCAGGATGCTGATGCACAAACTGAATGCACGGTAAAGACTGGTGGGGATACTTAGACATGCAACTGATTAAATTGTCCCTTAATATTCATGTAAGAAGGGTCATACAGCTGCAATATTATACTGTCCGGTGGTGTTTTTCTATCTCAAGTTACATACCCATTCCACTTATATCTGGGTGCAAGGAAGGAATTAAAGGAATAAAGCATCTCATTAAAAATCAGAATGAATTTCATTAATCCTTTAACTGTGCATCTAAGAAAAGCAGCCATTCTAAAATTTTCAGTTATCAAAATGTTTTTATGACAGTAATTTCTTTTTATGAAAAGTAATTCTGAGTTGCAATTACCTCAAAGTGTGTTTGTAAGCATGAATGTGCTAGTAGGCTGTACCACGCTGGGGTAGGGGGGAATAGGACAAAAAGTGTCTTAACACTTTGCTTGCTGTAAAGTCATACTCAGAGTAGGCCTACTGAAATCTATGCACTTAAGTGAATCATGATGACTAACATAAATGCACTGATTTCAGTAGGTCTACTCCTGTGTTTGATTTGATCGGGTACCGAGAGAGCATTGTTTTAAATTCACCCCAATGAGCTAGAACAAAAGACAATGCTGGCTTATGTTCCTGCATACATCCAGAAATGCAAAGGCCTAGAAGTAGTGTTCTGAGAAGAGATATTGTAAAGACAAAAACAAAAAAGCATTCTAGCAGCAGAGCAACCAGGGAGTTTTAAATGATGACGCTACTGCAGTTGAAAGAGAAAGCCTTAACCAAGCCTCTCTGGGGAACTCTGTCATTTGCCAGAATCCTTCCCATGCTCAGCCTCTTCCACAGGCATTGGGTTTGAAAAGCAGCCTTGATCAAATAATTCCCAGGTCCTCATCCATTTAAATATTCTGACATCAGAGCAAATTAGCAATGTTGAAGGTTGCAAATTTGTCTTTGTTTACTTTCCACTCTGTTTCGCCTCTAAGAGGGAATTAAAGGCTCAGGAAGCCCTGGCGCTGTGTGAGGCTGTGATTAAGAGAGATAAGCAAGTGTGGATTACCGTTCCTCAGCTGTTGAAAAAGTGGCAACAATCAGGAGATTATGGGTTGATAAGGGATACATAGAAAGCTGTGAGCCTAACAAATTTATAGCATCCATTTCTGACAGAGGGCTAGGGCTCACAGCACCAGGTAAGGTATATAATAAAAAATGGGGCGCACTTGGTAGTCTCACTTATATGTCTCGTGTTCATTTCACAGCCAAGAAGCTAAGCACCCACCACCACCAACAAAGCATTTATAATCCAGTAACTGGTTGCAAAACCTGTGTGGGTGCATTTATGCGTGCCTGCGTATCAACATTTGTACCTGAATTAATAAAACCTGCAAAATTTTAAAAGGGGTGTCTTTTCCTTTGAAAGCATTTTATCTTAGGTAAAAACTGCCATTTGACTTGACAAATCAAATTTGTATGCAGCCCAGTTTCTTTGATAAATACGTGAATACCTGAACTCACGAATACGTGAAGCTGAGGCTTGTGGCAACTATAAATTTTGCTTTTCTCTACTTTGAATCAGAGCTTTTGAATGTAAGAGGGAAAATGTATCTCAGCAGGGAACGCTGAAGTAGGAACAAGTAACTAGGGTTCACAAGGTTGCATGAGACGAAGGGTGACGAGGCAGAATTAAAACAAAATTTGGTTATTTGAAGCAACACACGGATTGACACTTCTGTTAATAATCTCTGTGAGTAACATACTTTTCATGGCATTAATCCAAAGCATTTTCAGTCCATGGGCTCTGTATCTCCTAGTAGGTTCTGCATCTCTTACTTTAACAAGTAGTTACAGATAGGTAGCCGTGTTGGTCTGCCATAGTCAAAATAAAATAAAAAAATTCCTTCCAGTAGCACCTTAAAGACCAACTAAGTTAGTTCTTGGTATGAGCTTTCGTGTGCATGCACACTCTGGGCGGCTTCCATAGAAACCAAAAATACAGTAAAATATCACAGATTAAAAACTTCCCTGAACAGGGCTGCCTTAAGATGTCTTCTAAATGTCAGGTACCGTATTTTGCGCCCCATAGGATGCTCCGGCCCATAGGACGCACCTAGTTTTTTTGGGGGGAAATAAAGAAAAAAAATTATTTCCCCCCCAGGTGCGGGGCTGGAAGAACCAGGTCGGGGAACAGCGGGAAGGCCCGCTCTGCCTCCCCGCTGTCCCCCAAGCTTGTGGGGCTGGCTATGGGGAGAAGTGCGCTGATCCCGGGACTGCAGGCAGCTCTGCGCGGCCACCGGGAGCGGGGCAGGACTTCGCGCCCGGCTCCCAGTGGCCGCGCAGAGCTGCGCAGAGCCAGGGACTCCAGGCAGCTCTGCGCAGCCATCCGGAGCGGGGCGGGACTTCGTGCCCGGCTCCCGGTGGCCGCGCAGAGCTGCACTGATCCTGGGACTGCAGGCAGCTCTGCGCGGCCACCGGGAGCGGGGCGGGACTTCGTGCCCGGCTCCCGGTGGCCGCGCAGAGCTGCGCTGATCCTGGGACTGCAGGCAGCTCTGCGCGGCCACCGGGAGCGGGGCGGGACTTCGTGCCCGGCTCCCGGTGGCCGCGCAGAGCTGCGCTGATCCTGGGACTGCAGGCAGCTCTGCCCGGCCATCCGGAGCTGGGCGGGACTTCGCGCCCCGCTCCCGATGGCCGCGCAGAGCTGCGCTGATCCCGGGACTGCAGGCAGCTCTGCACGGCCATCGGGAGCGGGGCGGGACTGCAGGCAGCTCTGCGCAACCCTCGGAGCCGGTCTCCCGAGGGTTGCACAGAGCTTCCTGAAGCCTGGAGAGCGAGAGGGGTCAGTGCGCACCGACCCCTCTCGCTCTCCAGGCTTCAGCGAAAGCCTGCATTCGCCCCATAGGACGCACACACATTTCCCCTTCATTTTTGGAGGGGAAAAAGTGCGTCCTATAGGGCAAAAAATACGGTACTTATTTATCGCTTTGACATCTGATGGGAGGGCGCTCCACAGGGCAGGCGCCACTACCAAGAAGGCCCTCTGCCTGGTTCCCTGTAGCTTTGCTTCTCGCAATGAGGGAACCGCCAGAAGGCCCTCGGCGCTGGACCTCAGCGTCCGGGCAGAACGATGGGGGTGGAGACGCTCCTTCAGGTATACTGGGCCGAGGCTGTTTAGGGCTTTAAAG
Source organism: Podarcis liolepis (assembly GCF_965112155.1). NCBI lineage: Eukaryota > Metazoa > Chordata > Lepidosauria > Squamata > Lacertidae > Podarcis > Podarcis liolepis. Next base: position 31,062,122 of record NC_139563.1, read on the forward strand.
GTCAACACCAGCACTTTGAATTGTGCTCGGAAAAGTACTGGGAGCCAATGTAGGTCTTTCAAGACCGGTGTTATGTGGTCTCAGCAGCCGCCCCCAGTCACCAGTCTAGCTGCTGCATTCTGGATTAGTTGTAGTTTCCGAGTCACCTTCAAAGGTAGCCCCACGTAGAGCGCATTGCAGTAGTCCAAGCAGGAGATAACTAGAGCATGCACCACTCTGGCGAGACAGTCCGCGGGCATTTAGGGTCTCAGCCTGCGTACCAGGTGGAGTTGGTAGACAGCTGCCTTGAATACAGAATTGACCTGCGCCTCCATGGACAGCTGTGAGTCCAAAATGACTCCCAGGCTGCGCACCTGGTCCTTCAGGGGCATAGTTACCCTATTCAGGACCAGGGAGTCCTCCACACCAGCCTGCCCCCTGTCCCGCCCATGGAACACATGGCATACTTCCCAAACTTGAAAGATGACACCAACATAGCTGCTTGGCTAGCCAGACAGATCTGATGCAGGGGAAGAGGCTGGAAGAAAATCCCTTTACAAAGGCCACACAATGCCCATGACATTCACTGAAACAACAGAAGTAATTAGACACCCAACACTTAAATACAGCCGCTGGTTATGTAGCTGCTAATGTCACAAACCATTCTTCTCACCAAGTCAATTTTCGTAACAGAGGTGCTATTGGTCAAAATGCGTATCTAGAACAGAAGATGCATCCCAAAGATCCTTCCTAATAAAGAAGTGTAGCCCATAGGGACAACATAATAGCCCATAGCACAACAGAACCTGTCTACGTTAGTTCTGAGCTGAAATGGGAGATGCACATTGCATGAACATTTTGTTTCTGTGAAATATACCTCCCCTTCTCAGCCATTTTTCACACAGATTTGCAAAAGGGAAGAATACCATTTCCAATGAGGCAGAAGCTAGATGAGCAGGGAATGCATCTTATTGCTGGGCACATTCATACCTAGAGATACCAGGGACTGAATCTTGGACTTCATGCATGCAAAGGCAATGTTCTGCCATGGAGATATGGTTCTTCCCCAAAGGATGACCCACTCTCAGTAGCTGGAGTTCTTCTTCCTGTTGCAACTATAGAGGGATGTTGTCTCCACAGACGGCTCAAGTCTTATGCAGGCTGATAAGACCCTAAGGAACTGGCTGTGTTTTTAAAGGATCCAAGTATCTACTGGTTTTTGCAAGTTCAGGGAGACTGAAGTGCTATTGGGGACCTGTCTTCTGAGACTAATCCAGCCACAAAAATTATTGTATCCATTCCTGAATCTAATGTGCTTTCAACAAATTTACATTTTAAAAATCCCAAATAAAACAAAGTTGCACACAAGTCATGCTTTGACAACCATACCGTATGGAAGTTTACATTAGCTGAAGCTGAACCTATAAACCTATGGTGCAGAATAAGCTAACATTTCCATATATATTAGATGCCTTCACTTAAGGAACTGATCATGTTGTTGAATGAATTGCCATGAAATTTGAACATGGCAGCATTCAAACTGGTAGCCACACAAGCCCACTGCTCAAGATCAGAATGCAGACTGCAAAAATGAATGTCCATTTTTTACATCATTAAAAATAAAATGCTTACAATCATTCTTCAGTCATATAGGTACAAATCCATGTCTCATTGTTGCTTCCAGATTGACTGACGAGCCAAATTCTTTCTTTAGAAACCATCCACAAAATGTAAAGATTACAGGCTAGGACAACTCCTATTTTTGAAAGTAAATCAAGACCTGTTCTCTTTCATACTAGGAGTGACTACGAATGCAACCTTGTGCTGGCCTGCCCCAGCATCCCATTGTGACATCATTTAACTTCACTGTCCAATGAGCAGCAGCTCATCTCCATAATTTGCTTTGTGAGGAGACTTGTTTCATAACAACAACTCCTTGTGGTTGAACAGCCAACTGCCTTTGAAGTAAGGTATATTTTAGAAACATTCGACATGTTGCCGGAAGCCACGATTGCTGCCACCATTTTGGATGCTCCTACAGTACTCTGGTGATTTGTAAATCCTCATTCCAGATGTTTTAAGATGCACTGCATGCCTAGGTATCATATGTCCTATGCTTAAAACAGCCAAGATTTAAGTATCCAGTGAACACACAACTTAAAGCTCCAAAGCAACAGTGCTGGTTACAAACAAACAAGAAGACAGTGTGGTATAGTGGCTAGAGTATCAGACTACTACCAGGGTTCAAGCCCTGACTCAGTCATGAAGGTTACTGGGTGACCCTTGGGCCAGTCACCATTTCCTTGCCCTACCTTGCAGCATAACTGTAAAGATAAAATGGAATAAAGGAGAACTACATATGCCACCCTGAGCTTCTTGGAGGAAAGGCAGGGCAGAAACGTAATAATAAACATATAAATAAAATATGGTTGCTACTGTTTGCTGTTCTAAACAAATACAACCATTTCAACCATTTTTCAGCGAAAAATATTCACCTCTTCCTTTACATTGTCCCCACCCATCCCTCTCTTACACACTCAACTTGTTTCATATGGCTCCAGTGACATCATGACACAGCTATATCTGATTGGCTACATCGTGTTCTGATGTCCTCACATCTACTATGCGGTCATTCATGGACCCTGCCCTTAACTGATCTAATTTACCCTGATGGGTGTCACCATGCGGCTGTAGCCAAATGCTGATATGTCATCTCAACTCAGTACTGCTGCCAGCACTGAGGGGGCAGTTGGCAATGTGCCCTTGGGGTAGGGTGGGGGAAGGTGCACACCACTGTGACCACTGCCCCCCACCTTGGCTGCTCTACTTTCTCTCCCCCCGGCTGCCTCCAGCTCATTTTCTTCTCTTCCTTTTCATGTTGCTCTAGGCACTCTGCTCCCCCATCTCAACCCACCCAATATGACCCTGGCCTCTCCACGTTCTCCTCCACACCTCCACCACCACCACCACTGCAAGCATGTTGCAAAGAATTTGACTGCTTGCACCTACGCACTCTACAATGTAGCCCTTTCCAGTTATGCCGGCAGAATTTTAAAAGGCAAGCTCAAAATGAAGCAAGCAACAGCTCTCACTTCAAGTTGCTGAAGACTGGAAATAAAGGGGGTGCACTTCTTAAGAGAGAGTGGAACAGAGCTCCACCATCGCCTCACTTCCACCAGCCTTCCTCCTATGTGCCCAGAGGCATTCTAGGAATTTCCCTCTCACTGAATGGTTCAGGTGACCACCCTATGTGTTTATTTGGAATAAGTCCTGTTGAACTCAGTGGGGCTAGAGAGGCTCATCCACATTCCCGCTTGCCCAGCCACTTGCCCCCAGGAAAACTTGCTGTTTACTGCCAAATCGGAGCAAACACCAATTGGGTTTTATTCAGATAGACGTCTGCTCCGATTTAGCTCTAATGAGCAGTTTTTGGGGAGAGGGTGCAGTGGCACAAAGGCAAAAACTGCTCAGACCCATGCCTCAAAAGCATCATAGAAATGGAAAACTGCATGGATCCATGCTTTTGTGAGATGGAGCAAGAAGAATTCAGGACGAGCCCTTAGTTCCAGGCAAATATGGCATAGGATCAGATTGTGACGCACTTAACAAGAATCACATTTATTCATGTTTATCCTAAACATGTTTACTCAAATGTAAGTCCCACTGAGTCCATTACTTCCAAGTATATCCAGGATGGCAGCCTTAATTGAACACCCAGTGAAAAAAACTGAGCATGGCTCCCTTCGTATTTCAGGCATTATGTATTTCCAAGTAATTCTAGTCTATTAATGCCACATAGTTTGTATAGATGTTATCAAATTATGCAGAAAAGTAAAAAGTGGGGGTGAATTTTTAATAACACTACTACTTTGCTAATGTATTTTAAGCCTGAAAACAGTTCATTGTTATTGTGAGTTTTCAGAACATAGTAAATTCTCCTGTAAATTCCCAAACTAAGAGATGTAAACTGAAAATAACAAAAGCCAATCTTTCAAGAGGTGCAGTGCATGTGGCCTCTAGGTGTCATTCTTCACCATGTTTAGTCCATATCCTTCAATGGGCTCATTACTTTATGTATCAAGTGAAGATTATTGTTTGAGGAGGTGAAGCATTTTGTTCTAATTTCCCACCCATTGTTTACTAAAGAAGATAAATTTGCCCTGCATCATTAGAATATTCATAACAAGAGCTCTGGCAAGATCAATAAATTAAAAGTAGATGGTAGATTTTTCTTCTTCTTCCAGTCTTCAGATTCCCTTGAGCCGAGATCAGCCCAAGCCAAAGATAATAAAGTATTCATACAAAAAAATTAACTATTCATGTGTGGTCCGCACAAAGTGGACACCTTGGTTCTCCCATAAGGTGGCAGTTCTGGAAAACTGCAAATTCTAACAGGTACATTATACAGTTGTACCTTGCATCCCAAATGCCTTGCAAGTCGAACTTTTTGTCTCCCGAACGCCGCAAACCCAGAAGTGAGTGTTCCGGTTTGCAAACGTTCTTTGGAACCCGAACGTCTGCTGTGGCTTCCAATTGGCTGCAGGAGCTTCCTGCAGCCAATCAGAAGCTGCACCTTGGTTTCCAAACATTTTGGAAGTCAAAAGGACTTCTGGAATGGATTCCGTTCGACGTCCAAGGTACCACTATAAAGGAGGTCATGTTGTCCTCTTTGCTTTGGTTCAAATATGGTTTTGGCCTGTTAGCTAGCAGGTAGTATCTGGTTTATTACTGGGAAATATGGAGTCCCTGAACTCTGATGCCTTCTTGCTTGCCTGGATGAAGGGTACGGGGGGGGGGGTGTATAGAAAATAGGCTACTGTACAAAGGTAAAATTTTTATTCATTGCTGCACCCACTTTTGCCTCTGGACACACCCACCAGTGGCATGTGTGTGCCCTGAAGAAGGTTACCCACAAGGGGATGCAGTCCTCGGGCTAAAAAGAAGATAGGAATCCATGATCTAATTATAGGATTTTCTTTTATACTGTATTGGGTTGCATCCAGACTAACAGTGCAATCTTATGCATGTCTGCTCAGATTGCAACATGGCTTATTCCCAGGTAAGTGAATGCAAAATTGCAGTCTATGTTTCCTGAACCTATGCGCCATTGAACACAATGGGACAAAAGAATCAATGGAAACAAAGTGGAACCAACTGGATCTGGATCCAACCCACTGCCACTATTATATACCGATCATTTGTTTGCTGAGTTTGCATCCTGCCTTTCCACCAAACAATGCTCGTTGTTTGCGTCCTTAGCAGAGCACAGGGACATTATACTGTCCCATGATAGATCAAATGAACCTTAAGAAGGCAAAAGGGATGCAAATTAGTACTACTGCAAATCACTGTAATGACAGCAGACATCATTACTGGTTTAAATATAGCACTATTATGCATCTCTTGCTGGCACATAGTCAGAGAAGCTTTCTAATGAATTGGTAGCGGGAGCCCTGGCAATTTGGGGAGTTCATCCCTTGAGATACAGAAGATAACCTTGGTCATAACATGTCACCGTTGCTTCTGAACATTTTCTGGGGAGCGTAAATTTATTCTTTGTGGTGCCACTCAGTGAAGCAAGGTAGCTTTCTCCATTACACAGAGATGATACGAGTAAAAGGGTGATGAATGTTCATTATGATCACTGCGCTGCTCAAGTAATGCTTGAATTTGCTGAGTAGCACCAGCCGCAGAATTCGCCGGTCACAAACCTATCATCACTATCTAGCTGCGAAAATGAATGGCAAAGGAAAGCGACATAAATATGAAAGGGCAAGTTGACAATTTGTCATCAGCACTGATGTATGAATGTAAAGCATAAAATACTAGCGAAAACTTCATATTTATATCAAAGGATACATATCCATCAAGGTAAATGCTAACTTCATTCTGGAACTCAGATAGGAAGGACCACCCCTGCCCTTTCTCCAACTCTTCCTGATAAATATCGGAGGGGGGGGGGTGAGAAATAAGATGTGTGTGTTTCTGCTGCACTCTGTTTATGCAAAAGGATAATGTGGAAATCCAAACATACAGGTTTCCTGTACTACACCCAACATTCACCTCTTCAGACTTTCCACATATTCTACTTCAGACACAAGCACTTCCATTATTTTGAACACTAGGGATGATTCCTTCTTAGAAAGCTCAAGGTTTCCCATAATGGGTTAGTCACCTAAAGAGAATGGATTACACCTGGGCATAAGATGAAAAAAATAGACAGCAATGGTTCTTTAGGTTAGCTAAAGAGAAGCAAAAACAGCTGGATGAGGCAGTTGTAGCCCAAAACATCCTGGGGATACCAGGCTAGAGAGGGCTGATCTAGAGTGAGGGAAAGAGACAGGTAGACCAGTTAGACTCCCTAAGAGATGGTTCCAGTATGGGTTGAGAATCATGTTCAAAAAAGGCTATCAATAAAGCAAATGGAGAATATCTCTAAACATATATGTGGACGCATTTACTTATTGTAATATTGGATTTGTTGTAATTTTCAACAGTATAACAATAGACATTCACTACGGTTTGTGTCATCAAGTACTACTAGGATAAGACAGAAATGAAGCTCCCCTCCATCTCATTAGCTCAACACAACCCTTCAAAATGACCTCTGAGATTCATGTGGCCTCCCCTTCTCACCATTATGTGAAAAATGGGAAACAAATCTCCAGAAATTTATCCTCTCTCTCTGAATACTTTTGTCCTCAATCTGTTTTCCTCCAACTCTCCAGAGCAGATTTGGGGGTTGTGGGGCACAGAGGAGAGGGAGAGGTAGTCCTGTTGTACAGGCAGAAGTTACAGTGCTGACAAGACGACTTTGCTGAATACAACCCCATTAATTACGTGACAACAATTGCTAGCCACTTATTCCTAAATTATTTTTTAAAGAAGAGAAGCTGAATGCAAATGCTTAATCATCTTAACTGTATAATTCATGAATTAACATAAATACGAAGGGTTCAGTGGTTCCTGCCTCACAAACCAGTATATTTGTAACACTTGTTTTAGGGGGGGGGTTGCCTTATCAATGGTCAAATATAGGGCTGTGTTCATTGAACATAGTTCATTCTCTCCCCCCCCCCCGTTGATTGTATTTTAATTCTTGAAACATGCAGCAATTCATGTTGTGCTTTTTTCCAATTTTACAGAGTCAGTGCATGCTAAGAATAACTGGCACTGGAACACTGCAACAAATGATTTCTCTATTCATACATATGCACATTGCTTTTCCACATATAAAAGTATACAACTTTCAAAAATAAGCAATGATTTCCAGGAAAACAGCCATTTTCACTTCAATTAAGTTTTTATGTTCTGATTTCCCTGATGACCCATGTTCTATCTGAGTGTGAAATGCTCTCAGGCAGATAAAGAAGAAAACATTTTGTGTCAGGAAAGGCATATCTTACCTGTTATAATATTAAGGAAATTCAGATAGGCTTTTTATAAATATTTGGTTTTTTTAACAGATATTTACTTGGTCGTTGCTAGGATCAGGACACCAGACAGTTGACTGAATAAATATTAGCAGTAAACCATCTAAGAAGCAAGGCTTTCTATGGACATGCCTAGATATGGGAACTTCTAAAAATCTCTATGTCAAGCTTCTGCATATGTGGGTCCCCTCCCCATTCTTGTTCTACACTTTTATCTCAATGAGAAGTGTTTTTTAATGGCTCTGCTAAAAAATGAGCAATTCTCACATATTATATGCCTTATTGTACATATAATATTGTGTGCACATTATATCCATGCACATTCAAGGTTTCCTAAATGAGTCAGCACATAAAACAGATACATACAACAATGCATTTAAATGCATACAAAATTATGCTACAGAAATATAGTACCACATGGGGCTTGACTCTTTTATATGTATTACACGTATATTACATGCATCTTTGCATGTAACTTTGCATATAATTAAGTCGGTCTTTTTAAAAACAAACGAACAATGCATGAGCAGCTAAGACAGAAGCAGGTGTGTGATGTAATAGATAGTCTGATGTAAGCAAGGCTCAATCAGTTCAAAACTGCCAAATCCTGCATATAAATACATTTAAAATGGATTCTTCCTTCATCCCTAGCCATGCCCTCTTATCTTTCCGCTCTTACATCACAATGTAACAAGGGTGGAAAACCATTTTGGCCAAGCAGGTCAGATGTTTATCTCCTTCCACCCAATTTCTACAGGTTGGAAGGACCACCTACCTGTCAATCATCTGACATCACAACCAGACGACAGAGGTGGGAAATCCTGTTTACTTATAAAAGTTGACGTGTAGTGCTGGTGGTGCGATAACAACCAGCGAAGAAGCACTGAGGAGGGTTAAACTCTCTACTCATCGGAAAAGGTTAAATCCTGCTCCTTTTGCTCCATGTGCCAAGTTCCCTCCTGGGAACTGGTGGGTGCAACACACAAGTGGCTCATCAGCTGATGTCACCCACTCATCGGAATAATGTCAGCTGACTGGCAGGCATGTGTGGGGGTTTTTTGGGGGGTAATGACTTTGTGGGCTAAATTGGATCCCTAATACCTCACAATCCAGCAAGGGCTTTTTTTAGGATGGGAAGTACCAGCACTTCTTTAAGTGTTGGTGGGCGTCACCTTCTTTAGGAAGGCATTAGCTACTCCCTGGACCCACCCGGTCGATCCCTACTATTTGAAGCTTTCTGTGAATGCTGGAGTCCTCTGCATGCCTTGGAGCTTTTGAACCAGACTTTGAAACAACAATTGCCTGTTAGTACAAGTACATACACTCAAGCTGATTTTCAAGGTAGGCCTAAATATTATAATCTCCCAAAATATCACTGTAATGATTTGTTCCTACTCCCAGACAACAGTTTCTCAGGCTGGAATGCAAGCACTGAGTATGTTCTGTGCAATGTGGTTCTGCAAAATCTCATACTTTTTATCACAAACATACACACACTTCACAGAACCCTTCAACTCTTGGTGCCTTACCCTGTGTGCCTTTAGTTTGCTTGAACTATGATAACACAAACTTTATTATTTGGGCTAGGCAGTCTTATACAGTAGGTTACAATATTTGAAATAGAAATGTCTAGTATTTGTGAGCATTCCAGTATCAGCACCATGGACAGTTACATTTTCTGTCTTCCCCCATGTGGGTTTTGTAACATGTAGTTCCTGGTGCATTTGGAATATTTAAGTAGGACAGGCGCTTAAGCTACACTAGTGTGCACCAATGAAAGTGGCTAAACCAAGATAATATGGGTCTGATATCCCATCACTATTTAAAGCCTTATACGTTTCCGAATAATGTCTAGAACACTTTGCTAAGTGGGGGCCATTTAAACCTCCAAACGCTTCAGATAAGTTCACATCGAAAATCCTGTGGTCTACTCTTAAACCGAGATCTGTTATCCTAGTCTAAGCACTAAACCACATTTGACATACTTCTACTTTACTGCTGGAGGGGAATGGCCTGAGAATGCATAAAAACATTTTTACTTGGGATCAAATACTTTGCAACCACATTAAGAACAGCAAAACACTTTTAAATATATTAAAAACAAAGCATGTATTAGTTGAAATAGTTTCCCCAAGAACAAAATCAGTGAAAACTATTTAAATTTCCAATTATCATTCAAATTAGTTTTGGATGTGACATATGGGGATTTTTTATTTATTTTTTGCTGACGTTCACACCACGAAATCAATACAAAGATAGTATAATTATTTATTGGAGTAAGACTCTTGAAAATGGACTTGAAATCACTATTTGGATCCACCTGCAGGCCTTTTCAGCCTGACTGCAGCTGAGAGGATGAGACAGCAGGGAAACCCATTCAGGCTGATCCAATTTAGATATGCAAATTTTATCTTGTGTGCTTGAAAGAAACATTATGGCGCAGCATAATTTGCACCTTGAGTTCTAAGGAATAATATTTCTAATCTAATGAAAACATGCCTCCATTGTTCGTTTTCACACTCACCAGGTTTGATCCAAAACTATTGTTCACTTGCAAACTTCATACCTCTTCTCTTCCTCTGTTTCATGTAAAACCATTAATTGAATATTTAAAAAAAAAACCACCAACAACCTATAAAGAAATTTTTAAAAGAACTGTGGCTGACTACTAAAAAGGCAAACTAACTTTATGGCACTTGTAACTGGTAAACTAATACATGACCACCTTCAGAGGATCAGTAGATTGGAAACATCCCTGCTTTCTTTGAAAGAAACTGCCTGTGAAATGTCATAAATGTATCTATGTATATTAAACTAAGCAGCAGAATTAGGGCAGCAGACCCCAGAGTCAGAACCCCAGAGTGACACAAAGGAAAGCACAGGCTGAGGGATCAGGGACCAGGAAGTGACTCAGCAAACAGCACAGGAAGGGCACAGTGTGGAGTCCGAATAGACCCGTTTAATAAAGGACTTTGTGTTATAGAACTCCTGTCTGCTTCTTTTCTGCAGTTGCAAGAAAAGACCTTCTGCCTGAAATCCTGGAGGGCAACTACCAGTCAACGTAGACAGTACCAAAGAAGTCTAATCTTTTTTGGACCAGGGGCCACATTAACCCTTTGCCAACCCTCTAGCAGCTACATGCTACTGGTGCGTGCACCAAGAAGCGTTTGAAGCCACCCTCCCCACACTCCCTTGTACAGGCATAGGCAAATCCGGCCCTCCAGATGTTTTGGGACTACAACTCCCATCATCCCTGACCACTGGTCCTGTTGGCTAGGGATGATGGGAGTTGTAGTCCCAAAACATCTGGAGGGCCGAGTTTTCCTATGCCTGCCCTTGTACAACCCTTTCATACCTATATGGTGTTACAGACTGGGGCAGCGGAGGGCACCCCCCCCAAAAAAAAGAAACCCTAAAACTTAGGGAGACTCTTGAGAGTCCCATGGACTGCAAGAAGATCAAACCTATCCATTCTTAAGGAAATCAGCCCTGAGGTGCTCACTGGAAGGACAGATCGTGAAGCTGAGGCTCCAATACTTTGGCCACCTCATGAGAAGAGAAGACTTCCTGGAAAAGACCCTGATGTTGGGAAAGATTGAGGGCACAAGAAGAAGGGGACGACAGAGGGCGAGATGGTTGGACAGTGTTCTCGAAGCTACAAACATGAGTCTGACCAAACTGTGGGAGGCAGTGGAAGACAGGAGTGCCTGGCGTGCTCTGGTCCATGGGGTCACGAAGAGTCGGACACGAATAAACGACTAAACAACAACAACAACAACAAAACTTAGTAATTGGTAGGATTTTTATTCTTTGGAGTATTGAAGCGAAGATTGCAGGCCAGTGGAAAAATGGAGGCTAAGCTTTCTTTCCAAGCCAGTGCCTCACCTGGGACAGAGTTGTTAACATGACAAAAGGTGTTGATGGCCCATAGTGATCCATTCTAAATATCTGCATGTCTTCAAATCTAAGACCTAACGTAGTGTACACATCTTATAACAACTGGATCTGCTCCTTTACTTATAATGCATTGATCCCATGAGATTATGTGAAGATTCCTTTTCTACATAGACAGATTTTAATTATCACCTTGCCACAGTAAATACTTCTGCTGAGTCTCTAGCTTTCGTCTCATTTTTTATGAGCCTTCCCTTGAGAATAGATGCTTATATATTCAAGTTGCCAAGCATAACAATTCCCTCCCTCCCCAAAAATGAATTCCCTCTGTAATTTAAAAACAGATTATAGATTCCTTGAATTTTATTGACTTGCCAAGTTTTTTTAAAAAAAGGCTAATAAAATCTATTCTCTTTCTGAAGACTACAAGCAGAACAAGAAGGGTTGTGGAGATAGCTGCATATGTAAATAGCTGCATTTATGTTAATGCATCCCAAATCAAATTGTATGTGTATTTTAAAAGCATGTTCTGTACATTAATAAAAGACAATATTGTCAACTACAATATGAAACCTCGAGGTGAGGGTTTCATTCACTTCATTTAAAAATTGTCACACTAATGTTGCCCCATGGGAATCCCTCAATGAACATTCATACAGAGACAGATAATATTGCACCTCATCCCTTCAAAATAAATGCTTTTAGGTTTCTGAAATGCAGAAGAAGCTGCCAAAAACATGGGATCCATATTCTGGCAAGATTCAAGATAAGGGGATATATTAAATAAATGCTGAAGAAAATATTATTCAAATTCTTGCTGTTATTTTTTTTAATCTTATTTTGATGCAGCAAAGCTCTGCTCAAGAAATTGCCTTTCAAATCTTGATCAGATTATCCAGTCACAGCTGCACAAAAGGAAACTCTTCTCCAGTAAATATTTGCAATACATTATAATCTCTGGCTTTGGTGATTAACAATCCATAAAGAGATTTTAAGCAAAGCTATCAGTTTAATCTAGCAAAGCTTTACATCCAGAATGTCAGACAGAATCAGATGGTTCTAGTAGTGAGGCAATGATGCGGCCACATTTTCTGAACCAAGACATTGAATTTTTAAAACCCCTGAGAGTTAAGGCCCCATTTGCTCCATCTGTGATGCATCATGGGGGGAAAAGAGAAGCTGGGGTTTTGTGTGGAATCATCTATGGAATAGCATGTTGTCTGCAAGCTCCAATAATTCACCCGCAGAGCACAATGGCAACTACACATTTTGGGAATCTACATTGCTTTCAGAATAAATCATCATGAAAACCTGTTTCTCAATAGCTACAGAGAAAATAACTGTGCTAATTTAAATGAAGTCTACGTGTTGTTTCCAAATGCCGTCAACATTTGCCACTGCCTTTTTGAAAATACATGTTTTTAGGGTGAAGTGTGTTTGTTTTCACAAACTGTTTATGGTGTGCATTTTATTTATTCTTGTCTAAAGCCACAGTATACTTTTAAAATGTACCGTATTGGCAGGAATATAAGCCTCACCCAAATATAAGCCTCACCTTTAAAATTCAAGGGGGGGGGGAGACAATACCCGAATATAAGCTGCTCCCTTAAAATTGCGCAGGCACTCACACCCGTTCCGTTTTACCATATGTTTCAGCAGTGATATCGTAAAAGCCCATTTTTGTAAGGTCGCAAATTTAAGCCGCACTTTAACTTTTCACAGTCGGAATTTGGAAAATAAAATGAGGCTTACATTCAGGCCAATACGGTAATCAGCTAAGGTGATTCAAGGTGCACCAAGGCAAATTCACATGGATGTCTTCATTAGAAGAAGAACATATTTACTGCTTCTCCCCCCCCCCAAAAAAAAACACCCCAGTAACATAAAACACTAACAAGCAAAGTGTTTCCAACTGATGATAATATATACAACATGCAAAGCATGACAATGTCCATCAGATAGTACAAACATGACTGGAGCACATGCACACATGATACTGTCCCCTGGATAGTTATGGAAGCAAATATCTCCAAAACATCTTTTAGCACTCAGGGAGAGCCAACATCCATGGTTCACATGGAGGATGAAAGGAACCCAGATATCACTAATGCACTCATGTTACATGACATCCCTCTCACTGCTGTACTCAGCTGTGTTAACCACTCAGATAATACTAGTTACCAGATTTTGTGGAGTCAGACCCATTTCAATACATTTTCTTGTGTATATGTACTGAATTTGAAGACCCCGCAGGGTCTACATGCAAAAAGCTCCATCAATATTTTGATGCTAGTTCACCTATGAGCGTCAAGACACAGACTGCAAGCATTAGTTAATCGGGAAGTAAAAAAAGACACTGGACATATTGGGAGATACTAAGAGAAACACTATTAAATAGAGATCCTGTTCCACATGATTCTTACAGGCACATATTGTATAGCATAGTAAGAGAGCCTGAATGGGGAAGATGTGCCAATAGATAGCATTTCCTGGCTTGTGCTTATGATTTTACAAACCCAATTCCCCTCCAATCTCCAGAGCGATTTTTCAGCATTTTTAAGGTTTGTTTTAAATAAAGTGAAAGATGAATATATAAATGGAAAACATATATCACTTCCAAAAAGAGAGAGAAAAGATGGGAAGATTGCCTGTTTTATGGGAAGAAGAGCAAGATTATCATTGAATTCACTGGTGTGTCTCTCATGCAAATTTCAAAACTGGGAGGAAGCCGGGCCCATACTGTGAGTGAAGAGCCCAACATCTGTCTTAATCCTAATACTTTCTTTACAAGAAGCCACAGCCATAGAGAAATGTTATTTTCTATGGTAGACAGAAGCTGGATTACATGTGGAGCATTTGGACCAGCTTACAATGATAGGGAGAGTTTTGGGACAGAACACCACATGGTTTCACAAGACAGAGAAAATATAGATGGCTGAGTGCCAACAGGACCACAGCCATCATGGAGCCACAGAGAAAGAAGAGAGGTATTGGTATGCTCAGGGGGCAGCAGGTAGATTTTCAGCAAAAGATTCAGGGCGCAGAATGCACCTCTACCCAAACATGAGTTCCATGTGGACTGAGTGTATTCAGTAGTCATGGAATGTAGCGGCAGAAAAGAAAATTGGAACACCTGACAGGTAAAGTTGAATGTCCTGATTGGATATAATGCTTGACTGAAATCTTGGACAACAGATAAAACTGCAACATTTTGTTGCCAGTCCCAGTTGTATGACTTTACTGCATAAAGTGTGGAAAAGCAAAGAGATAGGTGCTCACTTCGGCAGCACATATACTAAAATTAGAACAATACAGAGAAGGAAAAGCAAAGAGATAGGATACTAAGCTCCTCTTCTCTTCTGAAAAACCACTGAAGCCATTTATTTGCTTTTCATTTATTAAAGAATAGCTTTTCATGAAAAATTGTGTTTTGTATGCAGGGGCCTGTCTGAAATCCATCTGTCAAAAGACCTCTTAATTAATTTGTAGTATTCTGTCATGGTTAGTAACTGTCAGCTGAACTCACAAAATCAATAGTAAACCTTGTAATACACCTTCAAGTCAAAGTTCTGGTATATTTATATTTACTCTTGACCATACCAGTATGACAAAATGTCCTTTGGAAGCTTAGAAAAGAGCAATTCGTTCAGAATGGCTTTATAACACTGTAATTTAATTGTCATAATTTAACACAATCTCCTGTGTCCCTGATGCTCTGGTTCTGCAATTTAAGGCTCCTTAATATCTGGTCGACCAAAAATCGGTCACATCCCCTTAGTGGAAAGCAAGCAGCGCATGATACATATAAAGTAGCTCATTTTGCCTCTCTAGCTGCCAAAATAAAAGCAGAGTTTGTAAAAACTAATGTGATTGATTGCTCCACTGACAAACCGGATCAATGATATTTGATTTTACCTGTGGTGTTTTATATTTGTCTGAGCCTTTTGTTATGGCCTATGGCTACAGCATACGAAGAGCGGTGTTTATGGACCCTCATACAGATTTTAGCATGTATAATACCTGCACTGTAGTATTCTGTATTTTGCATAGCTTGTGGCCTAGATCCTATGAAACTCTTTCTTCTGTTGGTTTAAGGTTTGTTTGGGGGGGGTGTCAAAAAGACAAATCTACCATGCTGCATTTTTAGAGGAGTTCCAAAAGCGGGTTGTAAATATGGCATGGATGTTAGGTGTTCAATGTTGGCGGTGCAGAGTCAAAACATTTCACTGCTCTATTGCAAGTTCCTTCAGGGTAATGTAAAAAGCCCTTTGGATCCAAGGCAATATAATCCAGATATCACTGGTTTGGCTGGGTGGGAGTCAGAAGACTCTGCATTTGCCCTCCACCATGAGCACAACGAACCGAACTGAGCACCTATTTGGTAGAGTGCGATGCCCAGGAGTCCAAAACAAGTAAATATTTAATTTATCTTGGGGGCTTACATGTGTGTCAGTGAAGAAACGTCCTTATAAGGCATTTCAAAATTAGGAACACTTTTTATACCTATGCACTTAAATCAGTTGTTGTAATAAATGGGTTACATTTTGTTAACAAAACACAGCCTTGAGATAAGAAAAAACCATTCTTGTATTCAAATATAATATGAATCCAATTTGTATCAAGCATAAATTAAACTAATGAGTATCAGAAAGAGATTGCCCTGAGTTTTAAAGCAAAGCTCCCCACTGAACTCCACAGGGACTGCTTGTGCAAAATTCATAGCACAACGGGGCACTGTAAAAATACTTACTTCCAACCAATATAACGCTGCATTTCCAACCTCAAGCCAATTATTACAATTACTTGCACACAACAAAACTGTTTTATACTCAAAGAGTACTTCAAAAGTAAACCAATTAAATTAGTACCAAATCACTTGGGATTAAAATTGTTTTAGTGGGGTCTGAAAATGAGAGAAGAACATGACTAGTATCTTATTATTTATTCATTTATTTTTATGCAGCATTAATGAAAATAGTTTTGTATCTACAGGTTGCCAGGGTCTTTGTATGTATGTTAATTTGTTTTTCAAACAGAAGTCAGGGGAAGAGAATGACCCACTATGGTAAGCGAATGAATAGGGAAATATAAGGAAGAAAGAGATAGGTATATATTAATTGTCATAGGGACAGATATAATCCAAGGAACGCACATTACAAAAGGTGACAGAAACAAAAGCCTGGTTATTATTATTATTTTTTAAAAGAAAAACTATTCCTTGAATTTCTACCCATGTGCAAGTTGGGATGGGGGGGGGACTCTTTGTAATTGTGTTTATACACTGAAAATCAATAATACATCTTATAAAAGATCCAGAGAGGGGGGGGGTGGGCAGCAGGAACAGCATCAAGAGGATTCATCCATATTTCGGTAAGAACTAGACACAGAGAGAATGAAGACCAGTGAGGTTGTGAAGAACCACATTTTTTGCAACCAAAGTGCATGACTGGGGGAAAAGCAGCAGCAGCAGCCAAATAAAGGAAGCAGAGCATGAAATAGAAATGGGACACGGGTGAAAAAGAAAGGATGTGGGCCAGGATGAGGATGAAGAGAAAATATCACAGCAGAAAGTAGCATCAATAAATGAATGAAAGGGGGGAATCTTCAGAAAGCAAATGAAAAGAAAATTCACCAGCATCGGTGCCTGCCTGGAATGAGTTTAGAAAGAGTTCCCGTAGGTGGAATCCCAGTTTGCTTAAGCAAATGCAGCATTCCAGAGCAGCTTGCACCAGTGCTGGATCTTTTCATGTAATGTATAAACCATCACATTCTTTCAGGTCCATTCCCCGCACCCCACCCAGCCAAGGTCTCCCGCTTCTGGTAGGGAGAGCTGGACTCGATGACCCATTAAGTGCCTTCCAATTCAATGTCTCTTATTCTAATTACATTTTTGCTTAGTTGCACTATTAAAGGCCAAAATACAGGCCACTGTATACCGTATATGTATTGACATTTATTTCCTTGTAAGGCAAATTTCTTCGTAAGAACCTCAGTGTTATTATTTTCAACTTTTGTGGGGTGGAGTTTAACACAGCACATTGAAGTGTTAGCAGCATTAACACTATGGAATTCAGCTTGTGAATGGTGGGGTGGGGAGGACATGTCAGGCCCTGTAAAACTCTCTATCGAGACTTGGTACTCCCCCCCCCCCGCAGGCTACACCTCTCAGTAGCCCTCCATTGCACTCCAAGTGGTTTTTTTCCTGGTTGGAATGTAGAGGGTAGAGAGGGGCGTGAGAGTGCATAGAAACTAACCTTCTGTAGACCAGTAAAATTTACATACGTTGCTCCACCCATTTCCCACCCCCACTGAGATATGGGAGGAGGAGCTTCTCTACCCCATGATTTACAATAGCAACTTTAAGTAATGACTTTAAGTACACTTCTAAACCAATTCTGAGGTATGCCTGATCATGGGAAAAGCCTTAAGCATCAATCTTTGCTACCCGTTCCTCAAACACTGACAGAATTACCAACATGATAAAAGAAATGACGATGGAAAAACTGCCTGTTTTAGTGAGCATAAATTGGACAGGCTGAAAAGCATTTATACTCCCCCAAAAGGATCTAGCAGTCAGGGTTGCGTCACTGATTATTAAAGACCAGGATTAATGCACTACACTACAAATACGTAGAGAATGTGTGAAAATCCTATGCAAATTATTCTGCGTACATGTGCTAGGAACTCACAACAAGCTTGGGATACAGAATAGATTTTATAAAAGTCGACCTGAGGTGTGTGTGTGTGTCCCCATAAGTAATGTCATTTAGGGGGTCATTTTCTAAGATAGTACAAAGGACACCATGAAAGAATATTCAGTTTAATATACATTTTTCTAATATGCAGTTTTACATTTCACTATTGCTTGCCGTACAACCTGAAATCAGGTAGCTCTATGTTCTCCCTAAACCATTGCTTCATCTGCTCGCTCCCTAAATACCACAAATGTCTCTTATTTTATTTAAAACTTAAGGTTCTTTCAATCACATGATCATAACCATTATGCACTCTATCGCCTCCCTACAAAACAAACCCACAAAGAGAGCCTAGTTGAAAACTTCCTTCTCCTAATTTGTCTCAGTTTTTTCCCTCCACTGTGCTGCGAGATTTTTGAGTCTCTGCATGGTAGGAATCCAGTGAAATTATGTTGTAAAAGGGATCCAAAGCACAATGGATCCAAAGCACAAGGAACTGAAAAGCACAAAGTCCAATGGACTCAACAATTACTGGACTTTGGAGAAACTACAGCTATCTAGGTTGCGGAAGGCATGCCTGCAGAGGAATGCATAATGCAGTTCTTTTGACCACAGGATACGATAAAAACTGTCACTCTGGATGAGAGAAATCTCTGCAGGTTTCATAGAAACCTTGAATGTTGGAAGGCAGATTCATAACCTTCCTCCTCATAATTGCTCAGCAGTGCATAGCATGTCAAAAAAATACCCTTCCAAACAAAATAATCCTTCACTAGGCTGGAGCAGGGTTGGGAAATACATTGCGTGGACCCCAAGCAGGCTGATGGCTAATTAGCTATCTTGCTACCCACAATGAGAGCTCCAGCATCATTATGTCACCTGGGAGATATGTCTTGTGGCAGGAAACCTGGAATTAGCAGAAGCGTCCCAACAGCATGGGGAAAGAAGGAATTCAGGACTCTGCAAGAAAAGGCATTTCCCTCTCTTAATTTAGTGCCAAAGTACATGCCCTTGGTAGAAAATCTGTAGGCACAGAGAGAGGACAATACTAGCCACAATGCAATAGCTGATTGTTAACACAACACAGAACTGAGAACTGGTTCCTAAATACAAGCATATACAGTGGTACCTCGGGTTACATACGCTTCAGATTACATACGCTTCAGGTTACAGACTCCGCTAACCCAGAAATAGTGCTTCAGGTTAAGAACTTTGCTTCAGGATGAGAACAGAAATTGTGCTCCGGCGGTGCAGCAGCAGCAGGAGGCCCCATTAGCTAAAGTGGTCTTCAGGTTAAGAACAGTTTCAAGTTAAGTACGGACCTCCGGAATGAATTAAGTACTTAACCTGAGGTACCACTGTAGTCACATTTTCATTTGTTCTCCAGTGATACTTGACAGAGATCATTTCCCCAGCTATTATAACTGTTCAGATAATTGGGATTTCTCTAGTTACTGGCAAACACACTTTTTCGGATAGAGTTCATTGTGACTGTGAAGTTGTGCAAAAATTAACTGCTACCCTTTACAATAACTAGAGGATTCTAACTGATAAGAGAAGGCAAAGCAGAAGCCTTCCTGGGTTATTCCGCATTACAAGAAATAAACTAGGGACACAATCCTGCTATTAATGAAGGTTAGAGTGTATATAGATGCACACAGACTCCCATCATTCAGTTGTGGCCTAGGAGGGCCAGGGAGGATATGATCACATTTCTGAGAATATAGGACAGTGGTTCTCAAAGGTTATGGTGCACCACATTAGTGTGGCAGGGGAGGATGGCAAGTGTGGCAGGGAAATTCAAAGACAATCAATGTTATATTCTGGGAACGGTTCATGTTCTTATGTAGCTTCATTGTGGGTGTCCCATGGTCATATTATAAAGTAGTTGTGTTCTATGTTCTAAAGCAAGCACAGCTAGGTGTAGTTTCTTATTCTTATCAGTAAGAAGTTTGGTGCAGCACAAGCAAATTATTTATTCCGAACGCGTAGCCAGGAGAAAAAAGTTTGCAAATCACTAATGTAGGGTGATGCTGGGGAGAAGAAACTAGCCCACAGCAGCCCATGCAGCCACAATCAAATTATATCATCAGGCTACAGTGGTTGCTACACTCTCTCCCAGCTTCTATGCTTCATGACATCAATGTGGCTGGACACACAGACAGACAGACACCCATGTGGGCCTCAGTACAAAGAACTGCAAAAATTGCTCTTGGCGATTATGCAGGCTGGCCTAAATATTCCTGGAGACTTTAATTATTACAAATCTCACAGCTCATAAATGTCAGTTGTCTCTTTGATCTGCCATTTACATCATCAGAATTCAGAAGATTAAGAATTTTAATTGCCAAACCGATTATCTCTGACAGTTTCTTGAAACTCTCAGAGCAAATCACATCAGTGCTGACAGTGAACAAAAAAGAAAAAGAAAACAATAAGGTACAAGACATATATTTCCTGGCCATTATTTGTTGAGCCTAATTGACTAGATACAAGGACAACTTGCTATCAAGAAGCAAGTGTGTCTTTCCTTAAGTACAGTGCCTGCACTCACTATCTCATAAAAGCAATCCTTGATTGTTTACATGGGTAGGCAACATCCTAAAAACTTCTCCCACTAATTCCCTCAGTGAATAATACAGGTTTGTCTCATCATTGTGCCCAGGATTATGCCTGAACAGTTGCTGTAGGTTAAATTTATTTGAAGAGTAAGTTGTACCAGTATTTTTTTTTTAAAAAAAACCCTGCTTAGACATGAAGCTTACAGAGTGGTCTTGAGCAGCTTGCTATCACTATCTTTTTTTTAAAAAAAACAAAGATTTCTTGGTTTACAAAAGTACTTGCAATGTCTCTTTTTTCAAGTTACATTTTCTACAGAGCAGTTTTGTCGGGGACTGCCATCAGATCAGGGGAGGGGAGCAGGTGAATACAGAGAGCCTCTGTATCTTCTGTGGAGCAGCTCCTCGTCCAGCGGTGAGGAAAGCCACACCTCCAGTGGAGCAGAGGGGAAAGGGGGTAGCCAAGTGAGGGGAGGGCTCGAAAATGCTACTGAGAGCCCAAGCGCCTCAACTAGCCCAGCTAGCCAGGAAACAGACATGCCGTTTCCATCGCCCAGCTTGCGCAGAGGGATGAAACGTAAGGAGGGGAGGCGGAGATTTGGGGTGTCTAAGTTCTTATGTTGGGGGAGAAACCGGAAGGGGCCACTCCTGGAATCTGCAAGCGACTAAGATGGACATGAACTTTGGGGTTCTGCACTGTAAATAGTTTGCACCAATAAAACCTGTAAAAGACAGGTCAGAGTCCTGCCTGGTTACTCACGAGCAAACCACCACCAGCACCTGACAAGTTTCATTTGTTGAGACATTAGTGTTACCTTAGAAAGAAAAGGGGGAAAGAGACCTCTGAAGTGTGAACCATACCACTGTTACAAGCTAGGAGAAATGGGCAGGAGAGGGTTAAAGAGGCAAGGAGGTTTTCATTAAGGTTCTTTAATGATCAGCTGTGCAAGTTGCCAGGCACACCATTGGTTAAGAAAATTACCAGTAAATGGCCACCCACCCGATGACTAGGAAATAGCTGAAAACACCTCTGGGAGGTGTTTTGGCAGAGGTATGCTTTTCTCTCCCTACTTTGTCCAGCTAAGAATAATGTAAGCAAGATGCATGCAAGGCAGAGAGCATGGATAGCAGCAACTGCCCTGCACGCCACACTTGAGAGAGCCACACCCAGGCACCAGTGACCACACTCCACAGCTCTACTGGCTGCTTGGCAACACCACCTCCTGCCCACCCACCCAGAGTGGTTCTCCAACTCCTCCCTTCCTAGAGCAAGACAGTGGTGGGGGGGAGATGGCAGAGAGCCTGGCTGCCATTGCCACTGCTTGAAGTGGCAGCAAAAGAAAAACGTAAGCTGGAGGCAAGGAAAGTCAAAGCAGCAAAACATAAGCTGCCATGAGGAGGATTGCTCACCACACAGCCATCATGATGTACAACAAGAGGGCTCTCAGGGGGGCATGAGGGCACATACTATGAGTTGCCCAGGGCCTCTCACTTCGCTAGGCATGCCCCTAAGAAGTGTGTGTATGTAAGAGAGAGAAATAATGGAAGCTGCAGAATAATGCACCTCACCCCTTTGTACTGTTCTTAACTATTAAAACAGACAATACAGTATCTGTGAAACTGCATAAAACAGGGAGTGGTTTTACAAAAGCCACTGGTCAGTTTATTGAATTGGAAGGAATATGTGCCCATGTCTCGTTCAGTGTCACATACAACCCAATGTGGTGCTTTACTTTGGCTCATTTTTATATAAAAAAAAATTAAAGAGCCACCTCTCTCGCAGATTCATCTCGGCCCGTCCTAACCCCATCAATCAATACTGATTCCCTAAGGTTGGAAACAAGTTGCTGGAAATTTGAGACTGACAGTTCATAAAGCAATGATGATTCATAATACCGATCAAAAAATTTTATCAAGAAGAAAGAACCCGAGAGGATGGAAATAAAGAACCCATTGTTCCAATTCAAGCCAGTGCTAAGTTTGCTACTCAGCATCATTCTACAGCCTTTAAATCAGAGCCACAATGTTACACATATAAAGAGAATCATTTAGAATATTGATACTATGCAATCATTTTTCTTTCTTCGTTCCATAATAAATCTTGGTATTAAAAAGAATACTTCTCTTGGGGCTGTAATCTAACACATACTTGCTTGAAAACATGTCCCACTGAAATCTCCAAAGCCTTGTTCCAAGTTACCATCTACACCTCAGTTACCCATTGGCGGCACTCCTCTGCAAATGTAATGTCAGGTCTCATATTCAAGCATTATCTATAGCTCACATTTTCCTGTGTCCTTAGGCAGCCCTCAATGCTTAAATACTACTGACAGTGAAAACAAAAACACACAGCAGGCCATCTGACATAAAATCCTCACATGCATTCAAAAGTGTAGGTTCTTTGAACATTAATGTACAGCTGTACGAGATAGCACTATAATTTTGCCTCCTGAAATTTGCATGCTGAAACCTTCTTTTGAGAGTTGTATTTGTGCTTTTATAAAATCCACATTGTGTTACATTTTTCCATCAACATTAAAATATTTTGGCTTTTCAGGTTGCTATTTTTAATGCAATATTCTGGAGTCACAGAAAGCCAGTGTAATAGCCATAATATTTAACATCTGTGCTCTCAAATGTTCAAAGTGCTTCACAATGCATTATTGATATGTAATCCTTACAACAATTCTGTAAAGATAGCCAGTATTATTAACCTCCATGTAGCAAATGGAAGGATTGAGAAATGTTGACACAACAATTCTCTTAAAGCCATTATTGAAGCAAATGTGTATCTGGTAGGGTCAAAGCAAATGTTAAAAGTTAGTTCAATAGGCAATTGTTTCTTAAATTACTTCCCTTTATTCCAAAAGTGTATGTTAAAAATTTGAAAGGCACATGTCCTTATAGTATGTGTGCAATCCTACAAAAATGTAAGGTATGTCCCTTAAAAATATCCCCAAGTTCACCATTTTTATTGAAGTGACCATTTTGTGTGTGTTGTGTCCAAATGACCCATAACTGCTGATGGGCAGGGCCTTTTGGACGTGGAAGAGGCCAGAACAGGGCAGGGTGGAACTGGGTGGAGTGGGCTTATGCATGGTGGCCAGGAACAGAACCCACGTGTGAAATGGTCACCACCTGTAATGATAAGCTATAGTTTGACTCATGTACTTCCTTCTCTGCTCATGTACTTCCTTCTGTGCTTCAATCTCATGCACAGCAAGTCCCTTCCTGCTTCTCTGGTGTGAGACAAACCATAGTTTGCCATTTCATCTGAACTGGAAGACCGCTTGCACTTGTATTGCAAATAGGAATTGGAAATCAGACTCTGACCAGGCTGAAAGAAACGACAAATGGAGGAAAGCAATTGTGTGCACTAGCAGGGAGGAGGCCTGTGAGTCCAAAACTTGGCAATGTACTGACAGTTCAAGATCTCAGGTTCCTCTTGACTCACATTACAAAGATGAACAACTGTAGCCATTTTCGAGACACTGCCTTAAACACATGAAGAAATAAGGAAGATTATCTGCAGAATAATACCAACTTCTAGGCGATAATTCCACAGCTTAAGGAAGCTTTCTGGCACATCCTCAAGTTATACTACAGTTGGTAATAAACAGAAAGTACACATTTCTCAGTTTGTTCCCCACTTTCTTGAATTGGCCTATTAAGTGAGTTGAGATTATTAAATGGGTTGGGATTTTACATTTATGCTTAAAGCAGCTGCTTCAAAACTGCTTAGGAAAGTTGATGGGAGAGCAAAATAACAATAATGCAAAACGTCCATTTAACCTGCTTCTTTTCCTTTCAAAATGAAATGCTACCCAGATATATTACTTTGACATCCAATGATAATAAAAGGCATAACATCTTGTATTAATTCCAGGCTGCACACTGCAGCTGCCACATGCAAGCCAAAATCAGTGAAAAGTGTTCCCTTGTGTAGTGGGTTTACTGAGCTGGCAAAATTTCCTCCAACGACATCAAATATCAGACAGTAAATGTATGTCATGTACACCATCCCTTGTTGAAATGTAGAGGGAAATGGCACACATTACTGGAAGTGGCTTGGCAGGATACAATCACAGGTTCTATGAATGAAAACAAGGAAATATCCTTACCTTTAGGGTAATTGCTTCAGTACAGTACACTGCAGTACAGTGGTACTTTGGTTCTTGAACGGCTTGGCTCCCAAACAAATCAGCTCCTGAACGCCGCAAACCCGGAAGTAAGTGTTCTGGTTTGCGAACGTTTTTTGGAAGCCGAACGTCCAACACAGCTTCCAATTGAGTGCAGGAAGCTCCTGCAGCCAATCGGAAGCCGTGCCTTGGTTTTCGAACTGTTCCAGGAGTCGAACGGACTCCCAGTACGGATTATGTTTGACAACCAATGTACCACTGTACAGGAATGTTCAATAGTTAAACTTTAATGCCGCTTAGTGCTGGAGGAATGCAGAGAACAACTTATCATTGTTTCCAAACATTAACTTTTCAAAAAGTAAGACTACCACAGTGCAGGAGGAGCATGTTTTGTTTTACACTGGTTTGTAAAACACACTCAAACATTTTTAAAAGACGGTTAATAGAAAAGTGACAAGGACTCATGGATACAGGAAAGTGAACAAGCTCACTTGCTACTTTTCTGAAGCGATCTGACATCTGAAATTAACATTTTTCTCGCTTCTTGAACAGAGATGCCCATAAATTAGCATGCGCCATACCTCCTCAATTAATAATACTTCACTGGTGCAAGAAGTATCTTCCGCAAACACACGCAGCTGCTACCTAATTCACAACTACTAGAATTTATTGTCATGTTGTGCGCTAATATTGATAAGCTTGACATGACAAGTTGCCATTTTAAAAAGGACAAAATCCTTTCTGGGAGAGTCGGCCATGTTTGCAAATGTGCAAAGATTTAATTTCCTTTGTGTACTCTGTCTGTCACATATAGCCAGGGGCCTGTCACACCTTATTCTCTGACCAGACCTCCCATGAAGTGTTTGTGTATTGTCTGCCAACCTGCTTGCCCTCATGTTTTCTTCAGATAAATGCTTTTCTTTTTTCTAGGTTGTATCAGCTGCTCAAGATTCATGTTAAATTATGCCCAGTCCTAAAACCTTCTGTCTTTCTGTAATTTAAACTAGCTCATTAGGAATATTTACTTTAGATAATGCTTGCCTTTTGATTAATGTTTTAAGAGAGTCCTTTGCATATTTCTACTTCAGTGTAAATTTAAATTAGCAAGAATAAATCAGAAGTCACATAAGCTAGTGCTGATATGAATCTAATGCAAGAGGACTGTGCAAAAGGGCTTACCATAACCCATTATTAACATGTTCCAGAATAGTAATCTAACACGGCATTGTACGTCCTCTACCTGCCTCATGGCCACCTGTCACTTTAAGACTGCTGAGTCTTTTACCCCATGCCATCTTAGAAGAGAAGTCACATCTCCTTCAATATACAGTGGTACCTCGGGTTAAGTACTTAATTCGTTCTGGTGGTCCGTTCTTAACCTGAAACTGTTCTTAACCTGAAGCACCACTTTAGCTAATGGGGCCTCCTGCTGCTGCTGCGCCGCCGGAGCCCGATTTCTGTTCTTATCCTGAAGCAAAGTTCTTAACCCGAGGTACTATTTCTGGGTTAGCGGAGTCTGTAACCTGAAGCGTATGCAACCTGAAGCGTATGTAACCTGAGGTACCACTGTACAAAGTGAGGAATGAGTCCTATCTGAAGATCTTTGACAGGAATAGGGGTCTCCTAACAATTCTCAGTACCCTTAAAAAACTACAGTTCCCATAATTCTTTGAGGAAAGCCATGACTCTTTAAAGTGGTATCATAGTGCTTTAAATGTATGGTGTGAATGTGGCCCAGGTTTTCCAGTCAAATAGAGAGAGGAGAGCGATGATGCCACTTCAGATCAAAAGTGTTAAGTATCATCCTCTCCTTTCACTACTCCTTCCCTGTTTCTCCAAGGCACTTCTAAGTGCAGTTTTCTTGATTATGGCCCTGCTCCTTTAAGCGTCTTTTCCTTTTCTCGCGACAGCTGACAGTGCTAGCTTGACAGAACATTACAATGTCAAAACAATCCCTAAATATTATTGAGCTTAGTGAAGGCATGCAATAGCTATCCTGAAATTATGCCAGATAACTTTTTTAGTGTATTGAATAAAAACAAAATAAAAACCTCCAAAAGAAAATGTATGATATATAATGAGTTAAAACACTTATTTTTCCTTCTCCCAGAAGATTCTCACAGCTCCCACACTACAGGCTTTTAAATAAGCCATAAATCCTACATTATTTTAGGTCTTGGCTGGTATTTTCTTTTTTTACAATTGCCGGTTGTTATCTTTTTCCTTGGGTCTTCTATTTTTTCCAGCATTCCCTACTTTTATTTAATTGTTCTATTATTGCAATACTGTGTTATACTGCATTTTTACATGGTAAGTCACATCAAAGGTCACTGGGTGGAAAAGTGGCTTAGAAATATTACTATAATGAACACCAACAATAAATATCAGAGACACTTCTCATTGCTCCATTTACTATGTGAAAATTGGTATTAAAAATTGTTTTAAAAAATAATAATACTATTCATTAGCATAGAGAGACAGGCCCTAAAATGATGCATCCTATTGTTTTCCTTAAACTTACAAAAACATTGTTCATGTCAGACAGCTTGCATGTAAAACTGCAACCTGATCCACAGGGCATGTATACCATGAAGAGTTTGTTGCAAAATTCAGTCACTTCAGAATATTAGGAACAAGACTCCTCGTAGAGTCAGTCTGTCATTGCGTGGACAGGTGGAGTCCCCCCAACCCCAGGAGACCCCTGAGGAGAATAATAACAATGTGCTATGGGATTAAAATTGGTCACAACTTTATTAAATTTCAGATGTAGGGAGACCTTGGCTCAGGCATTTGGCGTTTATCCTTCCCAGTCCCCAGCCAAGGATCTGGGAAACATGGTTATCCAGAATGTGTGGGGATTGGGCTGGCTCTGGAGAACATATGTTCAAGCAGAGAGCCCGTCCCCCGTTTCACCACCATTGGAGGGGAGAGCAATGACAACCTCTCATATGGCCAATGCCTCCCCTCAAGACCCCTTTAATGGGGAACCCTGAGATCACTGCTGAAAGAGGGGCGTGGGTCACCACTTCATGCCCCCCCCCCATTTAGGAAGATAGACTAAAGGATTTCGCCCAAGGCCAGAAACTGCCAAAGTTGTGATGTTTTGCTATGGAAAAAGCAAAACCTGCCAATGCAGGAAAATTCCTTTCTGGCCCTTCAACAGTGACCCTGACGTAGCAGCGCCTGTGTACCTGTGGAAAAGAAGTCAATCTGCAAAAGAAAACTTAACTGAGGAAGGGCAGGGTGGGAGAAGCTCTGGAGCCAACTGATGCTTTGCAGGTAAGATTTACCTTCTGTTGTGTGGGCAGGGTGGTCCCTCCCCTTACCTGGCCGATCCCCTGGCAACGCCTCCCCAGGCGGGATTGGGCGACTGGCTGAGGTAGGCGGAGACCTCCAGGTATCCAGCCTGGGGAGGATGAAGCCAGCCCGAACTATCGCACTGGGATCTGGGGGGGGGCTGCGCACGACCATGCAAAAGGCGCCCCCATTTGATGTGGGGAGCAGTCATTGTATGGACAATGCAGATTCACAAACATACGACTAGAGAGTGAAGAACCACCTTATTAGGTCCACAAGCCTCCCTATGTGGCTAAGCCACACCCACCTGCCTTAAATTGATGCCATGCTGCATCAGATGTGGGGAAGTTAAAGTCACAGCTGAGCCAAATAGGGGGTTGGAGGCACTAGTGATCAGTTGTGCTTGCAAAACCTGCATAAAGTGCTTGCTGGTGGTGGCTGTAGAGCAGTGGTTCCCAACCTTTTTGTGGCCTTGCTGGTGGTGCTTGCTGGTGGTGGCTGTAGAGCAGTGGTTCCCAACCTTTTTGTGGCCATGCCCCAGCTAACCATCTCTAAAATCCTGACACCCCCCGTGACAACATATAATTCTTATTATTCAAAAAGTGGACTCCTATTCAAGGGGAGGAAACCTAAAAGGCCATTCACAGTTAATAACATTTTCTCAAATTGCCCCTCTTAAAAAATCTAATTGCCCCCCTGTGGGGCGTGTGCCCACATGAGGAACCACGGCTGTAGAGAGTGGGATGTAGTGCTCTGAAGCCCTGAAAACCAGCTAATCGTTGGGGATTAAAAGCATCACACAAGGTTCTCGGAGAACACCGATGATAAGCCAATTCTAAACAACAGACACAGCCTTAATAAAAATAATAATAAAATATTCCAGTACAGTGGTACCTCGGGTTACATACGCTTCAGGTTACAGACTCCAATAACCCAGAAATAGTACCTCGGGTTAAAAACTTTGCTTCAGGAAAAAAGAAAAAAAAAACTTTGCTTCAGGATGAGAACAGAAATCACGCTCCGGCGGCGCAGCAGCAGCGGGAGGCCCCATTAGCTAAAGTGGTGCTTCAGGTTAAGAACAGTTTCAGGTTAAGAACAGACCTCCGGAACGAATTAAGTACTTAACCCAAAGTACCACTGTACAGGGCATTCTACAATTAAGGCAGAGTTCCAAACCTCCTACAAACAGCAATGTCTTGAATAAGCTTTTACCACCTCTGCTCATATTGTTTGATGTAATTGATTTGTAACAAACAATGTAAGCGAAACTTTGCATGTTCATACCAATCTTGTAGAACAAGGTCCCCAAGGTATAGGATTCAATGTTTTGTAGTAAATGAAGGTACCTTATATAGTATTCCCTTGCTATTGAATTTTTCATTATATGAATTCTTATCACAAGATGAATCTGCAAGTCACTCTTCTAGCTCACCAACAACTTGAAAAAAATGAATTTTTTTTGTATAACTATGGTAAACAGATTCTACTGTCATTATACATAATCTGCTATTAAACTAGTGAATCATGATTCCAAACATGTTTTCTTAGAATTGCCATGGGCTCCAATGAAACTTACTCCTTGGTATACATACCCAGGATTCCCTGAACACCATTAAAGGTCTAGACTAGAACTTCCTTAGCCTTTGTGTAATTTACAGAAATTTATACTGTACTCTAAAATATTTGAAAGGAAAGTCCATTGAAGTCAATGGCACTACTTTATGGCCAGTATGCAGCAGTTTGGAATATTTATCTGTAGAATGTGATGGATAATGAAGAAAGCAATCTTAATCCATCTGAACTAATACAAAAGAACAATTTAATATGTGAAGATATTTCTAATGAGCTTCAAAAATGTAATTCTTAATGGGATTAAACTGAATTCCGAGCAGAAAGTCAAATCATGGAGTCATCCCTTAATTCCTGGCACTTAATCCTATTTTGTGCTGGACCTACTTGAATATATTGCATGGATTGGTTTTATACTCTCTTCGTATCTGTAGCTTTGCACTTTGAATGATCCCAGATGGTATGTCTGCATTTTAATCAAGGCACCACCTTACTAAGATTCAGATGTAAAAAACCATAGAATTGAAAAGCCCCAAATGCTCATATTAATTAAAATACAACTGCTTTAAGAATTCTGTCTAATCCCAATGTTATATTTAGAATGAGAAGGGTAACCTACCCAGTTGATAGTCATGTAGCAAACTGATTATGTCATATTACAGCCGAATCGCATCCAGGTCACAACTGTTACATTATAAAAGCTATGGAATGGCTTCAACCGTTAGTGGAAAACTACCAATTATGCTAAATGTTGTTGTATAACATAGAAGAATAGCTGAAGGACTGAGCTAAAAATCAGGAAGTCAGTGGTTTAAAACTTGCCTCTGCCGTGAACTAACAATGACCTGGTTCACACATACTGTTAAGCCATAGTTAATTAAGGTGTGGTTTATTAAGCCATGGCTTGGTGTAATATACGTACACTGTCCACTGACTTAAACTGTGGATGGTTTCTTGCCAATGAACTACAATCTGAAGCCAGGAATTTTTATTGGCTTTGTTTAAATTAGTTCTTGGTGTTATGTGCAAAGCCACCGGCCTACCTTAATCATAGATTGTTTGGCCACCCCATTCAGGCATTCATCAAACTACAAATGTAAGAGCACCTGGAAAACAAAAACTTTGGAGAAACGAGTCATGGTGTGTTTGACAGTCTATGTGACAACTCATGATTAACTCATGGTTTGTTAAACCAGGCTTCCTCAACCTCGGCCCTCCGGATGTTTTGAGACTACAGTTCCCATCATCACTGACCACTGGTCCTGCTAGCTAGTGATCATGGGAGTTGTAGGCCAAAAACATATGGAGGGCCGAGGTTGAGGAAGCCTGTGTTAAACAAACCATGGGTTAAACAAATCACAACTTAGTGTTATGTGTGAACAAGGCCTAGACAACCAAGGCTACTTCAATCCCCTCCATCTGCAATTTGGGAGATACAAATGCTAACTTACCTACAGGACTATTGTAAGGATTACAACTAGACAGGATTTGTATAGTGGCTTTCTCATTTATAACATATTTATTATACAGCAGAGATAAAACTACATATTTTGGTAGACAGTGGGATCTTCCTGAAACATCCTGTGTTCCCTTTGTTTTGTTCTCTGCCTTGCCCCACAAATGTTTTATACCCCATGCTATTAAAAACAACCTGGATTGTGAGTTTTTCCACCCACATGATCATCAACCAGTGAAGATGGGGGAAAGGGACAAGGAAACACACAGCAGCCTGGTTTGCATGAAACTAAGCCAAATTATTGCTTAGCATGATCAAGCATGTAGGTAGTTAAAGCACAAAATGTGGCCACTTTGCTTCTCCCCCAGTCTTGTGGTTTACTCAAGGTTGGCTTAATATTACATCTGAACCTGGGCTTGTGGGTTTGTATCGCTCCAAACAAACTGGGAACCATAGCTAAGGTTTGTTCTTGGCTTACTGTTTGTAGTTTGTTTCAGGGAAGACAAATCATGAACCTGGGTTCACACTTAGCAGAAAGCCAAACCATGGCTTAGCACAGCAGGAAGTGCAAATCAGCAGATATTTTTGCTGAGGGTACTCTCACGTGCGCTTTCACATTTATAGCCATGGTTTGGCTTAGGGCTACATGCAAACTGGGCCAGGGTGACAATATATTTTGGGTTGTTTAATCAAATTACTGCTTCTTTGAAAAACAAAATAAATTCGATTGAAGCTTGATCTGTTTACAGCAGGGAAACAATATCGCCACGAGTTACGTTAAGTGTTAACATTTACAATCAGAGACGGTGAAGACAGTCCAATTATTGGCTCGACCTCTCCATGGAACCATATATTTTATTCTCCTTAGCTCTGGGTATATTTGATGATCATCAAAAAGTCAAATATTTAATTCTGACACCTTTTCATTTCCTCACACCAGTGCAGCTCACAGATTGTCATCCAGACTGTTTTGTGTCTCATTTTGATGCCATTTAATGAATAGCTCCAGGAAAGAGCAATAAAAACTCTGGAGGGAATTCATCTACTAGCTCTATTCCACCATGTCCTGGGGGGAATATGAACAAATCAGGGGGAAAGATACCCCTGGATTTGTCTTTGACAAAATGCCAGTCATTACACTGCTATTTTAAATTCACCAAGGAACCTGAATACAGTGTACCAAATATATGATAATTAATTCTAATGACATTTAAAAACCCTTCCCCCTCTGTTTTTAGAACCACAATTCAACGCAAATAAGCTAATAAAGCTCACTAGGAATGTCATGACTCATTTCATAACATTTTCAAAAGAAAATGAGGGATTTATAACTCTTTATTAAGGTTCTAAAGCAAAAGGTCAAGATTAGCGCTTTCAATGGCACTAAAGACAACAGTGGTGACATACTTCACAACCAAGTTAATCTAAAAACACATTTGTCATAGAATACTGTTACTTGCTGCCTACAATATTATTAAACAACCGTATCAGCAGTGCAAAGACCAACACTGGGGAACTTCAATCTTTTCACACGTTTTCCCAACAGGGTGGATACGTAAAAAACTGAAATGTGGTCAGAGTCACCCTGAAAACAGAACAGATTTTTCTTCCCCTTAAGCTTTATTTATTCATATATGTACATTGGGGAATAAATGAGATGGATGCTGAACAAATGTCCTCATAAACCATCTAATGCAGGGTGGTCTAACACGTGCCTCAAGGCCCTTTTGGGTGGCACCAGGTAGGGCAGAAAGCAGTTCCTGGGGCAGTAGAAGTAGCATTGGGAAGGAGGCATGAGGGATCTGGTGGGGTCCTAAAGTCCATCTTCCCCTTTCCCAAAGCCTAGTTAGCGCTTCCTAAGCTTTGGGAAGAAAGTGTGTGGACTCTCAGACCCCACCAGATCCCTCATGCCTCCTTCCCAAAGCTTTCCTCTCAGCTCACTACTGCTATCACAAGCCCCTTCCTAGGGTTTGCTTTTTGGTTTCACTGCTAGGAGCTGGCTGGAAGACAGTGGAGAACTCTGGCCATGGAACATCTGGCCTACAGGAAGGAAGGGCGGTCGCCCAGTTAGGCTTGAGTGTCTCATTGCCTCCTTCGATGCCTTTGCCAGCATGAGAGAGCATGGTAAACTGCTAGTGGATGTCTCTGTGTGCTTTTATCTTTACAAGGTTTATCTCGAAGGCTAGAGAAGCATATCACAGTAGAACAGTTTGTGGTGTACAAGCATCTCTTAAAGTTAATGCAGATAGTGCGCTTATGCTTCACAAACCCTTTATTTTTTGAGTTGAATTGAGTGGGAAAGGAGTTCTCTTAACCAGGAACTCTGGAAAAAACCGAGTACTGGAAAGCAGGAAAACTCTGGTGGAGCTGTGCATACTCTACTGATCACACTGGTCAAAGCGTGGTGTAGTATAAACAACAGATGGTGGGCCCAAGTCTAACAGATTATGGGCCAACAGGCTTCTATAATGCCCCACCCATCCTACAGAAAGCCTTGCTCAACTTCTTCTGCCTTCACACCTTTGAATTTTAGCTCATCAGATCATAAACAAGTACAACCTAGAAACCTAATGATCACCTCTTTCATTCATCAAACATTGTAACACAATGTTTTCATACCATTAGACCCCTTCCTTCCCACAATGCAGGGTTCAGGAACCCACTACCTTCCAGATGTTGTTGTACATCAACTCCCATCAGCCCAACCAGCATGGCCAATAGTCAACCATAATGGGAGCCATAATCCAGCAATACCTGGGAGACACCAGGTTCCCCATTCTAGCCATAAATTGGCAGCAGAGGAAAAGTATTCTGGGGCAGGCAGACTTATCTTGCATTATTCTAACAGGGGTTTTTTTTTTTGGGGGGGGGGAGATCTGTTGTTTTTAAACTTAGCTAAAAATAAATAAATAGGTGTGTGGGTGGAAAACTGATTGTTTTCACCACTGCTAGCTTTCAAGAGCAGCTGAAGCAACTTAATACATACCTAACTATGTTGTTTTCATGTGGCACTGTACTGAGCATTTGTTAGCGTCTTTTCTTTAAAGCTTAATCATGTGCAGAGCAAGCTGAAAAAAGTCAGTAGTGAAGGTCATTATAATGAAAACATTTTACATTGTTGTCCCCCCCCCCCATCCCCTGCTGAGTTAAGATCCATAAGGGAAAAAACAAACATGACATCAATCATGTCTTTATTGGGAGTTTGGGGGTGGGGATGAACACATCCTACCATCGGCAAGCACTTTAATCTAATCTAATCCTTTTCCTTTTTACAGGTTTATCAGAATTCTACCAGATTATCACACTATTATTCTACAAGGAACTTTTATGTGATTTTTGCTATAAAGTACTTTTATGTGATTCTACATTACATGGCCCCTGGAATTCCTATTTCCTGTTTCTATATGCCTTTCAATCTCTTTGTTGCTCTTATTCTTCACTGCCGTTAAATAAAGGATTTATTTCAAAGATCACTGTACGATGCTATGATTAACAATGCATTCACAGCGCAACAGAAAAAAAGGTGACCACTGTTGTTGAAAATTTCCACGTGATTAAATCCCAAATTATTCAGCAAAGTATGGCGCAGTCACAGAGACAAAACTTAGTATGCCCTTCTGGGTCATTTAAAAACCCAACAAGGACACTGGTATCACCTTAAAGGTTAAGCAGTTTATTGTGGCAACAGCTTTCATGGACCACAGTGGTTCAGAAAAGCATAACGAATTAGTAAAGTTGATGCCACAAGAGCGTAGATTTTGCTGCAATACACTAGCAAGGCTACCTTTCTGAACCTGAATGGTTTTAGAACCAAAAATCCATATTCTAATACAAGCTCTTTGCCATGACTCACTTTCTTAATTGCTTCGTTTCTGTACTGTATTTTTCTATCATTGTATGTTAGCAATTTTAGCATCAATGTATTCATGGATAGCCTATGCAGCTTTCCATTCAAAGAAACATCATATTTTCTTCATAAAATTCTGAAATACAGGCAGTGACCATTTTAGGCACGTCCAATATGTGCACAACTGCGTACACGTGCATCACACCGAACCCGGAAGTGGCCCAAAAATGTCGCAAAAAAGGGGCAGAACATGGTGGGGCAGCCTTACGTGGGCCCCGTCGACACATGCCGGGGTCTGGAATGTAACCCTATGCAAATCGGTCACTGCCTGTACAACTGCAAGGGCAGCAGATGGCACCAGCTATTTATTGAAGGGCATCTGGAGATGAAGGAGCCTCATATGTTGGGGAAGGTCCTAGCAAAAGACACAGCTGAGGCTTTTGTAGCCCTACACACAATGCAATCTGCTATGACATTCTCCTGTCCTATTTGTAGGGTGGACATTTTGCTGAAAACTGGGTGAGGCTACACATAGTGCAATATTCACACTGCATAGGCAAGGCTGTGTTTATATGAGGGTTCAGGGCCATATATACTCATGCAATTCAGCTCCCAGAAAGAGCAGATGGACCACAAGAGTATAGAAAGCTGGCTTTGATAAGGTCAGACTATTGTTCCACCTAGCCCATCTAGTCTTGTACCGTGCATTTTGACCAGCAGCTGCTCTTTGGGATCTCAGGACCTGTTATCCAGGAAAGGCGCCTTCACTGTACTCTGTACTCTTTTCAGCGCCTGCTGAAAACATTCATGTTTAGACAAGCCAACCCAGATGGCTCAGCAAATTGAAGTAATGTTAATCTGTTTCAGTGTTTTAACTTTTGTATGTTTTAAGCTATAGTTTCATTTCCCCACCCCCTTGATTTTCTTGTTTTATCTTTTTGTAAACCACTTTGAGGGTGGGTGTGTTTTTTACAATCAAGCGGTGTATAAATCTTACAAAATACATAAATAATAAAGAAATACCATGGATTGAACCTGGGACCTTTTGAATGCTGAGCATGCGCTTTACCACTGAACTGTGGTACCTTCCGATTAAGCTATTACCAAACATCCCTATGCCAGAGCTGGCACGACCCTGCTGACTCATGCCAGACAGCCTCTTTTGTTCTGTTGCTCGTGCCCAAGCTCTGGCCCAAAACAAAAAACAACAAAAAAGTTCTGGGATCCAAAAGGAAGCTGGGATTGACTTCTGTGATCAAGGATATCTCGCTTAGAACGGGATGCTTGCAAGATATGGTGATGAATATGCACAGATTCACAGCCCACTCCTATGAATCATTTCTTTTCCTAATGATTTCGTATCAAAACATACCTCCCTATTCAGGTGTACCAAGTTATTTTGGGTTGCTCATAAAGCTCAAAGATCACATCATTTTCATATCGTTTATCCCCCTAGCTGTATCTGCAATGCACTGGGGAAATGAAATACAGAAAATAAAAATTTTGTGCTAACCACCAATGTGTTCAAAGAGTAATGAGTATATAATCAGCTGCAGGTGGAGTCACTCCCCCTTCTCCCCCTTCAGGCTGCTGTTCAGCAGGTGAAGCTGACTCCTGACACGCACCCCAACATAAATCCTGGCTATGCCCATGGATGGCAGCCCCTAGTAAACACAATACTTTCCTTTTGGTGTCCAGCCATACTTTAAGTGCATCATGTGTCTTCCCAATCAAAAACCCTTCCTTATCCAAGAGTGAAGCGAACCGAGCACAAGTGTAAATTTTAGACCTAGTTATATTTTAAAAGCTTTCTAATCAAGAAAAAATAGAATCATACATTTGCATTGTCTTCCTTTTCTAAGCTATACTTACTTTGTACTATAATGATAATAAATTATGTTGGTCTATTTTCTTAATGGGGAAAAAGTAAAGTCAGCATGTTTAAGTTCTCCTTGGAGAGGGGGATGAAAAGATTTGATAAATCTCCATGCTGGCGATGCCACGTTGGAAACACTATTTTATGCCAAAACATTTCGGGACCATCCATTCAGCCTCCCCTGCCACACACCCCTCCACTTACAATGCTGACTTAACACTTCCCTTTTAAAAGCTACCGTATATAGAATCATTCTAGAATGGTTGGTGCCATAAACTGGCCTTTAATTAAGTGAATGTCAACAGAAACACTCTTTGGCAAGCCTCAGTTCTGCAGTACTTTAAGGACTATTGACGTTTTTTGAGTTCCTTTCTGCATGCAGATTTTTGCTCAGTTATTTGTTCCACGAGAATCCTGGCTTTGCCACTCCTTGGGCAACAGAAGACTTGTGCAATTTGGATTCCAATTCAGAAAGTGAAGAAGCTGTAGCCACCTTTTGATTGCACCTCACAATTTGTCTGAAGAGAGGTAAACTACAACCCTATGTTCAGATTACGCAAGAAACCAAACCATGGCTTAGCTTTAGCTCAACGCCACTGCAAAACAGTAAGAGGGGAAACAAAGCAGCCACAGTTTCTTCTCCAGAGCATCTTTGCTTACTCACACTAAACCATGGTTTGGCTTTGTGTTATGTGTGAACCAGGCCACTGGCTTTAATGTCTTGAACTCTGCATGTCTCATATGGAACAGCTCAACCATCCTGCACAGCAAACCACTGTTGAAAACAAGAAACAAGTCAAACACTGTTCAAAAGTCAAATATGGGCATGCACAAAATACCCTTTTCACACTTAACATTATTGTATATTTAGAACCAAGATCTCAGAATGAAACTTCTACTTTAAGAGTAACTGTTTTAGATTGTAATCCCCATCACACTTTCTAGTAAGTAAACCTCACTGAATGCACTGGGTTTACTTCGAAGTAAATATGCACAGGATTGAGATGCTAATCTAAGCAACTCCATTCTGAAGATTTTTTTTTTTTTTTACAAGTCAGTGGGACTGGCTACAGTGGCGTAGCGTGGGGGGTGCCAGGGGTGCCGACCGCACCGGGCGCAACATCTGGGGGGGGGCGCGAGTCCAGAGGGAAGGGACAAGTTCCTTCCTCCGCCGGGCTCCCCGCCGCCACCGCCAGCCTTGCGCCCTAGCGCGCGCGCCCCCCGCCGTCGCTGTGGCTGCGCTCCGCTCACTGCTCGCAGGAGGAGCAGCCGCTGCAGCAGCGCCGACGCCTGGCCAGGCACGGGCAGCCTCTGCACCCTGCCGCCGCCGCCATCCCCTCGGCCCAGCCACAGGCGGCGGCTGCTTCTGCCTCCATCCTCCTCCGGGCAAGCAGCGTTGTTTGCGCAGCAACTCGCAGGTTAGGGGTTGGGGGGGCGCAAATTACTTGCCTTGCCCCGGGTTAGGGGGCGCAAATTACTTGCGTTGCCCCGGGTGCTGACAACTCACGCTACGCCGCTGACTGGCTATCATGAGAACTTGATCAAATCGGAGTTGGGTGTTAAATGTATCTATATCTGGTTTCTAAATAAATGAACGGGAGAACCAGTCTTTCTTACCATTTTAAATATGACGAGAATGTGAAATATTCCTGCAATGGATATTAATGCTTTGCATATCAGCACCAGCATGCACGGCTGTGATGCTGCTGTCTTGGCACATTTTCTTATACAGCACCATAACCATTTATTTGTTTATGGAACAAATTTTACAAACTGGCATTGAAATGCAAAGACAGTTCTACCACTTCCATCTTACTCTCATGCATGTCTAATTAGAAGCATCTCCAACTGAACTCAAAAGGAATGACAGCAGAATCCTCCACATGTCTACTCAGAAGTAGGTCCACAGAAAGCAGTTGCAC
The DNA here is from genome assembly GCF_965112155.1 of Podarcis liolepis. Classification (NCBI taxonomy): domain Eukaryota; kingdom Metazoa; phylum Chordata; class Lepidosauria; order Squamata; family Lacertidae; genus Podarcis; species Podarcis liolepis. The sequence continues at coordinate 31,100,787 of NC_139563.1, forward strand.
TGTAAGAGTGCAAAGGACCAGAGTCTTTAATTCCTAGGGGATTTTAAAAGATGAATTACCATGCAGATAACTTTTTTTAAAAAAAAAGCTAACAGAATAATTTATCACCTACTGAAGAGGAAGGAAGGAGTAAGTGTTTTAAAAAGATGAACTATTGCAGCTCAAGTATAGGTCTTTCGATCATAAAAAAATCTGATGGTATCTTGTTAATTACTTAACTAATGATGTAATATTTCAGTGGAATATTTGTGAAAGGAAAGTAAGCAGGATTTAAGCCTAAGGGCAGAATCTAATAGACTTATAACAGAGATAGCAATAAAAGAAAGACTTATTGCAAGAATTGATTGAGTACCGAAGCATATATAATATGTTCCAGCAGAACACATTCACATTTTAATAATTTATAGTATATATAACTTACTAGTCCAGATAATGGGAACAGCCATAAAAGAGCAGGACTGAAGACAGCATGTTGCACAGCAAAGGAACGTAATTATCCAATAAATTGTACTTCTTGAATTTTTGCATGCTCTGTTTGAATGTGTACATAAAAACAGAACAACAATATTCTAATTTTAATTTCCACAGACCTCTCCTTTCTTATGAAGAGATTTGTGTATGTTTCAGTATCATTTCTGAAACCAAGGAACACAAGACTGATTTAAAATTTTCATAGTTTTTGTGTTCTCCTCTTCTAATTGCCAGTGGTAACCTTAAAGGGGTGCTAATCCCTTTCCTAAAGGGAACATTTGCATTGTAGTGATGTTCCTTGGCAACGCAACCTCGGAATAATCTTCATGTCTGCTTCATCCATCAACTTAAAGTGAGTTCTCAGAGCACTTTCTATATTAATTCAGAATACAATGATGTCTCAGACTCCCACTTCTATTCCAAACATAATTTACCAGCAGGAATGCCTTCCTGTATAAATGAAAATTAAATTATAGATCTGTTCATGATACAAAAATCTGTTAGAGGCAAGGCTAAAATGTATAGAATTTGTTACCTACTTAGATTTAACGCTAAACATTATTTTAAAGGAGTATTTAAGATGTGGTGCTTTCTATCAAAAAACATTACAAAAATCAAAAGCATCCACAACACAAAAATACAGGAATATTTTTCTGGTAGACTTTAGGAGACAATCTGACATCACAACAGTTAAATTTGTCAAAGTAACAGTTGGCACCTATCTGTTTCAGGAGACAATGGAAGAGTGTCTTCAGGAGTGAAGTCAAACCTGCTGGGGTGTTGCAGTCCCTGCTGTGGCTGTAGAGACTGATACAGGAGACATGTTTTGTTGCAGCTGGGGCAAATGAAGGCATCCGATTACGCTGATGCACGTGTACCAAAGATGTGCAAATTGTCCAGCTTTGAGGGCAACCCTGGAAACATATGCTGGAGGACTAGGTTTGATTTGCTTGTTGAATTATCAATCTGAATAAAGTTTGCATGAACATGGACACTGAAAAGCCATAAATTAGTGCAGTACAAATATTATGTGATTTTCATATTCTGCAATTATCCAAGTCATATATATAAAACCATTTAAAAATAATACTAATAAAAGGATTTAGAAACCACAGCCAGGATCCAAAGGACTGTGAAACTTGAGGTCAAACTAAATGTGAACTGTGTGAATACAACTGATCTGTATATGTTTGTTCTTCTACTGGCAGCCATGGGGGTGTTTGTGCAGCTTTGGGATAGTGATGGGAGGGTGGAAAATTAACTTTTCCTGCCATGGCTTTTGAATTTGCTATTTGCATTTTAGAAGGAAGCTCCCTTGCCATCAATATTCCCACTTAAGTGAAACTGCATCTTCCAAGACACAGTTTTTGTCAAGATGAAGGCAGGATGAGAAAAAGCTACATATCCCCTCACCACCACTCCACAGGCCCCCCTGGAGCTGCCATTTATACAACAGCAGAAACAACAATAAAAAGCATATTACCGTATTTTTCGTCCTATAGGGCGCACCAGCCCATAGGACGCACCTCGTTTTTTGGGGGGGGGGAATGAATAAAAAAAAAATCCCCCCCCCGCGCCCTGGCTGCCGCCCCAAGCCTTGCACTCACCTGCCCGAAGCACGGGGCACCCTCCGGAGGGCTCCCTGTGCTTCGGGCGACAGGCTGCCGCCCCAAGCCTCGCGCACCCGGCGGGACTTCCTGCTGGGCGCGCGAGGCTTGCGGACACTCGCGGGGGCTGCAGGCTGCTGCCCGCAAGCCTTGTGAGCCCGCGGGAACTCCCACCGGGCTTGCAAGGCTTGCGGATAGCTTCCTGAAGCCTGGAGAGCGAGAGGGGTCGGTGCGCACCGATGCCTCTTGCTCTCCAGGCTTCAGCGAAAGCCTGCATTCGCCCCATAGGACGCACACACATTTCCCCTTCATTTTTGGAGGGGAAAAAGTGCATCCTATGGGGCGAAAAATATGGTAACTGTATTCACTTAATTCAACCCTAGTTCTGCAAGCTCTATTTTTCCCCAAACAGCAGCATCCCACATTGCAAACTGCTTTAGAAACAAAGCAGAGAGGAGTTTCAAAAGTACTTTGCGCTAATGGTGTTGAGTGAGCTGTTCAAGGGGAAAGCCACAAATTCCAAAGGGTCAGCACATGGCCCAGGCTTCCATAAATGATTCATATAGTAAACAAGATGCTTGGCCCTTAAGAAATCCTTTCCATTCAACTCAAGCAGGCTCAATGATTCCTACTCAATTCATCTTAGCCCATGGCTTATCAAGTCTGACTAATCTTCTGCTTTGTTCTTCATAAAATGAGTTAAAGAACAGAAAGGTGCTTCAAGAGTTGCCTAATAACGATGTATACGCAGTGGCAGATAGTAGGGTTGCTAAAAGGCTGATTTAAAATAGTCTTGATTTGGCCTCTCTACAGTCTGGCTGGGATATTTTCATCTAGGGCACCCCCCAATATCAACGGCCCATGGGCAGAGTTTCATTTGTATGCATGTGCTTAATTTAAATGCAAATGTGATGTGACTCTTTCTCTCCCCTAAGGAAATGATGGCAGCCTTAAGCAGTAAGCCTGACAAAACAGGCGTTGTTTTGCAAACAAGCTGGAGTCATGCAGCCAAATAATATTGTTGTAGTTTCAGAGGTTTGTCCCACCAAGTTTAACAGGGCTTACTTTTAGGTGAGCATGTACAGGATTCCAATCTTAGTTTCTTATTTCCAACTGATGTTCACTGTAGGACAACCACCAACTCAGATCCATTTCATTTCCTTTGTTCTCACAAAAAGCTCCTGACAAAGAAAAAACTGACCTATTTCAAAAGAAATCAGGTCTTATCTAAAAAAAAGGAAAGTGTTCTAATTTGCAGTTGAAGCCAAACAAGAAGGAACTATACAATAACCTTTTAATGTCACTGCTTGCTCCAAGTTCTCTTTAATCACATGGCTGCAGAGCAGAAGATGAAGGCCTAGTGTTTGCAGGTCACATTGACACTCTCTTCCATTGCATCTTCTTTGCTAAGCTAGCTCAGGGGCTTAAGTGGGAAAATATTTCACTGCCAGCAACCAGCAAAATTGGATGCAAGAAGCTTGTGAAGTCACCCAGGAGAAAATCTCTCACACAGCCCAACTTGGAATGTGTGGGAGACTTTTTCACCCATTAATTCTGACAAAGCAGTATAGCAGTTGTGTCTAGCTTCACTGAGCTATTTAAATGTTCAGCTATTTACTTAATTATGCTTTAATAGCATCACTAGCACATCTTTAAACCTCCCCCCCTCTCAATGTTTTAAGAACTAGACCAGATGGATACATTGTGTTCCATATTTCATCCCATTTACAAATTTACTGACCCTCAAAATCCAGTATTGATCTTAGGTTTACTTTAATCAATACTAATCTGTGTGATAAATTAGTCTTTACATTGACCTCAGCAAAAGTCACTGCATACATAGGAGTAAAACACCACAAAGTATATTTAATTAGAGTCAACTAAATGTTTGGGATTTTCCTCCAAACAATTACATGTAAAATGGCCATTCACTATCACTAAAGCTAACACGTAAATCTAATCTAAATAATAGCACAATCTCTATAATGACACACACACCCCATTAATATGACCCACATCTCTATTATTTTAAAACATATATGTTTTCTGCCACATATCTAGTTGGTTGGAGAAACAGCACATTATATTTTGATCAAGCTACTAAGGTCCAGTATTGTTCCCTTTGAGGTCATTTTTTAAAAATGTCATTTTTCTTAGCAGAGGGACAATTTAAAGATTAGAAATTGGGATGATTCAAATCTGCAAAGGCCAATATATTTCCTAAAGGAGCTATCTCATGGACATGCCTGCCATACAGTATCTGTTTTAAGGATGCACACATGACATCAGGTAGAAAAGCCTGAAAGTCACTTTAGGTCTTGAAACTATTGCAAAATATGTTTGGAAGTGCCATTGTCCTCTACTTTCTGCTGTTTTCCATCAGCTATTTTTGCTGAAAATGCCATCTGCATCCTGCCCAGTCCCCCTGAGAATAGTTATCAAGCACGTGCTCAGCTTTCAAAATGGCTACTGGAATAGGTTGTTTATCAGTTTCAGCCATTACACAAACTGTACATGTGTACTCAGGCATCAAAAAATCCAATACTCAACCACATTCTCTTTTGATTCCCAGCGTAGGTGTGCTCCTAGAACATTCTCCATCTATGACCCCTTGATCTCTCTGCCATCTTCACTTGGATTGAACAGAATTACGACAAGCAAGCCTCCTTGGTTGATAACGTGTTTCACACCACACATGTTCTAGAGGTTTCATGAGTTAGGATCTTCAGATACAGGCAACAGTGGCTCTTGGCAGATTTACCCAGTTAATGTACACTCACACAGGTGTTAAGACGCAGAGAAAAAGAATACACTCCACCAAGTGGTGATAACCGAAAGTGCAGAGAAAGCATCGTGCCCAAACCCAGCATTTGCACGATGGACAGAATTGCACTCTGGGTCTTATTGTAACTGAAACTGATGGAATGTTAATAAACAGACGTAGTGGAACTGGGTTGCACTGAAATTCCGGCGCCAGGTGGGGAAAACAGTGAAGACAGTAAGCAGGCTTTAAAAAAAGATATCTTGGATTTCTGCTTCAGCTAGCAAAGATCGGGGTGGGGTGGGGATATGAAAAGGAGGTGCTGCAGGAAAGAGGCTGCAAGTAGAGAGGAGTGTTTCTGGGACCAAGGTGAACCTGTGACACTCTCTTGTTATTTTTGCTATTGAATGTTGCATTACTGTACTATGGGTAATTATGAGCCAGGGTCAAACCATTTCCAGCCTGATATGGGGACAACATCCAAGGACCTGATTCTATATTTTCAGTCAATAGCCCTCTTCTTCTTCTTCTTCTTCTTCTTCTTCTTCTTCTTCTTCTTCTTCTTCCCCCCACAGTGGGGGACTTTGTTTGAAATGTGCATGCATAGACTGGGCAAAACAGCTGGAGTCCCATACAGTCATACCTCATGTTGTGTCTGTTTCAGGTTACGTCTTTTCAAGTTGCGTCCCACGGCAACCCAGAAGTACCAGAATGGGTTACTTCCAGGTTCACTGCTCGCACATGTGCAAAAGCGCTAAATTGCGTTCGTGCGCAGACATGGTGCTTCTGGATGTGAACGCTTCGAGTTGCGGGTTTGCCTCCAGGACGGATTACATCCTCAACTCGAGGTACCACTGTATATATTTTACCTGTGAGTAAACACCACAAACATAGGGATTTATGCTAGACATCAGATTGCCAGAGACCTTTTTTTACCCCTAGGAGCTCAAAAGAATCCCTTGTTTTCTTGGCCTACTCAAATTTACTATTGTTGCCCAGCTTGAAAATATCATACCTGTGCCTACTTTCATTAAGCAATTACAACGAATTGTGGAAAATAATCTGAACATCATTAAGAGATGAATGCTTTATTGAATAACAGAAGAAAGAGAAACTATCACATCTTCTTGAAGTGATGAAATCTCATTCTGTATATTTCGAAGCGGTAGAGAGGCAGGAAAAAATGTGATTATGGCCTCTATTAAATTATCACCTGCAGCATAATCCATAAGAACCAATTATTTCTTTCATGGCAATTATGCTCCTCTGAATTAGACACCAATAAAACTCATTCAGTCATCCAAACATATAAGCAAACAATATCCACCAAAAGCTAAGTGCATTACACAACCATTCCAGTTATGCAGAGGAATACATTTGATTAGGAGACACTCAGAAACCTACTATTCAATAGAGCAAATAAAGGAACCAAGGAGAAAAAAACCTCTTTTCAAGACAGTGTGTCTAAAAGATTAATCATGGTTGCTGAGACATTGGATCACTAACCTTTAAGATTTGTCCTGGGCAACCTAGTAAGGTAAGAACTCATGACGACAAAAAACAAAAACAAAAACAAAAACAGCTTATGGTCAATTGCATTAAATGCTACTGACAGCAGAAGTAATGTAACACCTTGTATGACTAAGCACAGATTTTCAGGACCCTCCTTGTCTTCTGCTGACAAATGAACCATAAGCAGAGAGCAGGTGGACTGACAAGAGATGCTTATACATACAGCATTCGCTGGAAGATGACTCATGCAAGCAAATCAAGCATTAATTTCAGGCTGACACACATTCTCAGAGAGAATAAGAACACACATTTGAAAAAGTTTTAAAGGATATTTAGAATCACTGATGACATACTTCTGTTTTGTTTTGTTTTTACACATACAAACCTGCCCATCTATATTTTGGAAAGGTCACCACACTTCAACTAATATTTTTAAGTTGACAATTATAAGAACTCTAAAAAGCATTCATGGTGATGGTAATGCGCATTCCAGCACTTCAACAGAGCTGTCATATTTATTCTTCCTGGCAGAGCCCAAAGGCAGAAGTTCAACAGACAATGGTTCCTCCTCACTGCATCTATGAAAAAAAGTTTGCACCTAGTGTGTATCTGTCTGCCAAACAACAATCCAAGTTAAGAGGCAACTGCCAGGAAAAGGGGACAAAGTTCTTGTCCCTAACTGCTACATTTTAGCTTCTGTGCTACAGTTTCTCATTAGCACCTATCATTAAGCTTAAAAAAAAAAAAAGGCTAGAAAGGAGAATACAATTGTGAATGAAAAGGATGGTGTACACCAAGTATACACCAAGGACATAAGCTTTAAAAAAATATCAAAAGAATAACTTTTACAAGTGGAATTCACAGTAATGGAAATCCCATCTCAAAGCAAGATCTGCAGCATATCTGCCTTCTTCCTCTACAATTAATTTACCATACATAATCTGGCCTCCTATTCCAGGATTGGTCAAATTGTGTCTCAAGAGCCACATGTGTTCAGGTCTGGCTCCTGGGCCAATGAAGGTGTTCACTCCAGCTGCAGGCACTGCCTCAGGCAAAGGGAAGCATCTGGTATGCAGGAAAGCTCAAGTAACTGAAGGGACAAGGGCTGTGTACATACTATAGCTTTAAAGCACTTTCAGATTACATTCTTCCCCTCAAAGTATTCTGGGTACTGTAGTTTACTCCTCACAGAGCTTCAGCTCCCAGCAACCCTTTAATGAACTGCAGTGCCCAGAATTCTCTGAGGGAATGTGCTTTAAAGGTATAGTCTATATAACGCCAACGGCACATCATGTAGGAGAGAGAAAAGGGAAAGAGCTGATGAAGGAACATGAAGCAGGGAGGGGAGAGAAGTCACTGTCTTAAGATGTGTGGATTAATAGTGTGGAAAGGAAGAGAGTTACTGGCTGCTAAATAGTGTGGACTGCAAGGAGAGGAGAAAGCAAGAGCACCACCTCAATCAAAAAGAACAAACACAAGACTAGGGAGGAGAGAAAAGGAGGCTACATCAAGGCTGAAATAGAGCAAAAGGTGTTGCCCACTTTGGGGTATCCATGACCACTTTGCAGGAGTTATGGGGTATGGGAAAATTAGTGGACACTGATCCATTTAGGCAAACACAGGGCTGCCCTACCAACCCCAGCTTTTTCCTTGGCCTCACCAATGCCTAGCAGAACACAGCAGGGGAGACACTAAAATTCTAAAATGGCAGCCACTTGTTTCACCTGTGGCAGCCTTCCCTCCCAGGTTTCACCTGGGTCTCCCACTTGGATCATAATTAAGAAAAAGAAAAAGCTCACTTCATTCAAATCCACAACAGCTGTCACCAGTTTATATTACTATTATATCACCGCACAGCATTATTACCGTATTTTTTGTACCATAACACTCACTTTTTCCCTCCTAGAAGGTAAGGGGAAATGTCTATGCGTGTTATGGAGGGAATGCCTATGGGTGGCATGCCTACAGATTTTCCTCCTCTAAAAACTACGTGCGTGTTATGGTCAGGTGCGTGTTATAGAGCGAAAAATACGGTATTTGTCCACAAAGGTTATATGGAGAGCCAGTGTAGTGTGGTAGTTAAGAGTGGTAGACTCGTAATCTGGTGAACCGGGTTCGCGTCCCCGCTCCTCCACATGCAGCTGCTGGGTGACCTTGGGCCAGTCACACTTCTCTGAAGTCTCTCAGCCCCACTCATCTCAGAGTGTTTGTTGTGGGGGAGGAAGGGAAAGGAGAATTTTAGCCACTTTGAGACTCCTTAGGGTAGTGATAAAGCGGGACATCAAATCCAAACTCCTCCTCTTCTTCTATATGGAGCCTCTCCAAAGGAATGTGTTTGAAAGCGTGTGTGAAAGGTCATGTGGGTCGCCAAGCACAGGCAGATCTATGAATTCATGTGTATGTTTGTGTGTGCGTGTATGACAAATCACACACACACAAAAGGACCATAGCTCGGTGGGTACAGCATGAAACCCTTAAATTTCAAGGTCGTGGGTTCAAGCCCCACTGTGCTGGCATGAAGATTCCTGCATTGGTCAAGATGCCAACTCTACTCTCCCATGATGGCTCTCATTGAATATATGGGCAATAATTGTACACAGCTGAAAACTCTGGCAGCATTAAGATAAATTCAACACTGTAAACAGGTCTTGATAGACGCTATAGTGGAATACTGAATGGTATAGTTTTTGTAAAATATGCAGGATTTTGTATAATGAACTATGGAAAGAGAAGAATGGAGGTCACTGATATCTTAAGGATGTAAAATGAGTACAGTGGTACTCAGGTTAAGTACTTAATTCGTTCCGGAGTCCCGTTCTTAACCTGAAACTGTTCTTAACCTGAAGCACCACTTTAGCTAATGGGGCCTCCTGCTGCCGCTGCGCCGCTGGAGCACAATTTCTGTTCTCATCCTGAAGCAAAGTTCTTAACCTGAAGCGTATGTAACCTGAAGCGTATGTAACCTGAGGTACCACTGTATCTTAAGTTGTGAAACAGACAATCTAATAAAAATTATATACAGTGGTACCTCAGGTTACATATGCTTCAGGTTACGGACTCTGCCAACCCAGAACGAATTAAGCACTTAACCCGAGGTACCACTGTACATATGGGACCGGCCCAGGGACCCAGGACAAGCCCCGCCCCCTCCTCTCTCGCGCCGTCCTGGCGAGCAACTGCAATCAAGGCCGCCTCGCGCCCGCGCACGGCTGCCACTCACCGCTTCTCTGCACGCTTCCTGGCGTTTCGCTGCCTGGTGCTGCCTCCTCAGTTGCGGGGGCTCGCGGCTCCCTCGCCCCTCGGCTCCCTCAGCCGCCAGCCTGGCTCCGCTTCGCTCTTCTTCCTCCGCTGCGGAGCCGCGCGCTGCTCTCGCGCTCTCGTCCTCTTTTCGCAGCCGCAATGCAGCAGCTCCATTCCCCGCCAGGTCCTGGGCGCCGGGCGGCTCGCGAGGCGACGCTACCTGCCTGCTCGCCTTCCCCGCCGCCTCCGTCGACAGCTGGCGCAGGTGGGCGCCGTCGGAGGTGCGCACAGCCGCGCCCTTGACCGACGTGGGCGCCGTTGGAGACTAGCGGCGCTGGAGAAGAAGAAACGCCGCTTTCCTTTTATGCGCCTCGCGAGAGGGGGGCTGGGGCTGGGGGCTTAAATACCTCTGAAGAGCTGCAGGTGGGCGCGTTGCATAGCGCCCCCTGCCGGCAGAACATTCTCAGCTCCGGGGGTAGTTTCTCCGGGCGCTGCCCGGGCGCCTGGCGCCTGCGCAAACGACCTCAGGACCAGGAATGAGCGCGCTGCGCTGCGTGGGAATGGCTGGAATTTCCAGGCTAGGAACCGAAGTGGATTTGGGGGGACGCCAAGGCAAGCCTGAATTCCAGGAAGTGAGGCTCCACTTCCCGGCAGGAACTCATCTGGTTGCCTCGCAGGGCTTAATTTCTCACCAACAAGAAAGGTTGCTTGGCCTGGGATAGGCAAGCTTTCTGGTAATGCTACAAACCACCCACAACCACCCTAATCCTAGATGTGATGGTGTGGGGTGTGTGATGCAGTTTTTAAGCATGAGACTGTTATGCGCATGTTAAGTGACGGCTCAGTCAGGAGAGCCTGAGACTCTTAAACTCAGGGTTGCTGGTTTGAGCCCCGTGCAGGGCAAAAGATTTCTGCCTTGCAGGGGGCAGACTAGATGACCCTTGTGGTCCCTTCCAATTTGATGATTCTTCAGAAGCTCAAAGGCCATGCCTTGCCATTAAAGCCAGGTTCTGCGCACAGGCAAAAGGTCTGTCTTCAAACACTTTGCCAATGAAACTTCCTCTGTCATCCCACCCAATGATGTGGTCTTCTCAAGCCAGAGAGAACTGACAATGCCCTCTGTTGCCCTCACTGATGTCAATAAATGAAATACTAAGTTCTCTCCTGCTAAGCTGATTGTCTTGGCCTCCCCACATCCATGTTGTCCCAGGAACCCTTGCTGATAGAATACCCCCAACACACACATACACACATACACCAAAGCTATTAAAATTACTCCTTGGCCCCTAAAGTCTTCTCTCCTTGGGTAGAGCTGAAAACTCGGCATTTGTCATCCCACCACCCCACCTCCCATTTGTAAGGAATTACAGTGGTACCTCGGGTTACATACGCTTCAGGTCACATACGCTTCAGGTTAGGCTCCGCTAACCCAGAAATAGTACCTCGGGTTAAGAACTTTGCTTCAGGATAAGAACAGAAACCGTGCTCCGGCGGCGCGGCGGCAGCAGGAGGCCCCATTAGCTAAAATGGTGCTTCAGGTTAAGAACAGTTTCAGGTTAAGAATGGACCTCCGGAACGAATCAAGTACTTAACCCGAGGTACCACTGTACAGGTAATATATCTGTTCAGCTTTCCTAGAAAAGAGGTTGACTTGGGTTACTGAGAAATAAGAGGGAAGTGGCAGCATTCTCAGAGGAAGCCCAAGGCTGCTGTAGAAAAATAATTTAGGGGATAGTGAACCCAACTAAAACAGCCTAACAAGGACTGAGCATGCTCAATGGCCACAGAATGCTGAGAGTCTATTGGGAGACAAAACAGTATCCTGAACTAGGGCATGGGCACTCCACACTGCAAGAATTTGTTTCAGCTCTCATTTCTGTATATGTAAATGCCATCATCCTGATTCCTAATCCTGCTTTATTCACCACTTTTGTAACCCAAGGGTTTCCAGAAGCCTTTTAAATATTTAACGTTTCACCGCTGCCAATTTTTGTACTATGTTTCAAAATGCTGTTTTTCTCCCATTTGTTTATGGTAGTGTTTTTTAGATGTGCGTTTCTGTTTACACCTTTCTTGCATTGCGAAGCTGCTCTGAGTACCCCATGGGTAGAAGAACAGAGTATAAATAAATCACCACCATACATTCGTGTTTCTTTATATGTAAGTCTGCTCAAGGTATGAGCTGGTTTGTTTATTGAAAGTTTGATTATCCTTAAAAAGAAATTATGTTAGTTGTTTACAAAATGCCTTATAAATAGGAGGACAAAGTTAAGGTAAACAAGTCTGTTTTTATTAAATGTATCAGCGTAACTTAGACTATGTCATTGACACACATTTTGTTTTATTGAAGTAGGAGAGATAAAACATTGGGTTGCTGGGAGAGCTACCAACATTAGCAAGGCTTTTTTTGTTTGTAACAAACATCAATTGAGTTTTCCTCAGATTGATATTTGCCCTGATTCAGCAGTAAACAGCAGGTTTTCCAACAGGAAGTGGCAAGACAACAATCCCTGCTTGGACCTATGCCTACAAATCACAGTACAAATGGAAGTCTGGGTGATTCTAAATCCAGTTACCTGGGAGTAGGCCCTGTTGAACTTAATATGACTTACTTTTGAGTAGACATGGTTAGATTTGTGCTGTGAGTCATTAGCAGAGAAATGCTATGCACAATTGAACTCTAGTGGGGCTTCCACTCAGCCTTTCTCAACCTGTGGGTCCCCAAATGTTGTTGAACTACAACTCCCATCACCCCTAGCTAGCAAAGCCAGAGCTCAGGGATGATGGGAGTTGTAGTCCAACAACATCTGGGGACCCATAGGTTGAGATCCTAGGTCCATAGTGGGGAACTTGTTGTAGCTTCTTTTTAATTAATTTGCTTTGAACAAGAAGAGCAACAAACAAAAAATACAACCAGAAGTTCTAGCAGACTATTTCCGAACCCTGCTGCCATTATATTTACCAAATTTCAACAGGGGCAATAAGCTTAGCAGAACTAGATATTCTGGTAACCAACATCCTTGAGCATTGTCTTTTTTTATTTAAAGATATTTATTGAGGTTTCAAAAATTAGATATAAAAAGAAAAAACAGTAATACACAATAGTACAAAACAAAACAAAAACAAAAAGAAACAGGTATAATTTCAATCCCTTATTTTCTTATCACTTACTTCCAAACTTAAAACACAATTAAAAACACGTAGAATTTCAATTGCTTATTTTCTTTTAACTTGTTTCTCAGACCTCCTCACACCTCCCCTTCTTTTGTTCCAATTCTAATTATTAGCTCAGCAAATTCTTATTACTTATTTCTCAACTTTAACTTAATAGTTTATCTTAGATTTATTTTTGCAAACCTTATTTTCATTTAATTTAGTTCATTTTAAAAATCCAATTTTACCTTATCCAAACTTAAACCTCGAACTTATACATCGATTCTTATTCTTAAAACGTTTTTTCCTGAGGTCGACCAAAGTTCCCTTCCACGAATTTCCCATTTTACATACCAATAACAAACAAAGTAAAAACAAAATAAATTGTAGTTATGAACCCTTTGGATTCCCAAACTCCACCCCCCCTTTCCCGGCTTCAGCCCCCACAAGTATCCATCAGTCTTAATCTACTATCAGCCTGGAGATCTCACGTCCGAGGCCCTTAATTCTCTCTCAGTTCCTCTCTGCCAGTCTTTTTGATAGTCCTTAATATAAAACACCAAATCTTGGAGAAGCTCCGGCCCAACAGGAACCATGTTTCTTCCAGCTAGGCCTCCATACTTAAGAGTAGAGCCTATGGGGTGTTCCAATTCTTGTTTCTTGTTCCTTTCAAATCCAAAAATCCCCAAAGCTCTAACTTCCACCTTAATCACATTTGTAATCCTTAGGTCTTCTGATCTCCACATAAGAAGATCTCTCCATTTCTCAGTCTCCAGTTCAGGCCGTGCTTTCCACATCAGATTTTTCTTTTCCTTTATTACCATCATGTCAGGCCTCAAAATACAGCTCTCCTTTAACATCTGCAAAATTTCAGTTCCTCCTTCCTTTTCTTCAGGGGCGACATATGTCTCCTTCTCCATATTCTCAAAACTCTCAGGTTTCTCTATTTGTCCAGTTGAATGGGCTTCTTGTTTCAAGTCCTTATCAGATTCAAGAATGTTATTTACTGTTAAGTCCAGAGTTGTAACATTTGTAGCCAAAACATCAAATTGGCCTTGTAACTTTCCCAAGAGAACAAATGCTCTGTCCAATTCAGCCTGGATTTTCCTTCCTCCAGCCATTCCTGTAATGTCACTGAGTCCCTCTAGGGGGATTTTAGCTCCTTAATATTCTTTTCAGCTCGAGTCCGAAGATCAAGTTATTTTGTATCAGCCCTTCCTTATTTTCAACAAATTTTCAACAAATTGTAGCAAATATAACCAGCAGAAGCAACAAAAACATAGTTCTCTTTTTCCGTCTTGACAGCTAGTTTGACAGCTGTCAAGCTCTTCAATATTTCATCAACCGGCTCTCTCACGGAGCGATCCCGGGTCCGGGGGGGGGGGGGTAGAACTTCAGCTCTCCAAATTAATCTTTTATCCTCTAGTAAAAATTCTTGTAATATCAAACCGTGAAATTAAGGAAAAAGGAAAATTCTCTCGACCTTAGCTAGCAGGTGCTTTGCTTTAAATTGTTTACAAAGAGGGGGGCAGACTTCCTTTTTAACCCTTCCCCGCTTGTTCCTGATTCCAACAAATTTTTCTTTAAACTTCCAATTTCCGTATTACTCACAGGTTGATGTTTCAAAGTCCGAATGTCCCAAGGAAAAAGTCAACGCTCTCCGATAATGGCTTGCGGCTTCACTCTGCAGATGAGGGAGTACTCTCAGCACCGCGCCGCACCCCGTCCCCGTTCCGAAGCCCTTAAAAGGGCTCCTTCACGGATTGGGGGGCGCAAATGGTGCCCGCCGAGTCACTACTCTCACAGGCTTCTGCGCCTGTGATTTTAAGGGTCGCCGCGTCGCCGCCGGTCAACCCAGAAGTCATCCTTGAGCATTGTCAGTTATATAAACCTTGAGAAACCACAGCAGTAGGTAGGATGGCTGAGAAAGAGGGTCACTTGGAAGTCCTTAGTCACTATCTTAAATATACAGGGTGATAGTCAACTAAATTTACTCAAGAGTAGATTAGCTGTAATTAATAGACCTAACTTAGTCACATTCATTAGTGTCCATGGGTCTACTCTGAGTAAGATTTCCTTGAGTACTACCCACGGTCTTAAAAAGTTTTTAAAAACCTTTTCACCTTGAAACTTGGTTCTCTATAAATAGTCTGCCCTATTTAAAATGAAACAAAGAACACAAATACACCATAAGTCCCATTTCCCAGAACAATGCATAGGGTATACAATTGTAGGCTTTAAAAAGCTACCACTTAGAAAGAAATTGTCACAGGCATGGCTTGGTAAAATGGAATACTTTACTCCAATACATTTATAATAAGCTCCCATTTCTTAATTATAGATAATAACTCCATCAATGATTTTCTTTTCAAAGATAGCATAACCTATTTTAATTCAGCAGGATTAAGACATCCAAATGCCTTTTAATAAAGCCTTTTTTTGACTAGAATTTTCTGATGGCAGAATATAAATTTTAGATCAAATCTCATTTCAGGTCTTGTTTACACTACAAATTGGAAGAAGGTTCACAAACCAGAGGTCCATCTATGTAAGACTGTGATGCTGTTGATAAATGACTCTAACCAAGAAGAAGATGTTGAAGCACTCTGGGAAGGATTAAACTCTCATTTTAACTATCAAGTCCGCAGTATGGGTTGTCAAAAAGTAAAAGGTAAAGGTACCCCTGACCGTTAGGTCCAGTTGCGGATGACTCTGGGGTTGCAGCATTCATCTTGCTCTATAGGCCAAGGGAGCCAGTGTTTGTCCACAAACAGCTTCCGGGTCATGTGGCCAGCATGACTAAGCTGCTTCTGGTGAACCAGAGGAGTGCATGGAAACGCTGTTTACCTTCCTGCCGGAGCAGTACCTATTTATCTGCTTGCACTTTGACTGGCTTTTGAACTGCTAGGTGGGCAGGAGCTGGGACCGAACAACGGGAGCTCACCCCGTTGCAGGGATTCAAACCGTCAACCTTCTGATCGGCAAGCCCTAGGCTCTGTGATTTAGACCACAGCGCCACCCGCGTCCCTCTTGTGTCAAAAAGTACACAACCAAATTAAACAATTTCCACGTAAACCATAATAAGATCTAAAATAAAAATACAAAAAATATTAATCCCATCAACAACCCCAACAAAAACCACCTAAAACTTAATCCACCCTAAGAGTTCATATCACTTTTACAGTCACTGTTTCTTCCAAAGAATTCTGAAAATTGTAATTTGGTGAAATGCTAAAGATCCTGGACCTCCCTAACAAAAGAGGTAAGAGCTATGTTTAGCAGAATTAGGGTATACTAACAGAACAATTTTGTGCATGTTTACTCAATGTTCCAGCTGTGTTCACTAGCAAACTTCCTAGTAACGTTGTATTGATTTCAGCCTTAGGCACAGTTTACTTGGTTATCTGCTTGCAAAGAAACAAGTGGGAAGCTTCTGACTCTTCTTTTGTAACCATGTATTTACAGATGTCACACAAAACGTCAGACATAGGGCAGATAGGTGGGTGTGGTTTGGGGGAAATGGACTTGCTGATTAAATTAGGATCCAGAGACAGACCTAAGTAGGGACCTATCCCTACAATAAAGAATTGTGGACATTTGCCTTTGAAAAAGTTTCAGTGTTTCTTTATACCTGATAAAGAACAATTAGAAATGCAGTTTTATACATTTTGCTCATCAAATACGCATCAGTTTTGTAACTGTAGAGCTTGAATACCTTGGAAGTCTTTCTTTAAAGCAGCATCAAAACATCAAAACTCTGTTCAGTTATCCTTTCTCAAAACTCTGCGTTGTTTTCACTTGAATTAACAATTTTTGGTAACTAGATCCCTTATCTCATTATTATGGATTTACATTCTACCTAAAAATATAAGCATGAAACATCTGCTTTGTTGATGTGTACGTGTATTTGTGTGTACAAACCTACAGACAGAAATTTATGGAGTACCACTTCATTGAAACAGGTAAGAACACAGATGCTCTGTTAATTAGTAAGACTGTTTCCCACATCTTCAGGCAATAATTATGGCTTTCTTGCTTTATGAATATCATGCATTCTCATTCTAGATCGATTCTAATCTTGTTTTTCCTCAAGCAGATGGTGAAATAAGTCTATTTTCTATGGCACTACTGAGACTGCTTTAGTGAATGTGCCTTTCTCATATTACTAGATCTGCATTGCAACAGGGAATATAATTCTCAATCCCAACAAAGAAACAGGGCCTATCTTTCCTTTTTCGGGATGAATGGAGGTGTATAATCTTCTAGAAGAATTCACACATTTGCTAGCATATGAGCTAGTGTGCATTTGTTCACTTTCCTCTCCTGAAATGCTTTGCTTGCAGGAATGGGGGGGGGGGTGTTGTTGTTGTCTGAAACTGTGAGACTGGTAAGATAACAAGTTGCCTTTGTACGTTCTGTAATCTTTCATGCAAGGGAAAGCACAGAGAATTTCTCTTCCCTCTAGGTCAGAGTGGCTAACCATTATTTGACCCTTCAAGGTCCACGTGGCTGTGGTAACTGAACATGCACTCACTTGTGTGCATGCATGTACAGGCCACACATGTACCACACATGCTCATGTAGTGAGGGGCAAAGGCAGTGGGAAGGAAAGATAGAAAAAAAGTTTATTTCTTAAGCGAGAAAGGGGCACAGAGTTAACACTCCAAGATTCTGCACACCATGCAAAGGCGTGGAGGTCATTTTTATCTACAAAGTTTCATGTGAACACTACATGTTGCAAATATGCATCACTTACCTGAGGCATGATCAGTACATATGCACATTTCCATTGGTCACAGAAGCATGTTCCTATCTGCATATACGACACCATGGCAATGGGGAAAATTCAGCAAAGTTGCAATTTTAACTTTGCCTGCTGTCCATATCAGCTAGCTGTGAACTTCCATTCTTAATTTACCACTGTCTTCGAGTTCCTTTGAAGTTCCCTTGTGAAGGTCAGCTCATTCTCACTGCAATGCGCCAAATGATAAGGCATTGAGGGGCCCAAAGATGGGTGCTATACTAGCAAAACCTAGAAAATACCATTTCTATACCCAGATTAGAGGGTGCAGGGAGAAATGAAAAACTGCAGTTTGAGCAACTAGGGGAGAAGGCAACTTATTTAACTTGCTCACCAGACATATAAGACAGAACTTCCTCTCCCTTCCTCCCTCCCTCCCTGTTTTGCACACACACAGGCATGCACATGCATGCACACAGGAAGATACACAGGCCACTTCCTCTTCTGCCTACCCATGCCGCTGATCAGCAGAAGAGTGGAGCAGGTCTCCTCAATGCAGTGAAAAAGCTCTTTATTGTTTCCAGAGCACGCTGACCTCTCATATGTGAGAGATGAGGTGCCATTAGAGGCTGAGCAGAGGAAGGTCTGTCTGGGGGACCACTGAAAATGGCATCGTGGGCCTGACCATTTGTCACTCTTTGTAAGGCAAAAAAATCTAAAACTTTGCTTTGAACTGTTACAAGGACTTTATTCTCTTTCTACCTAGCCACGTCTAAATGTTTTGAAGGCTATCCTTAACTTTGAAGGTTGACAGATTTTACTGTCTTATTTCTTTGCACATGTAGTAACATTTCTAATACAAGGAGCTAGAATTACAAGTTGCATAGTTGCATTATTGTTGGTTAGGTATGTATGGATGTTGTTTTGCTAGTATTGCACTATATGTGCATTTTTGGCCTTTAAAATTAAAAAATAACTCATACTTGTGTATGAATGGTTGTGGTCCATGACCACTTCCTTCTGGCAAGGATGAGTTTGTGCGAGCAAAAGGCAAAAGGCAGGGCAAGTCAACTCGATTTCACCCCTCCTAAGAGAAGCTTTATTTTCTCTTCCTTTTCATGTGGGAAGTCTATTCTCTTTTGTCCCACACTCTTTTCTCCTTTGGACGAGGCCACAATATGCATAGCATCTTTTACTCATGGGCGTATCCTATTGATTTACTGTTGTGCAGCAGTTGCAAAGATTAGAACAGATGGTCACCACTCCTTGCTTATCTGTCCACTTCACTACATCGAGCACCATTTATTCCAAGTGAGAAATACTTTATGTGCTCTCCCACCCCAGCTCCTGTCATTTAATGTGATGCACAATGAAGAGGGAAATGAATAAAGACAGGCTGGGCCTTGGGTGATTTATTACTAAAGACTTCACTGCTAAGATTACTCTACTTAAGAGACTTTTCAGGCTCTAACAGTTAGTTAGGCCAGCCTTGCTGAAAGGTGTACAGCTTTTACAAGCCACAAACCATTTCACCCATCTATCTTCCAATAAAAACAAGCATAAGAACAACACAGTTGGGTCAGACCACAACTTCATCTGGTCCAGCACCTTCCCAGATCCTCCAAGTGTCCCTATTTTCCAGAGACAGTCCTGGATTTCCAGAAGCTGTTCCAGTTTCTGACCTGATCTTGGAATGTCCCATTTTTCCTTAGGACATCCCTATTTTCATTGGAGAAATGTTCCAAGGGTGTGGTAGCATGTCCCTATTTTCGTTAGAGAAATGTTGGAGGGTATGGAGTTATGTGACCTCCAAGCCAAGGAGGTAAGTAACTATACAACCTTTAGAAGACATCTGATGGCAGCCCTGTATAGGGAAGTTTTCTTTAATGTTTAATGTTTTATTATTATTTTTATATGTTGGAAGCCATCCAGAGTGGCTGTGGTGACCCAGTCCGATGGGTGTGGTATAAATAATAAATATATTATTACTATTATTATTATGGAATAGGACATTCCTATTTTCATTGGAGCAATGTTGGAGGGTATGCCTTCCTTTTCATAGTGGTCAACCGGATACCTCTGGGAACCCCACAACCGGGTCTTAAAGACAGCAGATCTCTCCCACAGTTGCTCCCCAGCAACTGGTATTCCAGAAGCAAACATATTCTGTATATGAGGGTTCTCCTATGCAGTCCTCATGACTCATAGCCATTGATAAAGTTATCCTCCATTAATTTGTCTAATCTCCTTTCAAAGCCATCTAAGTTATGCAATCGACACATCTCAGTTTCATAATTTCTGCACTGAGTGAGGAAGAATCCCCTGCCAATCAGTTTAATTGGATGAGCTTAAGTTCTAATGTTATCAAGAAGGAAGAAAATCCATACCCACTTTCTTCATATTTTATTATATTTATTTTCTTTTATGGCCCACTTTTCTTCTATCCTGGAAGCCCAGGTAGGGCACATGTGGTTCTCAGCAATATAGTGGTCTGATGTACCTTCAACTATTATTCTGGGACTTTCCCCTTTAAACATCTCTCGCCCCCCCTCCCCAATAAAAAAAAACAAAAACAAAAACCCTCCCAACACTTGCTTTCCTCCTGGCAAACGATTTATTTCTTTTGAATTTTATCACTCACTGCAATAATAAAAAACTTATCAAAGTGTCTATTCAAAACTCTGCACTTATTCCTCAAGAGAAGAATAATGGGTTAAAGTTTTAATGGCCAGTACCTTCTGTTTTAAAAGTTACATTACATAAATTCATAATGTGATATGCTACTGCACATCTCAGACTCAAATAGTATACCAGATTATTTATTTTGGTGAATGCAAACTTCTTTTTCAAAATAACTTTGTTTAAAAACAAATAATTTGGGTTTTTCTGCTAAATCATTGTTTTGTTTTAAATTCACATTTTCTATCATGGTGTGCTTCCTGTTCTGTGTCGTTACTCATCCCATCCCAGTGGGTAAGCAGCAAACTTCAAAGTGCTGTGCAGAACTGAAGAGGACGTGCCGTCTATTCTGGGAAGATTAAAGCATATTTCTTGAACATTCTGCAGTCAGTCCCTGCCTGGATGGACTCCTGTAACCTAGATATTTCGCTAGATGTTCACAGCCTGCCTCTTACATCTCTACTGAACTTCTTCCACGTGTGCCTAGCTTCTAAATGTACACCCCAGTGCCGTTCCCACCCACTTCCTACCTTAGCATCAACCTCCAGGTGGATGAAACTGTCCCAAAACAGTGCGGAGCTCTTCTCTGCATTCTTCCCGTTTAGCAGACTCAGTGGGCTTGAGGCCTATATGTGGGAAGTCCTGTGTCATAACCTATTTATAAAACTATTACCAATAAGACAAGCAACTTCGTTTATGATCCTCCCCTGCCTCATCACCATCCTGCATTACAAATGCCAAGAAACACTGATGCCTTGTGTTATGTACTGAAGTTCTCACCCTGGGCCAGCAGGGGGATACTGTAGATAGTTATGCAAATAAGGGATCGAAAGTGACGTTCAGTGATTGGATAGTTTTAGAAATTGTTACAGTTACGTTGTACTGGAGCTCTATATAAGCAGGCTGACTGAACCCTTCAGTCCAGTTCTGTTCTGGCCTGTGAATAAACAAGAGCTGTTTGAAGAATCGCTGTGTCTTCTGATATGTTCACCCACAACTTAACACCTTGTACAACTAAGAGCCATTCCATTTTTAAAAATTGAGGGAGGGGACCTAGAAACTTCAGCCAACCCAGGCCCTTTAATGAGTTACACACATCATGAAACACATTTGCCTCAACTTAGTCATGCTGGCCACATGACCCGGAAGCTGTCTGTGGACAAACGCTGGCTCCCTCGGCCTATATAGCGAGATGAGCATGCAACCCCAAGAGTTGTCCACGACTGAACCTAATGGTCAGGGGTACCTTTACCTTTTAATGCAGACCCTCTGTGTCCCAATTTTCCAGGAACATTCCAGGATTTACAGAAGCCATCCCGGTTTCTGATTTGATCTCAGAATGTCCAGCTTTTCCTTAGGATGTCCCTGTTTTCATTGGAGAAATGTTGGAGGGGATGTTCATGTGTGATGGTCCATGCTTTCCTATTTCCCCTCCTCCACTCAGCTGAATGTGCTTAGAATCCCCCATCAGATCTTTGCTTCCAACGCACAAAGGTTGGAAGCAGACCCGGTGGGGACTTGGAATATTGAGGGTATGGTGGTTTATGAGGCCCTGATCCTCTCCATGGGTTCTTTGAACACCAGCAGACATAACACCTGAAAAAGGTGAGAGAGGAGACCTGTTCCATCAGCCTGGTTAAGATCAAGTGCCTCTTCCCGCCCTTGAGATCTGTCCCCAAGTCTCTGTGTTTTTGCTTATTTCCCTCCTCTTGCCATGTCCCTTTTGTATCATGTCTTCTTAAGTTGTGAGCCATTGTTTGAAATGGTGAGCTGCCTTGAGTGCTGTGGCAGGAATATGGCCCATAAGGGTATGATTATTTGTTTAATCTATTGTGTATTGAATTTATATTCTGCCCTCCTCCCCAAGGAGCCCAGCATGGCAAACAGATACGGAATTTAAAAGCGAAAACATCATTAAACAGCTAAAACATTCCAAAAACAATTTCAGTTAAAGACATATAAAAACAGTTACGGTTAAAAACATCCTTCCGTCCAATGATCTCAGGGGTGCAAGGAACAGTATTCCTCAACCACAAAACAACTGGAGAAACAGGAATGTTTTCAAATTCCTCCTGAAAGTTAATAATGTTGGAGACAGGCACACTTCATTAGGTAAGTACGAAAATGTAGGTAACCAAATTAAAAGTTAGCATGGAGGCGGGAGTTCATCATCTCCCTCCTAAATGCCCTATGGCTCTTTAAAACACCTCATCTCTACTACAGACCCAATTCCAGCACATAGATCTGTAGCATCAACTTCTGAGGAAAGAAAGTGAAGGAAGTGTGGTTCAAGAAAATAGATAACTTGGGGGTGGGGAATAGTTATTGCTGAACATGATTGATAGGATGAATCAGACACATTAGTTACAAAACTCTGTGGAAGTTCATGGGATAATTGAGGCCCACAAAAATTGGAGCGTTGAAGAAGGCTGTCGCATCACCTGAGGTGAAGTGATATTCAGCTGCTAGTCCAATTGACTTCAAAGGAAAAGGGGTGACATTTCATAACAACTCAGGCAGCAAAGTGTTTTGTGTCGGCCCTGACTAGAACTCTCCTCTTCCCTGACAGTTGACCATGATGGCTGGGACTGATGGGAGCTGGAATCCAACAACAACTGGAGGACCAAAGATTCCCCATCCCTGTTTTAGCACATTATACAACTGAATAGAGTTGTGTGCAATATTTCTGTGTGCTTGACCAAAACTGCCTGAGTTTTAAGATCAGCTTCAGAGACTTTGCTCTGTGGCCTGCCATTATACCGTAATTTTGGTGGGTATCACAGTTAGGGCCTTTGGAATTCCCACTTACAGCCTACTTGGTACCAACTGGCTTTTAATAGGATTCTGCGAGTTTATTATCTTTTTTCCCCCAGCCCACTTTTAGTTGAGTGCTAGTTCCTGGATTCACCTCACTGCTTCTTATTTATTTATGGGCATAGTTAGTACATTGTTTATGTAAAAAAACCACACCATAAAATCGTCAACTACCTCAGGAAGGCTATGCCCTGAATGGTTGGTTAGAAACCTGCCTAAATTCTCCAAAGCTTTGAACATGCAATATTTTTCATAAAAATAAGGCAGAACAAAATGACATAACATTTCTTCTGAGAAACTGTAGCCTTAATGGCTTGTTAATCCTAGGCACATTCTCCTTTGTTCACAGCTATTGAACTGGAGACCATTTTTCAATTCAAGCAGAGAGGAAAGTCCTATTTAAAAAAAAAAAATGAAAGAGAAACGAAGCATGCCTGCAGAACAGAGCTGCCTTATATTTATACATTTATACTTTGCTGTCCAGCTGAACGCTGCAATGCTCAATTCAGTTCATAATTTGTTGTGGTAAATTCTTTTAACTAGTGAGATCTCTTCCAAACCACACACCTTTCATGTAGACGTAAAAAAGCAATATATCCTGGGAAAAAGCTAAAACTGATTTCCCAGAAACCACTTTCTCCTGAGAAGAAAAGGTTCTCATAAATTACATTTCCTCTCTGGAGTCCAAGGTCTGTATGCTTCTGAATACCAGTTGCTAGCAGTCAGCTGTTTTTGGACTACAATTCCCATCATCTCTGACCACTGGTCCTGCTGGCTAGGGATGATGGGAGTTGTTGTCCAAAAACAGCTGGAGACCCAAGTTTGGGAAACCCTGGTCTAGCTTATTGTGTTGTCTGAACCTGGATTCATGCTTTGTTTCAGCACTTTACCCATGCTCACTCATGCCGTCTTTTAAATCCACACTATCCTCACCCACATTTATATGCATGCAACACAATCCAGATTAGGATGGGGCATCATCACATCAATTTACACCTTCCTACTATAATGTAGGCCCCTAGTGGCTGTTTGGGCCATAGGATGAGAAGCAAAACACCCAGCTGAATTTTGCATGATTCTTTATATTGGTGCACTTTGAAGATTGACAGCCCATTTTAGATGGCTAAAATAAAATAATAAAATTTGGGGACCTCTAAGAGTGCCCAGCTTTCTACAGCACCTTTGTAAATTATCCCCTTGACTTCCAGTTCCACGATGCCTTATTTCAGACTCCTGACCATTTCCTTCATCCTTTGACCTTCAAAGGACAAGACCAGATTGCCAGTTTGGCCTTCATCATGGCCTCTTCCTATCTGATTTGGACACTTGGCGTTTGTTCCATGAAGTCTGCCGGCACAACAGTCGAGGAAATGAGGACTATGCCGCAGACGAATGAATGCATTTGCTTCGGTATTTTGCTCCGGTAAATTGCTTGTTATACCATTTACCGCTCATTATTTCTGCAACTCCTTCCCAAATTTGTTGAGCAAACAAATTTATCTAGGAGGCTGCCAACTGCTACATACCAAAGTGACTGCCGTTGAAAAAAGGGTCCGTGCTGAAAAAGGAACCAGGCAGTAACGACAAGGCTGCCTTTGTCTTGATGCATCTGCTGCTCTGTCATATGACTGTCCAGCCAGAATCCATCACAGGCTTTGGTGCTGGCAATCCATCAGCAGTTAGAGATTAAACAGCCATGGAGGGAGTGGAAGCGCGTCTGGAGAAATTAATTATCTCCCTACACCTGAAATCCAAGCCCCATCCTTGCAAGCAATGCTATGTGTCCAAGGAAGCCAGAATATGATTACTCTCCATACTCATTAGTCAGGGCACGAGATGGAAGAAAACCTGCCAGTTCAGCTTCAGTGGAAATTGGAGGAAATTTGTGTCCTTCAGTTGGCTGCGTTTTAGAAATTAACTCCCATACATGCCAAGAGCACAATTACTGCCATCTCAAAGGCACACAACATGTGTTGTAAGTAACTTACTGGTTCTCAGTGCTTTTTCACCCAAATCTGGAGTGCCCTGTGTAACACAGATTCACACACAGACTTCTCTAGTCTTCTTGTTGTTTAATCATTTAGTCGTGTCCGACTCTTTGTGACCCCATGGACCAGAGCATGCCAGGCACTCCTGCCTTCCACTGCCTCCTGCAGTTTGGTCAAACTCACGTTAGTAGCTTCGAGAACACTGTCCA
Source organism: Podarcis liolepis (assembly GCF_965112155.1). Classification (NCBI taxonomy): domain Eukaryota; kingdom Metazoa; phylum Chordata; class Lepidosauria; order Squamata; family Lacertidae; genus Podarcis; species Podarcis liolepis. Next base: position 31,125,962 of record NC_139563.1, read on the forward strand.
ACCATCTTGTCCTCTGTCGTCCCCTTCTCCTTGTGCCCTACCCCTCTAGTCTAAGGGTAGTCAAACTGGTGCCCTCCAGAAGTTTTGGGCTTCAAAACCCATTAGCCATAGCCAGAATGGTCTGGGAGGATGGGAATTGTAGTTCATAACATCTGGAGGGCACCAGTTTGACTACCCCTGCTCTTTTCATTTCCATGTGGAATCACAATGCATTGTATTATGCGTGAGCATCATTGGAGAGAATAGGACATCTCTTGCAGGCTGGAATACTGTAGCATTTTCCTCTATGATAAGTCACTGGACCCAGTGGTGGACCTACACTTTGGGGGCCTTGAAGCTTGAACTGTTATGGGGTCTCCTTTGCAACCAGCAATGAGGTCTGTGTAACCATTGCTCAGTGGGATTGTTCCATGACAGATCACCACAATTAAAAAAAACAAAAACAAAAAACTTCTGCATCTCAGATTATGCTTAAAATTACTGTACTCTACCTTTACAACATCTGTGCTACTGACGCTCAAACTTTGGAACTGTTGAAATATATACAATAGGAAATAAATACATTTGAGCCATGTGACTCAGATGTGGTCTACTAGACCCCAGTTTCTTAAGCAACATGGACTAAAGTCATATCTGGGGTCCATTTGGAATTATGGTCCTGAAGCTTAAACTTCATTAGTTTTGTAGTATTTAGCAAGCCCTAAAAAATGAGTCAAGCTAGTTTCCTTGGGAGATTGGCTGACAGAGTTGTCTTCAAAGAACAAAAACTCTCATCAGTCCCAGCCAGCATGGCCAATGGCCAGGAGTGATGGGAACTGGAGTCCAGCAATATTTGGAGGACCACAAGTCTCCCAGATCTTAAACAACAATAACATCTTGATATAGTAGGTGTGTGTGTGTGTGAGAGAGAGAGAGAGAGAGAGAGAGAGACAACCGAACAGACATGTCAGCAACACTTTAAAATTATAAAGCCAACCGTGAAAAACAGCAGCTATGACAGTAAAAAGTATTGCACTGACCTAGATCGTGAATATCGTTTCATATATTGCTATTTCATATTCCCTCATCTTCTGTACTGCTTTCTTCCTCCTTCTATTCTCTCCTCTTCCCTGTCACTTTCTCCTGTGTTCCAATTAATTAGGAAGAGAATTGTGCGCTACATGTTAGCCAATTATATGGTTAAACAAAAACAAAAAAACACCAACTGAATTTACACATGAAAATTTGTTCCTGGGCGATTGGTTTCTGGGAAATTAAAGGGATTTTAAATCTCTGTCTGTCTATAGCACAATAGATGCATGTATATAGAACAATAGACATTGTTGAAAGCAGAGGACTGACTGAAGTTGAAGAGAAAACACGACAATTATTATTATTTGTAATGAAGTCCTTAAATAATCTATCCATATTTCCAAGGTCTGCAGCTATTTAACTTTTGTACACCAGGTGGCATGCTGGGAAGAAATTGCCTTAGCTAATTAGGAGGAGTCATAACCTACCTGCAGTATCATTTAATTCTGGTAAATAATTGAGTCCACTATGAGCTGAAACCATTACCTTCGACTGTCTTCAGGCAATTATTATTCCATCTGGGTTGTTAAGAAGCAATTAATATTATGTTATAAAGACACATACACAGTAAAGTACCAATCCAATGCACAGTTACTAAGGAGTAAATGCACATTTACTGTACTATGGAGTGAGCTCCACTGAACTCATTAAAAAGCTGATGAAAAAGAAAAAGAACTTTTTCTAGTGTGTATCCAAACCCATTTGCTTTTCTTGGAGAAGCTATTGTGGATTCTCCCACCCAATCCAACATTTTTATTTGTTTTTAATACCGTATATAGCATGGTTCTATAAGCATCACCACTATCATTACTATTCATAATAAACATGTTGTTATCTGATTTAGCAAGCAGAAAGTAGGAAAAACACTAGAATTGTGGATATATAAATCATCCTGATTAATAGCACATCATTAATAAGTTGTCTTCCTGTGTGATGGTGATGCCTACATACAGCAATCAGCCTGCATAGTTTTTCCTACTCTGAATGATTGGGGGAAATGCTCTGTTGCCAATAGCAAACTGCCCATTGATTCCCAATTTTGAGCCACCCAATGCTTCCATTCTGCACAAAGAGGTCCATCCAGTCATTATGCAAGAGACACTGGTGGCTCCATCTGGACCTGCGGCAAAGGACAGTTCACAAACCTATGAGGTACTTTTGCCTTGGGAAAAGGATGGAGAACTGATGCCCTCCAGATGTTGTTGGAGTCCGATTTTAATCAGCCCTAGCCAGTATGGTGAATGGTCAGGGATGATGGGAGTTCATAGAAGTGTGGAGTTGGAAGAAGTGGCGGAGCTTCACGCTCCGGCACTGGGGGGGGGGGAGAGCAGGTGGGGGCGGGACTGGCACACGTCCTGGGGCGTGGTGCGCGTCCTGGGGGTGTGGTGTGCCACTTGCGGGGGTGTGGCGCCCAGCACGGGCAGGGAGGCAGCCACGATGGCACCCCACTGGGATCGCGCTGCCGGGGGCGGTGCACCCCCTCACTTCTCTTCCTCCAGCAGTGATTGGAAGGGACCACAAGGATTATCTAGTCTAACCCCCTGCAATGCAGGAATCTTTTGCCCAACATGGGGCTCGAACCCACAACCTTGAGGTTAAGGGTCTCATGCTCTGCTGACTGAGCTACTGTTTCCCCCAGTAATTGTAGACCAGTAACATCAGGAAGGACACAGGTTCCCCACCTCACCTTCAAATGAACCCCCAAATACTACAACACAATGGTTTGCCTCTGCAGTTTTTAGTATACGTTTGGTTTCCTGGGATTTTCTATTCTTAGGAGCTGTCTTTGAGCAACGTCTTTAATAATTACAAGGAACTCACTGCACTCTTCCACATTTTATTACGCCATGCAGATGATGCTTAGTACCAGACATGTGTTTCCCCCCCCCCCTACAGTACTTGGCTGAGAGTTTATATACTCATGAGCCCTATCTAATGAGATCTCCTGAAGCTTCAATCCATGTTAGTCCACTGTTAGTCAATTATGCTATTGTTTTCTCTTTTTCAGCACAGGCACTCTCATGCCCTCTCAAGGAATAAAATGCTGCAACCAGTCAATAGGACCGTTGCATTTGCATAACCTCTCATTGTTAACCACAGGCTGCCACAAGCTGATAAAAGGTGAAATGAACGGCAGCAGCTAACCTCAAATAAATAAATAAATGCTGAATGCATTTAAACCTGGCAGTCGCCCACAAACGTAATTGACATATATTGATTTTCAATTGCCACTGGCCTCCAAAATCACATCCTGAGCCGCAGCCGCGCAGGTAAGTGAACAATAACAAACTGCTCTCTTTGTCATAAAAAAGCAGCCCAGCAGCTCGAGGTTTCTATGAAGAGAGAACACACCAGGGCCATCATAGCTGTCAGTCATTTCAGCCCTGAAATGTTTGCAGGAATAAATAATGAATCAACCATAAATGCTGGGTATTCTAAGAGTTAAGACTGATGTAGAGAGACAGCCTATTAAACACACACACACACACACACAGAGAGAGAGAGAGAGAGAGAGAGAGAGAGAGAGAGAGAGAGAGAGAGTGTGTCTCCAAGTCAATGTACTTAGGAGTTCATGTTTTAGCACACTTGTGTATTGAAAGCTATGGGCAACAACTGCAGTAAGACTAGCACTAGCAGCTGGAAGATCTGGGAAGCTAGGAAAGAGGACTTAAACCCTGTGCACCAAGTCTAGGCGCTGTAGGGCACTGCAACTATGCCATAGTGAACTGAGTCGTAGTGGAGTTGAGAGGGGACGGGGTGCCCAATTTTGGCCTTGCACAGGACACCGCTGAAATTTGAAAGGCCAAAGCCTGCCCCTGATTTAAACCAGGCTGCTATGGCCCCCGTAGAATGCAGCAAGCCCAGCCTTTACAGCAGCAAGGGTTAGCTAATCCCTCACACCCACCAAGTTAACTATTTGGTCTAGATAATTTCTTTGGAATATTGGATGTATTCTACGTTTGATGAATCGTGATCTAGACCAAATAGTTACAATTGATAGCGTTTCAATCATTGATACATTTTGTAAACAAATCCCCCCACCCACCAATTTTCTATTTTATTATGCGTTATGGCTTTGCTCTGCCTCCACCGTCGGAGGCAGAAATGATTCTGAATACCAGTTGCCAGAAACCACAGAAAAGGAGAGTGCTCTTGTGCTGATAGAAGGCTTCCTACAGGCCACTGTGAGAACTGGGTGCAGGATTAGATGGGCCATTGGCCTGATCCATCAGGCTCTTTTTATGATCTTAGTCGCAAGCTGAAATGTGTTGCAAGCTGCTTTGGGTGCAATGCACCACGGGAAAATGGCAAAGGAAATAAATAAGACTTAAACTTGGCTGGGATTTTAGTTTGTGCACCGATTTGGGAATTGTGACTTTGGTGCAAGTGAATTTATCCCCCATCCCTACAGCCAGGAACATGTAAGAAGTTGTTGTTGTTGTTGTTGTTGTTGTTGTTGTTGTTGTCTAGTCGTATCCGATTCTTCGTGACCCCATGGAGCAGAGCACGTCAGGCACTCCTGTCTTCCACTGCCTCCTGCAGTTTGGTCAAATTCATGTTAGTAGCTTCGAGAACACTGTCCAACCATCTTGTCCTCTGTCGTCCCCTTCACCTTCTGCCCTCAATCTTTCCCAACATCAGGGTCTTTTCCAGGGAGTCTTCTCTTCTCATGAGGTGGCCAAAGTATTGGAGCCCCGGCTTCAGGATCTGTCCTTCCAGTGGTCACTCAGAGCTGATTTCCTTAAGAATGGAGAGGTTTGATCTTCTTGCAGTCCATGGGACTCTCAAGAGTCTCCTCCAACACCATAATTCAAAAGCATCGATTATTTGGCGATGTGCTGGTCCTGGGGGGGAAAGGTACTAATACTGTAGCCGAGGTTCAGTCCAGAGTCACTAGCAGGGTAGACGATCACTAGATGAGATGCGAGGTCCGAAACAGGGAGCCGGGCGGGGGAACAGGAACGCTGGTAGGGCAGCAGCAGGAAGCCAGGCGGGGAACAGGAACACTGGTAGGGCAGAAGCAGGAAGCCAGGCGGGGAACAGGAACACTGGTAGGGCAGAAGCGGGCAGCTGGGCGAGGAACAGGAACACCGGAGAGTCAGAAGCAGGAAGCCGGGCGAGGAACAGGCACACCGGGAGTGCAGGTCTAGGTCTGGGTAAAAGCAGGTACTCCACAACGACGTTGCTCCCGCAACCTGGGACCGGGCTGCCTGACCTTTATCTTCTTCTAAGGCCGGGGGCGGTCCCGGCCCCCAGGAGCCCCGCCTCTCCTGGCCTTAAGGCGAGCACTCCTCCTGGGAGAGACCAGTTCCCTTCGCCTCTCTGCTCTAAGCCTCTGCAGTTCAGGAGAGGCCGAAGGGTTACTGGGCCCCGGGGGAGGCTCACCTGCAGACACTGAGTCCTCCAGCACCTCTGGGGCCAGAATGGTTTCACCTGGTGCCTGCCCCTGAGGATCTGGCACAGGTGCAGGCTCCTCAGCATCTAGGCCTTGCCCCAGTTCAGCCGGCCCTGGAGGCGGGGACTCCTGTGCCGGCTGGGATTCCTCCGGTTCACTCTCAGACTCAGAATCCCAGGCCATCACAGGCGATCAGCCTTCTTTATGGTCCAGCTCTCACTTCCATACATCACTACTGGGAAAACCATAGCTTTAACTATACAGACCTTTGTTGGTAAGGTGATGTCTCTGCTTTTTAGTTGTTGTTTAGAAATTGTGAGTTATTCAGTTTATAACTACTGTATTTTTCCAGCCAGGGAATGGCGCTTGTGGGATTTCCAGCATTAGGTGCGAAAAATAGATGCAAAATTGTGTGTAGTGGTGGTGATGGGGGTCATGTATTGTTCTGCCTCAGGCAGCAAAATGTCTTGGGCTGGCTGTAGGAGCAGCAGCAGAGCAGCCACCACTACTACAGACTCACATACATTAGAAAGCGAGCTCATAATGCATTCACGGCTTCTTTTTTATATATATTTCTACCTAGGCTCTAAATAAAGCCAGAATGGCAATCAACGGTTAGCAAGAACTGTGCTGTATTTCAAGGGGACCACCATGCGCCAGATTGCAGCCGTTGTAAAACATGTAAAACATGCAGCAACAAGAAACTGCTGCTGGCTCCCTGTATGTTCAGCCCAGTTCAGCTATGTGATCCACAAAGCAAAATATCTGAAAGTGCAATTCCTGTGCAGAGCAGACTGTAATGAAAGAGAAGTGACAATGGCAGTTTGCTGGGAGTTCTCTTTAAAAACCCTAAGCCAGGAACACTGGGATCATTGCTTTGAAGCTGCTAGTGCTTCTTCGTTAAAATGATAATTTTAAGCACATTCTTGCTTGAATTACTTTCAAGCTCCCTGGCCCCTTTCTTCCACAAATTGTTATGGATGGCAATTGGGTAAAATTAATGACTACTTACGCCATGTAGCAGATATGCATTTAATTAATGGCGATCATTAATTCCCTGTTATTGCCCAGAAAATTTCCATGATGCTACTGTGATTTGCGGCTCAAAGTAAATTAGAGAAATCGGTTGCCCTTGAGAGGCGCACAAATTCCTATACATTTCTTCACATGAAGGAGCAGCACCCTTAAATACTGAATGCTGAGAATGGAACTGAATGTTACCAGGACATATGTGTCTTTGCCATTTCAGCAAATGATATGCTGTATGAGTGGAGAAACCCAGAATGTGATCATGTATCATTTAGACGAAGAACGGGGAATCTGTGGTCTTCCAAGTCTCTCAATCCTGTCCTTGGGACTCAAGGACATAACATGCTTCCCAGATCATGCCCCTCTCAAGCCACATCTTCTGCTAGAGCTGCTCTGTGCCACCCTCAAGTGCTTTTTGCTTGACTGGAATATGTTCTTAAACCGCGGTGATGCCTCTTGCTAGACTGGATGAAGAAATGTAAGAGGTGTGTGTACAACCTCTGAATTTTGTGTCCACTTTCTGCTTCTGTCCCCATCCGCCGCTGTGTCATGGACTGGTTGGATGTAGAGGAATGGTGGGAGAAAGTGGCTGGGGAACCCCCAAGGGAAGAAGGCTCAGAGCCCAGAGAGTGGTGGTGGTGGGACAACTATGAGTGGTCAGAGGGAGAAGACTGGGAAGAGGAGGTGTCAGAAGCTGAAGAGGTAACAGGGCTTAGTGAGCTGGGAGAGTCGGCGGCAGACAGAAACTCAGAATCGGAGGCAGACACCGAAGCAGGAGAGGATGGAAGCCAAGAGGCAGAGATGAGGCAGGCTGGTGAAGAGCCACAGGTGTCTCCCCCTCCTGCTGCAACAAGCTCACCGCCCCCCACCTTGTCTGCCAGAACCAAAAGAGGCAATCGGAGACTGTGCCTGGGTGCAGTCAACCTCTCCTCCTCCCATAACCACTATGTAGCCCACAGAAGATTGCCCACAAAGGAATGCAGTCCTTGGACAGATAAAAGTTCCCCATCCCTGCCACAGGTGGTCATTTTAAGTGCAATAAAGTCACATCTATCTGCAAAGGCAACATTGCTTCTTTTGACATTCTGCCAACAGGACATCCCTAAAGTGTCACTGTACACACTCAAGAAGACACTGTGTGTGTGTGTGTGTGTGTGTGTAGACTTGCGTGTTATCTACCTTAATGTTATGTTCTGAATAAGCTGTCTATATTATGAATAGAGTCCAAGTGTACAGTAGACATAATCTGAACACTTCCCCTGCTTTAGATCAAAGCACAAGAGGCATTAGTCTTTATTTACGTCAGCACTTTTCTTTGCTTGATAGCTTTTATATTTTCATGTCAGAAACACCGTACCTTAACATTTCAGAGTTTTACAGCAAACTCCTTCTATCCTGCCCTGTGTTCCTTAACAACATGGTGCCATCCATCAGCCGTTTGGTGTCAGTTCTCACAAATCAACTGCCAAGAGAATGCACTTCCAAGAATAAAAATGAAGATGAAGTCAGCAACATTTGAGCCTGCTCCAAGTTAATGACAAAAGAGCTGCATCCCATCATGAGATGAGTGGGAACCAAGATCTCTGGAAAGGAGAAGGTAAATCGTTACACATTACTTGCAACGTGGCTGTCGATATAAATTATATGCTAAGAAAGGAGTTCTTAAAAAACTTCTAGAAAGAAAAACTACTTCATTTATGCACATTTTCATCAGTTTTAAGGCAAAAGCAATAAATGGAAGAAAGAATCAGTAAAAATATATTTTCCATGATCCCAAGCTGCCTTAATTCTGCAGCCAATTCCATTATATACACCCCACCCCAATCTCTGAGCTGCAAGACTCCAAGCGTTCCAAGCACTTTTCCAGGGCTGAGTTTCCTTAGAATGAAGATTAACAGCAGATCAATGTCTTTAGAATATATGCTTTTAATTACACATTCAGTACATACAACCTGGGCATAGGATGGAGGGGCTCACAGCATTAACACCCCAACAGATCTTGTTTCTCCATTAAGTTTCCAGAGAAGCCCAGCACAGAGCAAGGCACTTCTCTGTGTTTCCAGCTTCCAAGCTGCTTCTGGCTCACCTGACATCTGCCCATTGTTCTCCTATGTAGCAGCTAGTTGAGGATGGGGAAGGCCCACTCATTTGTGCTATGGCACAGAACAACTTATTTGTATTTGCTAAATCATGGTACAATGGTACCTCGGGTCACAGACGCTTCAGGTTACAGACTCCGCTAACCCAAAAATAGTATCTTGGGTTAAGAACTTTGCTTCAGGATGAGAACAGAAATTGCATGGCGGTGGCGTGGCGGCAGTGGGAGGCCCATTAGCTAAAGTGGTACCTCAGGTTAAGAACAGTTTCAGGTTAAAGAACAGACCTCCAGAACGAATTAAGTTCTTAACCCGAGGTACCACTGTACTTAACTAGCCTGTCAAGGTCATTAACTTAACAAAGGAGCTGGTTTGGCTGGTTTCCCTCTTGTAGATTCTACCACATGCACACAGGATTACAGGTTTGGAAGCAGACCCCAGGTTCCATCCGGACTAACCCCCCCAACTCCTAACAGTTTATTTTCTATGATCCCAATCTCACACTGCTTAAATCTGAAACCAGTAAGTTCCATTATACGTAGTGAGCTGGTGACATGAATCCAAAGTGATTGGTAGCAAGGCAATTAGACTCTGCTTAAATTTGGTGCCAAACACAAGCCCCTATTTCCTCAGAAGCATCTGAATGAATCTGATCCCTTCCTAAAGTAGTACGGCTTGCATTTGGCACTGACTTAAAACAACGCCAAATACAAACCCTGGTGCCAAGGAACCACTGGGAGCACATGGCTTAAGAGTGCATTCCCAATTGCTCATTTGCAACTGGGCTTGCATTGGAAGGTGCTTAAATTCAACACCACATGCAAGCCCCACTGCCTTCCAGGAGGGATCAGATCCACTTGGGGGTCATGATGACATCAGATGATAGACAGACTTGCCCACCTGTCAAAAGCGATCTATGGAGAGGTGACCATTTTTTTATCTGACCCACCAGGTAACTGTGGTTCCCCACCACTGTTCCAAAGTTAGGTTGGTGTGAGCAACTTCAGAGAAGACCTTTTTGAATGGGGTAACCCAACTGTAGAATGTTCTCTCCAGGGATGACTGCTGGGCACCTACTCTTCTGTGTTTGGGGTACCAGAGAATTTTGTTTTCTTTTGTTCCACTTAGGCCTTTAAACATCAACTGAGCGGTTTCCAGAGTTGTTTCAAACAGCTCTTCTGATACTATTGTTTTCACCCGCAGGCTGTTTTCATTGTTGAGCTCCTTTTTATTGGATTGCTTTATTTTATTGTCGAATTCTTTATAATATGCATGTAAGTGCCGCCCTGGGAACACTTTCGAGCTGGAGGTGCAAGATATAAATAAAATAAAATAAAAAGTGGCTTTGCGTATGAGAAATGGAAGAAGGGTAGGATGGAGAAAAATCAAATGTTCTGTTTGTGATAATTTATAATGCTGCATGAAAGCCACAGTTCAGATGTAATACTAGCAGGAGTGCATAGCAACTGGGATAAATTATACCTTTTATCCTTTCCTTTCCTTCTCATGTTAATCATCTCACTCATTTGTCAGCCAGCCCACAGCTCCTATCATTTCAGACCACAGATAGCATCAAGAATGACAGTTGTCGATAGCAGCACAATATATCAAATGCATACATCGGATATGCTTATGCTTTATTCATACAGAATAGTGCAATGCAAAGATATCATCATCACAGTGTACACAGGGTTGAGATGATCCACCAAGAAATCTATCTGTGAATTATAGATTGGTGCATTCATCAAGGACTTATTCTTAAGGGGAGCATCGGGAAAGCCTTACTTCTTTATACACCCTACCTGCCAATATAAGCTTCACTTAGCAACTGAGGTCAGGTGCACACTCATGTTGACTCTGCATCCAGTGCGCTCCCACTGCTGGTTTGGGAAGCAATGGAAGACACAAGATTTACCCACTCTGGAAGAATGGCAGATGAAGGTGATTGACTACATGGAATTGGCTGAAATGACTGGCAGAATCCGAGACCAGGGAGAAGAGTCGGTGAAAGAAGACTGGAAGAAATTTAAAGACTATTTAAAGAAATATTGTAAAATTAATGAATGTTAGAAGGATGTTGGATGGAAACTAAGTGGTTTCCAGCTGTAATGCTTTAGGAGACACGAAAAAAGGTTTATAAATGGGTAAAAGCTTAATGGTAAGGATTTGCTGAACTAACAAATTGAAGTGGAATACAAAGAAGGGAGGTATGAGGAGGTCCGGGGGAATAAGTGTAAGGAAGATATGTGACGGAAAATTATTTGTTTTTTAACTGTTTTTATGTTGTGTTTTGTATTTTGTCTATTTTTATTTTTACTGTTATACTTTAAAAACCTTAATAAATATCTTCTAAAAAAAAAGAAGGGAAGCAATGTTCACACAACGTTAGGCACAATTCTTACCTATTGCGTCGTTGCTTATGAAATATTGCACTTTTCTCCAAACCAGCTTTGATCCATAGCAGTTGAAACCTAACCATGTTTAAGCTCCAAGTATTTCAGGAACTCTACTGGCCAAATTTGAATTACAGTACCCATCATCCTGACCATTGGCCATGATGGCCACAGAAGGATGAACTAAATTTGTCTTGTGTGGTGTTTACATACAGTGGGACTATGTAACCCTAAGTCACAACTCAGTCCGTGAAAATCTTACAATATATTTGAGGAGGTGTGTGTGTGTGTGTGTGTGAGAGAGAGAGAGAGAGAGATATTGTGTGTGTGTTGCAGAAATATCCTAGTAATGCATTTTTGTGATGGCAGAAGAGTTGGCGTGACTTGCTCAGTTTAGCTCTCTCTTGTCTAGGAGGAAGCAAAAGGCTCAGATGCTCCACTTCCCAATTCTATTTGGAACCAAGCTTGAAGTATGTTTTGTAAGCCAAGCTCCTGATTTCTGACTCATTCAGAATGGCAGATCAGATGTCTGGAAATGGCAAAGAAAACCCTTAGATTAGAAAGAAGCCATCCAAACAGTCCAAGTGGAATTTCTCCATCTCCCTCTGCAGCACTCATCATCCTTCCCTTGAGCCTGGTGTGCATCAGAATGTGGCCACCTCAGCCTCTGGGGGAGAGATACCCAGGGAAGACTGTGGCATTGGCCCAGCTTCCTTTGTATATTCTCTGACAGCCCTCACTTGTTTCCTTACTGAAACCAGTCAATGAGAGATGCCTCTGTTTGTCAGCTTGCTCTTCCTCTTTAGCCTCAGTGCTGTCCTTGCAGAAACCAGCAAGGAGGAGGATGGGGACAAAACTAGGATTGGTTTGGGTCTGCCTCCACCTACTGTCAGTCTCTCTGCCTTCTGCCCAAGCAGTCCTAATGGTCACCAGCCAACACCAGAAATACCCCAAACATACTCTCTGTGCATACAAATTCTGCTCAAGGCAAATCTGAGGCAGATCCCCAAATGTGGACATGGCTCTTTTCCCCAGAACAGCTGGGTCTTCTTGCTGAACCCCGCACCCAAACACACAAGCAAGCCTCATTACTTTGGGTGTTTAAAAAATCCTTCTTGGTAAAATATCCTATGTTGTGGTACATCTGAAAAGAGGACTTTTCAGAAATTAGCGCCCTGTAGTCAGAACTGCTTTTCTAAGCCAAAGATAGGAAATTTGGACAAAGGGTCTCTCTCCCCCCTCCCATTCAAATTGATTCCAGATGCCTAGGAAACTCCCCCCCCCCGCCCCCATAGGCCACAGTAGTTAGCAAGCAGTCAGGTTGCTACACCCAGCTCAGAAAACAAGGCAGATACATGCATAAAAGAATTGTGATCACAAAGGTGATGACTGAAATCCAGTTATTCACCCTTCTTCTATGCTGCCATGTCATTGCAAGCACCTGCACATCCTCTTCCCGTGATGGCCAAACCCCTCCCACCCTGTATATTTTTTGCAGCCAATTCTCCTTAATGACAGTCAATTAGGACGATGACTGCAAAGGGAGGGAGCATGCTCCGTGGAGCATCCTTGGCCTTCCCCATTATAATTATTATTTTGCCCACGCAAATACCGCTGCTTTTTCCTTCCGCCTGCATTCCCGCCCCCGCCCCCCCCCCCCCCCGTTTCCAAGATCAGCCTTGCACAGCCCTGAGCCACTCCGCCTTTCCCTATCTAGATTTGGGCGTACGTCTCTCAGCTCGGCAGACGGAGCTCCGATTCCAAGGATGGGCAAAAAGGAAGGGCAGAGGGCTTCAGAGTCTGCTACGGCGCATGCTCAGTCGCCTTTCGCCGTAGAACTCGACGGGCAGCTGTTTAGGTTGCTACACCGGGAGCGGAGGAAGGCGCTGAGCCAAAGGGAAAAAGAGAAGCCCCACAAAAACAAGCCGCGCTCCTTTCGCTTGGAGAAAAGGCTCGGGGGCGTGCGGTGAGTTTCGGGGGGAGCTGGGCCAGGCGGGAGGGCTGGGCAAGCGGGTGTTGCTAGCCTGGTGCTCGGAGGGGGAGGTCGGGGCACCTTTGGGTGCGTGAGCGCGCACGCACGGATGGGTTTGTTTTTCTGCTTATGGCATCAGCTGCGCGTTCCGACGAGCAACTCTGACCCAGAGTGGTGGGAGGGAAGGATCGCGGCCTGCACGCATCCTGGGCTTCTGTGTGTGTGTGTGTGTGCGCGCGCGCGCGCAGGAGCGTTGCCAAACAAAAGGGAAAAAAGCCGGGAGCGGAGGAATAAATAAATGCATCGCCAGTGGGAGTTTGGGCCGCCATCCTAATACATATACTGCCTTTTCCCAAGGTATCAGTTCCCTGCTTTGAGCGCAGATTGGGGGGCGAAAGAGAGGAAAGAGTTGTGCTGCTCCCCTGTCATTTCTGTCGGGGCCTCTGAGAGGGTTAGGCCTTGGAACGGGCGGCCCCTTTCTGGTGGAATTGCTGCTACGTCTTGCAACAGACATGTAAAACACATTTAAAGAAATCCTGGGAAGTGTAGTGCTGGTAACTGTAGCTCTGCGAGGGTAAACTACAGTTCCCAGGATTCGAGGTGTGCGTGTGCCATGTATTCCTTTCCTCTCCGCCTTTCTCGCGTCTTTCTGGAGTTAAGCCTCAGCATTTCGGTGCCTAATTACGTTTACTGTACTTCTCATGTCTGCCCTGGACGAGCAAATGTGGGGTCCCAGCTTTTCTCTTGGGTCACTGGGTGGTTGTTTTTATTTTGATTATGTACTTTGTGGTTTTATATTCTGTTTTTATCCTGTGAATCGCCTTGCGAGCTGTGGGTGTACGACAGTATATAAATTCAATAATTATTAGTAATAATATATTGAGACAGGGTTTGTATATAGGGGATGTCTGAAATCTAATGCCAACTAAAGCGCTTCTTGAGACAAGCATTTATATTGTAGGCAGATGTTAAGGGCTCCTGCCAGTGGTCCAGTAGATTAAGAAATGCTAAATCATTACTTCCTCTCTACTTCCTCTATATTGAGGAAGAGTCTGCACTGCAGTTTCTCATTGCACAATAATTAAAATCTTTATTTTTCTGAATCTGGAGCAAGCAACTAATAATTACTCACTCTCTACTAGAGTTGCAGAGAAGTGCATCAGTACAGGTGTGTTCATAATTTGGGTGTGAAGTGATACACCACAGTGGGTGGAAAAAAACACGTGATTACAACATTTTGTTGCTTCCCGTGAATTCAGATATGGTTCTGAAACCTGAGAATTGGAAATGGCTCTTCCTCTCCATAATATAATTACTCTGTGCCTTTGAGGCACTGTTGCTTTTTACTGTTCCTGCTTTTGAATTGCATTGTTGTGAATCCCTTTTTAACTTTCTTTTGTCTTTATACGTCAGTGACCTCTGAAAGTTTTTAAAATAAAATAAAAGGGGTTAAGTGTGCTTAATGAATCAATTAAATAAATTTTGTTCTACTAAAATAATGATTAAGTTCTAAGTTGCTGCAGTTTCAGTTTTCATTGTATGGCAGTTTGGATTGCTTCTGTGACCCAAACCAAACTCTGTTACAGCCTTCTTTAACTAATGAGAAGTTGGTAACCGTTGAGTAATACAGTGGTACCTCTGGTTACGTACTTAATTCGTTCCGGAGGTCCGTTCTTAACCTGAAACTGTTCTTAACCTGAAGCACCACTTTAGCTAATGGGGCCTCCCACTGCTGCTGCGCGATTTCTGTTCTCATCCTGAAGCAACGTTCTTAACCTGAGGTACTATTTCTGGGTTAACGGAGTCTGTAACCTGAAGCATATGTAACCTGAAGCGTATGTAACCCGAGGTACCACTGTATGGGAAAGGAGAATGATTGGAAAGTCACCCTCCCCTCATAGCTCGGCAACAGGAGACAGGTGAGCTCCAGGTCTAAATGAGTAGCTCCTTGCTTACCTCATCCTATATCTCAGCAGCCTAGGCATATTAAATTACCCTATGAAATTCAGGACTAATCTGTTCATCTAAGGTCCGAACTGGAATGATACAGTGTTAAGGGAGAAGGCTTATTTTTGCTTCCCCTCATGTGGTTGAGGGATGCATGCCTCAATGATGTGCATCCCTGTTCTCTATTTTCACACCACTATTTGAATTCCAAGATGCTTTAAGCTGTTTAAAGATCTACCCACCCCACAGCAGAAACAGTCCTCCTGTGAGTATCTTATTTATTTGTATTTGAGAAAGTGCTTTTCCTGTAATAATAAACCTAAGGAAGCTGCCTTATACTGAATCAGACCATTGATTGATCTAGTTCAGTATTGTCTTCACTGATTGGCACTCAGAGTTTCAGGCAAGAATTTCTTCTTATACCAAACTCATTGGTTCATTTAACCAAGTATTGTCCCAAGATTTCAGGCAGGTATCTTTCCCAGCCCCGTGTGGAATTGAGCCTGGGAAATTTTGTATGCAAAGTGTGTGCTTTACCACTGAACTATGATCCTTCCCCAAGTCTGGGAACAAGAGTTGTTTTGAAGAAAGTTTAAGCTCTAGCACCACATAATATGTTTTACTTATTTATTTAAATTATTTTATTTATTAAATTTCTATACTGCCCTTCATCTGAGGAAAAACAGGGTGGTTTACAATATAAAATTATTTATAACCTACTCTTAATCGTTCACACAATCCCAGACTGAAGGACGATAAAATGCAACAAAAAATCTTCATTTGAGTACAACTTAATGTAAAATTAGACAATATACTATCAACATAATACTGCAACTGGCAAACAAACGGTACCACTTTGGCCAAATGCTATGTGTTTAACCTGGTGTGCTAGCGGGTGTGGAATTTGTTTAGGTATTGAGTGAGCAGATGTGTACTGAGCAAACTCTGTGTTTTTTAATGGGTTTTTATATTTGATCTGCTTTATGCTCTGTATTATTTATACACTATATTACATATTTTTAATTCCCTCTTTAGAAAGCTTTGCAATGAAAACATTTTTGAGAATAAATTGCTCGTTATATGCATTGCTCTCTACACACACACACACACACAGAGAGAGAGAGAGAGAGAGAGAGAGAGAGAGAGAGAGAGAGAGAGAGAGTTCCCTGCTCTTTTCTGGCCTGTACTTACAGGATGCTGCAGCCTGTAAGTCCTGCATCTTACACTTTTTAGACTTATCCATACAAACTCAAGCAACTGTTTTCTTTCTTGGGCAGGCCCGGGAATGGGGGTGAGGACCAGAAAAGAAACAGGACCCCTCTTTTAATTCCTCAAAAGGACAGTACTGTACGTGAAAAGCTGAGAGGGGAGGGAGGGGGAAAGCGAAACAGAGCATTCTGGGAGCTGTAGTCCTGGATGCTCACTCTCCTGCTCAGCATCCTACTACATCTCCCATAAAGCCAGCCATTTTGCAAAACAACCCCCTCCTCCGCCTCTGTCTCTTTTGGGAAACTCGTCTCCTGGGTCCCGAGGAGCGAGGGAAAAGCAACCTACCGGAGCTACTTTAATGGGTTTTTTTGTTTCTTTTAATGGCGTGCGCCTTCCCTGATGTTGCAGCTTGCAAGCCGCGCAGCTAGGCTGGGCACCAGAGCCGTGTGTGT
The DNA here is from genome assembly GCF_965112155.1 of Podarcis liolepis. Taxonomy (NCBI): domain Eukaryota; kingdom Metazoa; phylum Chordata; class Lepidosauria; order Squamata; family Lacertidae; genus Podarcis; species Podarcis liolepis. The sequence goes on from NC_139563.1 coordinate 31,142,527, forward strand.
GTTCGTGTGACGAAAGAAACCCTTGCAGAAACGGGGAGAGCAGGGGCTCCCCTCCGGAGCTTCTTTCTGTCGGGCTACGTCACAGGGAGGGAGAAAATACCCCGTGCACCAAGGCATCGCGGTGCGTGGTGTCTTTGCGCGGCGACTGACCTGCAAATTGATTGCTTCACTGCTTGCTTTTATCCCTGAATTGCCCGTAACTTAATGCCGGCTGCTTCTGGAGGGTCTTCCGTGTCTCGTTTTTGTCCCTTCAGGTGAAGCGCCCATACCTGCAGGAGGAGGAGAAAGGCAGTGGAAGAGGAGGGAGCGCGGCCAGGGGACGCAGGTGAGGCAGGCTGAGCCAAAAAGAAACTGCACACCTGATGCCTTCTGGAGTGAGACTGTTGGGGAAGAGGCAGGAGATAGCAGAAGGAGGGAAGGGGCTAGCCGACCACACACCTGTGTGTGTGTACATCTATCTATCATTTGTCTATCTATCTATCTCACATACACCCAGCACTGTTACCTGAGGGATGGGAAGCAGAGGGGAGGTGGGGTTTGGCTGAGGAACAGGAGGCGATTGTGCTGGTTTGCAGGGGTCACAAGAGGGGTTTAATTTGCTTGAAATTTCCCCTGGTTGGCTACATCTTTTATTAAAAGATAGGGTGCTTCTTAAAGACATGCTATGTATATTTATTATGGCATGCTTTTTTTGTAGACCAAATGCCCTCCCTTTTTTTTAGTATGGTGCAAGTTCAAAGATTGCATGCCACTCTGCAACATTCCGGTTGGTTCTCCCAATAAAAGGTTTGCCCATTTGTGGATTTGGAAGGATTGTTATTATGCGCTGACATGACTACCTTTGCTTTTCATATTTCTTTCCATCTTTAAGGTGCTACGGTTTTGGTTTTGCTGCAGCAGGCTTAACGTTGCAGTCCTATTCAAGTCTATGTAATCAGAAGTAACTGCTGATGAGTTTAGTAAGGTTTATTTCTCTTAAAGGTAAAGGGACACCTGACCATTAGGTCCAGCTGTGGCCGACTCTGGGGTTGCTGCGCTCATCTCACTTTATTGGCCGAGGGAGCCGGCATACAGCTTCCGGGTCATGTGGCCAGCATGACTAAGCCGCTTCTGGCGAACCAGAGCAGCGCACGGAAACACCGTTTACCTTCCCACCGGAGCGATACCTATTTATCTACTTGCACTTTGATGTGCTTTTGAACTGCTGAGTTGGCAGGAGCAGGGACCGAGCAACAGGAGCTCACCCCGTTGCGGGGATTCAAACCGCCGACCTTCTGATTAGCAAGTCCTAGGCTCTGTGGTTTAACCCACAGCGCCACCCACGTCCCTTATTTCTCTTAGTTGCAGCCTAAAAGGGATACACATCTAGAAGTTGTTGCACATTGTCTATCCTTGCTATATCTTATTTCCTTCCTTCGCTCCATAATTGTTTCTTGAGTTAGGTCTTGAAGACATTTGGTGTCTACTGTTTACAAGGCTTCTGTCATCTTATGTATGCTTTGGCTCTGGGAAGTTTAGAAATCTAAGATTCATCATAGAGCTTCTTACTTGCGTTTATATTACAGAGTATTAAATATTCCTCCCTCTTCTCAGAGGATTGATGAATGCTAAATAATTAGTAATTTGCAAATTGTGGTTTGCATCAGCAGTCATTATATATTACATATGCACTGAGATTATGACTTCAGTTTGTATGTAAGTGATGCTCAGAGTAGACCTATTAAAATTATTGGATTTAAGCAGGTCATGACTAACTTACTCCATTTTAAATGGGTTTCCTCTGAAACTGGCTTACATATAACTCTTGATCTGTTTCTTTTCTAGTGGGAAAGATGCTGTAGCCCTAGTCATTCATTATTGTTAATATAGAAAGGTGCAACAGAACTGCTGTTTAAATTTGGGTGTTGTGGAAATTATACTCATTTTCTCAGGTAGTTTTAATGAATAATTTTGTTTCTTGGGAAAATGCAGAAAGGGTTAAAATGCTGGTGACTATGACCTTTTGTGAGTTCCATTTGTTTTGATAGGTGGATGGGAAGCCTCCCAAGTAAGGAATTATTTACATAAGTATAGCTAGGAAAAATCCCAGGCAACCCAAAATAAACTTTCTGTCACTGATTAGGACTCTAAATACTTGATTCTGGAAAGAAATATATTATGAGCAGAGCTTAAGCTAATTACTGTAATTAGTTTGCATTAAATTATTATTAGGCATTAGGTTGCTGTGTGCCCCACTTGCATTTTGGGTCAGTTTGTTTTGTTTTTGTGGACCAGAGCAAACTGCTACAACTGTTTTTTAAATATTTGATTCAGCAGCACCTCTTCAGTATTACATAGGGTTGCCATAAAAAAGGTGAAAATCACTTTTTTCTTAGGAAAATTAACACTTCAATTATGGGCTGCCATAAGCCCACATTTTCCCGTATATTTTAGCTGCTTTTCAGAAATTCTACCCAGACGCCATTTTCAACAGACAAATCCTGGCTATGTCTGGGAAATTCCAGACATATGGCAGCCCTAGTATTACAAAGTCTTATTATGTGTGTTCTAAAGGGTTTATTCCCAGGTTAAGGTGCACAGGAATACAATCTTATAATCATATTCATACTTATTTTGATACAGTTTGATCTATCTATCTAAAATACAGTGGTCCAAGCCAAGCTAACCATATCAGATACTGGCTTGCTCTGAGTTCCATTAATGCATAGTTTCACAATTCCTCTAGCCTCACAGCTGTACCTGAATTGATGTTTATTTTTCATTTCAAGTAGTTGTCTTATCACGGCTAGCACATTGTCCAAATGTCCTGTGTGATAAATGCCTGTTTTATCTTTAGCTCAGCTAACTTTAAACCCTGGCCCAGCAAGCCTTCCCATAGTCCAGGAAATTTTAGGCTGCAATCTGGCTGGCTAAGCTGTATGAAGCGGCAAGGCCACTGCTGTACCTGCAGGCCTGCCATGCACAGAGGAAGATATGTGGGTGCATGTAGCTGCACCATCCTGGATCTGGCCCATGCCATCACATAGCAGTGTAACTGGTTGGGATCCAAGACATCCTGGGCCAGCTCTGCCCCACCTGCTCCCTTCCTCCAGAATATCCTACTTAGAAGCTTTCTGCTGGCCGACACCTGACAGACAACACTCACAGTCAGCAGGAGGCCATCTTAGCTAGGGGAGCTGGGTAGAGGGACCTCATTACTCATTTCAAACTGCCCCCAGCCCCGTTCTGGGCTTCGTTAAAGTTCTGCAATTATAGCAGGGAAATGGAACAGACATTGTTGGACTGCAATTTCCATCAGCTCTAGCAAGCATGGCCAGTGGTCAGGTTTGATGGGCCGCCGGTTCCCCATTTCTGAAGCAGAGTAAAGGCAAAGCAGGGATAACCCATTCAGCCGAGAACACATACAGTATAACATTGCTGTGGATTTCAATTCACAGGAGCCCTATCTTAAAAAGTTGGCGACCCTACATGTTTAGTGTACTTACAGATGGCTCTCTCAGAGACAGCTGATTCCAGGATTTCAGATCAATATTTACATGTTCTGGTTTCTGGCGGTCAGGATGATTTGTGAAGAACAAGTGTAGGATTAGTGTACTGAGTGGAACACACGAGTAGCTTTGCAGCAACATACATAGTACTGAAAGAAAACCAAGAGGTAGGTATTATGAAGAATGTATTCCCTATAACTAAAGATTCTGCACACAACTAGAAACTTTTGGCATAATTATCATAAAATGAATGTATGGGTGGTAATAATTCTTGAAACAATGTAACTTTTTTCCCCAATCAGAAAAAGCAGATGATGATGATGGTATTACTTATATCCTATCCTGCCTATCTGACTGGGTTGCCCAAGCCACCCTGAGTGGCTTCCAAAATAATATAAAATAACACAACAAAACAGCACTAAACACCTCCTCAGCCTTTCACAGACATAATGCCGAACAATTGTTTGTTTTCCTTAATTGGGATTATGTATTGCAACTGAATACTTCAACTGTGATTAAGAATTGGCTTGCAACCAAACCAGGATGGGAGACCACAATGTCTGAGGTTTGCACATTATGGCTTGCATCAGTCATGGTTAAATATTACATCTGAACTGAGCCAGTCACGATTATGGCAGTTTGCCTCCTTTTCTAGGCTTCCTGCTAACAAGTTGCAAGCAAGTCTCCCTGAATGTTTCCCTGGTGGGCAGTGGTTTATCTCAGCAAGCTGAACCATAGTTTTAGTGTTTTCATTTATTCAATTTAACAATATGTGTAGCAATCCCAGTTGTCTCTAAGCAGTGAACAGGAAACCCAATACAGTGAGACTACAAATGAGTTCATAGCTCTCCAAATGAAGCCTCCTATATATAACATATGCCTCCAGGTCTAAAGTCTGCCTCTTAACTTTTCCTACCAGCAAACATGGGGAAGTCTCTTTCAATGCCTTTACATGGATCTAAAGAAGATGGGGTTTCATCAACGGACAACATGAGGAAGGGATTAGTTCACTCAGAATCTCACAGTGAAGATGGAAGAAATGGAGACGTGTCACAGTTCCCATATGTTGAATTCACGGGAAGAGATAGCGTCACATGTCCCACGTGCCAGGGAACAGGGAGAATTCCACGTGGTATGTCTAAAATGCATGAAACAGTATAAATGATAAAGTGCTAAATATGTTTTTGTCTTCCTCCTCTTCAAGTCCCCATTAGTCCTTATGCTTATCTGTTGTAGAAAGTGTATGATGACTAAGTACTGATATGTTTTGCTGGCTTTTTTTGTATCTGGGAATATTATTGAAAGACTTATGGTAGAATAACCTTGGATTTGGGTCCTTTGATTTTCTCTCTCTCTGCTTTATTCATCAAATTCATAGAAAATCACATTGAACTTTTTAAACAATACTAATGTGATACCTTGCCAGTTTTCAGTTGCAAATATGGCAGCTGGGCATTCACAGTGCAAGAAAACCATCAGTCAACACCAGGCAAAACAAGCCATGGTTTATTTTATTATCTGTGAGCAGGATTCTGGTTTCTTCAACAAACCATTGTTAAAGCAAATTACGGCTTAATTTTTCATCCAGTCATGGTCTATGATACCCTTTTACCATTTTAAAGTTATTTTTTCTCATTTATAAATTTGGAAATGTTAGAACTTTTATCTGATGGCCTCTGTAGAGTTGTGTTTACTTGTTAAACTTATGCTGATATACAACTGGGAATCCCTTAATATGGTGCTAGAATATTGTATAATGTAACTGGTAGCTGAAGCGAATGTTACTCAATATACCAGTACATTTACATAAGTATAAATTGCTTATACGTTAATAGGGGTAAGTTCTAAACAATGGGTCCTATTGATACAGAAGGCTAAACTTAAAGCCTGCAGCAAAGTATGTTTTGAATGAAGTTTGAGAAAAAAACTTGTTGGATTAAGTAGCATAAAACAATATGTGTTGAAATTACTGCAGTCATTTTAACAAAATAAGTGAAAGGGTTTGCGTTTTTACTTTTAGAAGAGCATTTCATAGAAGGTTTCAGAACATGCAGTGCCATGAAAATTATTAATTGATAGATGTTATAGCTGTTTGGGGTGGGGGGGAAGCCAGCAGCAAGCTAAACATAATATAAATATAATGTCCATTGAAAATTTCCAATGAAAATTAGAAGCTGAGGGTAGGGTGGAAGACGTATTCAGTGGTTGTTTGTTTAGTCATCCTGTTTATGTAGGACCTTTCTTTTCATAGGAGCCAAGAATGAATTAGGCAGATTTTAATTTTAGGGTCTAAAAGTAGAGAGATACCTTTTATATCAATAACCTCACGTATGCAGATTTCACAACCTTGATGGCAGAAAGTGAGGAGGAATTAAAGAACCTTTTAATGAGGATGAAAGAGGAGAGCGCAAAATATTCTCTGAAACTCAGCATCAAAAAAACTAAAATCATGGCCACTGGTCCCATCACCTCCTGGCAAATAGAAGGGGAAGAAATGGAGGCAGTGAGAGATTTTACTTTCTTGGGCTCCATGATCACTACAGATGGTGACAGACAGTCACAAAATTAAAAGCAATGACAAACCTAGACAGCATCTTAAAAAACACAGACATCACCTTGCTGACAAAGGTCTGTATAGTTAAAGCTATGGTTTTCCCAGTAGTGATGTATGGAAGTGAGAACTGGACTGATGCTTTTGAATTATGGTGCTGGAGAAGACTCTTGAGAGTCCCATGGACTGCAAGAAGATCAAACCTATCCATTCTTGAGGAAATCAGTCCTGAGTGCTCACTGGAAGGACAGATCGTGAAGCTGAGGCTCCAATACTTTGGCCACCTCATGAGAAGAGAAGACTCCCTGGAAAAGACCCTGATGTTGGGAAAGATGGAGGACACAAGGAGAAGGGGACGACAGAGGACGAGATGGTTGGACAGTGTTCTCGAAGCTACAAACATGAGTTTGACCAACCTGCAGGAAGCAGTGGAAGACAGGAGTTCCTGGCATGCTCTGGTCCATGGGGTCACGAAAAGTCGGACACAACTAAACAACAACAACACCTTTTATATTGTGTCTCTGTCGTGGAAATTCTACTCCGTATTGATCCAGAGTAGAACCTCAACGTATACTTAGCAGAGTAAAAACCTAAACACGTTGTAGAATTCCCCCAAAATAGACCAGAGGCAATTGTACTTCATCCAGCAGAGCCTTACTGCTACTGAAGGCAAATGAGCGTAATGGTCACAAATCCAGTACATTCAGGATTGGCACTGTCCATAAGAAATCCAGTTGCAGCAGAATTAACTTAAACATACAATTGTTGCTTTTTTTCTGGGGGTATGCAGGGGTACACATACCCCTAAACATTTTGTGAATCTTAACGGGAGAAGAAACTAAAAAAAAATAGTTTTTTCTCTAACGATGAATTGTCAGTTCTATTACTACCTCTGATGGTGGCCTCATTTGTTGTCATGGTGTTCCCTGAGTCTCAGACGGAATGAAAGTACTTCTTTAAGAAAAAAAGCACTGCTTACAATAACTTATAAGACTAAACCTTACACTATATACAGAACACCACACTAGAAGGAAAGAGAGACAGAAAGAGAAAGTGAAACCCGGGTTCCTTCTGGCCTTACTTTTATAGTCTGCATGACCTTGACAGAAGAGGTAACAGAACTAGTTTAAGCCAGCTATACTTGGTTTCTCTGAAGGAATAACCCAAACATCAGGAACCTTCTGCTTGTTTCTTTCACACAGAGAAGATTTCCAGAACCCTTTTGAATTAATTAGAATAGGAAAGATCTCTACACATCAGTTCAATACTTTCTGTACTAAGAAATGCAAACTGACACTCTCTCCTAAGGAGCCCAGGGTGGCAGACATTTATTTGTGTACAAAATTTCTATACAGCCCATTAACAAAGTTGTCTAGACAGTTTGTCTCTCTCCCCCCTGACATCTCATTTTAGTCTTGCAGGCAATAAGTGGGAAGTAGGTTAGTCTGAGTGTGTATGTGTGCTACTTGACTGAAGTAACCCAGCAAGTTCCCTTTCTGCATGAGGATTTGAGCCAATGTGTCTTCTTGTCAGATGCTAACACTGAGCCCATTGCCCCATGCAGGCTCCCGTGTGAAGCCAATTTATGCGTAATTGCAATTTTGCAGCCTGCTTTCTTGACATTTTGCCAAAATCTTTGTTAACAAGAGTACACAAATCAAAAGCGATTGAGGCCTGAAGCCAACGATTTGACTACTTACTTCAATACTCAGTGCAGATTCATAAAAGCTTGTTGGCTCAGGCCTCCCTACTATTCCCATGTTTTGCCAGCTCTGTTACTGTCCACCACACACTCCCTACCTCCCTACCCCCAGGATCCACGAAGAGCACGCAAATGTCTCTTCTTTCTATTGTGGGAAGGAATCTGCTTGAGGGTTTATCCTCATGTCTTCTTCTGATTACCAAGCAATTCCGCCCACTCCTTAGGTGCCTCTTTCCCTGCCTCTTCTGCCTCCCCTTTCCTTGGGTTCCAGCTTCTCAGACATAAAGACACCAGAAGAGCCTGCTGCATCAGGCCACAGGCCATCTAGTCCAGCATCCTGTTCTCACAGTGGCCAGCTAGATGCCTATGGGAAGCCAACAAGCACAACAAAACTCTTCTCCTGCTGCAGTTTCCAGCAAGTGGTATTCAGAAGCGTACAGCCTCTGACAGTTCCTCTCTCATCCCTTTTCCACCCTAACCTGAGCTTCCTATCCCCTTAGCGTTGCCATCTTTGTCCTCCTTGTTACAAAGCTGCCGGTGAGCATCCACAGAAGTGGTGGTTGTGGATGAATCACAAGTTGTTTTTTTTTTAGTGATCAGATTTTCTGCAGTAAGGGGAGGGGGAATCCTGATTTTTTATATACACACACACACACACACACACACATATATATATATATATGCAGGTTTTGGTGTCTTCGGGTGTCTTCCCGTGTAAGAGTTGGGGTGTCTAGGCGACGTTTCGACGAGGTCTCACTCGTCATCTTCAGGCTGGTGCTTTCGGCTTCTTGTTACTGGAACAGAGCAGGATCTCAGTGTTTGAGTTCCTATAAATACTGTTGAGGGGGTGTGGTGTATAGCCTCCAACGTTCTGGGCAGAGAGGAAGTTCCCAGGTTAGTGTGTCTTTTCTTCTTTTGTTCATTAATTACTTGAGGGATATCTTGAGTGATTTCTTGAGTGATATTCTGAGTACCACTTAGGAGGGTCATTAGGTGTGGATTAGTTGCTAAAGCTTTCGTGTCTTGACCTCTTGAGCTTGTGAAGAGTTTTTCTGAGAAGATGGCTGTACTGCACTTAGTTGTGCTCTGGCTTGGCTTCGTGTATAGGGGCGAGCTGTGGTTTTGTGCCCTGTGCCAGCCAGATCTGTGTAGGGATTGCAGGGGGGTGCAGCATCCGGAGGTGCCACTATGGTTTGGCTACTGGATGGTGTCTGTAATTTATCTGTGGAGAGGGTCTGGGTTTGGGTCTGGTGTGGTTGATTGGAGATGGCGTTCTGTGTGCCTCTGGTTCTGGTGTCGGTTTTTGTGGGGAGGGCTAATTTCCAGATGTCTGGCAGGCGGGACGTGTCGTCACGCTTGTTCATGTTGTGAGGGTGTTTCTCTATCTCGATGGCTTCCATGATTATTCTCTTGTGGTGATGTTCCATGTTAAAGAGCAATTTGGAATCTGCAAAATTAATTTCGTGTCCTGTTTCTTTCATGTGTTGGTAAAGAGAGGAAGTTTTTTCTTCAAGCCAGAGCACAACTAAGTGCAGTACAGCCATCTTCTCAGAAAAACTCTTCACAAGCTCAAGAGGTCAAGACACGAAAGCTTTAGCAACTAATCCACACCTAATGACCCTCCTAAGTGGTACTCAGAATATCACTCAAGAAATCACTCAAGATATCCCTCAAGTAATTAATGAACAAAAGAAGAAAAGACACACTAACCTGGGAACTTCCTCTCTGCCCAGAACGTTGGAGGCTATACACCACACCCCCTCAACAGTATTTATAGGAACTCAAACACTGAGATCCTGCTCTGTTCCAGTAACAAGAAGCCGAAAGCACCAGCCTGAAGATGACGAGTGAGACCTCGTCGAAACGTCGCCTAGACACCCCAACTCTTACACGGGAAGACACCCGAAGACACCAAAACCTGCATTCCTGTACCCGTGAAAATCTACGAAAGCATATATATATATATATATATATATATATAATGCGGATGCTACGAATAACTGTGCATGAGCAGGACTGATTTCCCCAATAAACTCTTGCCTGGGAAATAAACCCAAAATGGAAATCCCCCTTTTCATTCAGGGCAGTGGCAGTGAAATGCTTTGCACCTCTTTTCTTAGCCGTGTGTAGTGATGTGAGGAGAGAATATTCTCCACAAACTGTAAATTCTAATGTAAGAACCAGTTTTACAACCCACATTTTAAAAATCTAGTAAATAGTAAATCAAGCTGTGATATGGAATAATGATTTTATTTTGATCCAGTTACATTACTGGGCATTGTGACATTCACCATTGGCAGTTCTGAAATGTAAGCTACAGAAAACGTTTTGTTCTTCAGTTTTAAAAATGCTATTCATTTAATTTGATGAACCTTTGAATTCGTATGTATTTCAGCTATATGTAGTAGCCTTTTTTCTACTTTGGTGTGACCTCATTCTTAGCAATTCTATACCCTTGGCCATACAGTATGATTTTTTTTTAAAAAAAACAACAAAAACAGAAAGTAGCTTTAATGCTTTATACACTTAAAGTACCTAGGCCTGTACAATTACGGGTAACAGCATGTGAGCTGGCCTTGATTTAAACGTTTCTATATTCTTATTTAGTGCCAGTAACTGGGGCTTTTTTCCATTTTCAATGAATTAAAATGAATATTCTCCTATTTTAAATGAAAATTCTCTAATATTCTCATTAATTGAGAATATTCTCAATAATATTCTCCCAAAGATTATTCTCGAGAATTTAACTTCACTAGCCGTGCACATGTTTGCGCACTTAGAACTGCTGGATATTGGTGATACATTCAGTAAGCTCTACTTGTCACACAACTATAGTCATGGAAAGTGGGACCAGTTGAATTTCTCATTATAATGTAGTAGTTCAAAGCACAAGAGGCACTACTGAAAAAGAAAGTAAGAACTCTGATGAAAGGTGAAGAGCAAATAATTTTCTGACCTAATTGAGACAACAGGGTGCTTAGGTGATGGGAGCAGCTATGGTCTGTGATCTGCCATGCATGTCTTGTACTGGTAGTTTCAGGTACAGTGTAGCCCTTGCCATTTCTCAGCCTTGCCATTTTATATTTTATTTATTTTAACATATTTGTTAGCTGCCCTTCTACCCAAACTCTCATAGCAGTTCTCAAAACTAAAACCATAATATAGTACAGAATAAAAGCAAGGCAGAGCTAAATAAAATAAAAGCATAAAATGCATATAGTCTAAAACAATGCAAACCTCTGAAAGCCATGGGCAAATAAAAAGGTTTTCACCTGGCACCAAAAAGAAAACAGGTGCAGACAGGACTCCTCTTGGGAGAAGCCTTCAGAGGCATTATGCCACAGATGAAAAGGCAGCACAGAGCAAAGTGGCGTGTCAAAAAACCCCAAACCAGTTCTCTTCTGCAACAAATTTCCTTCAAAGAAATTGCCTCTTGATAGTTTTATTGCACATTTTTCTCAAATTTAGTAGACTGCGAAAGAATTCAGTGCAGAGCTGTAGTACTGCAGACAAGTCATTTTTATCATCCTAGGATGCTACACGTTTTATTGATTCTTTTTAGCTGCATCGAACATGGGTGGAAACTCAAGATACTGAACAGTTATGTTCTTATTTGTAGGTCAGGAAAATCAGCTTGTTGCCCTGATTCCATACAGTGATCAGAGACTGAGGCCAAGAAGAACGTAAGTTTTACAGAAGCAATATAAATGTGTGTTGTCCATGAATTATTCAAGCTGGGTTTGCTCTATTCAAATCTAGAATAAAAAGATGTAATTCGGATGGTGTTCACTATGTGGCTTTTGAGTACTCAGGAACAATTTCCATTAACCTCATAAGCCATTTTTTGTGTGTGTGGTGATAGGTGGCTGCTTTGCTTGAGGTGTTCTTGTGTACTATTGTCACAAAGTTATATCAACACTTGAAGCATTGTCATGTTCCTTTGAGTGGGTATGAGGGGAGGTGCTTACTATGGTTCAGGTCATTGTAGTGTTCTCAGGGGCTTCAGTGAAGAAAGCTGGCATCCAAGGTGTGCTCCTCCATCAGTGCCACTCTTTTTCGCTCATACCATTGGGTTTTCTCTGCCATTATATATATATATATATATCTAAGATGCTTTGTCCAACTGTTAGAAATCATAGGATGGCTCAGATAAACCTAGTTCTGCCTTGACTGGGAAAGTGCAGAACCATGTTGCAGTGGCTGTGCATAATGTTTTCATGATCTTGTGGGGAGGACGATCTGGCCCTCAGAAGGCTTTGTTGTTATGCTGGGTCTCTTTGCTCCCATACTTGCAGGATTTAGGTAAAATGCAGCCAAGCATTTGCAAAAAAGCATATGCACACTACATGCTCTGTTCAAAACAGCAACTTGCTTTAGAATGGTGAAGGGCAAAGCAAGTTGGGCGCAGCTTCTCCAAGAAGGTATCCTATATACGTATAGTGTGTGTATCTATGTATCTACAGTGGTAACCTGTCTCTTCTCTCTTTCCTGCAGAAAACTTTACGTTACTGCTTCTGTAATTGTATGCTTACTACTTTCTGGGCTGGCAGTATTTTTCTTATTTCCTCGATCAATTGATGTTGAATACATTGGAGTCAAGTCAGTATATGTCAGTTACGAAGCACAGAGGCGCATAATATACTTAAATATTACGGTATGTTCATTGTTAAGTTCTCTTTTGCTTCCTTCTGTGGTTGGCATTTTACTGTATATGGATCGTTGAGATGCGGATGACTTCTCTTTAATCTAGAATTTTTTTAAAAAATTCTCTTCTGTAGAACACATTGAACATCACAAACAACAATTATTATTCGGTGGAAGTTGAAAACATTACAGCGCAGGTGCAGTTTTCAAAGACTGTTATTGGGAAAGCACGCCTGAGCAATAACACTCACATTGGCCCACTGGACATGAAACAAGTAAGTGTAGTTGACTTAATTCCATACAATATGGCTGAATGTGCAGCAGTCATCTCTTGTTTCACGTTCTTTATCCTGATCTTTCTTTTTCTTTTTTCCAGATCGATTATATGGTGCCCACAGTTATACAGGATGAAATGAGCTACATGTTGTAAGTGGTTGGCTCTCTAGAGTACACTGACACACAAGAAGGGGACCCACAGTGAAATATTGCAGGGTATCCTCAGCCCCTAGCTAGCAATTACAGTTGTACCTTGGTTGTCGAATGCCTTGGTACTCAGACGTCTTGCTTCCCGAACGCTGCAAACCCAGAAGTGAGCGTTCCGGTTTGCGAGCGTTCTTTGGAACCCAAACGGGGCTTCCGATTGGCTGAAGGAGCTTCCTGCAGCCAATCTGAAGCTGTACTTTGGTTTCCAGAACAGATTCCGTTCCACTTCCTAGGTACAACTGTATGTCTATACTTGAAGGAAATTTGTTGAAGAAATACAGTAAAGTGTTCAGGTGGCATCACTCTGACTTTATTCCTCTTTAGCTGGGCTTAACCTCTTGGTGTGCATCTGTCTAGGGATTACTGCTGGACAGCCCAGCAGAAATCAGAGAGAAGCACCTTCCTGTTCAAAAGTGGCCTCTACACCTGACCATTTTAGGCTCACTTCCAGCCCCCCCCCCACTCTCCGTTTTTTCATTTTAACTGTTGAACATTCCTTGGGCAAAACTCCTTCAAGCATAGGCATAATTGCTAGATTCAGGTAGTCCTCATTCTCACATGAAGCTAAACTATGGCTTAGTATTACATAATTGAACCTGGTTGATAGAAAAGACTACAACCTGAATACAGAAACAACACATGTACTTTGGTAACTCAAGAAAATACTATATATATATTAAACTACATATATATTAAATGAATCTAGTTGAGCCTTGGGCTCATGCTCTCTGCTCTCCCACCCCAGTTAATTGTCACAAGGAGGAGATTGGAAGCTTTCATTTTTAACTAAATGTAGTATAGCATCCTGCCCCAAAACAGTTAGTCTTAACTATGGGTTACTGAAATAAGCCAATGCATTGCCTTATTTCAGTAAGCTGTTATTAAGACTAATCAGCAGCTGTCTTGGTTTAGACATGCTAAGCTCAAGTTAGTTAAATATCGAAATGAAAGCTGTCTTCTTGCAGCTGCGTGCCAGAAAAGGAGTGCTCAACCCCAAACCTTGCCATGGCTTATTCATGTTGGTGTTGTGTGCAAACTAGCCACATAGTCTTTGGGACTGTGTTCTTTGGGACCATCCTTTTTTCTTCCCTGCCCTGGCATGGGAGCTCTCATAGGAAAGCAATCTGAATTTCTCCCATTTTCTTCTATCACTCTGACTTCAAAATACTTCTGTTTTGTTTTGTTTGTGGAACGGCAGAAAAGTTTGGGGATACATTTGTGTTCGGTTCAAGCCTCATTCCTGCCATCATTCCATTTTTGTTAAGTACCTCGTTTTACCTAAGCCCATTCCCAATTGAGCTAAGGGGAATCACTAGTTAGAATTAAGAACTTGGCATGTTTGTTTTAGCCTTGCTAGCTTTTAATTATGCTTACATTACTTTTTTTCTTTTCTACAGTGATTTTTGCACCTTACTCTCTATCAAAGTGCACAACATAGTAGTCATGATGCAGTAAGTATATTTTGCATTTTCATTTACATAGAGCCCTAACTTTCTAAACTATGGGTTGTATCCAACATTCGTAATACTCAAGAGTACTTTCTATTTGCCATTAATGGACACGACCGACTTAGGTCCATTAACTTCAGTGTGTCAGCTCTGATTATAATTTTAGTTCCGGAGTGTGGAACCTTTGCTTTGTGGGCAATTTTTGACCCTCTGGCAATTCCAGTTCGTCCATGTTTTCTAAAACCACATCTGCCTGTCAATCAACTTGTGTGACTCTGATGGGTGGGTGGCATCACTTCATTAGATGGTGTTGAATCATGCTCAGTTTGGCTGTGCATGTCAGTTTCCCACAACCAATGTAGCAGGATTCAACCCTTTGCTTATCAGCAAATGATTGGGGTGGGGTGGTGTGGTGTTCCATTAAGAGCAATGGTATGGGAGTGACCTAAGATAAGATGGAGGTGTATGATAAGAGGACTTTTTTTTTAAATCTCCCATTGAATATCATGAAAAGTGACAGCAGCTAGGGTTTTCTTCTCTTTTGTTCCTTTTCTTCACAGTTTGTAAAAAGCAGAGTTTAGTTTGTTGCAGGGTGGATGAAAATCAATGATTTTAAATAAATAAATAAAATCAGATTTTTTTTTTAGATTATTTAAATCAGATTTTTTAAATAAAACGCTTTTGGGGGGGAAATCTTTCTAAAGATAGTTTTCTGTTTAAGTTACATTATAGTCCCAAGGCTATTCATCAGGAAATAAGGATTTGTTTTGTTTAACCACATCAGTTAACAAACATGGATACATATGCGATAATGTTTTTGTTTTAGTTAAATAAATTGTTTACATTGTTACTAAGGAAATGATTATTTTTCTCCTTCCAACAAAGTACAGCAGAAAAGTTTTCCAAAAATAAAGTTAGCTTATTAAACCTTACAATAATTTTATAATTATTGGTCTATATATTTCCAATAGTATAACCAAACCTGTAATTTTCGATATAACAGTTAAAAACTACTCTGAAAATTTATTATTCCCAAAATGAAACCTTCCTCTGGTTGTAAATATTAAGATGATACCAGCAAGAATGAGTCTGTAAAAAAATGATTTAAATCAAGTCTTACTAGCTAGTGATTTAAATCAATTTGATTTAAATCAAGCCCACCCTGGTTTGTTGGAAGAGAAGGTTGTCAGTAAATAAAAGAAATCTGAAGTCAGCCCACTGAGAGCTGTAATTTCTGTTAAGAAAGCCTTGGCTTTTGCAGTCCTGGGGCTTAAATCCTGCTCCATTCAGCAGGATTTAACCCAAACCCCTGGTCAGGAAGGTGTTTGTATTGAAGCCCTTGCTAAGAAAAGGAATTTTCCTCCATTTTAGCAGCACTTTGCTGTCTGCGAGATGCCTTGAGCTAGAGCACTTAAATCACCAAATCACTGATGTCAGGTGATTGACAGGGTGGGCCCACCTGTCAAATTTGGTCTACAAGGCCAATCCTGATAGGTATCTAGCTCACAGAGCCAAAATGGTTCCCTACTGCTGAATTAGGTGGTTGGACCTCAGTTGTTGTGTGACAACTGTTTCTTTATAAAACCGAAATGTAGCACTTTATCAGTCGCGTATCCTTCCCTGCCCTGTCTACAAAGGCTTTATTGATGGTGATTTACCGGGCACAGGACTGGCGTTTGGGGAACGAAACTTAAAGGACTTGCATATTAAGTAAATGTTTGCATAGTGTGTGTTGGTTGCAGTAATAGAAAAAGCCCTGTCAAACAACCATAAGCTCAGAAAATCCTGTAATTGCGGAAGAATGATATTTCTAACCTGTTAGGTGGTACCAAAAATGGGTTGAATATGCTAGATGGCATGGAGGAGCTAGACAAATACATCAGTCTGGAGCTGTGAAAGATGTTTATCTTTATTCCCTCACTAAACCAAGGGTGTGCAGGCCCGATGTGGCCCAACAAGCCTTCCCCAGAGGCCCCACAGTCCCCCAACCCAACTTGGTGCCGCCACCACCAGTGGATTTTTCATCTCAACATGGGTGCCCCACCAACATGGTCATGATTGCGATTGCCCCCTCTCTCCACTCACCTCCAAAAGCTGAGGTAGTATATAATGTATAAACTCTATTCGTTCTCTCTTCCCTGTCCCTTTTTTCCCCCTTTTAAGAGTGACCGTGACCACCTCTTACTTTGGTCACTCTGAACAAATATCTCAGGAGCGGTACCAGTATGTTGACTGCGGTGGAAACACAACATACCAGCTGGGACAGTCAGAGTATCTAAATGTACTTCAGCCGCCTCAGTAGAAGAAGCAGAGTTTCTGGCTTCAAGAGGAAAGAAGATTAACTCTTGGTTCTTTTACTACTCATTGAAGTTGAACTTTCATATCTAGTACTGCTTAAAGAGGTGGATGTATATAATTTAGCAGCCCTGAAGGCTTCTGTACTTTGGAGGCGTGAGCAGCAAAAGGTCAAACTGTATATATTCACGTTTGATAACTTTCCCCTTTCCACTCTAAATGTGTAAGTATTCTGTCAAACTGTTACAACGGGGAAGCAGGGAGGGGTGGCTGTTAAATCAGCAAATCTGTATTTTCCCTAAATGGAAACATGGGTACATGATTATAAAAGTCAGAGTGAAACCATCTAATTGTATAAATTATGCTGTGATGCTAACAAGTATGTATTAGAAAGTAAACTAATAACGCACCAATAGTATGACTAAGGTGGTTTTTTTTTGTTTTGGTTTTTTAAATGAAGGAAGTTTGGCTGTATTGCAGAATTATAGAGGGTTACACATTTGCATTAGTAACAATATGGCAGATTTCACTGTGTTGGAATTTTGATCTTAGAAATTTTTATTATAGGCGAAGTTACTGCTGTTTTTTCCACAAAGAACATAATTTGCTTGAAATCTTTGGGTATATTGAATATATGAATACCACTAGATTGCTGCATATTTGCAGAGCAATAGGTACAAAATGAAGACTAAAATGTATTAAAACGTGGTTTTGTTTTTAAAAAACCTAAAATAATACACGTGCTTTAAAGCTTCACTATAGAAATCTGTAGTGACTTTTTATGGGTTTTGTGTTTTCCATATTAATCAATATAAAGAGGTCAACATGCTTATCTCAGAATGTGTTGTGCATTTTAAGCTTAAGTTCACTTCATTGTCATTTGAGTAATACCATAACTAGACCTCTGACAGCTTGAAGTGAATGTAAAATATACCAATCAAAACTGATAGTGTCTTGTAAAAATCAACCATGTTTTGACTTGAATCAAATTTGAGAATTGTCATAGGTCAAAGCAATTGCATTGTCTTAAAGAGCTCATGTTTTGACTGTCTTCTTACTGAACTGAATAGAGCGGTCACTGAATGAATGGTGTAGTCCTAGTATGGTTTGACTTGCTAACACAGCCCTTCTCAAACTTGGTTCCCCAGCTGTTGTTGGACTACAACTCCCATCGTCCCTAGCTAGTAGTGGTCAGGGATGATGGGAGTTGTAGTCTAACAAACAGCTGTTGACATACTCCCATGTTCTTGTAATTTCGGAATGGAAGCAATTGCTATAGGAGACAGAATTGTTACAGTGGTAGGTTATCGGTCACCTTTCAGGGATTACTTCCTTTCTAATAATAACATGAGATGCAACTGTTTTACAGCAGCTCCCATGTCATTCTGCTTATGTATGGATAGGGCTTGTTGCATCCAACTTGGACAACTGGTGAAAGGCGCATCATTTTGTCATTGCTTTGTTGAGATAGATACATTTTCAATTTGCTGTATTTTCAGTTGTATAAGCTCTGTTTTGTTGGTTAAGGAATATGAAAACTCAGCTGTAATATTAGGCCCTGCTCATAAAATATAGCTAATTACCAACAATTTGAAAACACTGGACTTGATCCAACCCAAGTAAAGCAAAGGAACCATTGGTTTATATGCCTATTTTTTTGCTTACATATATGTTTTCCATTTACAGATGTATATATAGACTTGATATGACAGGATTTGGACAGCCACACGTGTAAATTCTTATAGATTTCTTTTTAATGTTAATGGGGATAATGCACTTTGCTTGGGAACAATAAGTGGTATGAGTTTTGATGTTGGAAAGAAAACGTACATGGGATTCTGAATCCTGAGATTTCTCTGGCATAGAGTAAGTACATTGTCACAAACTGGCATACTGCCTTTGTATAGATACTTTAGAATTTTGCTGTGTAAGATTTTTGAAATCAACTTAGTTAACATAACTGGGAAAATGTCTCATAGCAGGTTTTTTTTAAAAATGATTTCTTCTGTCAGTGGAGCCTCTATGAATAGCCTTATTAAAATCATGAGACAACTCCAGGATGAAAATAAATAAATATTGGGCTATATTTGGCATCCTGAGTGAGGCCTTAAAAACCACGTTTTACTTAATATACAAACACAGAAGTAGTATATTATAATTCTGAAGGTTAATCTTTTCTTAATACACAATGTCTTAAGCTTTTTGATCAAAATACAACAAACGGACCAACACAACAAATATAAGCAAAGGATAGGGAATATAACACTGTAAAATCACTGAGATTTAAGAAATAAACTCTTGAGTGGTCAACGCCTCTTTAATTTATTTATTTGATGCATTTATATACTGCCTTTGTGCCAAGGGGCAACAAATGGAATGAACAAATTATCTTGAGCTCTCTATAGTAACAACAAAGCCCAGTGATTGTTTTACACCCCTTAAAAGTTTTGCATCCAGCAACCAGGCACTTACGGCTTGGTGAAATGTAATTTTCGGCAATGCTCTTGCATTCCATCTCACAAAACAAAACATAATTTTGAGAACATTAATGTTTGGTTGGGGGTTTTTTTGCTAGGCAGTGTACACACCTGTACTATTTTGTGACTTTACTCAGGCACTCACGCTTTGATGAAATTCATACGTCACCAATGTAATTAAACTTTTGGCATAGTCTATAAAGCGTAGGCCTCTCACAGTGATCTAGTCCAAACATGATTTAGAGGTATATGAGGGGGCTGCTGTGAGATCCTGGGGTTTTTGTGTTGTTTTTAACCTTATCACAGAATAAACCACATTTCTATGTTTGGATAGCAGAAAACTCTGGTTTATTCAAATACCGAAACTGGATGCTTTCAATCTTCTCTCCTTGCATGTTGGGGAAGCAGGGAGTCAAGAGATTCATCACAGCACTCCCTTATAATGCTAAACTGCAGTTTGCTTTCCTTTGGGCTAGCATTGTACTTTTCTGCCATGGAGCTTTGGGGAGAAGGAGGAGTTGACATGTATCTGAAGCAGTTTCTTTTAGAATAAAACAGCAACAGGGTTTACGAAAACGGGCTTAAAACTAATTCTTTTGTGCAAACAGAATCAAAACGGCATTATTCATTGCTATCTTTCACATGTCTTTGAATGCCTTGTTTCTGGAAATTGTGATTGCTATGTTGGTATAAAAAATGGCTGCTGCAAATGGAAAAAAAATCCCTTTTATTTTTCTTGAGTATGGAGTGCAGTCGTATTTACAGAACGCCAGTGCCACATTTAGACTACCAGCTATAATTAGAGATTAAATGTGCTGTGTCCAAGGCCCGAATACTAGCTACATGTCAATATTCTTGAATTTGTGCTTATCATTTTAGCCCAACATAAGGTAAATTGTGGCACATCTGCCATTATGCTGCCATGTTTTTAGCTGGTAAAGGTAGGGCAGGCCCTACAATTTTTCTCTTCCTAACAATTTCTACATAAAACCGTGAAGCAGTAACCTGATGACCTACTTACTACTCATTAATTAACCACTAATAGTGCTCATAGGCAGATAATTTGTGTATAGAAATTCTAAAAGGTTATAACTATTTTTGTAATTTCAGAATTGTAATTGTTCCTGTAAATCTGTGTGGCAAACCTACCTGTATGCAGTGTTTTGAAGCATGATAAATAAAACTTCTCTATGTGGTTCTCTTACTTGGACATCCCTTTCGGGATCCTCTGATGTAACTTCAATAATTCGTATCTTCTTGCAATTTTTTATTGGAAAGGAATGACATTATATCATGAATTAATTTGCATTCTTGCCAAGGGAACTGTTGAATTTTATGAGAAGAATGTCACAATGTAATCTTATAATGTCTACTAAGAAGAAGGCCCCATTGAATTCATTAGGACTTCATCCCAGGTAAGTGTGTGCAGGATTACAACTTAAGTTAGCTAGGAGTCCTACTGTTGGTGTCAGGTGTGGGGCAAGTAGAGGCTCATTGGATTAGGCCAGGTACATCCAACTCCCAAGAGACTGCATTCTACTCCAATACTCCCAAGTATTTAAAAAATGGCAGTGATCTACAATACTCCCAAGTATTTAAAAAATGGCAGTGATCATTGTCATTGGAGGGAGGAGGAGCGTGGGGGGTGGAAGGGGAGGATTGCCTAGAGTTGTTGAGCTTTTTTGGGGAACAATTGCCCACAGTTGTTAGGGAATGATTGCAAAGAGTTGACGACCAACCAATAAACATGCAAACAGCAAACAATTGCAACAGACAGAACAGAGGGGCAGAGTGAGGGAGTGGGGGGCGAGACATTCATTCCACATTTTTTTACATCCAGAGATTGATAAGGATCCCATGATCAACTGTGATCACCCAGGGACCTGTCAATCGCAGTCGACATTTCTGGATTAGGCCATTGGTTGTCAACCAGTGTGTTGTGGCACCCTGGGGAGACTTGAGGAATGTTAAAGCAGGGGGCCGTCCTTTCATTAACTTGTAGCCCATATTTTCCTGCATTCTCTCTTCCATCCCCCCTCCCCGATGGCCAACCTTCTTTGAGTCCTCTTCTTCACTGCCTCCCAGACACATCCCAGATTCCTAGTCTACCCGCTTACAGACGTGCTGTAATGAAATCCTAGTGCAAGTAGTCACAGGGAAGCTACAGAAAAATTGTGGTTGGTCATGGGAGATGTGGACTCAAAAAGTTTGCAATTAGGCCAATGGTGTAGTCCAGCATGCTGTACTCACGGTGGCTGACCAGATCCCTGTGGAAAGCCTGCAAGCTGAACATGAGTGCTACGGCACTCTGCCTGCCTGAGGTTCACAGCAACTGGTGTTCACAGACATACTGCCTCTGATAGTGCAGGAAGAAGATGGTCATTGTGGCTAGTAGCCATTGATAGCCTTGTGTCCTCCATGAATTTGTCCAGTTCTCTTTTAAGGCCATCCAAGTGGGTGGTCATCCTTGCCACCTCTGTGGGAGTTAGTCCCATATGGTGCTGCATGAATAAATAGTTATATCTGTCCTGAATAGTCCCAACATTGAGATTCATTGGATGTCCATGAGTTATAGTGTTAGGAGAGGAGAAGAACTTTTCTCCATCCACTTTCTCTTGTCACTTTGTAAGCCATGAGTAACTTTCGTAAGTCGTGTCACCTCTTTCTCACCCTTTAAGCTAAAAAGTACTAAGCGCTACAACCTCTCATCGCCCCTTGGATCATTTTGGTTCCCCTTTTCTGTCCGATTCTTCTCCAGTGCACAAACGGGAGCCTTAAAAGTCTGCTACCCTGTTGTGTGCTGGCAAAGGGAAGCTGTTGTGGACCAGAACCCACCACTGTGTATAAAGTTCCCTCCTAAATTAGGGCCTATATTTACAAACAGTTGCAGGGTGCTGCCTAAAAGCGAAAGAGAAGATAGCAGGAAGGAAGTCATTTGCGTAGAACAGAAGTTAGTGTACAAGATTGTTCATGGTTGCACAGACGTGTCACCCATTCTTGTATTTTTTCAACTGTTTGAGCTCCACCATGTAGTCTTGGGGTCCCACCATGCAAATGGGAAATTTCTCAAGAGAAAAGCCACTTATGGCACATTTCTAGATAGCTTTGTTTTGCTGGGATAGACTTTATTAGTCTTGAAGTGTGATTATGGGCAAACTATTAACAAACTTTCCACACAGAATTGGTTTTCAAATCCTGACAGTAGTTTTATAGCATTCTTTTAACATGTATTGAGGCCAATCATTTAGCGTTTGTGCTTCTCGGAGGAAATAATGGTGAAAATATTAGTTGTTCTTTAACATGATAGACTTTAGTAGCAACTCAGTTTTATTTCAGTTTAGGTAATAAAAGCTATACTTTCACTAAATCTGCTTTTCCAAACTGTTCAACTCACTCTATGCTACTTTTCTAACTCTGGTCCTATAAATTTTTACATAATACGGTGAGGATATGCTCAAAATATCATGCATTGTTGATTTCTCTCAATAGATGGTGCCATATACTTTACATTCCTATTAGTGAAGCACATATTTATAATGTAAGCAGACAGGCAAGGCCCATGTTATATTTTTATTAATTGTTCAAGGCTGTAGAAATCTTAAATGTCTTGGGTTTTGCTGCAATATGGGAAAGGAAAAGAGGTACAATATGAAAAGTAAGAACAATTTATAGTACAGCCTCTGGCATAAACTTTTGATTGCCTAATAAAAGGGACAAAAATTAAGCATTGCCCAAAAAGAGAGAATGTACCGGTACATGTACAACAAGATAATATTATTCCATACAAAAAGTCTTTGTTTGCAAGCTTTTTTTAAGAAAAAAAGGCTTACCCAGTTTACTTTAATGGTCTCTTAGAATGATCTGTTGTTGTGCTATGAGCATAATAACTATTGCCATTTTAATCTGAGTTCCTCAAATATGGATTGAGGCCCAATCATGGTATTCAGAATGCACTTCACCTTACAAAAAAGATATGCTGTAATTAATATATTTAAGTTATTCCGTGTGTATTCAGCATAAACTAATGTTAGCTATCTAAGCTGCTAACTGTAAGAGAAGTGGGTATTATTAAACTTGGCATTGTATGCAAATGTATTTCAGGGATAGGCTGAGCCTTACAGGACTCCTTTCACTCCATTGCTGCAGTCCAGCTTCCCTCTTTTTGAACAGGACAGTCACTTTGAGATCAGGTTTAGGGCGTATAGCTCTAGCCTTGTATCCAATGAAGCTGTCATGTTAGCACTTGGACCTTTGTCCGTGCAATGGGATGCCCTCTCCTGCTGCTCTCCTTCTGTGCCCTCCTCTCCCAAGTCTGTTTGGGTCATTAATCCAACCTTCTGGAGTAGATTGGGGAAGGGCAAGAGGAACCAGGAATGGGAAAGAGATGTAGTTTTGTCCCTTCCTAAGCATTTTAGAGCTGCCAGAACACACTGCACTTAAACTGCAGCATGTGCAGAAACGTAGCCAACAGCACAGTCGAATGAATCAACTCTAGTTTTACGTTCCAAAACTTGGGAGGATAGGAGAAAATTCCCAAAAGTAAGCATGTGTCCTGCATTACAACTCTTCAAGCCAAGAACTGAGTGAATAACTTTCCACTCACCTAAACCAGCTATCCACAAGACACTAGTGTCTGAAACTTTGCAAAGTCTGTACTTTGCTTAAGCGATGTTTTTCTCTCTATCCAAATGTTGAGGAAGGCACAGTATACAAGTAATAAGAGACTTGTATAACTAAGGCCAACTGCATATGGAGCTTTTAAGATACAGAGATTCATTTCTATATGCATTCTGCATCTGAGATATTTATTTATTAAAGAACATTTTAAAAAAACACCTTCCTTTCAGTCTGACAACTTCCAGAGCATCTTGCAGACAGCATTTAAAAACAAGAAAAACTATACAAAATAAACAAGAGTACCGTAAGCATGCCAGAGCATACATCGAACCAAAATAATAATATGACCAATCCAACACTGCAGTTAACACAGCAATCCTTGCCACCTGCTCAACTGACTGGAA
The DNA here is from genome assembly GCF_965112155.1 of Podarcis liolepis. NCBI lineage: Eukaryota > Metazoa > Chordata > Lepidosauria > Squamata > Lacertidae > Podarcis > Podarcis liolepis. The sequence continues at coordinate 31,166,636 of NC_139563.1, forward strand.
GTCATATGGGGGGAGTGTTAGAGCTTCACCCCTGGAGCTGCATCTCCCCTAAGGAGGCCCCACAACATGTGCTGATGGCGTCATCAGTGTAGATGTACTACTGGTGGTGCTGTGGTCTAAACCACTGATCCTCTTGGGCTTGTTGATCAGAAGCTTGGCGGTTTGAATCCCCGCAGCGGAGTGAGCTTCCATTGCTCAGTCCCAGCTCCTGCCAACCTAGCAGTTCGAAAGCACACCAGTGCAAGTAGATAAATAGGTACCGCTGCAGCGGGAACGTAAACAGCATTTCTGTGTGCTCTGGCTTACATCACGGTGTTCCGCTGCGCCAGAAGCAGTTTAGTCCTGCTGGCCACATGACCCAGAAAGCTGTCTGTGGACAAATGCTGGCCCCACGGCCTGAAAGAGAGATGAGCACCGCAGCCCCACAGTCGCCTTTGACTGGACAACCGTCCAGGGGTCCTTTACCTTTAAGCTTTTAGTGCTGGTGGTTCTTTTGCCAGCAAAAACCAGCATTAGGTCCAAAACAGGACACTTGGGTGGGGAGGCAGGGGTGGGACAGAAGTAGTATACTAAACCCTGTATCTTTTGCTTGTGTTCAGAAAATATTTGAATATTTCTAACCAGGCTTTTAGAAAAAGAAGTTACAATAAATTGTTGACTGTCTAGAAATGTACACCCAGGTTTTTTTGCATATCCCCCCCCATCCTTGCTTCAGTTAATGATATTGGCAACAATATTGTTGCACTGACAACAGTGGAGGCAAACGGGGCTGTGCCCCACCAACTTCAACCAGCCCTCATCTGCCATCCTTACTTAACATCCAGTCCAAGGGGTGGTATTGGCTGTCAGCTTCCTCCTCCTTAGCCTCAGTGATGCCCTTGTAGAACTGGGCAGGGAGGAGGGTGGAGCAAAAATTGAATCAATTGCCTCCGACTCTTACTAGCTCTAGCTGCAGCTGTTACTCTCCCTACTTTATCCCATTCGGCACCAGCCTCCGCTGGAAGTAGGGTGGCCAATTATGCATTATAGAGAGAAAAAATGCATCACCAAAAAAGAAGATGAAAGGGGACACAGGTTTCCAATAAATTTGCACGTGCTAATGCATATGTATATATGCAGATATAGACGTCATAGTAACAAAATAGAAATGCATCTCACCACAGTGAAGAAGGCTGATGAAGGAGAAACCTGTGCTGTTCATGAGCTAATCGCTGGCAGGTATTTTCAAGCCCTCCCTCCCTCTGCCTTCTGATGGTTCTTTATCTTTATACTAGGACTTGGACCAGACAGCTCTTAAAATAGAGGATGCAAATAAAGTAGGACATATGACCATTCTAAATGCAAGTGACTCCATATGTGAAGGTTTTGAAGGTGAACCGGAAACTATAATTAATCCACAATGAGGCAGCTAGACTGGTGACTGGGAGTGGCCACCAAGACCACATAACACCAGTCCTGAAAGACCTACATTGGCTCCCAGTATGTTTCCGAGCACAATTCAAAGTGTTGGTGCTGACCTTTAAAGCCTTAATCGGCCTCGGCCCAGTATACCTGAAGGAGTGTCTCAACCCCCATCATTCAGCCCGGACACTGAGGTCCAGCGCCAAGGGCCTTCTGGCGGTTCTCTCACTGTGAGCAGCAAAGCTACAGGGAACCAGGCAGAGGGCCTTCTCAGTAGTAGTGCCTGCCCTGTGGAACACCTTCCTATCAGATATCAAGGAAATAAAAAACTATCTGACACTTAGAAGACAACCAAAGGCAACCCTGTTTAGAGAAGTTTTTAATGTTTGATGATAAAATGTGTTTTTAATGTTCTATTGGGAGCTGCCCAGAGTGGCTGGGGAAATAAATTATTATTATTTAGTGCATATGCTAGAATATATGCACATGTGCCAAATCTCTAAAATTATTTTAATGCCTTCATGTTCTTAAAAAACAACAACCATGGATGAGTTGTTTCTTTATCTCTCCATCTTTCCTAAAACGGTTTTCTCCACCACAGGGTAAAAGTTGCCATGTGCTAGTTTAATTTCCTCCTTACTTACAAAAACCCTTGAATGCTTGCTTTCTTTGTCAGTGTAGTCGTTTAATTAAAACCACGAAACAAATCAATGTTAAGTCATTTTGCAAAACTGAAGACCTGGATAATGAAATCTACCATGTGCTCTGCATAATATATGCAAATCACTGAAATATAACAGGTAGGATATCATTAGGTTAATTTTATCAGAATTTCAAGTAATTGGACAGTAAGATAAACAACTCTTAGGCCTCTGAAAAGGATGATTCATACTGATGAGAGCCGACATCTTTAAATTAGCTCTCAAAAGTGCATCTGAGTGAGGCCATCTGTTTCCCCTACCCCTTTAGTTTAAAACTTCTTGAAAAATATAGGTTTTTTGATATACAAAGGCTTACGTGAATGTACAGTTGTTTTTCTATAAATGATAGCAGAAAATTAGATGCTGCTTTTTTCCTCACCTAGGGAATAAAATAAGGTACACTGAAGAACCAGCTGTCTTCTGCCACACATCACAGGGCAGCACAGGGAGTGTGTGGAATCAAGTAGTGTCAATCTTCAAGCATTCAGTTACTGACCCCAGTCCTAAGGTATGGACTGCAAGGGGATAGATTCTCTTTTAAATCATTAGAAATTCAACATGACATTATACAGACCACCTAAAAGTTTTAACTTGCAACTTGCTATCAGCATTTTGATCCTAAACAATTTCAGCTGCCCTCTGTGCCTTCCGGCATCGTGCTGGCGGAGTTGGTGGTTTGCTGGGGTAGCCAGTCTTAGGACTCAGCTGTTAAAAAGTTATTCAGACTGTCTGATAAACCCATTTAGAGCCAGCAAGAAGGAAATGAAATCTGCAAAGCGATACAAGCCTTGTTCCCTCTTGGAATATTTCACTGCTATATAGGTCTCCAAAAAAGCAGTCCTGCGGTTATGTTTCACCTGAAATGTTTGCCAGTTCTCTCACTGTTACTTTTGCTGCCAAACAAACATAACAAAACAAACCTTTATTTTCCATAGCCTCAACATGTAATTCTGTATTATAATTTAAGTGGTAATGGGAGTGTATAGTAACTAGTGTATCCAATTATTGTGGCGTTTATACCTTTATGGACTTTGGGGCTTTTTAATTGAGCAAAAAGGTGGCCCCAGGAGCGATCTGTACCATTTCATCACCTGAGCAAAATGGGACTGTGCTGTCTTCCACCTCCCTGCTGTCCCCACCCTCTGCTACTCCTCACTTCTACCAACACCAGAACTTTGTGAGAAGGGAACATTTCGCTAGTGGTGGAAGCAGTAGGGTGGGAGCTCTGCCTCTTGCACTTTCGCTGCCTGAGGCAGCTCTGAGTGGTGCCGACTGTCAGTTTGTAGAACACGAGGAGGAGGAGGAGGATGGGGTCAAAACCAGAATTAGTTGATTCTGTGTGTCACTGACTCCAGCTCTCCCTACCGTTGGCCTCACTGGCTTCTGTTCCATCACTCTCAAAGGGCACCAGTCACCATTCTAACTTTGGTGTCCTCTCTGGCAATGTAATTTCTACAGGACATGTTATGCAACCGGCTGATTCTGCTTAATATTTGCACTTCACATGCCTCAGTCAGAAGTTCTAGAGACAGACTGACCTGGGCCGTTGGTTTACTTTAGATAGGTTTTTGAAATATCTGTTTTATTTATAGGTATACAAGAACATGTTTTTCTGTAAGGCAGCATGCCATCAGATTCCCAGGGGAGAGACTTTGGATCTCCAAAACGCTTCTAGCTTTCAGTCAGCTCCTATCTTTTCCTCCCCCCCACCGCCCCAATTGCAGAACTCCTGATTCCACACACACACACACACACACACACACACACACAGTACATCAAGTCACTGACGTGGGGAGGATCCCATTCTCTAAGCTCCGTTGGTGGTGACCTCTTTCAGACACATAGAGAGATTGCATTTCCAAGGGGAGCTAATGACTTTGGACACAGTTGGCAATCTCTTCAACCCTATAATTAAATAGGTGAAAACTAGGAAAGCACTTCAACTGGTCAGGAAGTAGGAGGGCTTTTGTTATTCCAGGCTGGCAGTCAAATCCCTGTGCCAGCACCATTTTCTGCTTCGTGCATAAATTAGCTGTTCTGTCCAGCTTGATACCCCCAAGAGATTGCCATCTGCCTCCCAGCTGTATCATCACAAGGCTCAAGCTGAGATGCTATCTGGATTTCCCTGGGACAGCTACAAAGTCCACTGTGCAACTTTCTCTGGGAAAGAGTGCCATGTATAAACACATTTATGGTCATTTCTCTACCAATACTTGCCTGGTGTCTTTGACAGAAACACCACTGTGATATTTCAGCAGATGACAGAGTGGATTGCCCTGGTAACTTTCCACACTAATGCACTTCACTGGACATTACTGCCTCATGTTGATACATTGCACAGTGGACATGGGAGTTTTCAATGGAAGAAACAGTGAGCTGCTTTGGCTCTCTATATCCCCCTGTGTGTCTTAAAATACTTTTTCTTCCATTATTTCTTCCTCTGCCTTTTATAACTTAGAAAGCACACACAGGAGCCTTTGTTGCTCTAAATTTACTGTACATTTACCGCAACTGTATTATTGGCTTCCGGGTAGTCTCCAGCACCTATTCAAAAGCACTGGTTTTAAGTGGGGGTTTTTTGGAAGGCTGGGTCCAAAATGCCTTATGGACCATTTTCTTCCATACAACTATGAAGGCCTTCCTCAGATGCCTTGCTCTTGGTTCCCTCATTATCTGGGGGCAGGCAGTGGATGGAGGAGAATTGAGAGAGGGGCCTTTTCAGAAATAGCACCAAAAAATAGCATCTTCACATACGTGTGTTGCTCTGTCCTTTCTCTGTTGGCCTTTAGCAAGGCTGGCTCAGGATGTTTTGCTGCCAGAGGCAAAACAGAAAATGTCACTCCCCTCCTGTACTTCTGTACGCCACCCACTGCCCACTTTCCTTGCTCATGCATTGCATTTCCAGATTTGTATAATGCCTAAATAAGACTAATGCAGGAAGCATTTGTGTACATGGAGCATATTGCTAATTTCTGCAAAGGTTTACTTCAGGAACGTTAATGTTCATTTAAATAATACCCGAGCACAGCAACCGTGATTTATTAGTCTGCTTTTATTTCAGGGTGACACTGTCCCTCTGCTAAAGTTTAATTGGTGTGTGTGTGTGTGTGTGTGTGTGTGTGTGTGTGTGTGTGTATTTATGACCCAGCTTTTCAATTTATCATAGACTTGCAAGCCTCTTTTGTCCCATATTGGCCATCATTGGCTCTCTGTGAAGCTCCACACAGAATCACGGTTTTAATGGATAGTCTGCTGAGGGGTAAGAGCGAAGGGATGACATGAATTACTTATAAAGTTCAGAGATATACTGTGGCTGACAACAAGACTAATGACTGGCTTCTAGGCTTAACTACTTCATTTCCCACCCACCCCTCACCTATAGGCTGTCATTAACAAACCACAAAGGTGTAAATGGGTTGAGAACACAGTCTGATGCCTGGGTGTTCACAAAGTGATGGAAAAGCTATGAAATAATATGGGACGTGTACATTTGTCACGGCATCATATCTTAAGCTTTAAATTCACAGATACCACCTTCTGAAAGAACGTGCGGAGAGAAATGGCTGCGTGCCTTCCTTCCCCTTCAGATTTAGTGGGCAGGAGTCCTGCTTTACATCCAGACTGAGAGCGCAAAATGCTTTAGCAGGCTACAGTTAAGTCTGAATATTTTGGTATGTCTCCCAAACAAAGCAAATGTGTTTCTGTGCTGGGCTGCAGTTCAACATTCTGTGTTGTCTTCCTGTGAACAATGCAGCAGCTTCAGCAAGAATGCATGTGTGGGAGAGAAGTGAGGTTAATCCTTCAAAACATAGAAACATGTCATGGGAAACGCTCCACCATCTGCTTTTACTAATCGTACAGGCACCCTGATCTTCGGTCCTCACCATCTTTTATCCAGAACACACAAAGGGGCCAAATGTGGTACAATGCAGTCTACGTGCATCAGCTCCAGGTTCAGCTTCCAGGAAGAAATTATGGACTAACCCAATGAAGCCGGATGCTGAATGATTCAGGACAGGTAAAAGAAAGTACTCCTTCATGCAGCACGTAGTTAAAACTATGGAACTCACTTTTGCAGGAGGCAGTGATGGCCATCAACTTGGGTGGCTTTAAAAGACAATCGGACAAAATCATAGAGGACACGGCTATCAATGCCTAGTAGCCTTTTTACATTACACTTAATGGGAGAGGTTGTGGTAGGGAGAGTTCTTTTTACCTTATACTTAATGGCTGCCACTTCTCCAACCCCACACTTGCGAAAGGGGTCACAAAGTTGACTAGACTTGATTGCATGCAACTTCTGGTCTAGTTCGTTTCTCTCTTCATGGAGGACAAAGGAAAGAAATGTTATTGCCGTGCGGCTTTGAGAGGAAGCTCTACAAATATATATAATCAGATAGTTCAGCAATATAGGATCTGTTCTTCTAGAACCCAACATAGTTGGGTTAAATGAGCAACAATAACAAAACAATGCACATTGTTAGACATCTAAGCTTTTTATCTTCGGTAAACTTCTGATTCACTCATTGGTACATTAGTAATAAGAAGCTTTTTCTCTTTTCGTATGATGCATTATTTGGACATAGAAAGTGCACGTTGTTGTACTGTAATAGCTCACCACCAGTTAAATGTGAGACAGTTGATTAAGGTGTTGGTCTGCTAGATTCAGTTTGCAAGTCTTCTGCAGAACATCCATTTGATGATAGAAACCCTGTGTGAGAGTGTGCATACACGCACATTTATGTGCACACACAGACAGACATGTGTGCTTGGAATTGAAAAGAAGGCTGTGTCTATAGTTCAGCAAGGCAATCGAGTTGGCTTTTATTATTAGATTCATTGCTCAGACAATAAAACTAAGATCTTGCGGCTGGCGAAGTGCACTTTCCCTCCCCTTCCCAAATGATGTCAAATCACAAGGTGCTTTTCAAACTTGTCATTGTAATAAAGAAAAATGTGCTTTGAACATACTTCATTGCAACTGTTCTCCCGTGTATTGTATTGAAGTGGAACACTTCAAGCTGAGAAATAAAATTTTTGAAGAGAAAATATAACCCGCTTCAACTGTTTCAAAGGAAAATGTATGAGTATATATAAATGATAAACTTTCTGGGTATTAATGGACAAAGAAAAATGGTGTGATAAATGACCTTATTTGTAGAAACCCAAGAATACATTTTGGACTTCAGCTCTGCTCTCCAACTGTCTGCCATTGATACTGGCTTGCTGAACCAAAAATTGGCTATTTCATAAAGCTTAAGCTGTAGCTAGGCTTTTACAAAACAATCAGTACAATGGTACTGAAGCATCACAATCCATTGGTTGTTAGTATCAACAAAAAGCTAGCAGTATGGGACATTGTGCATATGTACAGCTTGCACTATTGGAAAATAAATCAATATCGAAAATAAATACGCTATCACACATTAAGCCCTTTTGAAAGCACAACTGGTGCTTGATGTTCACAGGCTTCCTTTTTCAATGAGACGTCATGAGCAGCTCCGTAAGAACATTAGTTTGGATTTGGATTTGATATCCGGTTTTATCACTACCTGAAGGAGTCTCAAAGCAGCTAATATTCTCCTTTCCCTTCCTCCCCCACAACAAACACTCTGTGAGGTGAGTGGGGCTGAGAGACTTCAGAGAAGTGTGACTAGCCCAAGGTCACCCAGCAGCTGCATGTGGAGGAGCGGAGACGCGAACCCAGTTCCCCAGATTACAAGTCTACCGCTCTTAACCACTACACCACACTGGCTCTCACACAACCTCTTGTTAAGGCCCTAACAAGAGCAAACCAAAGGCCTATCAAATCTAGCTTTCTGTTCTCACAGTGGCCCTCCAGATGCCTATTGGAAGCCCACAAGCAAGACCAAATGGCACACTCCTAATTCCATGTGTGCATCCTTTCGATGCACACCTCTCAAATGTTGCAGTGAAGGGAGAACCCATGTCTTGGAGAAGGGATGCGGGTGGCGCTGTGGTCTAAACCACTGAGCCTCTTGGGCTTGCCGATCAGAAGGTTGGCGGTTTGAATCCACACAACAGGGTGAGCTCCTGTTGCTCTGTCCCAGCTCCTGCCCACCTAGCAGTTCGAAAGCACGCATTTCATTGAGCCACACTTTATTGTTTTCAGTGGAACACGCGTTTGAACATGCATCCCCATCGACATAATGGCACAGCCAGTCATGTGTAAAGGGTACTAAGCTAAATCAGCACCTTGGTATTTTAACAGATAATGTGTGATCAACTTTTGCTTCTAACCTAACACGTAGCTTTTCCAGCCCATTAACAGATATTTCATACTGAAACAGCTGAATCGTGACTGCTATAAAGTTGTGTCTGGTATTAGGCATAAGGGGCACAGATAGAACAACAGCATTAACAACATTTGGTACACACATGCTAAGAGGAAAGTTGCTTCTTTGCTTGTATGTGTGCCAATACATGACATCAGCTCTATTGCAAGTTTACCTTGTATTAATATAGCACATTTAACCCTTGTTACCCAAAGCTTTACTAACATTAATGAACTCTTACAACGATTGAGGTCGATCCTGTGCTGTTTCAGAAAACGGAAGCCTTGTTAAATGCACCCCTTAAAAAAAGCACAAATGTAAATATCAACAATGCCAGCTGCGCAGCTCAGTGCAATGCAACCATGCATGTAAGTACCACAGAGTTCATTGGCGCTTACTCCTGAGAAAGTATCCATAGGAGTGAATCAGATGCTAAAGTAAAAAATGATGCCCCTTTTTCTTTATAGGAGCATACAGCTGGTTTTTGGTTTTTTGTTTTTAAATTACAAGTAGAAAGATCAAGAACAGATCTTGACATTGTTCCTATAAAAAAAGGGAGCAAGCATGCAAAAGATCCTATTAACAGGAAGAAAAGTCCAAGCACATGTGTGTGTGTGTGTGTGTGTGTGTGTGTGTGTGTGTGTGTGTGTGAAGTATGAATAGGAGTAGCAGAGTGAGATATCAGAGACCTAACAAGACAACGACTTTGGGAAGAGTGAAAGAGGGCATTAAAAAGAAGGTTCCAAAGTTTGAAATTGTGAGTGAAATTCAATAGATAACTTTAAAGTAGGCACACTACTGAGACTCAAAGTCATGGCTACGAGTATTTTTTCCCCCTCGGTCAAAGTCAACCTTGCCCATTTTTTCTTGCAGTCTTCTTTCCATCTCTGTTATTCACATACCCCAAAGACTCAGAGGCCTTTTAATAAATTGTGTGCCTACATATCAAATCATGATTGTACCGGATTCACATATACTGCACCAAGTTTCAAGAATGTGTAAAGCATTGATCTTAATGCACTGCTATAGAAGGACAGCTTGAAATGGTTCTGGCTGCTGTGGCATTGGCTTCTTCCTTTTGATCATGCACAGCATTATATTTTAGCATCCATTATGCAGAGGTTGTTGGGACCTTTATCTACAACAAGGTGAACTTTCAGGGGTGACATTTATTCAGTACAAAGGGCCATAGCTCAGCGGCAGAGCTACAAATGTCCCTCATCTGAATCCTTGTAGATTCGCTGCCAGCCAGTGTTTGCATTCAAGCACCCATGTCAAGTACAGAAGTGAAAAGAATTCATTTGGCTTTTGGCTCCTGTTCCAAAAAAGTCACAAAATCCATTTATTAAAAAAGATTGTCACAAAACTAAAATAATTTCTAAACAACACTAAGAGATTGGTTTCATGAAACAACAACTTAGAACGCTCTTATTATTCTGATCTTTGTTTGAAGTCCAGCAATGCTAATGATGGTCTCCAATATCTAAATATAAGTGAATACAATCTTTTCCCTCATCGTTCCCCTGAATTGATCTAAATGGCTAAAGATTATTTGCAGTTCTATTCTAAGAACAGCACCATTTCTGCTGGGGATGACTGCTCTGTATTTTGCATACAGAAAATGGTTACGAATAGTTCAACATACCCGCCTCCCCCCCCCTGGTGTTCAAAACCCCCTTTACTCCAGTCCCCATTTACATAGACCAATCTATGTATCAATCTATGCATCTCAGCATCAGCATCTATAATAAAACAGCACACACACACAGGTAGCACCAACTGGCTCATCTACCCGCAAAGGGGCTTTGCAAAAGCCATTTGTAAAGACCCCTTTAACCGCCATTGATTATGTCCTAAGACAGAGATAGACACTTTGCTCTTCTTCACAGTGGCAATCATTGGTTAGGCTCAAGAGGAAGGAGCTCTCTTTATTAGCATCAGGGCCAGGGCACTGGGGAGAGGAGGAGGGGGGCATGGTACTAAAGGGGCTAAACCTTTTATCTGCACCATTTCCCCAATATAAATGAATCGCTCCCATACCACCCTAGTAGTATGGTGGCTAAGAGATGGAGCTGTAAAGTCCCCAGTGTTAATCTTGTTTCTGCTATGAACTCACTAGGTTGGCCTAAGCAAGCCACTCTCTCTTATTCTCAGCCTAGAATAGGGAGGATAATAATACTAATTTACACAGGACTATTGTACCGATTACACCCTGATGATGCATGTGAACATTTGAAAATGCTAGTAAAAAGTTGTAGTTGCTGTTGTTGTTAGCAGTACAGACAAGCTTTGAGGGTTGCTTTTCTGATTTAAATTAGGGAAATGAAAAACTGGGCAAATGAAATCAGGCAAAGAAAGATGTTGGGAAATTCAATTCTGGATCTCCTCCATCAGATCTAGCTTTGTCTTTAGGGCCAACTAGAAGAAATAGCATGAGATACATTGTCGGGCTGCGGCAAAGCAGTCTCTCCTCCCACTGGTATAATTGTAAAGGATTTGGTCTGTTATTCGGGATCTAACTCATATTGTTGTTTCAGCTGCTTATTTAGTCTCAAGGAGGAGAGTCAACACACTTCCTAAAGGAAGGTAGACTAGTCAATGTTCTCTTCCAACACAGCGGGAAAATAAATATTCCTTTAATGAGGTGCCACCTTGTGGGGTCAGGCAGGAAGCCGGAATTGAAGTGTTAATTCATGGGTAGGCAAAATAAGGCCCGGGGGCTGGATCCGGCCTTCTAAATCCGGCCCGTGGACAGTCCAGGAATCAGCGTGTTTTTACATGAGTAGAATGTGTCCTTTTATTTAAAATGCATCTCTGGGTTATTTGTGGGGCCTGCCTGGTATTTTTACATGAGTAGAATGCGTCCTTTTATTTAAAATGCATCTCTGGGTTATTTGTGGGGCATAGGAATTCGTTCATTCCCCCCTTCCCCCCAAAAAAATATAGTCCAGCCCCCCACAAGGTCTGAGTGACAGTGGACCGGCCCCCTGCTGAAAAAGTTTGCTGATCCCTGTGTTAACTGGAGACACGGCCTGGAAGATAGGGCAGACAACAGCATCTGTTGGCAGTGTAATATGGGAATATTCCTGCCCTTTGTAAAGACACAGGAGTTATTTATGTATTTAAAAGATTTATATAATAAGCACCAACCAAGGATGGTAACCCAAAAACTGAAAAATTAGATTTATTTATATTAAGAAATGTACCGTTAATTTCAGTGACCTTCTTTGGAGGTCACATCCCCCCTTTAAACTTTTATCAATCAATGACCATTGTTTGTGCATTCAGTAATGGTAGGATTTTGTTCAGCCTTTCTTTTGTGAATTGGAAGGACAGTCCCTCCTCTTCACACACAAAACCAATTGAGCAGCTATTGGCTGCAAGGTTTTTGGTTTGGTTGTCACCAAATGTTTTGGAAAGATAAGAGCTTAATAAAGTTACAGCATGATGGTTGAATGGCTAATTGTTTTCGATTTACTGCAGTTAATGTTTGCACTAATCTTTTTACAAGCAAATTAAATGGATGGATTTAATGGATGGCAACTGCAGGGCTTTTGTTTGGTTTGGTTTTGTATCTGCAGCATGCAAAAACCCTCCAGCAACCACATTTTTAAATGTAAAACAGAATGACAAAGAACCAAACTCTGGGTTTTAAAAATAATAATAATTCATAATTTGTAGATATTTCAGTTACTAGTCTAGAGATGCTGGTAAAAATATGTCTGTTTCTCTGGGAAAAGAAAAAAACATTATATGCTGCTGTAGTACCATGATACTCTGCCAGAAATTTCCATATTCCAGTGCTAAATAATTGTAGGATTGGATGAGACCCCAAGTGACATCAACCTCTTGCAATGCAGGCACTATGCATGGTGCAGCAGGTAAGTGTCAATATATTTACTTTTTTAAAAAAACCAACAGCAACACCTTGAACAATGTAATGTGCAATGTGTTCACAATGGGTTATCGTCTCATTTTCTTTTGTGGCAGAATTACGGTAGCATTTCCCCAACAGACCCAAACCAAACTGTTCAGATGGATTAAAACATAGATCAGTTGCTCTGACTGGATTAAAAACTATTGCTGCCCTAAGCTGCCATTAACTGAACGCTATGATGTATTTTTTGGCTGAGGAAACTGGCGTGATCAATGCTGCTAATCTATGATGTAATTTTTCATTGTCTGGTGTGATAAATCATAGATAGAATGATTATCGTGGTCTGTATACACGGGGCTGTCTTTGAAGATGGCTCAGAAACTGCAGCTGGTGCAGAAACCAGGAGCAAAAGTACTGATGGGAACAAAGCAGCTTGAACATATAACACTGGTTTTGGCACAGCTGGCTAAGCCACTTTGAATATACGCAGATGCAGCATTCATTCTCTTGAGTCACTTCTCCAGGTGGAGAAACATTCGGGGGGGCGGGGGGGGGGAAGAGAGAGGTTCCCTGTCCATTGTAGTTCCCCATTTATGGAATAATCTCTCCAGTGAGGCCTGCTTGGCGCCAACATTAACATCTGTTCAATGCCAGGTTAAAACATACCTCTTCTTCCAGGCGTTTGAAGAAATATGGTCATCATTACTACTGGTGTTTCAATGTTATACATATCTTCTTTGAAGGGGCACTGTTGAACCACGTTTCTGTGTGTTTCAATTGTGTATGCAAATTGCCTAGAAATGTTTTGTATTAGGCAAGAAGGAGCCCCATATGCCTGATGTTACTGTGTGCACTTAAAACATGAGCCTGAATATTTTCAAGAACCGACAAATGAAACCCCTCTCTCTTAAGTAGTATGAATATGGGTTTGGGGTGGCTTCATCTGTACAGTCCACTTTTCATCTCTGTGATGCAGATCTAGTGCATGCCATAAAATTAGTTTCTGGGCCCAATTCAAAGTGCTGGTATTGACCTATAAAGCCTTAAACAGCTCAGGACGGCAATACCTCAAGGACCACCTCTTTCCATCTGAACCTACCCAGAACTAGAGATCATCTTCTGAGGCCTTTCTTCTTGTGCCTCCTCCTCAAGAGGTCCGGAGAGTGACAACACAGGCCTTCTCTGCAGTGGCTCCCTGTCTGTGGAATGCTCTCCCCAGGGAAGTTCGCCTGACGCCTTCATTATACACCTTTAGGCACCAGCAAAAATATTCCATTTTAACTCAGCCTTTGGTTGATTTGATTGATATCCTATGCCCTTTTAAAATGTGTTGGAGTTTTTTTTTGGGGGGGGGAGGGTTATTGCGTTGTTGTTTTTATTGTGATTACGGTATGCATTTTGTGGTTTTACATTTTTATTTTATTCTGTGAACCTCCCTGAGACCTGTGGGTATAGGGTGGTACATAACGGTATATAAATTCTAATAATAATAATAATAATAATAATAATAATAATAATAATAATAATAATAATATAACATCAGTTAGAAAACTTAGAGTATACACTGATGTCATACTCACCTGTGTTATTTCCATGCATCCCTCTTACCTGAGGGGAGCAGTAAGTTGTGATTCTGTTCCTTTCTGCCTCCAGGGACAACAATATAAAGAATATATAAAACATAACACTCTGTTAGCCTACATATACCCAAGTGACACCATTCTGCTTTGCAGGGCAACTGGCATCATTGGGCCAGAGGTTAGGCAGCTACACCAGTGCAAGGAGACAAGGTGCCCCCTGGTGCCCAACTTGTAATATGAGATAGTGCGTGTTTTTAGGATCCATTTGACAACTGGCAAATTTTACTTTATTTCAAGATTATAAATAAATAGTTTTTGAATGGGTATGTTTTTGGGGGGTGTCTAGTTCCATGTCTGTGAACTCAGCATGCGTCCCTTTTTTCTTGTTATTTTTGTATTGAGCGGTAATATTATTCAGAAAGGAAAAACATGCCTACTGAGGTTACAAGCACTCCTGTTTTAAATGAGGTACAAACTGCATGACTCAGACAATTTAAAAATGCAGATTACCAGACTCATAAACCCTTAGATGAATTTTGGTGCACAAAGATAATGACTAGACCTAATCCCTAATATTGGAGATAATGTTTAAACAAATGTATTTAATTTAATGAGACACCTGGACAAGCTTATTTAATTCACCCTTGCATCTAATTAGCTGTATTGAAGGGACAGTTACTATATTTCATCTTAAGGATTCTCCCCCCACCCATTTCATATTAATCCTTTTAATACCCTCAAAGGAAGCACAGATGAAAACAGGGAGGGGGGAATCTTGTTAATTAACCTGGACCTCTGGAAAACCTTTTCTGGGGTGTTATAGAGTGCTGCTAATACTCTGACCTCCTATTAAAATCTGAGTTCTGTGCATGAATAATAATAAGTATACAAATAAATGTATGCTGTTGCCAGAAAGAGGACTGTGTTAATATTAAGTTATTCAATAGTTATACCTAATCATACAAAAACCAAACATTATATTAATAAAAACTGTGGTGTTTCCCTAGTATTTTAGAAGATTTCTCAGAGAAATGAAAACAGGCCCTAATCCAAAGATGCTGCCTTGAGCTCCTTGGGAGGCAGGATAAAATTGTGTAATAATAAGAAGTAGCAGCATATAATGCCAATCCTGCCCCAACTGCCAATTAGTTTCTGGGCCCAATTTAACATGCAGGTTTTGACCTATAAAGCCTCTCCCCATATGAACCAACCTGGACCCTGCAGCCCTTCTTCATGTGCCTCCTCCAGAAGTCTGGAGGGCGGCAACATGAGAACGGACTTTTCTGTGGTGGCTCCCCTGGCGCCCTTGTTATATATCTTTACAGGGGTGCCAACTTGAATAAAATATTGTGGGGGCCCAATTAGGCCCCGGCCCGTTTAACTGATCATAGGACACAGTGCACACACACCATTTGAATGAGAATGCCCATCAACTTATTGCCCAATATTTTATTGTGGGGACCAAAACCCCCACAGCCCCTAGCAGTTAGCTTCTATGCTTAGGTATGTCTCTCAGGCAGGGGGCGGACTTTCAAATGCCCTCAGTGCCCTTTGTTGTTGTTGTTTAGTCGTTTAGTCGTGTCTGACTCTTCGTGACCCCATGGACCAGAGCACACCAGGCACTTCTGTCTTAGAATCATAGAGTTGGAAGAGACCACAAGGGCCATCGAGTCCAACCCCCTGCCAAGCAGGAAACACCATCAGAGCACTCCTGACATATGGTTGTCAAGCCTCTGCCTAAAGACCTCCTAAGAAGGAGACTCCACCACACTCCTTGGCAGCAAATTCCACTGTCGAACAGCTCTTACTGTCAGGACGTTCTTCCTAATGTTTAGGTGGAATCTTCTTTCTTGTAGTTTGGATCCATTGCTCCGTGTCCGCTTCTCTGGAGCAGCAGAAAACGACCTTTCTCCCCCCTCTATGTGACATCCTTTTATATATTTGAACATGGCTATCATATCACCCCTTAACCTCCTCTTCTCCAGGCTAAACATGCCCAGCTCCCTTAGCCGTTCCTCATAAGGCATCGTTTCCAGGCCTTTGACCATTTTGGTTGCCCTCCTCTGGACACGTTCCAGTTTGTCAGTGTCCTTCTTGAACTGTGGTGCCCAGAAGGGCTTTGTCTTGCACTGCCTCCTGCAGTTTAGTCAAACTCATGCTGGTAGCTTTGAGAACACTGGTAGCTTCAGTGCCCTATGTGAGGCCAAAGATCAGTACCCCCTGCCTTCTGTTCTCTGTGTGTGCAGTACTGAATTTGCTTTATGCCAGACTGTTTTACTTGATGTTTCAATGTGTTGTCTTTTTCCTTTTTTTGATACAGTGGTACCTCGGGTTACAGACGCTCCACTAACCCAGAAATAGTACCTCGGGTTAAGAACTTTACCTCAGGATGAGAACTGAAATCGCATGGCGGCAGCGGGAGGCCCCATTAGCTAAAGTGGTACCTCAGGTTAAGAACAGTTTCAGGTTAAGAACGGACCTCTGGAACAAATTAAGTTCTTAACCCGAGGTACCAATGTATTTTTATTTAAAATATTAAGCAGTATAGAAATGAAATTAAAAATAACTGCAATGCCCTGTGGTGCCCACCCCTTGTCACCTTGGTGCCCAGTGCAGGGCCGTATTTAGGTTTGATGAGGCCCTAAGCACTACTGAAGGTAATGGGGCCCTTTATATGTCCAGCTGTCCTCTGTCAACAACAAATTGTCGCTGTTTTTTGTGCTGAATATATGCTGTACGGTAATTTATGGACCTATTAGGTATCTAAAGCCATTTGCACATAACAAAATATGTACATCATAGGAGCCAACACAACACGAAACACTGTTGCTGTATGTAGGTTTTATATTATTTGTTTTTTTAATCTTATATTTTGGAAATGTTCATCCAGGTTTTTTTCCTTTAATTTTTTTGGGGGCCCCCAAGAGAGTGGGGCCCTAAGCTATAGCTTGTTTAGCTTATACGGAAATCTGGCACTGGAAGCACAAGCTTAACTGATATAGTGGTACCTTGGGTTAAGTACTTAATTCGTTCAGGAGTTCCGTTCTTAACCTGAAACTGTTCTTAACCTGAGGTACCACTTTAGCTAATGGGGCCTCCCACTGTTCTCATCCTGAAGCAAAGTTCTTAACCCAAGGTAATATTTCTGGGTTAGAAGACTGTAACCTGAAGTGTATGTAACCTGAAGCGTATGTAACCTGAGGTACCACTGTACTTTAAATTTGCCTCTGCTCCAGGCCTTTCCCCCTTAATAATTAATTAAACAATTTTTAGCCTTTAAAACTGGGGGTTTATTGTTTCTATTTGTTTCTGTTTGTTGTTATGCTTTGTTTCCATTGTAAACCGCCCTGTGATTCTCGGATGAAGGTATAGAAATTAACAACAACAACAACAACTCTTGCATTGGACAAACGCTTGGATTTTGCTTCGGAACATAAACTCACGTGTATAAGACAGAGCCTTTCAGTGGCTTCAGTCTACCGAGGAAATACGGCGTGTAACGTATATATATATATAAATATATATTAAAGTGAAAAAGAGAAGCGAGTGAAACTAGAGAGGGTCCGGGAACAGAAGGCGGGGAAGGGGAAAGAGGGAGAGAAAGGGGGGAAAGCAGAAGAGGAGGAAAGAGCGGCAGCGCGCACAAGGCGAACGCAGCCCGGACCAGAGAGCGCCGCTGGGTCGCCGCGCCAGGCCGAGCGATGGGGTG
The DNA here is from genome assembly GCF_965112155.1 of Podarcis liolepis. Classification (NCBI taxonomy): domain Eukaryota; kingdom Metazoa; phylum Chordata; class Lepidosauria; order Squamata; family Lacertidae; genus Podarcis; species Podarcis liolepis. The sequence continues at coordinate 31,184,200 of NC_139563.1, forward strand.
GCGCGTGGCGGGAATCCCTCAGGCGGCGGCGCTGTGGCTGCTCTTGGTGGCCTGCGCTGGGGCGCCGCCGTTGGCGCTGGCGCAGCCGTCCAAGGTGTCTCGCGGCGTCGCCGTGCCCTTCGTCTTCGACCCGCGCGCCGTGTGCGCCGCCCCGCCTTGCCAGCACGGGGGCCTGTGCATCCGGAACGGCACCTGCTTCTGCTCCAGGGGCTACGAGGGCGAGCGCTGCCAGTATGGTGGGTAGAACGGGTAGAAGAGCGGGTGGTGGCCATAACAAGTGTGGGGAGGGAAGCCCCCTTCCCGTGCAAGGTGTAGGTCATTGCTGGACCTGAGATGTATGTTTTCAGGACCCAACCACGTTCCTGTGACTATCAGTGCTAAATTTTAAATTGCTGTAACCCGCCCTGGGATCTTGCTGGGAAAGTGCCAGTAATAAATGTAACCCTCGTCCCTCTAGCGCAGGTTTGCAGCTAATCTCTCCTGCCTCTCTGCACCAGCCTTCCTTCTGGGGCTGCCCATCCGAAGGGATGGAGGAGCAACCCTCTGGGTGGTGGCAGATCAGAGAGCCCTCTGGGGCGAGGTGGCAAGCTTCTTTACCGTCCCATTGTTTTCTTGGAATTAGTTTTGGGAGTTTTACTTCGAAGTCAAACTGCAGTCCTCTACCTGCACGTTTACCTGGGAGAAATGCATGGGTGTTGGGTATTCCAGATTATAAATACGCAGGAAAGGGGTTAGTGCACATTCAGAATCGAAGGTTTGCTGCCTGATCCTATCGTTTACTTGGAAGCCCCGTCGATTTCTGGCTGTCAAGTCAAGAAGTCAAGTCCAGGGAAGCTAACACTACAGTAAGGCTGCAATCCTAAACCCAGGAGTAAAGCATCATTGGGCACAACGGGACCTTATTTTGAGTAAACATGAGTAGGATTGAGCACTACACTTCTGTTAATCTCCTAAAGATTCCTGCCACAAAGCTCATGTTTTGTGTCTGCTGTGAAAGTTGACTGCCTGGAGTTTGTCAGCATTGATTTCATTGGTTCCGCTTGTTTCCAAGAAAGTTTCTGTGGGATTGCAGTCATGAGAACAAAGAGCATTTTGGCTTCAGCAAGAGATCCTTCTTACTGAAAGCAAGATCTTGCTTGGCTGACAAGCCCCACCTCAATTCTTATACTGAAGTTATTTACAGGAATCCTTTTGTAACTGTGGCGGAAGATGTAACCCAAGTATTCATCTGGTAGGAATAATGTGCTTGGGTGTTCTGCTTGCAAATCTCCTATTTTCCAGCATTAGGGGAAATGTTTGAGCAGGGAATCTAAAAAAGAAGAAATGCTGGCCCTACTTTGTGTACTGTTTTTGTCCTCCTGAAAGTCCCAGATCCCAAATAATAGGGGGAGGGGGGAGATATGGGGGTGGAGCACACTTCAGGGACTTTCTGTGGTCCTTTCCTAAATATTGAGCTTGTTTAAAAGTAGGTAGGTCTCTAGCCCTTGTAGAAACTTTTAGAGAAATAAGGAAGAACTCAGCGACAGTATGCTCTCCAGCTGATCCCTGCACACCAAAGTTGTTCCTGCCTTCTGGTGTTCTGACCAATGAGTGCAAAGGCATGGGGACAATTGACAATTGCTGGGGCATCTAGGGAATATTGTATGGATGAATATGAATGAATATGAATATTGTATGGATGAATATGAATATTGTATTGTGAATGGAGAAACTTTGACAAACTTTGTGGACAAACATCCAGGAGCCACCTATCAGTGGTGAGTGGTGCAAAAGTGGACGTGATTCTTACCCAGAGCTTTCCAAACTGTGTGCCATGACACGTTAGTGTGTCGGCTGCAGTGTGAAGGTGTGTCACACAAACACTCCCCACACTCCTCCTGGGGCTGGAAAGGGTTAGTTTAACCTCTGGCTTGCTAGTAAAACTGAATTACTGTGTCATGAAATGATGCAAAACTGAATTACTGTGTCGCAAAATGATGCACTTCCAAAAAGTGTGTCACCAACTTGAAAAGTTCGGAAAGCTCTGCTCTTATCTTCGTACTGTAGGTTGCGTTCTAGCTGTACAAATTCAGATGTTTCTACAGACACCCGTTGCATCTTTCTCCATCTTAGTTCTGGCAGGCAAGAGGCATTGCCATCGTTCAAGGAAGGACACATTCCAGCCAGGCAAAAGCACTCAAGGACGGTGTGCCCCGGAGAGAGCTTTGAGGGCCAGTAGACAGACCTAGAGGACCCAGGCCTGAGGTTCCCCACCCCTGCACTAAGTCCTTATTTCTAATGTAGCAAAATGTTTTTTAAAATTGAATTAACATTTTATTAATTCATTTTATTTACTTTTATGGGCTGCCCAGTAACAAAAGTTCTCAGGGTGGTTTATGATGGCATATTTGTGTGCTCTGGCTGTACTGTGGTGATTCCCTCCTGCTCTAGGCTTCCTCACCAAAAACCTTCAAGACCTCAGGATTCAGTCTGAGATATAGGTAAGTTGAGTAATAGCTGGAAGATAGTGAGGACATGGTGCTCTAAGCCTCAAGGCTAGAAGCAAAGAAGATGAAGGGTTGCAAAGGAGATGATGAAAAACGGCACTGCCGACATGGGCTGTTATACATCCAGATTTCCCCTGACATTTTTTACCGATTTTCACCCGATCACTGCTGCTGACTCCAGTGTCCCTGATATGTCCGGGAAATCCAGGACATATGGCAACCCTATGAATAGGCCCAGTCTGTCCCTCAAAACTCAACAATCTGTGGAGGCCATTTTGATATTTTGACAAACATAGCCTAAGGCCAATGCTTGTTTGTTAATTTGTTTTGACATTTACACTCCATCTTTTATGATTTAACTCAAACTCAATGAAATTCAATTTGATTATGAATTAAATTTCAACTTAAAATTATAAATCACAACAAGGTTCGAGCAATCCTAATACTTAAACGAAACATCTGGAAGAATGGCATCATAAAATCAGCCATCAACAACTGACAGAAAACAACACCAGTGGCTTATGCTGCCAGTGGCTTTAACTATAATATGCCTGCCAGAATACAGTCTTGGGAAAATGTATAAAAGTAGACACCTTTATTGATACAGCCAGTATAATGAAAGGAGATTATACCAATTAATCAGGTATAGTTATGTCTGGGGTGGAAAGCTACTTATAAGGATTATCACAAGAGGGGGTCGAATATGAAGAATCTTTTATTTGCATAATTGAATTAGGAATAGTTCTTTGGAGAATCAAATGCATATCACTCTCTATTAGTAAAGTGAATAGTTAGCATGTAGTTACTCTGGGTATTAAAATGGGTGGGTCCCTGAAGATGGGAAGAAACAAAACCCCTCCATGTATGCAAACAAATATTGCTTTTTAAAAAAGAAAGCCCAACTTTTACTTTAAAACCCGGGTTACAGAGCTTCTACCACCACCCTATATCCATGGTTCTCAGTGTGGTTCACAATGTAAAATCACAATATAAAAAACAGAAAATAAAAAATAGGAAAAAATACATAATGAATATGTGTGTGTGTGTGTGTGTGTGTGTGTGTATGTATATGCCTAATATGTACATGCATTTAATAACTAATAATACATTTAAAAGGCCATCAACTGTATAATTAGCACAAGGCCTGGGAGAAGAATGTTTTTGTCTGGTGCCTGAAGATTTGTAATGAAGGTGCTAGGAGAGGCTCCCTGGGGAGAGCATTCCACAAGTGGGGAGCCACTGCAGAAAAGCCCCCTTCTTGTGTTGCCACCCTCCGGAGCCACCTTCATGGAGGTGGTACACAAAGAGTGGCCTCAGATGATGATCACAGGGGCCAGGTCAGTTCATATGGGGAGAGGCAGTCCTTGAGGGACTGCAGTATTTTGTTGAACATTTGAACAAGTTTTAAAATATACTAATAAGTGCTTACTGCAACCTTTAAAAAATATTTCAAGGATTTAATAATAGTTTTGAAAACACTACCAAATGGAGAAAAAAGAATGGTAGCATTGGATTACTTATGGGCAATACTTATTGCTATGCGCTGAAATATTTTTTTCTGCTCTTCTTCATTCATGAACAATGATTTAAATAATTCTTGCTCACGTACTTTTTTGAGAAGTGTTTCTTCTTGTGATAAGCTGTTAATGTTTGCCATTCATTATTTTTTTGTTAAAGTGCACATCTTTTTATTATTTTTTTAAAAATGCCATTTCCAACATTTAATTTGTGCGTTCAGAGACCAGAACCGTCATCACACATTATAGACTCCTGCCAGTAAATTCCTGGTGATCACCTGAATCTCAATTTAATCCATAATGCAAGTCCAGAGGAAAACCTGAAAATGTTCTATTGAAAATTGTTTGCAGATAGCAAATACATCGAAATTGGGATTGGCTCATGAATGATTTATTAGCCAAGAACTAGCTAAACTTGTCAGATAATTTGTTTGCACAAAATCATCGAAGCAGCCGTATGCCAAAATGTGCAATTTCCCAGTTATTTATTTGTCCATCGTGCAGGCACATCTTGTAGCTGCCACAAAGAATTCCCCTAGAATCCACAAGGAATACTGTCTCCTCAGCAGGTTTTCATTTTAAGCCCATATTTAGCATGGATGAAAGCTTAAGAAAATGCTGTTTGCTGTAGGAAAACTATTTGTGAAGAAGCTGATTAATCACTGGGAAAAGCTGGTGAAAGGGGTGGGGTGCGGTGATGAGAAAAATGGTTGTTTGAGGACATAATCAGTTTTAACTGTAGAAAGATTTGCAGTTGTGTTGTGCAGTTCCACATGGCTTCCAACCATAAATCAAAAACATAAGAGCTCAAGATGAAGTTAGATGTGGGTTCACAGCTGCTCCCAGAACTGTCCTGAATAACCAGGCAGTCTAAGGACCCATGATATTCCCAATGGATTACTAGCATCAATAAAGCTTTAGAACCAACTACAGTCGTACCTTGGAAGTTGAAGCTCCTGCAGCCAATCGGAAGCCACAGAAGTCGCGATGGACGTTCGGGTTCCAAAGAAAGTTTGCAAACAGGAACAATCACTTCCGGGTTTGGAACCCAAAACGTTCGACTTGCAAGTTGTTTGAGATCCAAGGTATGACTGTAGTTCCTTTTAGATAGACTTGTTAATTGCGTATTGCCCAGATCAGTGCAAGGGGTAACAATGAATGAATGAATGAAATCTGCTTTTTGAAACGTACCTTTACATCTTAAATAAGAAGCCATTCATTAAGCAAAATGGGCACTACTCAGAAAGAAGCATGCCAGAAAATAAATGATCAAATTATTAGTGTTACCGAAATGATAAACTCGCTGATTCAGGGAGAATCAATCAAGTTTTCAAGAATAAAGGGAGCGGGGGAGTTAACTTTATGCAGACTGAGCGCTCGCTTCTGTCATAGCTACCAGTACACCCAGCACTAACTTCAAAGGGACTTCAAGAGCTAAACCTGTCCCATTATCCTTTGACCAGTGAGATAGGAGTGATTCATTTATAATATTTCTGTAGCCTTGTTGTACTGTTACATTTGCACCAATGTTCATCTGGATTAGCTCTTAATCAGAGTTGAAAAGCAAAGCGTTTCCCATTACTGTAGCTCTTCTCTTTTGCCTCTGGTTTAGCTATTGAGGAATAGCTAATCTATTGAAGAATAGCTATTGAAGAATAGCATGACCCTTTGCTTTGGAAACTGGATTTGGTTCAGGGTCATCCTGTCACAAGTTCTTTTCATATAGCATTTGAGAGCTAATTAATATAATCAGTTGTGGTAGTTGTTATCAGATGACAAGCTTTGCTCCTATCACTGGGTAGCAAACAGTATTTAACATGATAAGAAAGTTCAGTCTTCATTATAGCCATTTCACAAACCAAATTACCAGTAGTAGATTATATTTACCATTACTGAATGTACAGCATGCAATCCTATGAATTGCTGCCCAGTTTACTGGGCCCAGGCAAATGTATGAATTAACTGGTAGGCTCCTTAAAGGAGTAGGGTGCTTTTGAGTAGACTGTTCCCAACCCCAAAGCCCAGAAATGTCTCATCTAACTTTCTTTGTCCCTTTCTTTGGTTCATAGCAACTTGTTATCCGAAATGTAAAAATGGTGGGAAATGTCTCAGGCCTGGAAAATGCAGGTGTCAGCCTGGCTATGGAGGACGATACTGCCATAAAGGTAAGTTGAATTTGGATAGTTTTCAAATTGTAGCAAAGAGTGGGGGAATAGTCTAAAACCATTGCACTTGTAGTCCAAAACTTTTCGAGGGTACTAGGTTGGTCAGGACTGCAATACGGACATGGTATGATGTGTCTGGAACTCTTATATATTGAGATTAATATTTAATTACTATATGCATTTCTGGATCTGTCGTGCAGTCGCTTTGAGTGTTTCATTTTGAGGCAGAAAGTCAGGACAGCAACGTTTTCCATAAATAACAATAAGCAGGTATAACATTATCGTAAACAAATGAGCATGAAATTTCCACCTATATGCCTCAACTCCATTCTAGAATTGTTGCTTGGAAGAGGCAACATTTATGCAACAAAACACCCTTGCTATAATGCTGTTCTTGGCTTGCTTTGTGACTGTGCTGTTTCCTTCCAGTAAGCTGCGAGGGAGGTTGTCAAAACGGTGGCGAGTGCATCTCGGTCAACGGGCTGGTCAAGTGTCTTTGTGCTTCAGGCTGGACAGGATCAAGATGCCAAGAAGGTAAAAAATCTTCACTTCGTTAGTTATTGTGTTTCAGTCCCACTCTTCTTTCAACTTGGAGTTTTCCCCATTTTATTGTTGAAACAATCGGTATAACTAGATTAGGCCGAGAGAGAGAGATTTGTTCAGGGTTGCTCAGTAACTTTTATGGCTGAATGGGGATCTGAATTCAGGTCTCCTGTTCCAAGCTGAACTTTTCCAACTACGGTATGCAAGAGGCAGAGGAGAGGAGAGAAGATCTCAACTGGTGCTTGGATGCAGTTCATTAAAATATATCCAGTGTGTTACAGGGACAAATCGCCTTATATGATTCTGCACGGAGGGGTTCCTCCTACTCTTTCTCCCCCCCAAAATCACTGTCAGAGCTAACACAGTTTACCCTCTGTTCAAGAGGTAACCGTTTCTGAGAATGACAGCCACTGCTCTCAATCTTTCAGTTTCATGCAAAGGTAGAATGTGGCCACTTTTAATGATGCCACTGTTTTGTTCTGGTCTGAGGGAGGAAATACCCCCCCCCCTTAAACCAGGGATGCCTAACCTATGGGCTTCTAAATGTTGCAGAACTACAACTCCCATCAGCCTCACCCAGCATGGTGAATGGCCACGGGTGGTGAGAGTTGTAGTTTGGCAACATCTGTAAGACCCCTGCTTTAAACATTCTCTAATGCTCCACAGTGGGGATGGGGAGATCTCATCATCACCCCTTCAGATGTTGGTGGACTACAGTTCCCATCATCCCTGACCACTGGCCATGTTGGCTGGGGCTGATAGACTCCAGCAACATCTGGAGGACCCTAGGTGTCCCCACCCCCTGCCTCCCCAGCTCTACAGTATAATATTGAGAGACCGAGATAGATGACTTTGCTTTATTGTTCTTTCGTTGCAGCGGTTTGTCCTCAGGGATGTCGGAATGGAGCAACTTGCGTCGCTCCTGGAATCTGCAGCTGTGCAACTGGCTGGGTCGGCGGCGCCTGTCATTTAGGTGAGTTACATATCTTTTAGAGGAGCTTTCGAGCCTCTTGAATGAAACGCCTAAAAGCTGACAAGATCATCGTGACACCCGCAAGAGCTACAAGGTCTTTGCAGAGGCATATGAACTGCACCCACCTTCCCACCCTCCTCTCCTATCTCGTGCATGTACTATCCCCTCATCTAAATATGAACAGATCGATGCAGATAGTAAATATTGCATGAGTTATTAATTTTGTACTGGGATATAGCTGACCTGAGCAGTTGCTGGCGTGTAGTTGGCAGTTCATTAACTGTACCTGCCTTCAGTCAGTGGCTCTTTCATAGCTGCCCCATGCAAGATTGACTGAAAAGAATGAGCAGCAACATAAAGAGAGATTGCTGGTTTGCATTGTTAGGCAACTCCTACTGAAATTTATGGAAAGTGAACAGTAGTAGGAATGATGATGATCATTGTAGTAGTAGTAGTAATTAATAATAATAATAATAATAACAACAATAATAAAAATTTTTGTGCTTCATCTAATGTGGTTTGTTCTATATGAAACCTGCAATCTAATCTAACTTCAAATTTCATTGGGTAAAGAGCCGTTACCACTCAGATGCTGATATTGGTGAAAGTTATGATAAAATAGACAATACTGATGCTCCAGAAATGAGCTTCACATTACAGCAACCTCTAGGATTTCTTTTTTCAGTTCAGCAGGGCTTTAAAAAGAAGGGAAAGAGTCTTCCTCTTCCCTAAAGGCAGACAAAAATAGTCTGTCCATAGCTGCTGCAGGCTTGAAGTGGAAAGCATGCAATCCTCTTAATGCAGTGGTTTGCAAATGGTGGGTCAAAGCCCTTGAGGCAATGATAGATGTCAAGTGGGCGGGTCACTAAACTGAGTAGCGAGTGCCAAGCATGAAGCAATGCAAGTGGATAAGAGAGTATCTTAAAAGCAGCTTCTGGGATCCTTCAGCTAAAGGATATAAGTGACTGTCAAGTATGTCTGTGCCGGGAGCTGCATTTGTCTGGGTCAGTGGCTGCAATCTAGTAGTGCATTCTGAATTAAGGCAATGTTGGATGGATTGGGTACAGAAGCTTCCAGGCAGGACCTTTCTTTAGGCAGAAAGTCAGCTGAATTGAATTGTGCTGCCATCTGTCTTTCCTTGAGACTAACGTGACAGCTACTCTTACAACAAATGACTGAGACTAACTACAGTGGTACCTCGGGTTACATACGCTTCAGGTTACATACGCTTCAGGTTACAGACTCCGCTAACCCAGAAATAGTGCTTCAGGTTAAGAACTTTGCTTCAGGATAAGAACAGAAATCGGGCTCCGGCAGCGCAGCAGCAGCAGGAGGCCCCATTAGCTAAAGTGGTGCTTCAGGTTAAGAACAGTTTCAGGTTAAGAACGGACCTCCAGAACGAATTAAGTACTTAACCTGAGGTACCACTGTATATAGGAGTGACTGTGAGGACCATAAACCTCTTGTGTTTACTGTACCTCTAATTCTCAAATACACCATTAAGTTCAGTTGGGGCATCATTTTCTTTCAGTACCATGCAAGCTTTCAGAACTACCAGTGGCAACTTCTTTCTTTTCTTGCTTCTAAGATGGGGGAGGGCTGCTTTCGAGAGATGGCCCTTGAACTGAGTTCCCTGTGAAGTAGTAATTAGCTACTTCCCTTTTGAGTCTCTGGATTAATCTTATGGGTTAATCCTCTTGAAATGAATAATCATTGCAATAGCAGTATGTTGAAGTAACAGGTATAGAAATATAGAACAGCACAGAAACATGCAAAACAGTAGGTACTGCTAGAATGGCTCTGCAAAGGAGCATTCTATTCTGGTTGCTTTTATTAGGAACCCACACAAATCACCATCACTGGCTAAATAACTTGTAATTTGCTTCTCTCACCTGCAACGGTGCAGACCTGGAAACTGCTTTAACGTTCGAGAACACCCATGAGGGTTATTTATTTTTCTATTCGTTTTATGAGTCACTTCTCAACAAGTTGTCTCCAAAGCATCTTGCAAAATTGAAAAAGTTTGAAACAATAATGAGTGATAAAACCATAATCAACAGTAATGTAAACAACAGGCAGAAGTGAAAATTAATAAGGGAGCAGTCAATAAAAATGCAGATCCAATAGAAGGCAGAAAATAATTTATCTTGGGTAAAAAGAAAAAAGTCGACACAGTGTGTAAATGATGATAATGTTTAGATTTACAGACCTGTCTAGGGAGTTCAGTCACCACTGAAAAGGCCCTCTTTTTTATTGCCAAGGTGCCAATTACTCACAGTGTCCTCCTGGAAGGGAAAGACGCTTGAGCATCAATCAGTTAGCACAACAGATGTCAGGCGTCAGGGAATCTGACCCCCCACGGTAGACTGCCAGGAATAGATAGACAAGGAAGGCTCTTACCAATGTCTTATATTCAATATTCACAGAGAGGGGCTTAGAAATACAGCCTCTTGGAGTGATGGCATTGCTCCGAGTAATCTTCACCCCCCCCTTCTCTACTCAATCATCAACAGCACCACCCAGCTTATGGTGGCTGCTTAGGGTCATTTGTCTCTGAGCCCTTTGCTCTCCTACTTTCACTGCACCCTGGGTTCTGGGAGAAGGGGGAGGGGTCTGGAATGATTTCTAGCGATACGTGTTAGCCAGCTGCTCCAGCTCTGCATCCCCTTCCTCTTCTCCCATTATTTCCCAACTTTTCCCCTCATCTGCCTCTGAGCTGTGACCTCCCTCAAACCCCTATTGTAAATCTAAACTGTCTTCCTCTTCTCTGGAAGGTTCATAGAATAGAATCATAGAATCATAGAATCATAGAATCATAGAATCATAGAATCATAGAATCATAGAGTTGGAAGAGACCACAAAGGCCATCGAGTCCAACCCCCTGCCAAGCAGGAAACACCATTAGAGCACTCCTGACATATGGTTGTCAAGCCTCTGCTTAAAGACCCCCAAAGAAGGAGACTCCACCACACTCCTTGGCAGCAAATTCCACTGTCGAACAGCTCTTACTGTCAGGAAGTTCTTCCTAATGTTTAGGTGGAATCTTCTTTCTTGTAGTTTGGATCCATTGCTCCAGGTTTAGGCTGGTCCAGCCCCTGACAACGGATCGCCCTGCTCAGGCCTAAACTTTGTACTTGCATGGAATTGTCATAGTTCTGCCAAGCCATGCTTCCCTTTCAAACCAGTTTGTAAACTCATGGGCAAGCAAGCAAGCAAGCAAACAGGGTGGGTGGGATTTAAACAAGCCGTAGGTTTTGAAATCACAAGATATTTCCCCATTTGAATTATTTTTAAATCATGACAATCGTTCCTCCAAGTATAAGATTTAACAAAATTCCAACACTATAAGGATGAATGGCAGGCACGAATACTGTAGTTCTGCTGTATTTTACGGATATTTTCTTTTTAGGAATAATTGTGATAATTCAATAAAATACTATGCATCAAATGTGGTTAATGAGATGAAATCTGTGCTGTGTAACTGATATGAGTTTTGGACTCCCCCCCAGCATTGTGTAGGTTGCCATGTCACCATGGAGGCAAATGCATCGCTCCAGATGTGTGCAGATGTCGTTCACCATACTCTGGTATACAGTGTACAAAGAAAATGAAGCAATGAGACAGCCTACTCTGAAGACGAGCTCCTTTTATTTTAATGAATAATGAATAAACATTGAGAGAAAGGAGAAATTTTGCATTATGCTAGACGGTCCATACATAGGATTTTAAAGTCTTGCTTATATATTAAATGAAAGCTCTCCTATACTGAAGAGCGTTGTTGTTTTTTAAAGTATGCCAATATCAAAGCAGTTGAAGGTGTACCAAAATATATGAGTGGGGGGAATTTGGAAGTACGTGGATACCTTATGTTTCATTTTAGCACATGTAACATTGAATATTTTTTAATGAATAAAGCATTCCCCCCTGCCAAAAAACCCCCTGCTCTTGCTGTTTCATTCACTTCCACAAATAGAATTTGTCTTCCCATGTAATGAATATAATCTTGGGTTTTTAAAACTCTTTGATCTCGCATGAGAAATCCCTGGGCAGAAGCAAAGTATCAAATGTGGGTCTTGCTGGGTCATATGGTTTTATAGACATTGCTTTCCTCTAATAGTGAACTCAATGAGTACCAGGATAGCCACAGTGGGGACACATGAGAAAAAAGAGGGACATATCAGAATGGTTTTTGGGGGGTAGACTCCAAGGTTTGCAGAAGTACAATTTTTAAAATCTTAAGGGAATTGCACACAAAGTCTGTGTGTACACACACACACACACACACACACACACACACACACACCACACACCACACACACACCACACACACACACGTCCAGTGAATGTAACAGGCACTTTGGTTTTATAGCTTCCTGGCCCAGCGTGAAAAACCTCTGGGGCAGAAGCAGAGTTCTCTGTGTGGATTTTGCAATCATGTACTCATGGCTTGGGTGCCTATAGCCAGCAGTTGAGTCTGCACATGTGGTTCTTGAGGAAGCCTGTGCACACACTCCATGGCACTTATGTGGCCCCCGGCACTAAAGTGTGGTCAATTCACCTGCTCTATTAGCTTGTGGTGCAGATAGGAATAACACATGGGCACCCTCCGTCTGGCGCCAACCACACACAGCTATTTCTCTGCATAGCTAGTCACACACAACGTTTTCTTCCATGCAACTATTACTGGGTTGGGGACAAGAGCTCCAAGGAAAAGTAGCTGCTGTAAATATATTTCCTATTTAGTGCTTTCCTCTGTATATTTAAAAAAAACCCTAGCAGTCACAAGAGAGAAAGCTTTTCTCCCCTCCTCCTCCCAATCCCTTTTAGTTCTAAAGTTGAGGCAGTAATTGGAATGTGCATGTGTTCAGAAATTTTATTTCTGAAGTTGCCACGGTGCTAGACAAACATTAATTTCATGGTTCTTTAATTAAAAGCATGGTTGCTTTGCCAACGGCAGGCAAATGTTGGCCTCTTGCAAGGTCAGTGAATTTTTGTAGTTTTGGATTTTAAAAAATTGCTTGAAAACAGCTCCATCTGCTGGCTGTTAAGGTTTTTTTTTCTTCCTCCTGCCCAACTTTGTCCATTCCCCTCTGAACCTTCAATGTAATTTTACTATTCAGCATCAGTTTTCTTAAGTCTGGTCTGACACAGCAGCACATAGAATCCATGTCTTAAAGGATCAAATCACAAAGGCTGTGTTAACACAGAGCCTACGTCATAGCATTTACATTTGAAATGGACAGAGTCTGTGCCAAAACTAAATTTAGTTAATTGCTGTAGTAGCCCCTTACACTGTGTGTGTGTGTGTGTGTGTGTGTGTGTGTGTGTTTTACTACGGTCAGTGGGGTGGATTTTTTTTTCTCATTAGGCTGCATTTAAGATTTTGTCTGGGTAGATGACTCACTGCTAGAAACTGCTGGTTGCAGTCTAAATGTGTTTGTGTGTGTTGTAGTGTGAGGTATAATTATATTGATTTAAAGTGGTAGATAAGAACAAAGCCTAATTACATGAATTGGCGTTAGCTGCAAATAGTTGTTTGTGCTCCTTGCTACAAGAGATAGCCTCTTCTGCCTCATTTGCCATAAAAGCTACAAAGCTGTTGGTAAAATAAATAATAATAATAATAATAATAATAATAATAATAATAATAATAATGACACAGGGTTACACCATTGCTGCTGGGCCAAAAGACCTGAAATCAGCATCTCTTGTGGCAACAAGAGTCAGTATTGCTAGGCACCTGCCAAAACTCATATAGACATCTTAGAAGGAGAGTGGCTTCTTCTTAACAAACAACAGGCCTCTTGCGTTGCTCACAACTGAGCTGTTGAAACAGTATTTAAGCGCAACATAAGGAGTTTATTTATTTTGAGAAAAATCCTTACTTTTCCAACTTTTAGATTATGGCTCCAGATGAGCACTGTAACCTCTGGTGAGCTGGTTTAGAGTAAAGGTATGAAAAATATAAAGAGAAGACTCTTGCCAAGTGGCACCCAGTGAAAGAAAATGTGCAAGCAACAGCATGATGAAGCCCACAGGTTTTATGTTAGTGCTACCAGTCACTCCTGGTCACTCACAGCATTCTTGTTCAGATTTGAGGCGAGGGGCAATGGTGAAGCACAAGGTGCCCTCTCCCCCATTTCACACACAGAAGCCAACTAGACTGGGCAGATGGCTCTTACTTCAGCACCGGCAAGAGGACAGCGTCCTCCTCTTGGCAGTTGGCTAGATTAGGATGCACAAGATGGGCTGTGTAGATACACCTGCTGCTCTGTCCTCCAGCTTCCGGAAGCACTCTGCCTAAGGGTAGGACCAACTTGGGGTCTACTGAGCGCATCTGGCCCAACCTCCCCCGAATAATCTCTCATCAACCCCTTTTGCAGCACAGGGGGAAATGGTTGCACGATGCAGAGGAAAAAAAGAAGTGCTTCTTCTGGAATGCGAGTCCATCCAATGAAACTATTGGTGCTAGAAATTTCAGGACACATAAAAGAAAGTGAAGAATTCGCACAATGCATAGTTAAATCGTAGAATTTGCCCCTGCATGAGGTGGCGGGAGCCATCAATTTGAATGGCTTAAAAAGAAGACCAGACGAACTAGCGGAGAACAAAGCTATCCATAGCTACTAGGCACGTTGACTATGGTCTCCCTCCGCTGTTGGTAGTACAGGTAACGACTGGCACAGCCAAATGGTGCGATATTGCGCATGTGCACAGAGCACCAAACCCAGAAGTCATGGAAAGGAGCAGGGTGGGCTTACATGTGCTCCACTGATGCACATGAGGGTCCAGAACGTACCGTAAGCCTCACACAAAACAAGAAATGTCTGTATGTCTCTAACTACCAGTTGCTGGGAATCACAAGTGTGGAGAGTGCACCAGCAGGCATTTGTCTGGTTGGCCATTGTGAGAACAGGATGATCTAGGAGAGATCTGCTAATGTTCTTATTATGAACATTGTTGATCTGATTGAGCAGGGCTCATATGTCTTCTTCTTTGGTGATCAGTTGTAGCTGAGTAAGATTGTCTTCCATAAACACGGTTTTAACAATGAGTTCGTAAGTGACTGTGGAGCCAATTCTGGATCCACACGTCCCTCCAAAGTGGGGTTCAGGGAAAAAGCGAGGCAGACTATGTTTAAGGCACCTTCTCTAGCCCCTCCCCCTTTTCAGGGTGAGCAGAGTGGATTCTAAAAAGGGCTGCTCAGTCATGGATACAGCTGCTGAGCTGCTCAACTGCCTTGTTCCTTGAGTCAGAACAACTGAATCTGTATCCACCGTCCATGTGCCGGTTCATGACTAGGGGCTTCCAGATTTCACAATCCTGCCCCCGTTACCATTTGCCGATTGCCTTGGGGCTTTTGGAGTTTGGGTTTGGGATGGGTTTTTGGAAGATGCCTGTGCGTGAATTTGTTTTATGTGTGTAGATCAGTGCACGCTGACCAACGCACAGTCTTCACAGTAAGGCTCTGTTCCAATGGCATGAGTAGTCACTACGACCAGTAGATTGTTATCTGCTGCAGCCTTCATCTGCCTTCACAGCTGTTGTAACATACCGCTTGTTATCATCCTCCTGTTCTGCCGTTGAGGACTTCTTAGATCATTCTTTGTCTAGCTCCTTCCCTTTGACCTTACCACTTTGGGTGACTGCTGGGAGTACGAGATTCCTGACGACTTTGCTCACAAGGGTCATAGGAACGTGCAAGCCCATTCATCACAACAAGGTGATGATCCAGCGCAGGAGGGCTCGTATGTACAGTGGTGTGGATCAGTACTGCTAAGGTAATGTGGTGCCAGGTCCAAGTATAGCACTCGTGCTTTGAATCATTACACCTAATCCTTATACCTTTTGAGTTGCAATCTGAAGGCAGAGGCTTATGTGACTCAATTTTAATAGACGAGGAGAAATTCAAAATTACTCTACACTTTGATAGCTTAACTTGGAATTGAAGTGGGGCTGGAATCATGTCTTTTGTTTCAGACATCCCTTAGGCTGCACATTTGTCATGTCTTTATATTCTGATGATAGCAACATAGCCTCCAGCCTTCTGCAGTGGCGCTCACGGAGTTGCTGTAGTGAGATTTCCAGGCTAAAGTCACCTCTGTAGGAAGACTATGTCAAGTTACTACAATGAAATGATAAAAGAAAGTTACAGAGGCAAGTCATGCAAACCAATTGTGTCTAGAAATGTGTCTGGAAAATCAGACATATTTTTATGAAGTAATGCTTTAAACCATTTGTCAAGGGAGGGGGACATTTCCAGCATTGTAACATGTCAGATAACAAACACCCTTGATCTTATACTTTTAAAATTGTAATGTACACGGTTTACAATGTTGTAAATGGATTAAAGGGTTGTTGTTTTTTAATGTGCTGTAAATCCCTGTTCTTTTAGGTGGTCAGATGGAGGTCTTCACCTCTGGCATATTACTTCCTCTGAGTGAAGATGGGGTCAGGCTCTGACTTCATCAGAATCTTGTGCTCAGTGTGAAGCAGATGATTGGTGCCAACCGCAAATCCCACTTGTGTTACTTCTGACTCAACTCAGAGGTAGTCAACCCCAGCAAGACCAGCAGTTACCACCCAATTTAAAAGGTGCTGAATATAAGTGTCCCTTTCTATTATTATTATTATTATTATTATTATTATTATTATTATTATTATACCACCCTATATCTGGAGGTTCACAGAATAAAATCAGAATATAAAACCACAAGCTACATAATCAAAATAAAAACAACAACCCAATAACCCCTTCCAAAAAAACCTGACATTTTAAAAGGGCCTAGGATGTCAATCAATCAACCAAAGGCCAAGTTAAAAAGGTGTATAATGAAGGTGCCTAAAGGTGTATAATGAAGGTGCAAGGTAACTTCCCTGGGGAGAACATTCCACAGACGGGGAGCCACTGCAGAGAAGGCCCGTTCTCATGTTGCCACCCTCCAGACTTCTTGAGGAGGAGGCAAATGAAGAAGGGCCTCAGAAGATGATCTTAGGGTCCAGGTAGGTTCATATGGAAGAAGAAGAGGAAGAGGAAGAGGAAGAGGAAGAAGAAGAAGAAGAAGAAGAAGAAGAAGAAGAAGAAGGGGAGTTTGGATTTGATATCCCGCTTTATCACTACCCGAAGAAGTCTCAAAGTGGCTAACATTCTCCTTTCCCTTCCTCCCCCACAACAAACACTCTGTGAGATGAGTGGGGCTGAGAGACTTCAGAGAAGTGTGACTAGCTCAAGGTCACCCAGCAGCTGCCTGTGGAGGAGCGGGGAAGCGAACCCGGTTCACCAGATTACGAGTCTACCGTTCTTAACCACTACACCACACTGGCTCTCATGAAAGAGAGGGTCCTGGGGGTATTGCGGTCCTGAGTCGTTTAAGGCTTTATAGGTTAAAACCAGCACTTTGAATTGGGCCTGGAAACTAATTAGTAGCCAGTGCAGTTGGACCAGCATCAGTGTAATATGCTCAAACCGGTGAGCAACCTGGCCACTGAATGCTGCAATAGCTGAAGCTTCCAAACAATCTTCATAGGCAGCCCTATGTCTAATGCATTGCAGTAATCTAACCTTGAGGTTACCAGAGCATAGACAACAGTATTTAGGCTATCCCTGTCCAGATAGGGGCATAGCTGAGCCACCAGCCAAAGCTGATGGAAGGCACTCTGGGCCCAAGCTCTGAACCTCTTTCAGAGGAAGTGTAACCCCATCGAGCAGACAATCTCCCACTCATCTGGTCTAGGGAACCACCCACTAACAGTGCCTCAGTCTTATCTGGATTGAGTTTCAGTTTGTTGGCTCTCATCCAGTCCATTACCAAGGTAAGACACTTGGTTCAGCGCTTCCACTGCCTCACCTGCAGATGTAAAGGAGAAATAGAGCTGAGTGTCATCAGCATACTGCTGACAATGTACTCCGAACCTCCAGATAACCCCACCCAGTGGTTTCATGTAGATATTAAACAACGTGGGGGATAGGATTGAGCCCTGCGGAACCCCACATTGAAGCACTCCCCAAGCAACACCCTCTGGGAATGACCATCCAAGTAGGACTGGAACCACCGCAAAGTGGCGCCACCACCCCTAGTTCAGATAGTCACTTCAGAAGGATACCATGGTTGAGGGTATTGAAAGCTGCTGAGAGGTCGAGAAGTAACAGGGATATGTTTCCCTTGTCTCTCTCTCTTGACAGAGGTCATCATACAGGGCAACCAAAGCAGTTTCTGTGCCAAAACTGAGCCTAAATAAACCCTGACTGAAATTGATCCAGAAAATCAGTTTCTTTCAAAAGTGCCTGGATCTGGTCTGCGACCACTCACTCCAGAACCTTGCTCAGGAAAGGGAGATTAGCAACTGACCAGTAGTTAGTTAGATTTCCCGAATCTAGGGAAGGTTTCTTAAGGAGTGGCTTTACAGCTGCCTCCTTCAAACAGGCAGGGACCACCCCCTCTCGTAAAGAGGCATTTACCATCTCCCTAGTCCAGCCAGCTGTTCCCTCCCTGCTGCTTTTTATCAGCCAAGAGGGGCAAGGGTCTAGAGTGCAAGCCCTGACCGATCCAAGCACCTTGTCCACATCCTCAAGCCTTACAACTGAGCCTTTCCTTGGAACAATCAGGAGTGCGGTCCCAATTAGTCCTTTGCAGCCACACATTTATCTGTTCCATGTGACAGATGTAGGTCAGGTGGTTCTGGCTTGGGCAAAACAGCTTCCCTAGCCACCCTTGCCTAGGCCTAATTTCTGCCTCAAAGTCTTATTGTGCACTCTAAATGCTGCCTTCAAGATGCACACAGACAAAGACGGTTTTAATAATAATAATAAATCTCCAAGATGAACAGTAGTCAGTCTTTTTTCTCCAGGATGGTGCCTCTTCCTGGTTGGAAGAAAGGTTGAATGGTGCCTTCACCAGGGAAAGGAGAACCCAGGGTGCAGAGTCTTTATGAAGCTGTGTTAAATTCCAGCTTCTGTAATGAATAAAGTGCCCTTACTCCTCCGTCCCTCATGATAGCAAATTAGAAACTTGTGAAGCTGCCATTGGTCTACCTAGCTCAGTACTGTCATGACAATGACTGGCAGTGGCTATCCATGATTTCAGAAAGGACAGTCTCAGATTTATACCTGGAGATATTAGAACCTTATGTTCCACCACTGAGCTACATCCCATCATGTCAAGCCTGGAGGTTTGGCGTGACCCATCTTCTGTGCAGACACATAGAGCACAACAGCACTGCAATGTCAATTTCACACCTTCTCCCCACTCTGTCCTAGAAAGAGCTCCAGAAGCCTTTTCAAAAGATAAATGCCAAGGTTGGACCAGTATTATCTCCAGCTGGACCAGCCTGGAATCACAAAAGCTACAAAAAAAGTCAATAAAATCTCTGGCAGTACTGCAGAAATTGCAAAGTCAATCCCAGGCACAAAGTTCAGGAACAAGAGGAAAGGCTCAGCCTGCAGTCTCTAATTGAGAGTCTCAATGCCCCGAAGGCTAGAGTCACTGCTTCAGTTAAGGAGCTGCCCAGGAATTGGCCTAAGGGAATTGCTGGGAGGGAACAGAGTGTCTGGCTAATTGGATATGATGAAGGTATGCTCTTTGATTTAAAGCTTCAGGGGAAAGCAGCAGCAGCAGCATCCCTTTTGAAGAAAGAAGATACCAAACAGTCCTTACATCATCAGTCATGTCCTTCCCCACCATTTCATCAACAGACAAACTGCATTCTTCAAGGTAACTGCCATTGCTCCCATCAGAGAGGAACATTTCACTGGCTGTTAAAGCCATCACAAATATTATGGAACAAACCAGAGTTGGAAATAAATTACATCTATCCTCCTCTCTGGCTTTAAAGTGAAATTCTGTGTTTCCACAATCCCTAGCACAGGTGCTTCTCCTATGCAACCCAAGGTAATTCCCATCACTTGTTTGCCCACGGGACTCCAGCGAGCCCACATTTGAGTTTCAAAATCTCTCAATACTATAACAAATCTTACACAGGGCAGAAAGATGCTGAGCATGACATGTCCCCCAAAAGACTCATCATGAGCTTGACTTAGATTGCTGAATCAGAACTATAGTCTAGCATTCTGTCTCATCCTATGTGTGGCCAACCAGACACCTATGAGAAGCACACAAGGAAAGCAGGACGTGAGCTCAATTTGGATAGCTCTGTTGGTAAGAGCGTGATGCTGACAATGCCAAGGTTGCAGGTTTGATCCTCATAAAGGACAGCTGCCTATACCTGCATTGCAGGGAGATGCAGTAGATGATCCTCAGAGTCCCTTTCAACTCTGTGATTCTATGAAGAACATACAGTAGTCTACTCTCCCGCTCATGTTTTCCAGCAGCTGATACATATTGGAGGTCATACCTAGCCAATGTTACTAGTAGCCATTGATAGTCCTACCCTCCATATGTGGCAGGTGATGTTTCTGTGGTTTTAAGAACATATGGAGAACCTGCTGGATCAGGCCAATGGCCCAACTGGTCCAGCATCATCACAGTGGCCAACCAGACTCCTATGGGTAGCTTACAAGCTGGACCCAAGCAACAGAGCACTCTCCTCTCCTGCTGTTTCCAGCAACTGGGAAGCAATATTGTTGCGTTGTTCGCTTTTCTTGCTTGCAATTTTAATATGTTTCATGAAGCCTGGTGGAAACATAAAATTGTAATGAGTGTGTGTGTGTTGGGGTGAGAGCTCTGTGCAGGCTTGGCAACTGTTGCCAAGGAGATCAGAATGCTAGGAGAGTGATAGTCGGAGGGCATTTTAAGTAAGTGTGCAGCTGTTGGGAGGGGGGAAACGAAATAATGATAACTGAGGGGAAAGAAATAGCTGTTTGGAGTTTGAGGAGGACATCTTTGGTGGCGACTGAACAGACGACTCCACAGCATCAAAACAAGACTTGAAAGCGGCGTGGGGGGAGACTGCAGTGCCAGCTCATCTCTCTATAAAATAATTATGCTGGGAAAAGGTATCCCTTTCACCACTTATAATAAACACTGATTTACCAAAGTGTTTGTGTAGGCTTTCAAACTCCCTTCCCAGATGGCAAACTGAGTGTGTGGCCGGTCACGAGTCTTGTGGTGTCACCAACAGGATCTGGGAATGAGGAATTGGAAACAGAGACAAACAGGGAAGCTGTAGTGGAGCAAGGCCCTGTTCAGTCTAGGCATCTCCAGGAAGGGCTGAGATGGACTTCTGTCTGAAACACTGTGATGGCAAACTGGTGCGACTCACGGTGTCAACCCAGGGTAATTCCTCACTTGTGCCCTCTTTGTTATCTAATCACTCTCATGCCCATCCTAGATTTTAGTGAAATCCCACTTCCAAATTCAGGTTTATGTCTGCTGCTACAGCTGGATGCCATTTGTATTCCCAAGGTGTTCAGCTTTTGGGGACACGAGCTGAAGGCTGCTCCAAGCTGTTTTTCTTATGCTTCAACCTCACAAATCGAGCTGCAGGAGCCCTGATTCTTCCGGAAGACTTTAGCTCATGGACAGCTATGATGCTGAAACATCTGCAGGGCATTGTATCAGCTACGGCCGCTTGATTTAAGTTCTCTTCCTTGCCTCTTGTTCTGTCCCATAACCTCTGCACTGTGTTTGATATTTTCTCCAGGTTTAGTCAGGGTTCCTTAGCTGAAAGGCACCAGTCAGTGTCTTTCTAAATGCTAGATCTCCATTTTAAACTATATTAGGGGAACTCAAAAATGAACCCAAATACAACTTAAAAGGGAACAAACTTTAAGAGAGTGGGAAGCCAGCGCCTCCTCTCAAGGACTGTGGTGGATGAAGGAATCCCATGACTTGAAAGAGTTGGTGGTAGTCTCCAGTTGGGTATAAGAATCCAGACCCTGGTTTCTCTCAACAACCCAAAAGTAATACAGATGAATACCTTAGCCCAGTGCTCTTCAACCTTGGATCCCCAGGTGTTGTTGGACTCCAATACCCATAATCCCCAGTCAGCTTAGTCAATGGCCAGGGAGGATGGGAGTTGTAGTCCACCAATATCTGGGGACCCAAGGTTGAAGAACACTGCCTTAGCCCATTTGTGACAATGTACTTCAGTGAAAATCCAGTTGTTCGTTTCTCTTTGTTCACTCTGACAGGACAGATCATTCTCATATTTCAACTCCCTCACTTCTTTCCAACTTTCACACTCCCCCAATCTTGCTCACATTTCCCCCTCCTTTAGTTGGAACATGTGGTGTGTGGCACATGAACTTTGCCTGCTTTTTATCTGTCCTTCCACAAATAAGGTGGGTCTCTAGGACTTCTCCACAAAGCGATTCTCCACCACTAGCCCCTTCTATTCCCACAACGTGGAATGGATAAACATGCAACCTTTAACCATTTTAGTCTCCTACATCAGCACTTCAAACCTCAAAGCCTTTTTTATTTCTTGTTTGGCCAATTATTTGTGGATAAGTATTCTAATTATAACAGCAGTGTGATTATATCCAATTCTCTGAAGCAAGCCCTCCTACTAGCATTCAGGGGTCATTGTTAAGACTCCCTAGTGCAAGTGGCGTAATGGGGTCTACTGCAGTAACAGCTATGATGTGCAACCAGCTGCATTAAAGATCTCCATAGCGGTGCTAATTCTCCTAAACTGGCATTTCTGTGACTACAGGTTCTTCTTGGGCATATGCCAACCTGGTGACACCAACAACAAGCAGCAGGTCCTGCCAGGGCCCTGAAACAGCTTCCCAAGGATGCCAGCTGCTTCTCATTGAGCAATGGAGTAATAAGAATTAGAAACAACATGCTATTCACTGGATCTGTGTACATGCGACATGTAGCCAAAAGTTCTCTTGCGTAGATGAATTGCTATAGAAAACCAAACTGTGATAAACCACTGGCTAAGACAGAAATGGTTAACATAACAGGACCACAGGTATGTTTGAAGCAGTAACCCTGAGAAGTAGCTGGAGCCATCCAGCATCCCCCAGCTTACTCAGATGCCGGTGTGAGGTTACAGTGGTTCACGATGTCCTATCTTACTCACAGGTCCACAGCATGGTGAGCATCTTCACTGGGTCGAGCTGGTCCTTTTGTATGTGGGCGTGTTTGATCTTTAATTTTCAACCTCAGCAAAAGTTCATCGCATACAAATATGGAATTCTCCTGGCTGTATGGTGCAAATTTATGGTGCCAGCATGTTACATATGAGGGGATGTATAAACCGTTCCAGAGTTTCAAATTCATATTGTCTCCAAATGCTCTTTTTTCAATCAGTTGCAGTAAACAGATGGCTTAAAGTCACACAATTGAATCCTACACCATACATATTGGCAGCGTCGTATTCCACGACTGAACTGGCAGAGGCACCTCACAAATTGCAAGACAGGATCCCAAGCAATATTAGGCACAGGTTTCTTTTCTAAAGCTTGCTCCCTCCAGCTATCATGGATTGGGAATCCGAATTATCTGCCTTATCCAAGTATTTATTACACAAATTTAAAGCTGCCATAACCTAGTTCTGAGGCAGCATGACAAAGGTATAATTGATGGTGTATTATGCCTGATTTGGATAATTTCGTTGGTTTTCAAAACCATACTGAGATGGATTCTTTGCTGTAACAAACTTGGGGTACTCCAGCCAGAGTAGCAGTGTGATGGATGTTGACTGCCAGTCAATCAGGAGCATTTGCTGCTATTCTGAGCCAGCTGCAACTTACTCAGCCATTTGTGGTTAAGGTAAAGCCTGGTCCAACCTCACCTGGAAGTATCTAGCAGCCCAATCCCCCTTGGATCCCACATTTGATGCCACTATCTTTCTGCTGCAAAGAGCCTGTGCACCACAGCCATGGGGAGAAGCAGGCCACTGGGTGCTTCGAGGTGAGCCCTAGACAGGCTTCTGCTTAACGTGATTGGCTGGGAAGGTTGCAGCATGCCTGGCAAAGCAGCGTTGTGCCCTACACAGAGGCAGCCTTGCGGGGAAGGGAAGAACTTCAAAGTATTCATATGAAGAACAACTCTGCACTCTACATGTGGAAGGGGCCAGATTGTGCCACTCGTGTAACATTGTCTTGAGTGATCCTCTCCACACCAGAGATGGCTGGCATCCATGCAGCACATCGTGTGACCCAGAGACATGTTGTTCTTCACGCGTGACGTCCTTGTACCTTGAAACATAAGCAGCAAAAAGACCGGCAAATTAGGATGCAGCTTAATTTCTCCCTAAACCTCTTCCATCTTTCGAAAGCACTGAGTATTTGTACTATGATTACCTGAATTTTTTTGGAACATGTGACTCCCGTGTAGCCAGGACGACAAGCACATACGTTCGGCAGTATGCATGTACCTCCATATAGGCATTTCCGGTTGCACGTGGCTGAAACATACATGTGTGCATGTGTTTTAATCTGGCAATCAAACAAAACCTGTCTGTCGAGGAGAGAGCCCCTGGGGATTCTGCAGTAACTCTTGGGGTGCACAAGCATGTGTTTACATGCTACAGCTCAGCAAGAACAACAACAAAAAGCATTGCTCAGAAAGGGATCCCTCGTTCAGTTTCCAAATGGCCCATGAATATACAGCAACAAAGCAACGTTTTCAAGAGTGTGTGGCTCTGCTAATGGCCCAGTCATTTGAAGAATGTTGCACTCCTATAAGATGATTTAAAAAATGATATCACACTCCTCAAAGGCTGTGAAAAAAATGTATGTATTCACTTCCTATGACACAGTGTTGGAGATGCTAATTTTAGACCTATTTGATGAGGCTGTAGGGAAATACAGAAGTACTGGGCTGATGACTATATAAAAGAGATATCAGGGTAAACAGACTGCTAACAAATACAACTGTGTAGCTTTCAGGAAAGCTTGATGGTGCAATCCTGTAAAATGGCAGGTAATATGTGGATTGCAGCCTGTTTGCTAGTAGAAGCAACAGCAAAAGGGAGTAGTGTGGATTTTATTTTTGCCAATAATGAAGACTAGGAAAGGAATACACGGCATAGGAATTTAATGTGTAAGGGTGCAATTTTAACTCCAGCTGGCTGAGTTGCCTTAGGAAGAGCAGGAACCACTGTTCAGCTAGGGAAGATGGAGGGACTGTGCACATATGGAATGACCTGCCACTGGATGTTCCCTGGCAGAAACCTCAGCTCTGCTGAACCTCAGAAATGCTGAGGTTCCGTGCAACAGCCCTGGGCTGGAGAAGTTAATTCCCTCCAGTTGATGACAGGAGGAGGAGGAATAAAGAATGCCCCCTCGTTCACTTCCAGCAGTGAAACAGCAGGGCAATGGATGCAGAGTCTACTGTGCCAGCAGATCTCTTTGCACAATACTGGAATAGAAATGCTAATTGTGAAAATGTTAAGAGGGAGGTGTTAAATCATAGAACTGTGGAGTTGGAAGAGACACCCAGGGTCATCGTCCAACCCTCTGCAATGCAGGAATCTCATACATGGCAGATGGCCACCCCGCCTCTGCACTGGGGAAAAAAAAAGTTTCATTATATTGTTTTAGTTTGAGCTTCAAATATAATGTTAACTTATTCACCAAGGATTTAAAGAGGAACTTTTTTTTAGTTTCAGGTTTTAGATTTATTTTTAATTTTTTAATGTTATGATCTAGTACAGGGGTGGGGAACTGGATCTGACCAGATCCAGAAGTAGCTAGCCCTCCAACAAGCCACTTTTGACAGGTGGAAGGGCTCTCCATCTGTCAGTCACCTGATGTTGTGTATGACATTGTCAGGTGACTGACAAGTCATGCCTCAGCTGCAAAGAAGAAGCCACCGTTTGAATTCAAAAAGACAGTACTGAAGTAGATTGGCAAAAATCTGGCTGGGTATAGGGCAGTTTCCTACATTCCATGGAACTGACATTTCTGACCATCAGACATAAAAGCCCTATTGTTTTTAAACATGACTGATTACCCTGGGATGAATGGAAGGTGAGGCAAGAGTACTTGATCTCGCAGGGAATGCTCTCTTTCAAGTTACTTTAATAAAGACCAGTTCATATGGTGCAGCTCTGGATGAACAAGCTATTAAAAGTCCTATAAAAACACCTGTGGTCCCCCCCCCCCATAATCCAAACATTACATCTGACTCACGTGTTTGACACTGAACTCCTTCCCATCCTGGAGGGCAATGGCAAGTACTTGGTCCAATACATTCGCCCCCGTTCCTGCACTTCTGAAGGCATATAGCTGTAAAAGAAAGGCATGCATAGAAAGAGAAGTGTGAATACCCTCAATGGCTCAAAATCAGTGCAAACAATGAACAAATGGTACTGGGAACTGTAAGATATACCTTTGCTTAATCTGCCTGCCATATTGATGCGTTCCCACCCTTGACAGTTTTCTGCGAGCTTAGGAAAATTCTAACAACTGTCTGCTACTCTTGGCGATGGCATTTGCCGGCTTTTTATATATGAAATTAATGCAACCTAATGTTGACCTCATTTACATTAGTTTAATCAAGCTACAGCCTCATGTCTTCTTGAGGAGAAATGGGAATTTGTCTCCCAGAACTGTGGTAATGCTTCAAAAAGACTGAGGAAGACATGCTGTTCCAGTGAGATACTAAGTTGAGCATTCAAAGCCTGTTTGCTTAAGAATGGAGATAAACAAGGAAATCTGAGCATGCCATTCTGGAGCAGAAGCTAAGACCTGCTTCCATCATTTAGACAGGAAAACCCTCAGGGTCACATTAAGCAGCAGTGGAAAGATGCCCTCCAGTTACAAGCAAATCTAAATTAAATGCTACTTATTGCTGTAGCTTGGACGGAGAGCCTTTTTTATACGCCCAATTTAACAGGCTTCTCCTTTTCCAAGTGGCTGAGAGTAATACCTACGAGTGTTACATCTTTTGCCTCTCCAGCCCGATGGGCAGGAACAAATGTTTGGGCCCACGCATCTTCCTCTGTTCATGCATACCGGGTCACAGACACCTGAAACCAAAGAGCAACGAGAAAACGCTCAGCACACGAGACTGAGCTGCCAGAATTGCCCTGAGTTGGCGTGCTGAGATGCGAGAGCATTTTATTTTTTTAAATGAAGCAACCTTACTTTTTTCACACCGTCGGCCACCGTAGCCACCAGGACAGGCGCAAACATTGTTTCTCATGCAGTGGCCGCCATTCTTACAGGCAGGGTTGCAGATGGCTAAAGACAAGAAAGAGAGAGAGAAGTGAGGCAGTGGTTCGAGTGTTGCATAGCAGAGGGGCCTATTATTTTCATTTTCTTTTCTACAGGGAAAAGGCACCTTAGGAAGGGGTGCGGGATGCGGCCCTCAACTCTTCTGTATCTGGCCCTCCAGATTCTTCGCAGGCCACATCCCCTCATTGGCTCCCCTTCACATCCTGTTTTTGCCAGTCTGGAATGTGTCCTTGAACTCTGGTCATGCCTCTGGTTTCATGAGATGGAGGGCACAGAGGGGTCTGTGAGCACAAGCACACTAGTGGCCAAAATTGTGGAAACCTTTTGGGGAAAAGTATATTTCTGAGGTTTGATGGCTCATAACACCTGATTGCCTCTCTAAACATTCATGCTCATTGGCTACATTCAAATGAAGGAAAGTGATTGCATATCAACCTAAGCAAGTTGTGCTTCCATTTTCTGGTCATTTGGCTATAACTTTGGATAGAATACAGATAATTGAACAAACTTCATTGCATTACATTCTTCATTAACTTATCTTTCCATTGATATATAATTTTATGGTATTACTCAAAAAAAGTGTTATGAGCCATCAAACCTCAGAAATACTCTTTGTCCAAAAGGTTTCCACAATTTTGGCCACTAGTGTAAGCTACCTGTGTGACCCTCAGAAGTGAATGCCGCCCACGGTGTTTTAAAGGTTCCCTACCCCCTGATCTAGTTAGATCTGAAATTCTCATCATTGAGGGTTGAGAATGGGAGCTGATTGGTTCTCTCCAGCTTCTTAATTAGAAAAGCTACTGCTGCTCTGAAGCCTGTGACTACTGACTGTCCACACTTAGGCCTATTCATTCCCCATCAGCACAATCTGATGAAGATCAAAGGTGGGGCAGTGTCCTCTTTTGTGGATCATGTATAAAGCGGGTTGTATATGATGAATGGTGCTGGTGTTGAGACCTGCCCCCTGCTGCCCTGCCACAATACAGTTAATATGGGAAAGGCTGAAACCTGATGGCAATGAAACCCTCCATCTGGATCCAGCAATGCTTCTGCAACAAATCGCTCTCCTTCAGCTCCTACAAATTCTGACCAAGTGCTTGGGTTTGCCCAATGCTCGGACCACAATAAGCTACATTATCCCCACCAGGAGTGTTTTTAGAGCACTGGTCCATGACACAAATTTGCATGTGCTAATTACCGTATTTTTCGCTCTATAACATGCACCAGACCATAACACGCACGTAGTTTTTAGAGGAGGAAAACAAGGGAAAAAAATATTCTAAACGAAATAGTGGATATATGATTTTTGTGGTTCATGCTGTGGCCACAGACATGTGATCTGACAGTGAGTTTGGAGTAGCCCAATGCAAAAATCCTGAGGATCCATGTGGATCCATGCTTTGTAACCACAGAGGAGGGAAGGAAGGGGAACCATGGATCCTCTGCTCACGACTGCAGCAGATCCCCCCCGCCACCCGCAGGCATTCGCTCCATAACACACACAGACATTTCCCCTTACTTTCTAGGAGGAAAAAAGTGAGTGTTATGGTGCAAAAAATACGGTATATGTTTTGCCAGCACTGGATTGTGCAGAGTGCCCATAACCGAAATGGGTGGAGGCACAGAAGTTGTGGGGTCCACCGCAAAGACACAGGGGACACCACCCCATCGCAGTGCCCTTTGTGCCTGCTATATGATCCATTTGGAGCCATTCTATCAATGTTTCTTCCCTTAAAAGTAGAAGTGTGTGTGTGGGGGGGGGAACCATTAATTATCGCACATTTCTTTTAAAATAGCACAACAAAATTACCATTCTGGCAATAGGCACCGAAGAATCCATTGGGGCAAAGGCAAATGTTTGGTTTAATACAGGATCCACCATTGAGACACACTGGGTCACACACAGCTAGAGAAGACAAGGAGAGAAGAGACGAGAATTCATTTTAAAGGTTAAGCGGAAACACATTTAAGCACGTGTGCCATGTAGCGATTTCATTTCACTGCACGCAAATACTTCGTTAAGTCACTTAACTAAGTTGTAATGGGAGAAATAACTGAAGTGTAATTTGCTTTGAACTGTTCTTTGGAAGGAGGGCTGCTATTTCTACCGGGCCAAAAGACAAAAGAATAACCTATGCTTATTTGAATAGGTGGCTTATATATGCTCAGTTAGAAGTGCCTTTTCACAACTAGCACCGAAACTGTAATTAACAACAAAACACCCTCCTTTTCTGGGAGAACAAAACACAAAGGGGGGGGAGAGAACAAACAAACAAACAAACAAACAAACAAACAAACAAGAAAAACCCTAGTTGGGTGGCTTAAAAGAGGCCAGGTGACAGTCCTACCCAGTGTTTAAAAAATCAGTGAGAACTACAAGAAACTGCATGAAATATTATTAAAGCTGATCTTGCACACATAAGAGGGTATTTGATTTTCAAAGCTATAGCAACCCCTGACTCCCCCCCCCACAGCCTCTCTAGAAGGTTGGAACCCACCCCCCCCAAACCCCAGTTTAGGAAGCCAGGGGCTGCTGAGGGGAGGAGCAGGCAAGAGCTCCTGTGGCTTCAGTGGAGAGATCCGAGCAGCAAATTCTTCTTCCATAACTTCCTTAAGTAGGATTGAAACCTTGACCTTTATTCTGCAGAGGAAGGTTGAGCAGAGCTCCACCAAGTAGTTTCTACAGAAGCTTTCCAGACAGAAGTTCTTGTGGGAGCCGCTCCCTCTCCATCCCTACCTTAACCCTGGTGTGAATAAATCTCTTACCACAACCAGCTTAACGCTGGTCCTTCAAAGCCTGCCACTTTTCATATCACCAATCGTGATTTCAGCATTTTTGAGCTGATCTTGTCTCTCTTGGTGGCAACGTGTGTGTATGGTTTTACTGCAAATAAGCGGCCTTTGGGGCTATACTTTTTTACCTGTGCTGCATGTGGGTCCATTCCAGCCAACCCTGCACTGGCAGACATCTGGGGCGAGACATTTACCGCCATTTTCACAGTGCCTGTTGCAAACCACTAAACCAAGCAACCAGTGTTTAAGAAACAAAATAAGCAGAAGTTAGTAGAGAAAAAAGGGGTTGCTGTCATAGCTTTATTGCATATCTATATACACCCAAATAATTTCCCAGGTTTTGTCTGCAATTGCCTTTCTGCTATGATATTTATTTAATAAAATTCACACACCAATTGATTGTAAAAACAAACAAACCTCATAGTGGTTTACAAAGAGAAAATAACGAGAACTACACCTCAAGATATTTAGCTGAATCGGGACTTAACCATGCTTAGAATAGGCCTGTTGACATCAAAGAGGTTGCTGTTAGTATGTATTATTCCATCCAAACAGCTAAATAGGAGTCATAGGTGTATTTTTCCACTTTTTATCATTGCAAAATATATTGTTGTAACATACTCTGGGACTAAATGGTGAAGAATGGTTATGGAATCAAATAAACAAATGACCTTCAATTAATTTATTCACTGGCTTAGTTTTGAGGGTTTTGGGTGGTGGTTTTGGCATTGTTTTCATTGTTTTGTTTTGTTTTATGCTGTATTTTGTGTGATATGGTTTAATTTGGGGCATTGTTTGTATTATATTATTGATTAGTTGCCTTGAGTTTCTTTGGAAAAACCAGGTGGGTTGATTAAAAAAAGCAAAATATAATAATTTACTTCCGACAAATTCACCAAGAGGTTATTTTGGGGCACAGAACATCAGAAACGTATAGTACCTCTTATCTATGTGCATCTTGCTACAGCAGGATGCTTTGTTTATATGTTTGTTATGTTTTCCATTACTTACTTGTTTCACAATGTGGTCCCACAAACCCATATGGGCAAGTGCAAAGGTTTCTGGCCAGACAGGTCCCTCCATGTTGGCAAGGTGGCTCACAATGTGCTGGAGGTGGAAAGGGAGGCTGGTCAAGATATCAGTTCCAGAAATCAATTAGCATTAGAAACTTTTAAACAAAAGGTGTAAAAATTGAAAGAAAAGATTTCTACAACACTATTTTTGCATTGGTTACTGGCAAAACTATCAGGATGGGTCTATGTCTCCACCTAGTAGTCAAAAGGCAGGACAACAACTTGTGAAGGAGACTTCCAGAATGCATCTCAGTTCATCCTGCCTTTGAAGAAAACCAGATTAGATTTGCTTGTGAACAATTTGAAATTGCCGCCATCTTGTTAAAAAAACAACTGAAGCTGCTTCTTGGGATATCGAGAATATCCTGGTTTTAGCAGGGATCCAACTTAAGTATGCATATAAATAAGCATCACTCTGATGATATCAACAGAGACAACACTGGTAAATGTCAGTGTTGAACTCAATCTATGTTTGTTTTTGACAGTGGTCTAAGTAGCTTAATGACAGGAAATGTGCTCCATGGCAGATTTAAGACCCCAAGGGCTATTTCATTTATTTCATTATCATCCTGTGCTTCACAGGCAAGCAATCCCAGGGTGAGCTATATAATCCAAGCAGACCGTGTACAGTAAAGCAACACAATATTGAAATGTGTTTTTACAATCTTCCATAACTTACTCCATATCCTCCTTCTCACTATTAAAACAACTGGCCTACTATTTTAATCCTCCCCCTCACCAAGAACCTGGAGGTAGAGCTGGGCCTTTAACAGGGCTTTTTTCAGCCAGAACACACCTGAACTCAGTTCTGGCCCCTCTCAGGTGGGCTAAGAGAACAAGGGAGGTGTTCATGGTGAGTTCCGGCTCCTCTCTTTCCAGAAAAATAGCACTGGCCTTTAGATTATCTATTCTAAAGGAAACATTAATTTGGCTGTGAGGGATATGTTTCACTGAGTACCGTGCATTTAGACAATATGTCAAAATATCGGCCATCAATAAAATGACCACCATTGACATCCATCTTTATACATATGAACAGGCATGGGAACTATGAGTCTAAAAATATAGGGTCTTTAAGGACAAGTATATGTACAAAACTGTGTGTATGGATATTGTTAAGATGGAGAGTTGGGAGGTATATTCTGAGCAGCATGGGGAGAAATTCAATTTTGTTTGCCTTTTACTGAGAAACTTCCTAATCTGTGCTTTTCAATTCAATACACAAACCACAATTTGCGTGTCTCCAAATTTTGTGACGCAGTTCTCCAGTCAAATAATGGGTGCAGAAACGAGTGTATTGGGGGAAGTGTGCACACATGATTGAAAACAACATAAGTAAATGCATTATGTTTAGGAAATTTCCTTCCAAAATACATACATTAAAAACTGCATAGGGGGGGAAATGTATGTATTAGGTGAAATCTGTCCTAAAATGCTGGTGAGCTTTCATGAGGATTCTTTTTAAAATGCAAATTGCTGCAAAAAAGTGAATTGGATTTAAAATTGGAAAAAATGAGAAACAAAAATTGACAGATTCATTGATATCCCTACTATACCTTCCCTACACATTTATCACACCAAAAATATAACACAAAGCTGTGATGCAGGGTGGAACTAAGGAAGATGGAATAGGACACAAACAGAACTGAGAAGAGCTTGGGGGTGACTCATGCATGCAATTCAGCCACTCTAAGGCCAGTTACATCAGAACAAATCTTTGCACCAGATACATGGTGGCAAACTGTTAGAACAGAACAAGAGCTTCCTGCCGCATGCAGGGTGCCATTATTGCTATTCTCAGTAAAGTTGCAGTTCTTTGGAATACCTTTAGAACCAAGAGTGGCGCACTAGAGCTTCTGCTGTTGTGGGAATGCTGTGATAAACACGAAATACAACTTTTTCATTTGTTTCAGCTGTTTTCTGGAAGGAGTGAAATAGCTGACACTGCAACTTCTGAGAATCAATTTTGACACCGACATTCAGCATGCATTTTGGGTCATCCTTTAATTTTAAAAGGAGAGCCCAGTGTTACCTTCATCACAGATGGGGCCACTGAATCCGGGGGGGCATTCACATACATTGGGCTTGGTGCATTTCCCATTGTTTTTGCACTCTGGTCGACACAGAGCTGTATAAAACCAACATTAAATTCTTAGATGTACCATTTAATATTATTAAATGCAGAGGGTGCATAAAACAGGCATCACTCACCAGCCTGACAGCTACGGCCAGAGTAACCAGGCTTACATCTGCAAGTATTGGGTGCCACACATTCCATGTTTTCACCACAGTTATGCCTGCATATCGCTATGAGAGAGAAAAATGGGGGAAATAAGATCAGTAACTCATCTGGTTTGTGGTATTCACTTTCAATCAGTGGCGTAGCGTGGGTTGTCAGCACCCGGGGCAAGGCAAGTAATTTGTGCCCCCTAACCCGTGGATTTGCGCCCCCTAATCCTAACCCCCAGATGTTGCGCCCGGTGCGGCCGGGCCCCCCTGCACCCCCCACGCTATGCCACTGCTTTCAATACCTAGCATGCAAAATTAGCTAACAGCACTGACCTCGAAAACACTATACTTTCCATCAGTGTGTGCAATTATGTTCTGAAGAAGTGTGCATGCACACGAAAGCTCATACCAAGAACTAACTTAGTTGGTCTTTAAGGTGCTACTGGAAGGATTTTTTTTATTTTGACTATGGCAGACCAACACGGCTACCTATCTGTAACTGCAATTATGAAGTTCAAGTTGTTCTGCAACCCCATCACATGTGGCCACCAGCAGATATGGCAAAACGCAATGATCAGTGAACAGAATGTGCATTTGGGGAGCCATTTATGCAATTTCTGTGACCTTGTTGATAGCGTTCCTGCTCCCTTCTCCTTCCCCACCATGACTGTTCTTTAGACACAACTCAGCCATGCAAAGTTTCACACAGAACAGCAACTGCCTAAATTTTTGTATACCCCATGCAGCTTGGAAACAGCAAGCTGTCCAGCTTTCTGGTCTGGTTCACACATAACAATAAGCCTTAGCTTGTTTAAGCAAAATCATGAGGTAACCATAAGTTGTTCCACAGATGATCAAACAAAACATGGTTTGTTCCTCCAAAGTTTGTTTCCAGCTGCTCATGCCTCATGTGTTTGTAGTCTGGTGAACCTCTGGAGTGGAGTGCTCAAGCCATGGCAAAGGGTGCTGAGTTCACTTATAATCAAAGGTTCCTAAGTCAACAACATAAACATGGCTTTACATCATGTTTGTTAACAGTAAACCAATGCTGGGCTGGGTTTACACACAAACCTAAGCAACGGATAATAAACCATACTAAACCATACTTTAATAAACCACAGTTTAGTGTTATGTGCATACCAGGCCTCTACTGCCATTGTAAAAGTTCGGCAAGAACATCTGCTGGAAATAGGATTATGTTGCAACAAAATAGCAAAACATATGTTGCCGCAGTACCTCTACAAATAATACCATCTCCGTAATAACCGAAAGGACAACGACCGCATCTGAAGCTTCCATTTTCACTTGGCTCACAAGGAACCCCGGGGAAACAGGGTGACTCTGCACAAGTGAGTAACAGGGAAGCAGTTGACGCAAAGCCTGGTTTTCGATCCGTGCCAGGCCTTTGGAGTGTCACAGCAAACCTTTCAAAGGTGGGTTGCAAAGTGCTGTCTTTAGGTTTGCCGAATGGCCTTTGGAATTTGTGGCCACTTCCTCCTCCCAGTTCTTTGCTGGTTATTAGTGTCACGTTAGCTTTGCTGCTCAATGTTATGCTGGCTTCTAGGGGAGAATAGATCTGCTCTCGTGCCGCCGTCATCTTCTCAGGAAATACTGTCTTATTCCTAAGTGGTGTGTTAGATGCAGAGCCTACTGCATCTGCTGCTGACTCTTCCTTTGCGGTGCCAGAATGGATGTTTACAGTACTGGCACCTAATGCATAATCAGGGGATGCGCTACTAACAGGCTTTCTCAAAGCTGGGCTCTGGGAAATGAATACATGTGAAGACACAGTTGTTTTGGCTGCAGAAACGGATGGACTGCTGTTGGCTACTTCTGTGGGAATGAAACTTCTGGGAACATCTGTGGGATTAAGAGGGAAGTCTGTGGTATTTGGAACCTCAGCAGTTGACAGTTGCAGGAAACCTGCCAAACAAACAGGAGACAGACACAAGAGAATTATTACAAGATTTACATTTCAAAGAGAATAGTTTTAAAACAGTAAAAAAAAGAAAGTAGACTTCTACATATATCTGGATTTTTCCAGTCGTGCTTGCTGCGGTGTACTTAGCATTAGAAGTCTACTAGGAAAACATACAAAAGGTTAAACCCAAACAAGAGCTCCAAGAATTGTCCGCGGGGAGCATAAGACATAAGGGAGAGTTGGCAGGGAGTGTAAAACATAAACCTGAAATTAATACTCCTTAGCATCTACCTATCAGTAGCCTGCACAAGAAGTGAGCCGCAGCACAAACCCTTTCCATATCCTTTCCTGTTTGTCAGTCCATCTTCCTTTGGATAATACATTCTCCAGAACCTACAGCCGAAGCAAGATGGATAGAAAAACTGAAAAGAGTGAGGCCAAGAGCTTATGCAAAGTAAGAGTAATGAGAATGAGGCATAAAGGAAGACTAGGGACTGCAAAAAGTGTTTCAGTGAGGAACGCACCTGCTCAGGATTACAGCCAGACATGCCTATTATTTATTATTATTATTATTATTATTATTATTATTATTATTAATACCCCACCCATCTGGCTGGGTTTCCCCAGCCACTCTGGGTGGCTTCAACGAAAGGTTAAAAAAATATAAAAACATCAGTCATTAAAAACTTCCCTAAACAGGCTGCCTTCAGATGTCTTCTAAACATCAGATAGTTGTTTATTTCTTTGACATCTGATGGCAGGGCATTCCACAGGGTGGGCACCACTACCGAGGAGACCCTCTGCCTGGTTCCCTGTAACTTCACTTCTCACAGTGAGGGAACTGCCAGAAGGCCCTTGGAGCTGGACTTCAGTGTCCACATTGAACGATGGGGGGGGGGGGGGGAGACGCTCCTTCAGGCAAATGTCATTCCGTTTTCAAAAATGGAATATCCCCAGGAATACACGGCCATTCATTCTGATGTTCAGAAATCAGAAGGAATTCTAATAAGGTTTGCCTCCCACCCAGTTCTTCTATCTTAAATATATATATATGAATAACATAAACCTGAGCTCTTTACTTGCCAGAGACATTTTCATCAGTATGGGCACCAGCAATGCTATATCCGTGATTTTTGCCCGCACCGATTTTTTCACTGGGGTCTATTTTGTTATATCCATCTTCTGGAGTCCAATGACCAGAGGGAGCCTTGCTTGTTGGTTTTATTCCAGCTGCGACATAAACAAAAGAATGCCCAAATCAAAGGGATGGCAAACCAAAGGTAGCTTATTTAAAGGACACCCAAAGGGTTACATAAAAAGTTGTTAAGCTTTTTGAAAAATGTTCAACATTCCAGGTTACAGCACTGCCAGCCTCACTATTACAACTGTGGCCAGAAGGATTCTACGCACATCTTTTGCAAGCACACAGAGGAATGGAGGACTGTACAAACAAGCATTTAATTGGAAGTTGCTTATATGGGAAAACACATGCAGACACAATTATTTTACCGTGCTGTGCTGATCCTCTCTTGGAAAGTCTTAGTTTCTTACCCAGTAAATGCTGCTATTGTTTTTGTTGTTTGATTCCAACTCCCATCAGCCCCAGTTAGCTCAGACAATTGTCAGGGATGATGGGAGTTATTGCCCCAAAAATCTGGAAGACAACTGGTTTGGGAAGGCTGACTTAAGTCAATCGTTCAACCTGTCTACCAAAACTTTTCTCATTCAAAACCATGTCTCCTATCCCATATAGACGGAATCAGCTATCAAGCATGAAAGTTCTATGAATTTCTATTATATGGACAGGATTATTAGACAGGTTTCTGCCTTAGGCACATCCGATGTTTTAAGCACCGCTTAGTGCAATGAACAAAAACACTTGGAAATAAAATGTAATATGATTTTTTTGGTGATAGCCTTTTACCATAACATCTTTTCCCATCTCCGTACAGGCCAGTAGGGCATGGACCACAATAATAGGAATCCATAGTATTGAAGCAAGCTACTCCAGGGAAGCATGGTCTGGATTTGCATTCATCAGGGTCTTTTTGGCAATGTCTACCTAAACAGAAAGAAAGATATTCGGGCATGCATCAAAGGCTCTTTTCAAGTGTCTGTTCCTTCTCGGGAACTAGTAGCTCACACACACACACAAAAAGCCACAAAGATTTTCAAAACAGAAAGCAAACGTTGGTTCATTGCCTAACTCTTTGGAGATAGCAAGCCCTTGATTTTCCAGAAACAAAAAAATAAATAAATCTGGGATTTTTATGATGTATTTGTTCTATATACATTTAAGGGGACGTGGCCACTTTTGCAGAAAAAAACCTCCAGCCTCAGGAAAAGTTATTTAGGATTGATTTCAAGCAGCTGTGATGGAGATTCTGAGTTTTGATCATATAGATTCATCTGGACACGTATCTCCCCTATTTATTCTTAATGTTTGGTTGTTTCAGATAAGACTTAAGACAAAATGATTTCATGTATATATTTATGCGGAATTTTAAAAATGAATTTTATGTAATTTTGTTTGTTTGTTCTCCTTCTATGCAGTCTGCGGACTAATTCAATAGTACCCTATCCTGTTCCTATACAACCCTACATCCAAGCCTCATTAAACTCAATTGCACCTACTTCTGAGTAGGCATGTATAGGATTGCACTGTGCTTTCTAACTCCTTATTCTAGCTTCCACTGTAATCCGCAAACCACACAAGCTTTTTGAAAGCCAAGCTTTTGCCCCTCTTCCTCATTGGCTTTAACTGGCCTGAAGAGGCGTACGCAAAGATCTAACTCAGTGATGCTTGAAAAATATTTGTTCTGCTTAAATAAACCTCACAGTAAACTGGAGCCTGAAATCATGCATGTAATTGAATTATTGTTATGTAAATGTAGAATAAGTGACAATTCACCCTGCAGCCCAGGTGTACATTCACAGCGGAAGCTATTTATTCCATCAAAACATCTGCCAAGGCCACAGGGGGTGGATGTGCAGTCATTGGCATTCACTTGACAAAGGTCACCTTCAAATCCTGGCATGCAGATGCATAGATATTTCCCACTTCCAGGAGGGAAATTGGTATCGGCCACACAGGACCCTCCATTTAAGCAGTCACATGGTTTCACGCTGACCTGCAAAACATGCCCAATAAACAGCAGGCTATAATTACTCTTGAATGGGATATTCCATTTGCAATGGAGCTCTTGTCATGGCTGCATGATAGCAATTAGAGTTGGCTATTTGACCACAATAGTTATTACCTCGATTGCAACTTTGGTTTCGGCACTGCAGTCGTCCGTTATGAAAAAGGTAAAGAGCTCAGGCTTCTTCGACAGCGCCTTCCATATCAGGAGTCCAGAGGGAGAAAGACTGGCACCTGGTGGGCCGGAATCCAATAAGAAAGCGACGGCAGAACCTTCTGCGTCCGTCGCTGAGAACTGATACACAAAATCCTCCCCATAAAAGGTCTGCAGCCTTTCTTGTGTATTTTGAAATACAGGAGGCTGGTTGTCTGAAAGGAAATAAAAGGAACAGCCACAAAGTGAGAAATATGAAAAACGGATGACACCAGGAAATTTTTATCTGTTCCCCACCTACTTACATAGCCACTGTTAGGGGCCTATACCAAATGTGCACCTGACTGCAGTGCTTTACTTGATCCCATATCATAGAGTTGTTGGTGAAAGAGAGCATGAGGCTCACCTAGTGCAACCCTCTGCAATGCAGAAATCTTTTACTCAATGTGGGGTTCAAATCCACGGCCCTGAGATTAAGAGTCTCATTCTCTACCGACAGAGATACCATCTTGTGCTTTTTCATTAAGCATTGCAGTAAGTCAGCCTTCCCCAATATGCCTTACAGATATTGTCAGATACCAAGTCCCATCACCCCTGACCATTGGCCATGTTGGCTGAGCCTGCTGGGATTTGGGGGTCCAACTGCACCTGAGGGTTGCCAGGTTGAGGAAAGGTGTGCAACCAGTCCATGACACTGGCTCTAAGCATCTGCTGAAAGGGATTTCACTGGGGTGTGTGAGTTCCTGCAC
This sequence comes from Podarcis liolepis, assembly GCF_965112155.1. Lineage (NCBI taxonomy): Eukaryota > Metazoa > Chordata > Lepidosauria > Squamata > Lacertidae > Podarcis > Podarcis liolepis. The sequence continues at coordinate 31,223,038 of NC_139563.1, forward strand.
AAAGTGGTTTCCTGCTTCCCGCTTGCCTGTGCCCATCATGATGGCAGACATTGCTCTATACAAGGAATCAGATACAACTATAATTCCATTTCCTGGAATTTCAATGGGAGGGAGTTAATCACAGGTCGCACTGAAACCAATAGGACTTCAGTTAAGTTAGCCTGGATTCAACTCAAGGCTCTTTAACATTCAGCAGGTCATGAAATGTGTTTCTTCAAGACCTGTTTGCAGGTGCCAATGGATGCAAACAGGTCTTGAAGAAACACGTTTCATGACCTACTGACATGCAATAAACATCACCCTTCCCCAAGAGCATCACACCACAGAACAAAATGGCCCAAATCCATCAGGAAAATGAACCCATGATGAACTTTAGCCATCATCCTGGCACAGGCAGCTAGGAACAAAATGAGCTGATGCTAGATATCAAATTTCATCTGAAGTTTCTGTTTCTCATGAGAAGGTTCACAAGTCATAAAGTCTAGAGAGGTGATGTGCTGATCCAAACTCTCAGGCAAGAATGGACAGCCTGTGGCCTTCCAAGATGGTGTTGGACTCTAAACTTCAATCAGCTCCATCCAGCATAGCCAAGGATAAAGAATGATGCACGTTGTAGTCCAAGAACATCTGGAGGGCCAAAGGTTTCCCATACTTGTAGGAGTAACACTTGACTCACTGCCAGCTCTATGTCATATGTATCTCCTCCTCAACTTTCTGGAGATGTGTCTCCCCTTCACAGTTTACTGTAAACATTGGTATGCACATGGAAAACATGCATGAATCTGAGAATACAAATCATTTGTTAGGTTTAGGCATCTGAACCAGTGAGCTTCATAACTAATTAGAACTTACTTTCAGCAACTGACCAAGTTAACTTTGATATTTCCGGTCTGCAGAGTAAGCAAGGGCTTGTAGGATTTGTGTCACCTTCACCATAACAAAGTCCATCTATGTTGCATGTTTTCTCCTTTGCAGAAATAAAACATCATTCATTAAGACTTTGGAATATTTTTCCTGCATGTTTATTCATGTGCCATAAACTGTCAAAGCAATGGCCTACTAGTTACTCTCACATACCCCCAGCCTCAATCTAATTTTTGCATGCTTCAGAGAGTTCACAACTTGTAACAAGCCAGGTCTTCAGAAAAGTATTCTACACCGCTCTTGCTAAAATGAGCAGAACTTGGGCTGGACTGAGTATGGCCAAGCTCTTGCACAAACGACATGCCTTCCAGTGGGGCATTCAGGAAATCCTTTGTAGTCCACACCTGATAGGATTTCAAGGTGCCTCGTTGAAACGACTGAGTTTGGTGTTTCAATTCTTGATCACGCAAAAGGTCCACTATGGGAATCTGAATTATTGGGAGGGTTTTGTAGTGGATCACTAAACTCAATGCTGTATTGTATTGTTCTATAGCAGATTGCGAATTTGGGTTGCAAATACTGTAGAGATTTGCCTGGGAAGAATTCTTGCTGAACATAGTGGGACTTACTTCTGAGTAAACTTGCACAGAATTACCACATCCTTCCCTGAACTGGTGCCAGCCATATGTTGTTGGACTCCAACTTCCATCAAACCCAGTCAGCATGGCCAATGGTCAGGGATGGTGAGACTTGTAGTCTAGCAATGTCTGGGGGAACCAGGGCAGGGCAGGCATGATTGCATTTATTCGTATCAAATTTTTGGTGGATACCTGGTAATACAATGCCATTTTGCATCCAAGTAGAAGCTGCCTGTTTTTACTTAGAAAATATCTTTTAAACAAACCATTCTGTGCCTGAGACAACCCATCAATGTTGTGCAGTGTGAAGCTTCCACAAAATCTGGGTTATGCTGATTCAAGGGCTGCTCTGAAGCAGCTCTGCTATTGGTCTAGGGCAGAGTTGGAGAAACGGCAGTCCTCCAGATGTTGCTGGACTACAACTCCCATCATCCCCAGCCACATGGCCAATGAGCAGGGATGGTGGGAGTTGGAGTTCAAGAACATCTGGAGGACAATAGTTTCCCCATCCCAAATTTAGGAGCTGTGAGACTCAGTAGTGCACACAAGGAAGTAATATTATCATGGCTGTGATAACCTCTTAGATCTAGAGATGTATGAGACACCTTAAGGACAGGAGGAGGAGGAAAGGCTGAAAGAGAGCACTTTCCCTTCTGGAAACAACCAGCAAACACATCGGAAGTTATTTCTGGAATGAATCCAGTCAACCCAGTTGGAATTTGGGAAGCAGCATTACGAGTAAAGTTGGGAAGTAAGGCATTACGAGTAACAGTCTGCCTATTTCCAACCTGTGAACCTTAAAAGTTTCATGTTCCTATCACCACTGACTATTGGCCATCCTGGTTGGAGCTGTTAGCCAATGAGGAACTCCCCAGATGCTCCTATCCCTACACATTTAGCTGGGAGTCTCACTTAACTCAGTCAGGCTTGCTTCTGAGCAGACATGTCTAGGACAGTATTGTTGGTCCTATGCATCTGATGGTGTGGCCTCTAGTTATGAATACATGTGCTATAATTAAACGTGTTGCTCCTTAAGGGAGTAAACCCCAAGGAAAAATCTGTACTCGCTCCCTTGCTGAGGAGCAAACCCTACACAAATCTGGAGTGGAGTCCCCAAGATGGCTGGATCACGTCTTGTACGCCTCCTTTCAGCAACTCCTGCAGCCAGGCTCCTGCCAAACGTATTGCTCTGTTTCCCCTTGCATCACATCAGCAAGGCCAAGAGTGGGGGGCTTCTCCATCTGGGCAGCCCAGGACCCCCATTCACACTGCCAGGGCTTACACTCCAGAGAGGTCACTTTGGCACTGCTAATGCAGCAAAAACAACACAGGAGGCAGCAGTTATGAGTTACCAATCTCTGCAGCCACAGCAGGCACTATGATTCTCCAGCGGTTTGGCTTCAGCCCCGGAGGAGCACCCTATCATCTCTCGAGACAGACAGATGCCAACAACAACTCATTAAGGTGCCACAAGACTCACAGCTATAACGGATTAACACTGTTGCCCCTCCAGAAATTGTGTATTGCATATTTAACTGACTAATTAATTGATCACTCCGCTGAAATTGTACATGATTAATCTATTCCGTTTCATTTAATGAGGTGACATCTCTGCTAGATTTATCTCCTAGCCCTAATGAGGTTGTAAATATTCAAAGCAAAACAACAACAAAAACAAGACACTTGCCTTTAACGTGCAAAATCCATTTGATTGTGGGTCGCATATCTGACAAGCTCCATCAAATAATGTCACTGTTTTAGGGTTGCTATAAGTGAACCCATCATTAGAAATCTGTTTTGACATAGAGCAACAGTTCTGTGAGTTACATAAGCATCCGAAAGAGGATTATGGCACGTTTCACAATTGGCAACATGCACATCCTACCTAGATCCCTACATATTTTAAGCTTGATTCCTACATACTGCAGGGGTAAGCAGAAGATAGAACGGGAAGTAATGGTAGATCTCTGAGTGACCTATTATAAACAGAGAGCAAAACTTGTTTCTTTTGTGCATCCCCCCACCCCCAGTGTGCCTTTTGATGATTTTTAAAATGGTTTTACAAGTTATGCTCGTGCACCTCCTCAGCTTACTTCTGCAGGATTTGTTCTAAAAATTATCTCAGTCGCTATATGACTATATGAAGTAAATCTCTAGAGATTACCTTAATTCGCCACTTTGCAATGGGTTGGCCATCCACAAGATCCAGACCATCATTCTGGTGTCCTTCAGTGGGAAGTTGGCAATCCACAGTCCTGGTGTTGTGGAAAGTGGCGTGGGTGAATAAAGATTCCCCAAGCACCCACTTGTTATCACTGTACTGAATTAAAGGACCAAAAATGCCTGATTTAGTGACCCTATAAACAAGACGGTGATATACAAATAGATATACAAATAATCTCAACTGAAGCAAATCTCTACAGAGTACCTTAATTTGCCACCTCTTTTGACCCAATTTGGCAGTTCTGGGGGTACAAAATGGGCACGTATTCTGCAGCACTAGTGCACCATCAAGTCAGAGCCATATAGCGTAATGGCAAAAGATCCGTTATTGGATCTTCTCAGGGCTTTTTTCCCCTTAAAGCAATGGAGGCCCTAATTTAGATTTAGGCTATGACACTTGGCAATAACCAGTTCCCACCCCCCACTGAAGAATACAAGTAGGTTCCAGCTTGTGTGGGTGGGTGTCATTTGGATTGCAAAACCAGTGCAAGAAAGGAAATGGCTTAAACCATTGACCTACACCATCTCACATCTACCTCTAGAGGAGGGACTTTTTTGCTGCATACCCTGAGATGATTCTCATTCAACCTGCGCAAGCACCTAGCTTTATCCACTGACAATGGGTCACTTTTATATTCTGTCAGTGAACTCTTTATTTACAACATAGTGGCTGAAATGTCCATGGGCCACTTAAAGAGTAAAAACCCTTCTGCTTGCTTCTTCAGGATGGTTTCCACTGCTCCCACATATAAGGTAAAAATTTTTTAAAAAAGGTAAAGGACTCCTGGACGGTTAAAGTCCAGTCAAAGGTGACCATGGGGTTGTGGTGCGCATCTCACTTTCGGGCTGAGGGAGCCAGTGTTTGTCCACAGACAGCTTTCTGGGTCATGTGGCCAGCATGACTAAACCGCTTCTGGCACACCGGGACACCGGGACAGAAACTAGAGCGCACAGAAACACCATTTACCTTTCCACCACAGCAGTACCTATTTATCTACTTGCACTGGCGTGCTTTCAAACTGCTAGGTTGGCAGAAGCTGAGACAGAGCAATGAGAGCTCACTCTGTCGCGGGGATTTGAACCGCTGACCTTCCGATCAACAAACCCAAGAGGCTCAGTGGTTTAGACCACAGCGTCACCAGCGTCCCTCATATGGAGCAACTCAAACATAATACCTTTCTGAGAAACAACAGAAATGCAAAGTACCGCTCAAGCTTTCACGTTCCCTCAGAACATGGAGTATTCAAGTTGAATGTTAAGCAAAAACACAAAAACAAAAAGGGGAGTCAGAGGGAGAGAGAAATAAAGATGACAGTGGGTAGGCATAGTGAAAAAAGTATGCCGTCTATAAGGTGGATTGCAGGAGCTGCGCAACACAATTCCATGCATACAGGTGCTGAAACAGGTCCCACTGTGTCCAACAGAGCTTATTCCCAGAAAAATGAACATAGGACTGCAGGCCTAATTAGGTCAGGCTGTGCTGTTTGTGAGCAAAAAGATCTCAGGTTGTGCCAGACGTTATAGCAATGGCTGTTCTTCTCCCTTTGCAAAACATAAAAATTAGACATTATTCAGATCTAATGGACTCACATGGCAACCCAAAACTTTATCTGCTTGATAAAAGGATAGGCCACAGAACCTTTTTGTGGGGGTGGGGGTGGGAGCATAAGACCAAGAGTGTCGCTGCTGAAAGTGTTATTAAAACCCTCCAGCTTGCAATGAGTGAGGAGTGAGACAGTTCAAGCTGTGATAAGTGAACTCCCAATAATTGTCTCACTAGGAGTTTGGGGAGTAGCTCTTAACTTAATGGAATGTAAATGTGCTGTTGGCTTTCTCGTTTCAAACTGACTTGCTGGTGAGAGGATCCATGTTGTGTACAAAGGGAAATCCACAGCCTGCACTGTAATATAACCTGCCAAAATAACCTCAGCATCAGCTGGACGGAGCCAAGTATAAAGGGGCGCTGGAAAAAGAAAATGTTTTCTACTGAGTCGATGGGAAAATTGAATTTCTTATACATGAGGGATTTTTTTTTTTAAGTTGTATTATATCTCAGAGGCCAGGCGCTAGTTTCAGCTCCTTTAGCTCAGGCTTCTGACATTGGCCAATTGATCAAGGGTCTTGGATAAACTCCAGTTTGAGTAATTGCTTTCTCCCCTACAAAAATTGTCCTGTAAATTTTGCTCGCAGTCTTCATACTCGCAGTAGTAAGGCAGAACCAAGTAGCTGCACCCACACGTCTGAAAGAGACTTTCCAGTTTGTCACCTTTGCACAGGGCCAAAAAATAAAGTTGAGAAAAGAAAAGAAAACCATGCTGAACTCAGTTTCTCATAGCCTTCTATTTGCAGGTTCTACCACTTGTACCACCTTTGATTTCCTCAGTCAACAACTGCTTGAATATGGAGAATACGGATGCAGAATGGCTTACAGGAACTTCAGGTTCTAAAAACCTGAACGCTGAACCTTTATCAATAATACATAAAATAATCCACCTGCAACTTATTAATTTCACATCTGGGGCCTGGTGACTCCATGAATCCACGGCCAAAAACTCTTACAGTTGTGCAGTCATACTGCTGGACATCACACAACCCTCCATTGTTCAGCTCTGTAATTTCCGGAACCTGATCTTGAAAACGAAAATCAGAAAGTGAAACACACTGAGTCAATCAACGGGCCCTTCATGTAAACAGTATGACAAAGCTTTTGTGCCAACAAATACCTATCAAACAAATATGAAGAAAATAGGGCACTACAGACACAAAACCTGGGCAAAGAAACAAACTAATTTCAACATATTTCACATTGAATTTCTTCGAGAAAATTCGACATACCGAGTTAAAGGAAGACATAGGTTTCACAAACAGTGAGAATGGGGGCACACTTGTCTCTGAACCTCAAATTTCCATTCTGTGGCCAGGGTGGGGGTGGGGTGCACGCTCATATGATTTGAATAATGTTCCATCCAAAAATATCCCCAGCTCTCAGAAAACTAAATGTCAGAGAGAAGTGTTCTTACTTAGATATGCTAATTGTTTCATATGCGCAAAGAATATGGGGAGCATAATTAGATCCATTACAATCTGGGTTCAGACCTCGCCACAGAATGAATCAGTCTGGGTTGCCTTGATGAAGAACGTTTATAGAGAGCAGGACACAGGGAGTGGGACCTTGTTCCTGCATTTTGGTCTCTCATCATCAACCATGGCATCCTCCTGGACCAGCTCCGGGAAATGGGAATTGGGTGCACTGTATTACAGTGGTTTTAATCTTCCCTTCAGTCCAGAGAGTAGTATTCAGAGAGTGTCTTTCAGCACCCTGACAGCTATGCTGTGGGGTGCCACAGGGGACTGTCTTATCTCCAGTGCTATTTTATATCTTCATGAAGCTGTTGGGAGCGGTCATGAGGAGTTTCAGTGTGAGTTTTCATCAGTATGCTGATGACACTCAGCTGTATTTCTCCATAACACCTGAAACAGGAGGCCACACAGTCTCCTGGCAGAGGCATAGTGTGGGGGGTGCCAGGGGTGACCATGGCCCTGGACACACAATTTATGAGGGGCTGTGAACTAGGCAACCCCATGTAGACACCCCCCAGCATGGTGCTCCTCTTCACCCACCAAGGGCTGTGTTGCATTATATAAAAGACCCAAATGGTATCTAATAGAAATACCAAATAGAGGCATCTGGCTTCATTCTATAAGGAGGCTGGAATGTGAAATTGTACTATTTCCCCAAGCTAGTAATTGAGACTAGTGTTCCAGTGAGCAGTGGTTAAATCTGGCACAACAGGAGTCAAATATAACATGACTTACCTCTAGGAAACAGGACAGATGCAGAACAGACTGCAAAGCTGACTGTTTTACAGATTAGAATATAGATGTTGGATAAGGAGGCTTGCTGTGGGGCAGAGAAAGAACGCTAGTAACTGTAGCTCGACTCACCAGATGAGGTGCTGCAGTCGTACGAGCTGAAGCCTTGAAAACAAGCACAGCCCCATTCAACGCAGTGACCTCTCCCGCTGCAGAGGTTGGGACACTTCAGCGCTAAAAGCAAGTCATCAGATAATCTCTTGTCTTCTTCTCCAGTGTGGTAATTAACTTCTTCCAAAGCTCTTTTTTCACATTCGTTTTCTAGGAGGGCCAAGCCTGCCTTTGCCCAGCTGAGGTCGTCTTTCAGTTGCAGATCCTTGATGCACAAGTCTACCACATCGCTGACCCGCTGGCCGAGGAGAGCCTTGCAAGCCCTCACTATGCTGGAATTGGCAACTGTCTCCTGGCAAAGGTCCAACGCATCCGACTCAGTGAGGCCAGAAGGCGTAGGCCATGAAGAGATGGGCTCTTGGTATGGGTCAGCCATGTGATCTTCTGGGAAGAAATAGCTAAATCCATCCAGATCTGTTTGGCTTAGGCTCTGGGATGGAAACACAGAAAGGTACTCGTAGTCTTGTTGGCGCTTTGGGCGTGAATGTCTTTTGCGGCGCCGCTGGCTGCCAAACTTGTCTGTGTAGCTGTCAGCCCCCCGGCTCCAAACAGCCTGTTTGTGTGTTGTAAATCCTGTCTTGGAGTTCAGAAAGAGAGCTGTGTGTTCTGGGGTTGCTGTCTGAAGAGCTCTTTGATTCCGAGAGCGTCCCTCTCTGGAGGGAACAGCAGAAGAAACCTCCTCCAGCACAGAAGCACGTTTCCTCAAGCCCCTGATAGGATCAAGCGAGCCGATGTACTCAGTGGTTACATCCAGCCCCGGGATCAAGGAAGGGAGCCAAGCGTGTTGTTTGTTTCTTCTGCAGGGCAAAGACAATTCTGCCTCAAAAACAGAATTCAGTTTATTTGCTGGTTGGTCTTCTCCCACGTCACCAGCATTGCAATTACAGAAAACTATTTCCTTGGCTGGAGTTGAAAGATCCGGTATTTGGTCAAACAGACTCTCTCCTGGTGAAATCCTGTCAAAAAAACAACTGGAAAATCTCAACATGGCTGCTATCCAAACATGCAACATGCATGGATGGATGGATGGAGGGGAGAACTGTTCATGCCACTGGAGCTTTGTGATACTTGTTACCATAGCAATTTTCCTTTTAGACATTTGGCTGTCCAGCCTCTGTTCCAGCAAAGGAAATCCTACCAGACCTCTAGGCAATTCATTTAAATGTTGAACCAGTCTAACCATCAGGAAATTTCTCCTGCCACCCAACCAAAAAGTATCCTCCCATAACTTAACGTCCAGTAGACACAGTCGTGACCTTTGGGGCAGCAGAGAATAAGAGCTTGCTCTCTTCTATGTGACAGCCCTCCAGATAATTGAAGAATGTTCTCCGCTCAGGCTAAGCAGTTCCTTCAAACCCCCTAGGACTTGTTTTCTATACTGTTGAGCATCTCTGTTGCCTTTATGGACTCTAATTTGTCAATATCCTTCTGAAAGTGTGGTGTCCATTATTGCACAGTGTTATATAGCTGGATTTTTTATGTATGTATATATAAATAAATACACAAATACATAAATAATGGTGACACGCCTGCCATCCCCTCAACCTAGATTGTCTCACTGTGCAGATAAAAAGATCAGAGACCTTAAGCTATGAAACAGGACACATTCATGACAGGGGAAATTAATTAAATGGAAAATGGATAGATTGTGTAAGTTTGTGCAGTATCTTTTCATTTTTTTTTAATGTTATTGAGGAACTAGAGTCCACATCCCCTTCCTGCTGTTATCATTTTCATAATTAACTTTAAGTGACAAGAAGTCAGGGCATTTTGGTACAGCATTTCAAAATTCGGTCAGTGCCTGGATGGAAGGCTGGGAACCCACCTTGGGTTCCATGACAGAAAAAAGGTAGAACAGAAATAAGTCTGCACTATTGCGAGCCAGTGTGGTATAGTGGTTAAAGCAGGCATAGACAAACTTGGCCCTTCAGATGTTTTGGGACTACAACTCCCACCACCCCTAGCTAACAGGACCAGTGTTCAGGGATGATGGGAGTTGCAGTCCCAAAACATCCAGAGGGCCGAATTTGCCTATGCCTGGGTTAGAGTGTTGGACTAGGACCTGGGAGACCGGGGTTCAAATCCCCACTCAGCCATGAAGTTCATTGGGTGACCTTGGCCCAGTCACTGTCTCTTAGCCTAACCTACCTCAGAGGGTTTGTTGCGAAGATAAAATGGGGAAGGCAAAAAACCCACACATGTATGGCACCTTGAGATCCTTGGAGGAGCGGCGGGATATAAACAAATAATTGAACGAATAGATCTCCCCTTTGCAATAATATAAAAGATTACCTCCATTCATTAATAAAAGATGTGTAAGTATCGGCTCCTCCAGTGAGTTCAGTTCCGTCCACATCATGGTAATCGTTCTCCACAATGCCATCAAATGTTCCACAGAGGCCCAGCGTGTGTTTATAATCCAAACTGGGGGCCCTGAGAGTTAGACTCATTCCCCATTCACTCACGTCGGCTCGAATAAAAGCTCCAGAAGAAAACGAGATCTAAAAACAAACGGCATCACACCGAGAGAACAGGAAGACCTTTTCAGACTGTGGTTTCCATTTATTGACCATTTTGGAGATGAAACAAATTACTGCTTTGCCCTATCTCATCTGACTCCTTTTTTCTGTCTTTTAAGTACAGTAAACCCACAACTTATGCAAGGAATACATTCCAGGGATGACGCCTAAAGCCAAAATTGTGTCTAGTCAAACACATTGGGCTCGACAGCGGGTGGAATTGCCAATGTCTTTTTTCACTTTCCCCATTCTAAATTTTCTATTTTGCCAAGTGCGTAAAGCTGATTGCACACAAGTTAAATGCCCATAAGTTGCAGGCTTACTGCACAGCACTGCGTTTAAAAGATGCATTTTCAAAGGAAATGAACCCTGTGCAACAACTCCACTTGCAACTGACTGCTATATTCAAGCGACGGAGGCCCTCAGTACAACCGAGCACAAATCTGTAAATGGTAGGGAGAATTGTCACTTTGACATGGATACGTAGGAAAGGTTGGCTCATCAACACAAAAACCTCTGTGATGGTTCTCTTTCATCCCTGGACCACTCCCAAATCCATGTCAACCAGATCATGTGAGAGAGGCAGAGGACTGTGACCCAGATTCTACAGATAATATGACCAACAGGACAATAGGTCAGGAGTGTGTACCGCTCTCCTTCTCTGGCGTGGTCACAAGGAGATCAGCATCTTTTGCTCCTGCTTTCAATTAACAGTTGTTTAGGATTTGGACATATGATTAATCTTAACTATGGCTTATTGAAACAAACCTGCTTTATCAATCACAGTTTGAAGTTGGCTTCTTTCAGTAATCATAAAAGCCAAAAGGAAAGGACCCCTGACAGTTAAGTCCAGTCGTGAACGACTCTGGGGTTGCGGTGCTCATCTCGCTTTACTGGCCGAGGGAGCCGACGTTTGTCCGCAGACAGTTTTTCTGGATGATGTGGCCAGCATGACTAAGCCGCTTCTGGCGAAACCAGAGCAACACAAGGAAACGTTGTTTGCCTTCCCGCCGGAGCGGTACCTATTTATCTACTTGCACTTTGACATGCTTTCGAACTGCTAGGTTGGCAGGAGCTGGGACTGAATAACGGGAGCTCACCCCATCATGGGGATTCGAACCCCTGACCTTCCGATTGGCAAGCCCAAGGCTCAGTGGTTTACACCACAGCACCACCCGTGTCCCTTTCAGTAATCATAGTTAAGACTAATTGCAGTTCATCAAGGTTTAGACATAACAATTGTGGCTAAGGCTTCTAATTTCCTCATGGCCACACTGGAGTAGCAGAAAGAAGGAATGCAGAAGTCCAAGACTAAGCCATGTTTGTTTAGATAATCATAAATTATGGCTTATCATTAATGTCCAAACACAGCCCATGTATGTTTATTTGATTTTTTAATGTAAAAATCCCTAATGCTAAACTGTGGTTAGTTAAGAGTGGGTAACAAAAGCTCCTAGTTTCCTCATGGCTAAGTTGGAGGAGAAGGGCTGGCAATGCAGAAGCCCAAGGCTCAGCCAAGCTTCTTCATGCAAAGATAAACCATGTCTGAAAGTAGCTTATATATGTGCATTGATTAAAAAGGAAACAAGAAACTCCTCCTGAATCAAGTTGCTTTACAATGGATATAAAATGGATCAACACACCGTGACTTTTCTTCCTGAATATGATTCACTGATCCTGACGCCGCTGTCTGCCGAAGCTCTGCTCTTTACAGATAAGTGCGGCTGCGAATCACGTAGCTGACCACTGCACATGTCAAATGCTATTATATCAGCCCCTTCTTGGGCAACAAAACCACAGTTACATGATGCTGGGTAATAGAGGCTCCCACAGTCCCACTGGCGCACGTGGACTTCAAAATCACGGGAAGTACTTCTGTATAGCACAAACGTTCCCGTTTTAAAGTTGTCATACATCCTAGAAAAAAGGAGAGCATGCGAAATTATTTGTGTTTCAAAATTATCATCACTTTTACAAATTGCTATTTTGATGCAGTGCTGATTCATCCAATGTTGTCATTTTTTAATCTAACTTTTTTTGGGGGGGGGGCTGTTCTAACAGTTTTTTTTATAAATCAACCCTATGCATGTTTACTCATAGGTATGTTCTGCCTAGTTTTAAAGGGCCTTGCTCCATGAACAGGATTGCACACTTCCTCACTGAAATACTAAAGTCAAATTATAGCATTCCGTCGCATGTATATTTTATCCCAGATTTCTTTTTATTTACAAAATATAGCTGGACTACAAACAAAAGCCGAAGGCCAACATTGGGTGGCAGTGATGATTTCTTAATCATTTTCCTTTTTGCATTTCCCACTAAAAATTGCCCCCCCAAACAATTTTTGCCCTGCCAAGGAAAATATGATGCCTGCATCATTTCACTTGAAGGGTAAAAAGTTATTGAGGTTAAGGAGTTTTTAGGGTGGAAACTGAATGAGGGGAAAGCGTTATGAACACCCACTTTTGTTTACTGCCCCCATAGCTGCATTTTTGAAGAAAAAGAAACTATCAGGGACAAGCTGTATGTGACTGAGGATTGGGTTTAACTTGGCCTTCGTCAGAGGATGTTTCTGGAACTTTCTTTTTCCTTTCAAGGCTGAAGAAAGATTATTGGGGGTGGGGGTTCTCCCCAGGGAGCTGAAACTGCTATAGGAGAGCCACTTTTACTTATGACGTGCAGACTTATTATCTCTGCTCACACCCAGGGCGTAGGGTGAAGCCAATTCCCCCAGAAGAATTCCTGTACAAGGAGAATTGAAAAAAACACTTTGGATTTGGCTTGGGATGTTGGATTTTGGACTCAGAGATGCTAAAGTTTCTTTGAGCAATGTGTGCTTTGCTTCGACAGCTCTATTCAAGCAGCTTCCACAATTGTAAGTAGCACGATTATTATCCAGACATGGCAAGCACCCGATCTCCTGTCCTCTAATGGAACCTTACCTTACTCAGGTAATAGCTGCACTGAACTTCCTACTGCTCAGGAAAAGAAAGAAAGTTATTTATTTGTTTGAAAGAGAACCAAACGAGTATGCCTCAGCCTTCGCCAACCTTGTGGCATTCAGATCGTTCAGACGACTGCCGTTATCCCCAGCCAGCACTGTACGGCCTGGGGCTGATGGGAATTGTAGTCCCAAACACCTGGATGACAGTAGGTTGGTGAAAGCTATATTCCACAATATTATTTAATCACTCCCTCCCCATTCCTTGGTGTGTTGATGTTCCCCCAACTCCCTAAATAATACCCTCTTATTTTTAAAGGGAAGGTTTTGTGATGATGTGAGAATGGCATGATGGACAGTTTTTTCCAATACCATTCAGGCAGGCCGCACTTACCTGTGTGAATTTCAGGTAGTTGCTAGGAGACTGGGCTGAATAAAAAAATCTCACTGCCTCTTTGCCTAGTCAACGCTCACATAATATGGGTTTTTATAAGCACACACTCGTTCCTGGCTACGCATTGTGGGTGCGGAGCAGTCAATGTAACCACCATTACTCATATCTAGGGACATATTCTGTAGAACTGCTCAGAAGATATGATCAGCCCTGGCTGTGTTTCATTGTGACAGAACAGATTTCCTTCATAAATATAGCAACTGGCGTCACTGAGTTGAAGCAAGTCACTAAAGCCATAGGTTCTTTCTCCCCAGCATTTTGATGGGGTGGGAGATGGTTTTGATTAACAAGCGACAGATAAAAAATATTAATGTATTCATCTTACGATTAAAAAAAAATCCTCTCTTGAAAAGAAAAAGGGGAAAGAGTAAGTTTGTAAATTACCTGCCATCAAATGTAATGATATGTGGGTCAGTAAAAGAGTAGCAGTAGGCAGAGGGCAGATCTTTCACAGTAACCTTTAAAAGAAGTGAAGACATTAAGGTAAATCAGCTGATCAGGAATCCTTCAAATATATTGACGTGCTGATTACGGAGCTTGACTTACAAGTAAATAACACAGCAATGCTTCAATTCTAAGCCTCACTAATTTCAAAGAGACTTGCTTGTATCAGGTAAGTGTGCAGAGCAGGCGATGGGGAATCTGTGCCCTTCCCAGATGTTGTTGAACTACAACTCCCATCAGCACCGGCCTGACTGGCCAAAGGCCTGGGATGTTGTGAGTTGTAGGCCAGCAACATTTGGTCACTGGTTTCCCCCATACATGGTGTATAGAGCGGCTGCTTAAGGGGGTCTACCTCACACATACAAAGGAATATGCTAGTCATCACTGGCTTTTCAATACGTTTTAGTCATCAATAATGTTTTTAACTAAATTTATCCATCAATTATAGGCTTCTGATGAGGTGGCAAAATGGTTTTAAAATAGCTTTTTAATCAATTAAGATGTCCAAGTGCTGTTTTTATTTCATGTTTTATATATACATGTAAGCCACCTTGGGAGAGCCCTGCCCTGAAAGAATTTCACAAAACAAAACAAAACGACATGCTGTGCGAATTAGAAATGTCATTATAAATGATGCTCGTAAGTCATTGTTAAAAACGTGCAAAAAAAGAGAAAACCTAGCCAGTTTACATCAGCTAACTTCCAAGTGATTTCTTTTTCTTTTATCAAGACTGAACGGAATGGGTTTCCACCTGAATACTTTCCACCATGTAGCCATTCCACAGGAAGTTGTCGCTAACAATAGGTTCTGCCGCAATTCTGGTTACTCTCTCTCCATTTCGGGTGAAATCCGTCACCACGGTGTAATGGATGCTGGCGTGGCCACACGTCCCATTGTGGCAGGGGTGCTGAAGAAGCTCCACAGAGCAAGAAGAAAGAGCCACGTTTAAGCTCTGCAGACCTTTACCTATTCCAAAGCAGACAGCCATTAGTAAGATTTCTCTTTAAGATGCAACAGAGTTCTGTTTTTAGCATTAGTGATTGGTTAAAATCAATGCAGTTTTTGGGGGAAGTGGCAGGATATAACTGTCAGGTTGCAAATAAACAGAGAGGCAACTAGTTTAACCTCTTGCAGGATCTTGTATACATTCTATCTCATCGCCCTATCTTAGCTCCAAAATTTACTTATGTTATCATGTGTACACAAGCATGAAGCAGGGGTGGGAAAATGTGTTATTGGGGTGTCAGGCTGTGTGCCGAGACCCTTCTCACCCCTGGATACAGCAATGTCAGGGAATGGTCTGAATAGGATTGGGAAGTGTATCCTCAGCCAAATCAGCTTCTGTCTGAAGAGGAGGAGGAGAATGATTCACATCCCTTCTACCGCGCAGTTTCAGTAGGAGAGAGAGAGGAGAATGCTGCACAGCCTCCGCAGGAGTTACCTAGCTACAAGATAGTTGAAGAAGAGGGGGAAGGGAGGGAACAGCCAGCAGAGACCTCCCTAGAGAGACTGGATGACCCCCTCTCTCCTCAGGCTCATAGGTCTCTCCATATTAGAGAACAGAGGATGCAGAGGGGTGAAACTTCCCATTGGCGCCCAGGATGTTGCTGGAGATGGAAGGGAAAGGCTCAGAGTAGCCAACAACCTCTCTTTGTGGGGAGATATGGATTATTGCTTTGCAACCAGATGACTGAATAAAAAGGACTATAGAATACAAACTGCTTGTGATTCATGTCTATGAAGTTACCAGGGAAGGAGAGGACTCTCCATGCCTGACAAGCGAGTATTAAAATATAAGTCAGGCTAGCTTCCTGATGAGGTAATCACCTTGGTAATGGACCATTAAGGGAGACAAAGGAAAGGGGCTTTGTGTGAGACAACAAATGGGCAGGTCCCCTCCTTCAACTCTTGGGGTGTTAATACTGTAAGCCCCTCCATCAGGTTGTACATATATGTGAACAAACCATATATCATAAAGACACCACCGTGCCTCATTCCCAAAGAAGACATGAACCCTGGGTAAGCATCTGAAAGCCCTGAATCTCACACTGCTTGGAGATTGGGGTGGGGCGCAACATTATCACAACACAGCCAGTGCCAGACACCAATACATCTTATTGCCTTAGGTCAAGAATGAAGAATGGAGAACCTTTGGTTCTTAAGATGCCATTGGCGTTCCCATCAGTCCCGGTCACTATGGGTCAATGGTGAGAAAAGGTAGGAATCAAAAATTCAGAACAGACAAAAAGAATTACTACCAAAGAAAGGCCATAGCTCAGTGAGAGCATTTGCCTTGCATGAAGCTGGTTCCAGGTTCAAACTGCAGCATCTCCAGGTAGGGCATGGAACATCTCCTGTCTAGAACCCTAGAGGGCCATGCTTATTGTCAGTATAGACAATTATAAGCTAGATGGATCAATGGCTGACTCGGTATATGGCAGCTTTCTGTATTCTATGTAGCCCAGTTTCCACACCTGTGACTAAGAAAAAGAACATGATGAACCCTCCTGCAACCACACTGGTTTAATCTTAGTTTAACGCGGGCATTGGCATGGTGTTTTCCACTGTGCCAAAAGGCAGCAAGCTAAGCTAGAGTTCTGAACTGCAACACAGTGCTGGTTCCTCACACAAAGGCTGCCATGCAACCAGCATGCATCACCTGAGCAGGGCAATGCATGAACATGTCAAAATGAGGATAAAAAGTACATATTCAAGGCACAAGCCAATTAAAAAAAAATTGAAGAAGAAATTACCTTCCTCTATTGTTCTTAATTTTAATGAGATTTTGCAGTCATTTTCCAGCTGACTAGCTTGAGGACAAGGAATGGGAATTTTGCTTTCTATCGTCAGTCTGTATTCCTTTCCATCTTCTGATATTATAAATGCCTCAGGATGCAGCTGAATATAAGAAAAGGAACATGCTATGAACACAAGGTATCTGTGTGGAATTATCTCACAGTAAATGTTCAGAACAATGCTGAAAAGAATTTAAAGCGAAAACTGGTTTTTACAGCTGTAGAAAACAACAGAAAGGCAATCAATAAGATAACATCCAACTGTAAACCTTGCTGTGATGATGGCAATTAAAAAAAAAAAATTCCCTTGGACTTAATTTCAGTAATCTTGCAAAATAGATTTCTTCCCCCCCCCCCCATGCAAAAGGAATACAAAAGTAGTTTGCTTTTATAAGGAAACTCCACAGAGTGTGCCTAAACACAGGCTGATTTAAACAAACAAACAAAATGATTGCATGCCAACTCGTTAGTAGAAATAATTTAAATGGTTTGACGAAGACCAATTTAGCTTGCACTTAGTACCCACTATGTCAAGTCTCAGAAAGCTTACGCGCTGCATATTTAAAGCACATGACTTCCCCCAGAGAATCCTGCGGACTGTAGTTTACTCCTTGCACAACTACATATCCCAGCAACCATGGCAAGCTACAGTTTCCATGACTCTTTGAGGCACATCATGTACTTTAAATGTATGGTGTGTACGCAGCCTTTTCACAGTGATTTAAATGGGACCTAAGTGTAATTAACTCAGGCTGGAATCCTATATACAATGGGGTTTACTTCTTAACAGGGTAAGCTTGAACAGCATGCCTGGGTCCAACTCAGGAAAAAAAAATGTATGCATTTGGAGTGCCATTTATTACCTTTACATGCTATCACACCACTAATTTTATTGCCAACAGAGAAAAATTCTTGCATCAGCAAATATTACAATATTGTTCTTCTGAATATTTGCACCACTGCAGTGAAGACAAATATGACTTACAGCAGAATCCTATACAGCAGGGGTGAGGAACCTGAGGCCCTCCAGATGTTGCTGGATTCTCCCATCAACCCCAGTATGGCCAATGACAGGGATAATGGGAGTAGCAGTCTAGTAACTTGTGGAGGGCCATCTACACATACTGTATATCTACTCAGAAATGAGCCTCACTGAGTTCAATGGGGCTTACATCCAAGTACAACGTGCAAGTGTGGGTCCTGTGGCCCTCCAGACGTTGTAGGAATTCCAACTTCCAGCCAACATGGATGATGGGAGTTGTAGTCCAACTTCATCTGGGTGTATGGCTTTTCCACCTCTGGGGTACAGGGTCATAACTACACAATGCACTGTTTTCTTTTCAGCATACCTTAATTCCTGCAAAAAATTCCATGCTCTCGATGAGTGAACTCTGCATTTCTGGTTTCTCTAAGAAAAAGGTGGAACTGCTGCAGTAAATCTATGTAAAGGACAAGAGAAGGGACAACACTATATTAAAGCAAGAATGGCAAAGAGCCTTGTGTCACCTTAAAGACAAACTAACTTAGCTTTCAAGGGTTAGAGTCCACTTCGTCAGAGACATGTGTCGTCCTCTGTTGCAGAAATATATACAAAATCAAGAGGGGTAGGACAGGCAGAAGCAGTGAGATCAGAAGGCAATGAAATGTAAGGAGTACAGACAATGCAGAAGATCACAGAATGATTAAAAAGCAATTCCTGAGAATTGGTGCTTCGCTATTTCTGTGTTGTTGCTTTTAACACTCTTAAGTATCTCAAGTGGATCGCCTTCAGTTGTATGCCACTGGGGTCATTCCATATATCATGTGATCCAACTTTTTAACCTCATGTCATCCAGTTATCTTAATATTTTGTACACTCACTGAATGATCAAAACTAAGTTTAAATCTTAAATTTTAATTTTTAATCTCATCCCATTTTTTTAGTTAGGAGGGTTAAAAAAAAAAAGAAAAAAGATGGCAATTTTGGCCTTGCCAGACTACACAAAAACCTTTAAAGCTCAGCCCAGGATTGAGATACATCAAAACTAAAAACACCAATCTCTTCAGAACTTTGATCATTTAACAAGTGTACAAAATATTAAGAAAACTGGATGAAAACTGGTAAAAACGTTGGATCACTTGACATGGAATGACCCATCTTGAGAGTGTTAGGTCCTTAAAAATGGGATATACCGGTAACTACTTTATTTTTATTTATTTTTTAAAAAAATCCTGTTCCTTTGCCAATTTTGATTCTGGCACTGCCTATTTTGCCTCTAGCCACACCTACCACTGGCATGCGGCCCCCAGGAGCCTGGCCAAAAGGGAACATGGCCCTGAGACTGAAGTCTTCACCACCCCTGCTGTAAGCTTTATGGGCAGATGGAGATTTAAACCTGGATCTCCCTGATCAAAGTCTAGCCACTATGCAACACTGTCTCTTAGGTTGTAGGCACTCCCAGAGGGAACAGCAAGATGCTCTAGATCAGTTTTCAGTTCACTTTAAAAAATGTGTATACTGCCTTTCCATATTACTATACAGTTTTTATGGAACTGCACTGAGATACATGTTATTTTTTTGCTCTGTACCTGGTAAAAAATTGCTTGCTTGTGACAATTATGAGGTAACTTTAACAAAACCAAGTGTTTAGACAGATGCAGATATAACCGTCTCCATCCCAACCCTAAAATCTCATCCGGTGAGCTTGCTGGATTCTTAGAATAACAGATACACAAACCACAACCTGGGAGTTAAGGGTGCTGCTTCTAAGGGAATCACAAATAAGGAGTTTTGGAACTCAGCATTTATCATTTGGTGCGACTCCTTGCTTAACGTGGATTAACTTTTTGGACTCGTAATTAGAAGAGCACTGAGGAGCATTACCTTTTTGCAGAAACATAAAACAGTAATACAGAACTTAAACATACCCTGTCTCCTAGCCTGAGGTTTACCCCATCCAGTTCTAAGAGTGAGAATGCCTGGACTGTTGTCTCTTGCTTCAGTTCTTCTTTGATGCTTTCAGGAGACAGTCTGGACCAAGCCACAAGAAAGCCCACAGAGGTGTTTGTGGTAGGAACATCAAAGGAGCACTTTAAGAAAATGCTTCCTTCAAGTAAGACCGCCACTATTTCAGGTGTGCTTGGAGGGGGTGGTAAAGGAAGTGGCAACTGTGAAGTAGGTAATTTCTCTAACAACAAAAACAAGTGGAGAGGTGGGTTAATGCCATTTAAGAAATGTAAAGCAGAGAGAAGACTTCCAGAAACAAGCAGCAAGCAAAATAATGTGATTTCCTGCTAACTATTTTAAACAAGAACATAACAGGAGCCCTCCTGGATCCAACCAAAGGCCTATCTAGTCCAGCATCTTCTTCTCACAATGACCAACATTTAAATTTAGTCTTGATGTAATCAGAGTCAAACAGGTATAGTGGTATAGCATAGCATGTGGTGTGAGAGTGCGTGGGGAAAGGGCGGCTATTGGGAACAGAAAAATCAACACACAATTAACACACAGTATCCATTGAACCTATGAGCAGATCATGCAACATAATGAAAACCAAACCATTTATTGATTATGTTTATTACTTTGAGCTATAAAGAGTTAGAAATTAATGCTGGTGTGAAGTCACAAAATGGCCGCTGTAGGGTGGACACAAATAACTTCAAACATGGGGAAAGAAAGAAATGGACAGATAATACTCCATAGATTCCTTGTTACTTTTTAGCTGTTGTATTTCATTTCCCCAACCCCCACCCCAAACTGGTCAACAACAGGCATTTTCCAGTGTCTTTTAGACAGAAAGACTTTATCATTGCCCAAACTTGAGGGTGGTTACAGGACAGGGAAAGAAAAGCCAAGTATGTCAATGGGAGTCACCTCATGTGGGAGACATCACAGGGCAACCACCCTTCTGGTGTCTCCCACTCTGGGCCAGTGGGCCGCCATTGGGAGCTAATGGCTGCACCCACCAGGAAGCGGCAGATAGTTGGTGGAAGGACCCGAAGTGAGAGGCAAGGAAGTGAAGATCTTGAGAGGCTGCAAGAAGAGACAAAAGCTCCCAGGTGACTGCTCAGCAGGTCTGTCATTTTCTGTGGGTGGCCAGGACTGAGAGCTACCTTTGAGAGAAGAGTCTCAATTTGTGTACTGTATTTGTATTTTAGATACCACGTTGCTGATTTCCCCCTCTTTTTCTGCAGTTGTGAGAATTTGTATTGCATTCTGTATTCCTGAATGTAATTACATTTGTATAATTGTTCTGATTTTAATGTTGCACAGATATCCTGTTATGATATTTGTGTTGTAAACCGTCCTGTGGTCTTCTGACAAAGGGTGGTATGTATAAACAAAGCAAATAAATGTTAAATAAAATCAAAGTTAAGACAGAAAATACACAGAATCCCTGGGTCAAAATAATATATTGACAAAATCTGTACAAAACAACTTACCACTGCATGTGGTTTCTCTCTCCCCAGTCTGGCAGGCCTGCAGTTCAGCACCTGAAGCAACTAGAGATATATTCCTTACATATAATTGCATCAGGTGACTGTTCAACAGGAACTCTTAGCATTTTTGCCTTGTATTTTATTAAAGATAAATTAGAAAATTAATGGCTTAGATTTTTGAGCCTAGATTAACAGACCCTTCAAGTGTCCCTATTTTCCAGGGACGTCCCTGATTGAGAGAAGCCGCCCTGGTTTCTGATTGGATTCTGGAATGTCCCCCTTTTCCTTAGGATGCTTCTATTTTCATTGGAGAAATGTTGGAGGTTATGGTGTTATCCAACCCCCAAGCCATCTGAAGGCAATCCTGTATAGGTAAGTCTTTTTAATGTTTAATGTTTTATTATGTGTGGGGTGTAAACAGTAAAATTATCATTATGGAATGGGACATCCCTATTTTCATAGGAGAAATGTTGGAGGATATGGATTGACAGCTGTGGCAAATTCCAGAGTGGTGGCCATGCCAGTTTCTCACAGCAAAAATAAGGGTCCTGTGACATCCTTCTTTCAAAGCAGGTGATGAAAGCTAGCACCTGGTATCAAAAGCTCTCCTTCAGATGCCACAATACTTTTTTGGCTTTTGCTCCAGCAAATAAGCATTTGGATCAGGGATTGGGGGACTGTGGCCCTCCAGTTGTTTGTTGCACTACAATTCCTATCATCCCTTGCAGTTTGACATGCTGGCTGGGGGTAATGGGAGCCGGAGGGTGTACATATGCCCTCAGAGGCCTTCCTTTGTGCCCACAGGATTCTGTCCCCTCTGACCCTCCCTCAGCTGAAAGAAGCCTTCTTTAACCCTCTATTTTTGCAGTGTGGGGTCAATGCAGGGGAGGCTACAACTGGGGTGGGTAGAGTCTTACTGTGTGTGGAACCACAACAGTTGCTCTGGTTTTCAAATGTGCCCACAGGCCCCAGAAGGGTGGGCAAACCCTTCTATACCTACTCCTGTTTGAAAGTTACACCTCTGGAAAGCTCTGGCCTGGTTTATTTCTTCTACAAATATTAAACACCACCCAGGACTGACTTATAGAGTGGGAAGATTGTTCACCCGCAGTCAGTAAGTCCCTGGTATTGTTAAATGTTGACATCTAAGTTCACCCTGAGAATGCTTATAATTAAAAGTTCAGTTTTTATTATAAACTATTCAAGCTGAGTGAACTGTTTAAAAAACTTTTCAGCATGCTGCAATTTCACTAAACAGCGCTAAGCTTTTTAAAAACCAAATGTATTTCGCTTTTTTAAAGACAGCTCATTACTTTCAGTTTAAGAAAACAAGTTGGCTTTTAGTTTAATGTAGCAATGAAAACGTTTTCAATATTTAAATTGTTCTCTGCCATAAAAACAAATGGTGTATTATACTATACACATTTCACATTTTCAGTAAATAAGTTGCATAGGATGATGAAGAGTGTTTATGCCTTTCACTATCGGCTTTTCGCTGGCATAATAAAGAAATCCATTAAATTATGATAATTTCTTTTGGCACATAAAAGTAATAAAGAAAACATTATTATGGTGGCCTACTCAGGGTAAGTAACAGTTCCTCTTCCTGATAATAAAAAGTTTATTTCATGTCTTTTAATTAAAACACTAGACAGTACGAATTTAAAACCCTCTTTTACTGCAAGTAAAGTGACTTTTACTAAGAGATCCTTTTTCTGTTCTAAGGCCAATTTTCAGATGCAAATGGAATTTTGCTCCAACTACTCATCAAGTTTTTGAAAAATAACGCAACTTAGCATGTCAATTGCTCATTTATTCTTTAATGGGAGGGTGTTTCAGAGGCCAGGAGAAGCATCAAATCTCCTTCTATTAAGAAGAGAAAGGGAGAATCACAAGTCGAAGATTCAACATGAGATGCCTCCTTCCCGCCACTGTGGAAACCTCCATAGCCCTTGCCCTACCGGAAGGGTGTGCAGATTAGTGGATTAGAGGTGGGTTAGTGGAAGTTTGGATCCAAAGGATCTATAGACTACCCAGTCCCTCCACACACCTCCAAACCACAGAAGCTGGCATAGGGAACCTCCCTTTCACAGTTTCCAATGGGAGGGAAATCATTAACTACAAAATAACAACAATAAGAAGAACACCTGGAAATGGAGACAGAGGTGCCCATGCCTTGCTTTGCCATTACTTCTGTACTGCTGGGGAGAGGTTAGCAGGATTTTGGAAACTGCAGTATATCTGCCTTTGATTCTCCCTTTCCCGCAGCTTTTAGGATCATCACCATAATTTATTATTCATACCCCACCCATCTGGCTGGGTTTCCCCAGCCATTCTGGATGGCTCCCAACAGAGTAATAATAGCGAAAAAACATCCAACATTAAAAACTTCCCTAAACAGGGCTGCCTTCAGATGTCTTCTAAAAGTCAGATAGTTGTTTATTTCCTTGACATCTGATGGGAGTGTGTTCCACAGGGTGGGCGCCACTACCGAGAAGGCCCTCTGCCTGGTTACCTGTAACCTCGCTTCTCGCAGTGAGGGAACTGCCAGAAGGCCCTTGACGCTGGACCTCAGTGTCCAGGCTGAACAAAGGGGGTGGAGATGCTCCTTCAGGTATACTGGGCCAAGGCCATTTAGGGCTTGCAATCTAACTCAAATAATTCTTGTAGATGGGGCTGCAGCCTTGTCTGAGCTTATGAGGTACATATGATTTATTATTAGAGACATTTTATGTAATAACTTATAAGAATAAAGCACAATGGCTGTCAAGAGTTTGGCTCGTGATAGGTGATCGCTGATTGTTTGGATCACTTTTGAGAGAGGAAACACTGAGAACAGCTTTCTAGAAAGGAAACATTTGAAAACAATATTCCCCAGCTGCAGTCTGAGGTGATGCAGTCCTCTCTATAACACTTCAGAATTCTTTCATGAGTAGACAAGGCCTAATATTCTGTATAGATGTAAAAGGTAAAGGTAAAGCGACCCCTGACTGTTAGGTCCAGTTGTGGATGACTCTGGGGTTGCGGCGCACATCTCGCTTTACTGGCCGAGGGAGCCAGCATACAGCTTCCGGGTCATGTGACCAGCATGACTAAGCCGCTTCTGGCGAACCAGAGCAGCACATGGAAACACCATTTACCTTCCCACCAGAGTGGTACCTATTTATCTACTTGCACTGCATGCTTTCGAACTGCTAGGTTGGCAGGAGCAGGGACCGAGCAACGGGAGCTCACCCCGTCGTGGGGATTCAAACTGCCGACCTTCTGATCAGCAAGCCCTAGGCTCAGTGGTTTAACCCACCCGCGTCCCTTCCATAGATGTAGAAGGACTTATAAAAACGCAACAAGAGACCAAATGGTTTGAGACACATTTGGGAAAAGAAAACATATACATGTTCTGGGATGTAGCAGGCAGCATGTGCTTCCTCACCTTCTGCACAATATCCCATGCACCCCTGGGTGGGCTGGAGTAAGTATACAAAGAAATCTCCACAGTTCCTCACACTCACAGGAATTCGGAAAAGGCAGCAGTCCTCTGTGGTGCTGAAGAAAAACTGCCAAGTTGCACAAGCTGTTAAGTGTTTGATCTCACCAGGCTGAGGCAAGGACTCGGACTCTCTCAAAGACAACCAAACAGGGGCCTGTGTCCCACAGTGATTCATCTTTTAGCACCAAAACAGAAGAAGAAAACAGTTGATCAACAGAATGTTTCCACCATCCAAGATAAGAAACGCATGCACACACACACACACACACACACACACACACACTAATAAGCCAAGCCAAAGAGGAGATTGTGGCCACTTCACTCCTCCTTGGTTGTTTTGTTGGCCTGAACCAAGCCATGGTTTGGCTTGGCTTAGCAGACTGTCTGATCATGGGCTCATGGTTTAGCTCTCTGCGGAGTAACCATCAGCTGTAACCAAGATTTGCTTTATGGTTTACAGCTCATGGTTCAGCAGGGAGACCAAGAAGCAGATTCAGATGAAGAACTAAGTCAAACCATGGCTTAGCACAGCACAGAACAGAAACAGAAGCAAAACCAAAGAGCAAAGGGGTTGCAGTCTCCTCTCTCGGAGCTTGATGCCGGTGCAAAATCATGGTTAGCATAACATGCAAAACAGCCTTTTGAGAAATAAGGGACACCATGGGCAACCCATTCCCACCCTGTTGAGTGCAATAAAGATAATGAGGTTGACAAGCACTTGGCAGGCAACAAATACATGCTGGTGGGCAGCCTCAGACTACGCAACACTTAGACTATACAAACTGAGTAGGTCTATAGCAGCAGCTATCTCATAATACAGGGTGGGGAACCTGTGGTGCTGCAGAGGCTGACTGTTGGCCAAACTGGCTGGGGCTGATGGGAGCCCAACACTATCTAGAGAGCCACAGATATTCCAGCCTTACTTTAGTGATAAAGGAACATAGGGAGCTGCCTTTTACCATCCTGGTCAGATTATTGTGCCTCCACCTTGCACTATACAAGTTGATTTTGGCACAGATGATAGAGAGCTAGAAGATGTCTTTCGTAGGTTGATCATCTGCATTCACTCAGTGTCAATAATGTGGAGAAAGTAAACTTGTTTTAGAACAAGAACAGATATTTTTTGATGCTGCCTACTAAAATCTTGCCCATCTCAGACCAAACAGAATTTTCTATCACTACTCTAGACGAAGAATATTCAAGGAGGTTTTAGGATGCAGCAGTGGACTTTGCAGCCTTGTGGTGGACCAGAAGGACACTTGCATTATAAAGCCAAGCATAACAGCTCATATTTACATGTATGGAAAATGAGCAATATATATATTTTAAAAGGAGTCTGCCATATTATACAATTATAGGTCAAAAGGAGAGCATCCATACCTCCACACACTTGGTTGGCATTTCAGCCGGCTTATCGAAAATGAGGAAGCGGTACCACCCTGATGGCAGTGAATGATCACATATTAAGTCCTGGATGGCTGATTGCTGAAGCCGTGATGAATCAAAATCAACACTTCGGTACGGACTCTGAAGGATCTGATGACCGCCTGGATGACATTCCAGAGCTGTAGAAAAATTGGAGACATTAACATTCTTATGCATTTATCTGCAGCGGGTGTTGCCAGTCATAAAATGGCTGCCATGGAGGGTGTGCGAGTGGTTTAACACAAAATGGCTGCCTGGAGCACAGCATAACATTAAATTAGGTAGACAACCCCTCCCATCCTCCTTAAGCTTATGACAGAAACTTAGCTATGTCCTGATTATGGAGGTTACACACACTGATGCTGTCTAATAACAACAGGAAGCATTCTAAGCCAAGGTTGCCACACCACTGTAATTTCACAGAAATCGCTTAGAAGTACCTGCACATTTTGCCCCATAACTTCCTTTCTATGAAGGTTAAAGACTTACTTTTTTCTAAAACAAAAGCTGAAGTCTAGGGTACCTGCCAGAAGCACCATTGGAAACCTGCTGGGGTGCCATGGGCACCAGGTTGGTGACCTCTGATCTACAGCATTACATCTAATCTTGATCTGGTTTGCAAAATATGGCAACCCAAACTATGGCTATACCAGAACAACTCTTGAGCACAACTTGTGGTTAGTGAGGAGAAGGCTTAACCATGAGCCTCAGTCTGGAATATAAACTAAGCCAAACTGTGTTATGCAAACCAGGCCACTATTTGCTGGAACAAAATGATGCCTTGCTTTTGCTACTAATATTTATATTAAATAAAGGTCTATTGGGCTCTATTTAGCAGGGAGCTAAGAAGTTCTGGAACACGAATCATTTAGCAAATATGTCCCTTCTATCTATCACAAAGAAGCTATGTTTGCAACTAAAGGAGTTTGAATCTCCTTTTAAAAATGCAAAGCTCGTGAATCAGTTGAATTCTGATAATATTATGTGATATTTGCCAGAGACTCTAATCAAGACAGGAGTCAAATATATAGCTTTTTTTTTGTCTTTGGAACAAGTGCCTAGTATATATGGCTCATTTCACCACAGAGACAAAAAACAACCATCCTGAATTGAAGAACTTGAAATGCATTATTAAACAAGAAGACAACTGCTTTAAGTAATCAATAGACAAGGAAGCACAAGATAACTTAATAAGACAGTCTCGGTTACCATGATAAGCTTAGGTCAAAACTTATCAGCAATGCAATCTGTCTTTGGTTTGTATAATATAGCTAACTTCTGCCAAGTTGTCAAACAACATTTATATAAATGTTTCCTACTAAAGCCCATAACATCATAAAAAAGCAACTCGGTTGTCACTTTGTGTAAAAAATCATTATCAGCACTAAAATCAGTTTATAATCAGTGCCAAGACAATCGATTAAAAATAATATTGAAGCCTTTTTCACTTGGGTTCTCACATTTCACGCGATATCCTAACCACAAAGGGTTCCCCATACGAACCACAGCAGAAGTATTATAGTCCTGTCTCTTAACTTCTGATCACCATCATTATTTGATTTCTATCCCTCTCCTCCTCCCAAAGGAGCCCATTCCTGTATATATTCTGTTAATTCATCTAGAATCAGTACCCCGACTCCCTACATTCATACAGCAAGAGTGGAAATACATAATAATAATAATAATAATAATAATAATGTTTGATCTCTCTTGAATTCAATGAGGAGTTAAAGAGGCAACATCACGGCTATTAACTATGCAAAGAATTTCATTTATCTGGGGCGCTTTCCTTCCAATTATTAGCAATTATTGGTAGCAGTAATAAGGACAGCACTATTCTGTTATTGAAATTCCTGAGGCTGTGCGCACACCATATCTTTAAAGCCCATTCAAACCACATTTTTGACTCCTAAAGAATCTTGGGAACAGTAGCTTGTTAACCCTGTACGGAACTGTAGCTCCGTGAGGGATAAACTACAATTCACAGGCTTCTTTGGGAGTTAAAAAGCGCACTCTGAATGTGCTTTAAAGGTACCAGAGCGCGCAAAGTGATGCTCAACAGGCACAGAATGAAAACAAAACCACAGAACAACTTTTGGGGAGTTTTTTGTTTTAAAAGAGCGATCCACTACAGACGAGGGCATTCCATTTGCCAGCATTACACCCGTGAACGCGCCCCTTTCCGTGAGCCTAAAGATGCTCCAGAGGCTCCCCTTTTCTTTCTTCGTGCCCAGAGCCACCGCGCGCCCTTGCTCTCCTTTCTCCTTACCTTGCTGGCCGCGCGCTACTTCGAAGCACACCACCAGCGCTGCGCAAAGGGAGAGGACGTTCCCCGGCAGGCTTGGAGAGCGCATAGCTCTTTCCTTTCTCCCACTCTGGACAAGGCGCTTTCTCCCTTCAGCAAGCCAGCTTGGAGAGCGAGCTTGGCCCGGATCCGCTGGGCGCCCTCCGCCGAGCGAGCTGGGAGCGAAGTTTGTGCGCTCTGGCTCTGCTGCAATCTTCTCGCTGCTGCTGCTGCAATTTCCCAGGTCCCGGGACAGCCTCGCGCGCCCTCTCCCTGCAGGCCGCTCCGCCTGGAAGAAGGAGAAGGAGACAAACAAAAATGCAACAGCTGGAGCACCAGAGCTGGGAGGGGAGCAGCAACCCGAGTAGCTGCAACCGAGCCTGGTCGTTGACCCCACTCAGGTCGGCGGGGCTTTCAGTTTAGACTGCCAGAGTAGCAGCGCCGTGCCGCTTACTGCTAGGTAAGTGAAGTTGGGATCGCAGCCTGTAAGCCCCGTCGACCGTACGCTGCGGGTCTCTCCGGCATACACGGGATTGGCCATTCCTCCAGCATTCTCACGTTTGGAATGCACGGAATGCTACCAGTGTGCGGCAGTGAAGCATAAGAAGCAGAGGCCTGCACTTGTTCTTTCACAGGCCTCTCCACAGGCAGGGTCCTCCTTATTCAAGGTAGCCCTGGGATGATAGAGGCTTCTACAAGGAGATGAAGAGAAGGCAGCAAAATAAACTAATCCCAGGGTAGGAAATAAATTACCAACATTTCCAGCAGAAATAGGGGAAGTGGACAATGCCAGGCACACAGGCAGAATTATGAAAAACCCAACAAATCAGAAGAGTCCAGCTTTTAGGATTTGGCTTAGTGGTTAGTCTTGATTCCAAACACCTTGGACCAAACACAAACAAAATTGTCTGGATTATGCCCATTGTACAGAAATCACTGCTGGCAGTAGTAACAGAATGTTAGACTAATTCTGCATACATTTAGCACATTGGGTCTTTCATAGAATCACAGTATCAAAGAGCTGGAAGGGTCCCCAAGGGTCATAAAATGCCCCACAGCTGTGCCATGGTTTGTTTTGTAGGAAAATATAAGGAGCAGGTAGTTAGCCAGATCCTATGTGGATGATACTCAGTTTTGCTTCTTGTTTCTGTTAACTAATCCCAGGGAGTTTCCAGAAATCTTAACCAGGTGTCTAGAGGTGGCTTTTGGATGGATACAGGCAAATGAGCGAAACTTAATCCAGATAAGATGAAGGTCCTTGGGTGTGGGCTGGGAAATCAATGGCCATTTCCAAATGGTTCTAGATCAGGGGTCACAGCAACCTAAGGCCCATGGGCTGGAAGTGGCCTGCGGAGGTCATTTGACCGGCCCATGAGCTGCCCCTGCACCGAATTGCCCGCTCATGTGCTGTGCTAAACCGGCGCAGCACGGCGCGAGGACCCACTTCCACGAAGCCAGTAATCGCGTCTGCACACGGGCCTGCGCATGATCTGGCCCACGGAGGGATCTCCGCGGGACTGATCCAGCCCAGGCAAGATAAACCTTGCCAACCCCTGTTCTAGATGGTGTTGTTCTCCCAAGCTTGTGTCTTGATCTCAGTGCAATTTCTGGATGTGCAGGTAACACACCAGCTGCAACCCTTTTTAAAATATGGACTTTGCCTCAATTTCTCATGCCCTGGTTACACCCAGACTAGACTCCCAGTTGGTAAAAATGCAGCTGCCCAGCTGCTTGTTGAAGCCGGATGCTTGGAACACAATACACCTATAACTGCACTAGTTGCATTGACTGCTTGTTTGTTTCTGGGCCCAAAACCAAATGCTGGTATTGATATAGAAAACCCTAAATGGTTCCGGACCAGGTTATTTGAAAGACTACCTTCAGATAACCTGGGAATCACAAGTGGGGGAGAGTCTGTAGCACTCTAGTCCTGCTAGCGGACTTCTCATAGGCATCTGGTTGGCCACTGTGAGAATGGGATGCTGGACTCAGTTGGCTGTTGAGCTAATCCAGCACAGCTCTTCTTATGTTCTGATGTAGGTTCCCCATGTGATGCAAAATGCTGGAAATCAGAGAGCCCACAAGAGTGAAAGGAGGCTCATTGCCTTAAGCAAGGAACTGTTGCCCTCCCTGGGATAACTCACTTGGTAGAGCATGAGACTCATAATCTCAGGGTTGTGGGTTCGAGCCCCACATTGGGCAAAAGATTCCTGCATTGCAGAGGGTGGAGTAGATGACCCTCGTGGACTCCTCCAGGTTTACAATTCTACGAACGTGTGGGGGATGACTGGAGGGGGCAGAGTTAATGCATTTGTTCTGGTATCCTCCTGCTTATGTGTTAGTTTACACAGTAGCCAGAACACCTTAAGAGGGTTCTTGTGTATCCTTTTGTTTATCCTTCTAAGCTTGAAATCCTAAACACCCTTAACAGGGAGTAAGTCTTACTGAACTCAGAGGCACTTAATTCTTAAACACACAGGGTTCTTCTGTAAATCTCCTTGGTTTACACATTGCTTTGATATTGAACTCTGCAGATGTATGCTGGTTTTGTAAGAGATTGCTCAAGATCACACATCGTTATATGATTTTTGACGATACTCCAATGTCCTGAGTAGTAGGTGTATATTTTTATTTTAAATCAAAGTTAGCAAAAGGTACTCCTTTAAAACAGAGGGCCAGACTTTGTTTAAAACTTGGAACCGCTCTTTCTAAGAAACCTGACATGTTGATTACAGGACCAGGCATCAGTGTGCAACATTAATCACTAGAAAACAACATTGGGCCAACTTCCAAAGGTATAATCTGAACAGCAGGCTCCAGGGGAGCTGATTCATGCATATTAGTCTCCTGGACAACTTACGGTAATTATTCTGTCAATCCTGTCCTTGTTACCTTTTTTCGGCCAGGGTAATTTTCCCTTCACAGTCAACTGTCCCTCAAGCTTTGTCTAAGGAGCTGTGCAAGCGACAGGCAATAAGCTGTCCAGTTTCTTGGCCATTTTGTAGATACTTGGTTATCATCATTGTAACATTTAAACATACTCCTGTTTTGTTTCTTCCTTTTTTAATTATTTTGAAAAAATCCAAACACCACTTAACACTCACATTGATAAAAGAAATAGCGAACTGGTAAATCTGTGCTGTGTTAGGGTCATTGATTATGGTACTTTCAGGCTGCAGCAATGTATAATCTCCACTAAAGTTAAAAGGTAAAGGACCCCTGGATGGTTAAGTCCAGTCAAGGTGACTTTGGGGTGCAGCGCTCATCTCACTTTCAGGCTGAGGGAGCCAACTTTTTAGTAACAACAAAATTTATAATTCTCTGTGTGTAGACATTTGTGGACTTTCTTAATTAGTGGACAGTAGAGCTTATTAAAGGGAAAAGATATTGTGAGAAATGGTAAGATTATGGTGGATTGCAGTAAAACAAATTTGCATTAGATTTTCACCACTTGGAAGCTTTTCTTAAGGGACTGATGCACAGCAGGGGTTGTTCCTGTTCTACAAAACAGCACATCTCACCATTTTGGTCTTCATCTTTTGTGAGTTGTCAGGCACTAAAAGTATACTGCTGGTCTTTGCTCTGTAAGAAGCTTACATTTTGTAGCCTATCCATTTGTTGCTATGATCACCCTGAAGGATTTTCCTGCTGTTAATCTAACCCTGCAAGGCCACCATTGGTGCAAGTTTGAGCCAAGGTTTATCTCAATGGTAGTTCTGAGAGAACTTCCATAAAAGTCTCACTATAAACGTCAAAGCCCATTAAAAAACAACTTTCTGAGATGGCCGAAAGCAGTTGAGGCCAGTTAGTAAATGTTAGAAGGCGGTGAGGGTGTTTTAGGATCTTTTTTAAAGACTTTAGCCTTCAAGTCTCACATCATTTACCTAAGAGTAAGCTCCACTGAATTCAATAGGGCTTGTTTCTGAGTAGGCATCCTTGAAACTGAATTTTGCCATCGCTATTTCCTTTTCCTGTTAAAGAAAATATGGATTCATCAATGGTTTTCTGATTTTATGGTTATGGTTATGGTAGTTTTAATTGATATTATCATTATTGTACCTTTTGTAACCTCACTGTATATCAGAACACACAATTTACTTCTGTGGCAGCTTTTTCACTACCCTTGAAGAGTGTTCGTAAGTCCTAGCAGGAGTTATGCAGAAGGTGTAAAGTGTGCAGCATTTTTTTTTAAAAAGAACATGTGGCTTCTTGTAGAGGATGCTATTTAGAACAACGATAATGATGGCCTTCAGAGTATAATGAAACTACTGTGTTCTTCAGACCAAGACAAAGGCAGAATTTTGCTTCAGGGCTTTTCTTTCTTTGGTCATCTTGTTCTGCCACAGAGAGAGGTTCGCTGAGTGGCAGCTTCTGATCCCAGAGCTAATGAAAAACAAGTAAAGGGCTTTGCAGATGGTGATCTGGTGATATGAAGTCAACAATAAGAAGCTAAGGAGAATCTAATTGCATCTGTGAAACTTTTCCTGTAATGAATGAAGAGTGCTCATCCTGCTTTGCCATTTTGATTCAGTTTGGCCTTGGCAAGAGAAGATTCATCCAGTTCATCCCACCTCTCTATAATTATCACAATTTTTAAATAAATTGAATCTTAATTAAATGCACCTCTCACCTACTCAAAGGAACTAACTTCTCATAAGCAAGTCAGTCCCTGCCCTGTGGGTCACCCTTCATCCTATTTTTACCTCCCTTAAACCTTTCCCAAGTTACTTCTGCTGCCCATCATTCTCACAGGCTGCATGCAAACTTAAGGAGGGCCCAGGGCAAGTGCTACAGACCCTCCAAGTGTCCCTATTTTCCAGGAACAGATTTACAGAAGCCAGTCTGGTTTCTGATTTGATCCCAGAATGCCCCTCTTTTCCTTAGGAGGTTCCTATTTTCATTGGAGAAATGTTGAAGGGTGTGGAGTTATGTGATGCCTGAGGCAAGGAGATAAGTAACGATGTAATCTTTAGAAGACACCTGAAGGCAGGCCTGTATAGGGAAGATTTTTAAATGTTTAGTGTATTATTATGTTATTATGAAGCCTCCCATAGTCAAGATGGGTGGAGTATAAATAGTAAAATGATGATGATGATGATGATGATGATGATGATGGAATAAGACATCCCTATTTTCACCCGAGAAATGTTGAAGGATATGCAAGTGTTATCTGTGAGCACTGCCAGAGCTCCAGAAAGATGGCCAAGGATGCCAGATGCTAATGCAGACCCTTAGTATCGCAAGATTGTCATGAGAGCACTGGGACTAAAATTGTCAACCAAAAGCTTTACTTTTCTGGTTTATAACCACAACAGTTATTAACACTGGGCTTCAGTAAAGCGAATAATTTAATTAGACAGCGCCTCTATGATATCGAGCGACAGAATAATCTGGCCACAATTAGGAAATTTTGTCCACGGTATGATTATTTCCCACCTAGTCATTTTGACACTTTGGCACCCTATTTGCAAAATTTAACAATTCCAAAATACAGACGCGCTTTCAGATCTGGACCAGCATCCTGTTCTCACAGTGTCTAACCAGATGCCCCAATGGGAAGCCCCCAAGCCACACACACCCCCTAGTGATGCCTATAACTGGTATTCCAAAGCATCCTTTTCCCAGCTCTATTTCATGTGATGCAGCTGCAGCCATAACTTTGAACAATAAGCCTCAAATCTTTTAATTTCCTTGTTTATCTTTTCTTTTTTAAAAGGAAACATTAGCAAAGCTATAACCCTCTGTTTTGTATCCAAGGCATCCATTAATAAAAGTGTTACTCGGAATCCTAAGGAAGGTGTGTGTTTCTGAAACGCAAAAGCTCCATGTGTTTTATCTTAAGAAACAGCCATAACAGAGCTAGTTATTTAAAAGTGACGCACCCATTTTTAACAAAAAGCTTTATCAGATTTCCCACCAATCCATTAAGAGCTCTCTTGATTCTTCCACAAGCAGCCCAACGTTGACTCTATGACTCAGAGTCTCAGAACCCGTATAGTGCGACTTCTAACAGATGCAGTTAAAGTCACAGTTTCCCCCCAACTATTTGCTGCTGATGGGGTGAGCTCCCATTGCTCAGTCCCTGCTCCTGCCAACCTAGCAGTTCGAAAGCACGTCAAAGTGCAAGTAGATAAATAGGTACCACTCCGGCGGGAAGGTAAATGGCATTTCCGTGCGCTGTTCTGGTTCATCAGAAGGGCTTAGTCATGCTGGCCACATGACCCGGAAGCTGCACGCCGGCTCCCTCAGCCAATAAAGCGAGATGAGCGCTGCAACCCCAGAGTCGTCCGCAACTGGACCTAATGGTCAGGGTTCCCTTTACCATTACCATTATAGGACAAATCAATGAAAGTTAACCATAGGCAGAGTGGAGCTTGTCGGCTCTCTCTGCTATATATTTTTAAAACACCCTGTTTTTAACTGTAGCCTTGCTTAATGCCTCTCCCAGTTTTAGTCATCATAGCAAGTCACTCTGGCAGTGCCTGAGCAAACTTGACACAGCTAGGTAAATTTATGTCATGCATGTCTAATTCTTAGCAGCTTGAAAACAAATCATGTCTTTAAAAACCTTCATGTTTAAGGATGGGAACAGCAGGCAGCATCTTGGAAAACCTGAAACCTCCATGAAGCAGCTTCTAAAAGCACTTTTATAAATGCATGGTTAAAAAAAAGTTTAAAAAGATGAATCCTGCATTTCGTTTTTACTTGTACCAGAGGAACTCTGTATTAAAGTATCTTATGCAAATATATACCTAGATTCCAAGCCTGGATATTTTAATGCCTCCTTATTTGCACCACAGCCAACATATCTAGGGTTATATGCCTATTAGCAGTTTAAAACAGTTCTTCCACAGGGTTCCACGTTGCATTTGCATGTTTCTGTACCAGGCATAGGCAAACTTGACCCTCCAGATGTTTTGGAACTAAGATTCCCATCATCCCTGACCACTGGCCCTGTTAGCTAGGGATCATGGGAGTTGTAGTCCCAAAACATCTGGAGGGCCGAGTTTGCCTATGCCTGTTCTATACACACAAGAGATAAGGGTAGGGGTGTCTTCTCCTGATGTGCATTACCTGATGTCCTCTCACACATCTGCAACACCCCAAACTCATATTCAGTGAGACTCATCTGCACACGCACAATGGCTGCCTCAAATGCACATACCACAGCTTAACTGTGGAGTGAATGCAGCAAATAGGATGGGAGCTGGTTTGAGGGGAAGTGCATCACGTAGCTCCAGGCTAGAGATAAATTGTGACTCATGTTGTTGGGACACAGCTTCAAAGGCCAGGCGTGAGAGCACACTGGAACCAGAGTAAACATTAATGTGTACACAGCCCAAGTGGATCACACCGGAGGTTATTTAGTCTGTAATTCAAATTAATATATCATGCAAGGAATACTGGAACAGTTCCCCACATTTTTGTGACAACAAATAGAACTGCAAAATGGGAAGTTTCCATGCACAGTCATGTTGACAGTACTTAATTTAGAGTGGTGGAAGGATGTTGGGGCTCAAATCAGTCTGGAAAGGTCATCTTTCAGTCTAGAATTGAGACCCTTATTTGGATAGAGACAGAAATGCACTCTGGATTTGCTCAGAGGCCCTTTTAAATTCTGTTCTTTCTGCTTGTGTTCTGGAGTTGGAAACTTGGCACTGAAAACAGATGCCACGACTGAGCCTTGGCACAAATCAAGTCATGTGTAGTGAGTAGCAGAAGTTGGCATGGCATGAAATTAAACTGTGGGCAGGGTATTGCTATGATTGCTGTTTTGGCATGAAGGTCGCTCCCATGCAGATCCTGAAAGTCCCACAAACTACACGTTGAGCAGTCTCAGTTCCAATCATTGCTACTCTCCCTTTGTAAAACTTCATTAAAAGCTTCTACATAGAATGCAAACTAGGCTGCATATATATATGGAGTTGATTTTGACATGTTTGAAACCCAGGCTTACCTATAAAAATGACCTTTAGAAATGAAACAAAAAAGAGACTGAAAGTTTAGGAGCTCTTGCAACATCAGACTATTTTAGATGTTCAAACACCCTTTGCAAATACAAAGGATGGGTGGAAAAGGCCATAGGTGCAGTGGGTCAGTTTGGCTGGCTGTTGACTGGAGGTTTGGTGGTTTGTGCACACCCAGGGATGGCTGTGGGCGATTCTATTCCCCCCTCCTTTTCCCCTTCCCCTTCTTCTTCTTCTTCTTTTGACAAAGTAATAACCATAAATAAATAAGAATAGAAATGTGCACCCCACCACTGAGACCATTCCATTGTAACTATCCAACATTGCAAAATTTCAACACATCTTGCGATGGTTTGACCCCTTTCCATTTTAACAGTACAAACACCTTCCGTATCTCTTCGAAATCATTTCTCCTGCGCAGTCCTCATCTTACCTCAGTGGCACATGTTAATTTATCAGTAATAGATACATCCCACGCCTCTTTATACCATTCTTCCATATTATATTCTGCTTGCCCCTATTATAAATTGGATGGTCAAGCTGACATCTGGGTAGACTATCAATAGCCACTAGCCACAATAGCTCTGCCCTGCTACCATGGTTGGAGACAGTAATTTTTCTGAATACCAGTTGCTGGAAACCACAGGAGGGGAGAGGGCCCTTGGGCTCATGTCCTGCTTGCAGATTTTCTACTGGGGCACTTGGTTGGCCACTGTGGGGTCAGGATGTAGGGCTGAATGGGACACTGGTCTGATGCAGCTGGTTCTTGTTATGTTCTTAAGGTTTGCTAAAATCCTATTGAACTCAGCAGGGCTTACTAAACACTTATAGGATTGTACTGTTAGATCTACATACGTTTTTTGAGGGAGGTGTGAAATTTCTCTACCAGGACCGTAAGACTTGATATCCAGAGGCAAAACAGGTTTGCCATGCATTAGGCTAGGGGATGTGACTTGATTGAAACTTGCAAGGAAGACCAGCTGACTATAATCAAAATACCACGGATGGAAATTTCTATGCAAATCTGAATCTTTAGCATTGCGGGTGTCAGAGCAGAGTTTGACATATTTTCCAATCCTAAATGGGTTTCCGAGATACAATACCTCTCTCTCTTTTTGTGTGGCTTCCCCCTCCCCATTTACATTTTGGTAAAATTACACTTCCTTCCACTCTCCCTCCTATAGCGATGGGATTTCAGAGGCTTCACTTTTCAATCATAATTCGCAGGATTCTTTTAACACGATGTGAGCACAACACCGTCTTTGTTCATAGCTAGGAGCCTTTCGAAATATCGTTACTGAGATAAGATATCTGATTCACAGAAGGCCGGACAAAGCACTTTTTAATGCCATTTGGTTAAGAAAGTAAAATGTCTTGTGGACAGGTTAAGTATTTAAAATGATAATAAACACTTAGTGAGGGGAAGATTTGCTGTTCAAAGCCACAAATTTGAGCTTGAGTGATTCACTAATTGCTTAGGACCTGGGCTGGACAGCTGTGATAGAGAAGAAAATGTATCATCATATAGGTAGTTGATGGATGGATGATCTGCAGAGAGTTAAAATGGCTTTCATTCAGATTTGTAATTACAAATGGATTATTTGACCCCCCTGTAATTCAGCGGGTAATCTGAGCATCTGCTCTATATAAAGGTAAAGGTACCCCTGCCCGTACGGGCCAGTCTTGACAGACTCTAGGGTTGTGCGCCCATCTCACTCAAGAGGCCGGGGGCCAGCGCTGTACACAGACACTTCCGGGTCACGTGGCCAGCGTGACATCGCTGCTCTGGCGAGCCAGAGCTGCACACGGAAACGCCGTTTACCTTCCCGCTAGTAAGCGGTCCCTATTTATCTACTTGCACCCGGGGGTGCTTTCGAACTGCTAGGTTGGCAGGCGCTGGGACCGAGCAACGGGAGCGCACCCCGCTGCGGGGATTCGAACCGCCGACCTTTCGATCGGCAAGCCCTAGGCGCTGAGGCTTTTACCCACAGCGCCACCCGCGTCCCATCTGCTCTATATAACTCATTATTATTATTTTTTAAAATGTGTTTATTGAGTTTTCAAAAACAACAACATGCAGACAAGACGAACAATGAATAAAGAACAACAAGTGTGTGGAGCACATTGTTGCAGTTAGAATGAAATAAACAGAAGGTTCAGTACACTTTTGCAGACATAATGAAATAGATTCTGCAAAGGGAATCAATTTTAGGCATGTGTTGTTGGGGGGGGGGCTATGCAGCACATTATTTTTATTTGTGAGGCATATAAACAGAGATCATGCAACCTCAAAATGGTCGTATTTCTTAACCCCTCTTATCACCCTCCTGTGATGGGTTAAATTCTCAGACAAAGCAGCGGTCCCACACCCTCTCAAATCATCCATCCCTAGAGAGATCCAGTGCAGACTTCCAACTTGTGGGGATTTCTAGTCTGGCTGCAGCCAGCAGCAGAGCTAGCAGCTCCTTGTGAACAAGAGTGGGATTTAAATCACTTTCAATTATATCTTGTATGTTTGCTTGCTTTGTGTTATATATTTACTTTTAGCTAAATGACCACAAAACTAGGAAGAGGACAGGAAGAAAAAACAGGAAGAAACACCAGGGCCGCTTTCAGACTGTGGCTGTTTTTGGGTCTCAGTGCACCAACACAGGTAGTTGTAGTGCGGCCACAGTCTTGCCTCCTGGACAAGGAGGAGAAAGGTCTGAGGAAAGGCATGGAGAACCTTATTTGGCTGCATGGCCTGAGGTTCCTCACCTATAGGTTCACCCATAGGTTTAGCCAAGTGCAAGTTAGGGAAACACTTGTCCTACCAACCTTACTGTATGCTTGTGAAATATTGGCCACTTATAAACGCCATCTCCAACTCCTCAAAAGATTCCATCAACAGTATCTCCAAAAAAATTTTACACATCATGTGGGAAGACAGGTGAACTAATATCAGTGTACTGGAAGAAGCAAAGATCACCAGAGTGGAAGCAATGATTCTTCAACATCAACTTCGTTGGACTGGTCATGTTGTGCGGATGCCTGATGATTGTCTTCCAAAGCAACTACCTGTACTCTATTTCGAACTTAAAAACGGAAAGTGTAATGCTGGTGGTCAACAAGAGGTTTAAAGGCTCTCTCAAGGCAAATCTTTAAAAATGTAGTATAAACACCAACTGGGAAACACTGGCCTGCAAGTGCTCCAATTGAAGAACGTCCTTTACCGGGGGGCCACCAGGTGGCGCATTGGAGGATGGCCAACAATAACATCTCCCCGACCCACACGAGGTAATAAAGAGGCTGCTATGGGAAGTATGCAGTCTTCCTACCCCCCCCCCAAGGAGATGGGGGGGGGGACAGCCTTGCCAGCGACGTCCATAATGCACCCCCGGATTCGAAAGAAGGGGATGCAGGACATTTGGCATCAGCCCTCGATGGGTTCGGCGCTTCCTGATGCTGTCTCCAATCAGCGCCCTGGTTCGCTTCAGCTCGAAAATATAATTGGAAATATATAATTGGAATGAAGCTGAAGCACTTACATCAAGCAAAGTTCGAGAGATAAGGCTGCTGATTAATGCATCTCTGTGTTTGGAGCGATGGGAGGAGACAAATAAATCAAGCGATGTCCACCATTACGAGACTGGTATGTGCGGAGCGAAAAAAGAGGCGGGGGGTGGAGGAAAAAACTTTTATTTTCTTTGCCTCATGTGAGTATTTATAAACCTCCACCCCAGAGAGACGAATCGTCGCCTTTTACTAATCGCAAGCAAGAATTTAAGAGCTGTGTGGAGTGAATTATTGATTGAAGAGAGGACTGGTAAATATGGAGTGCGGAGGAAAAATTCTATGACGCAGTTTTTAATGGCGTCTTGCTAAGACAGGCTTGTCGAAGAAAGACGAGGGGAGGAGGACCAGGGTCATTGGAATGTAAATGATGGATTGAATGTGATAACCTGGCAGAGCCCCTTTGTGATATACGTGGCAAACTTGGGGAAATTAATAGGACAAACCGAGGATAAATTTTCGAAGAAGGGGAGGAATGGCGGCTGTCCTTATGAGATATGACTTTTGGAGTGTGCAAAACCCATGCAGATGTTGTTTGTTCCTAACCTGCTTGTGAAGACTATCAGAGATTGCAAAGAAAGGAATACATGATAACAACAAGAAGATGAAGAAGTAATAAAGAGACTATTTGGACAGATCTGGATAGAACCGTTTGATAAAAGCAGTAGCAGAAGTGATGTTTTGATTCTCGTTCGGAGCTTGATGTAAGGGTACACGCAACAAAATTTAAAAATCTGGCTGTATAATTTGGAAGTAATATGATTTGGAAATAATGTGATTGGATAGGCCTGTTAATAAAAATTATGTTTAAAAAAAGAAGAGGAACATCCTTTACCAAAGGTGTCATGGGCTTTGAAGACACTCGAGCTCAGGACAAAAAGGAGAAACGCACTAAGAGGAACGCATGCTTGGCAAACCCTCACCACGATCAACTTCCGCCTGGAAACCTATGTCCCCACTGTGGAAGGACGTGTGGGTCCAGAATTGGCCTCCACAGTCACTTGCGGGCTCACTGTTAAAACCATGTTTATGGAAGGCAATCTTACTTGGCTATGAGTGATCGCCAAAGAAGAAGAAGGGAAACACTAACTCAGAGAAAGAGAGATGGGGAGGGAGAGAGAGAAGGAGCCCCGTTATTAGTAGAAAATTCATGTTTTTTTGTTTTTAAAAAGAAGCCTGGAAGCACTTTTAGGTCAGTTTTTAAGTGTCTTTGTATGACTAGAACATTTGCTAGCCCCTTAGTGAGGTAGCATATGCATATTAAGGAAACTAATGAATGTATGGTGTGGTAAAAT
The DNA here is from genome assembly GCF_965112155.1 of Podarcis liolepis. Lineage (NCBI taxonomy): Eukaryota > Metazoa > Chordata > Lepidosauria > Squamata > Lacertidae > Podarcis > Podarcis liolepis. Next base: position 31,264,333 of record NC_139563.1, read on the forward strand.
AGCACATAGATTTTCTTTTAAAAGCATCAATCAGTCAGTCAATCAATCAATCAATCAATCAATCAATCAATCAACCAAGGTGGGGAAATTCCTGATCTTTTAAAACGGTCATTCTGTTCTCAATTTCCTGTTTCTCAGTGTTGAAGGCTATTAACAAAATAATAATATGTGTCGGCACCCGGTAGTAGTTCATAAAAGCTGAACTTTGATTCTGTTTCCTGTTCATGGAAATGTTAAGCTTTTAAGATTTGTCAATTGTCCCTTTGTGTTTATTAAGAGGACACCATTGCATTCTGAATTCTGAGATCCAAAGGAAATACCTCTGTTCAAATCCAAACATTGGGAAACGATAAATTGTCGGTAATAAAAAGTACCCCTTTCTTTGCTGAGATAAGCTATGGAAGTGTTGTCTTTTCCATCACTAGCAAAGTGGTCACATACAACTTATGCACCACCAGCCTCACAGCTGATTGTTGAATCGTCTCTGCACAGCATCCACAGAGCCGGCAAATCTCGCACAAGGGAGCAATTCACTGACTCTGCTAATGGATCTACATCAATATAAGTGGCCATTGAATCGTACCAAACGCTTGTAGAATCACAGAGTGATAATCCTTCGATCTGTGCTTCCTTCCATTTCCTTGTTTCACCCATCTGACAGCATCTGTGAAAAAGATATGGCAAATTTCCTGTGTATTCAATCATCTGCTGGTTTACAGCTTGGACAAAAAAACAAAAAGAAAAGAAAAGAAAAGAAGAAAGACTCCCACAAGGACATTAAAAGCATAAATAACAGGAGCTTAGTGAGGCAAGGGTCTCCGTGGATGGAAGAAAAAATGAATTGTCTGATATGCTTCCACAGAAATTGCACTGGTCTTCAAAGGCTGTTCTTCCTTGGAGCTCCTAAACAGAATGTCTCTCGATTGTCCCCAAGTCCCCATCCATGTGTAAAAGGGCTGGTTTATTAGATTGGGGATGGGGCACCTGTGGCCCTCCAAATGTTGCAGAGCTACAATTTCCATCCTCTCTTACCCTTGGCCTTGCTGGCTGGGGATGATGGGCGCTGGAGTTCAAAGTGCATCTGTGCTAGAATGTTGCATGAGAAAAGTTAAACTCAACAACGTACATTGGAAGCTGCCAAGTCAGACCCAGATTGTCTGCATTGTCTGGCAGCGACTCTCCAAGGTTTCAGACAGACCACATTCCCAGAGTACCTAACCGTATCTGTGTAGCAACTGCAGGGCTGGACTCTCGTTTAAGCTCTTGCACAAGAGTGCTAGCAAGCTATTTCCCTTCCGCCCACAGTTCTCTGGCTCTGTTTTTGTGAAATTCCAACCTGGTCTCAAGCCAAATAAACAATGAAGAGAGTGGAAACCAATATTTGGGAATACTGTACGTTCCAAAACCCTATATATGCTTTTTCTTATATGTGTCTGTGGAGTTAATCTGAGCCAGGGTTTAACTGGACTCAGCTCCAAAGGCTGATTTCAAATGCCAGGGCTCTGAACTTAAAGCAGAAAAGAGAGACAGACTCTGGGGATGTGCAGAATGTTTTTCTTAAGTCCTGACTGGGCTGCTTCCCCTGCATGTGAAGACAGGCTCTGGTGGATCGAGCAAACGAGACCAAGAATAGGTCCAATGATCAAGAAGGCAGTTTCTGCATGTGCTGTAGAGGGAAGCAAGGGTGCCTGCCAAGTTGAATAAAATATTGGGGGGACCCAGGTAAGCCCCGCCCCACATAATTGATCACAACACATGGTGCATGCACACCATTTGAATGGCAATACCTATCAACTTTGGGAGCTCCCAGACCCCTCAAATATTTAAGGGGGGTGAAGCCCCAAGGAACTGGCTCCTGTGGGGGGAAGTGAGAAGCAGATGGGGCTTGTCAACCTGGAAAGGGAGCTCATCTAAGAGAAGGGAAATTCTGATCCTGAACCTCTTCTGCCTTGCAGGATATCTTTGGGAGAAGAAAAGAGTAGGGAGTAGACCCTACACAAATTTGGAGTGGAGTCCCTAAGACTGTTGGATGGTGTCTTGTACACCTCCTTCCTGCAACTCCTGCAGCCAAGCTGGTGCCAAGCATATTGCTCTGCTTTCCTTTGGATCACATCGGCAAGGCCAAGAAGGGGGTCTTGTCACCTGGGCAGCCCAGTACTTCCATACAGACTGCCCAGGCTTGCACCCCGGAGAGGTCACTTCGGAGCTGCTTCTTAAGGGTGAATCTTTATAGTGTACTTCAGTCAAGCGTGTTAAGCACCTCTTGGTGATCAGTAATATAAAAGGGATGGTTCAGGATTAGAGAATACAGTAGACAAGGATGTCCAGTTGTCCGTGTTGAGTGGAGATTCAATTGCCAATCTGATTGGCTTCTGTATCCGGAAGGGGGAAAGGTGCAGCAAAATGCTTTGGAGTTGCCTAGAGTAACAAGTGCCTGGAATTTCTGTTCTCCTAGCTGTCCTTTGTGAGGTCACGCATGGATCTTCCTTTGGGTTGCTTGTCATGAACCGGCTTTTGTGAGATCACAGGCATGCTTCCGGATGGAAGGAGCCCTACATCATCGAGCAGCGTCGTGATCTGAGCTATTCGCCTGCATGGCTCTGTGTCTCATCCATTGGGAGTTGTTAGGGTGTCTTTTGTTTCTGTACGCAGACAAAGGTAGAATTAATGTATGTGTTCTAAAAGCAACCGAGTCAGAGGGAAAGGGGGATCAGGGAAAGAGTGCAGATAGGTAGGAACTTTAATGATCTCCTTCATTTCCAAGCTTCCTTGATATTTTCTGAATTCCAACATGAGAGACTAATATTCCAAATTAACTTTCGCCCAATAGTGAGGCACTGCCAACAAAGAAATAGTTTGTCCACAACTCTGATTGATAACGCAGCCTGCAGGACATTTGAAGTTACTGTAAATAAATGTATAAATCTCAGCAATGGCCACAAAGGGCAGTACAGTGTCCCTTGAATTGCAAGAGTATATAAACTTTAACATACCCGATTAACAAAATGTTCCACTTGGCCTGCTTTCCCCTTCCAGTGGCATAAAGAGAGATTTTGCAGACAATCATTAGGTTTAAATACCTGGTCCAGTGACCCCTTTTAAGCCTCTCCCACAGGTTTTGTTAAAAGGCAAGCTAAAGACACAGACAATATTCCTACAGTTTTATTGTTCATGACCTGGTGTGGACTTTTTAGGGTTTTAATAATGATGATGATGATATGGCATATAGTGACCGGGCTTAATCCTACGTAGGACTCCATCTTGTACCTAATTCTATACCTCTGAAATCAGTGAGGCTGGCAAGATTGGAGCTACCCATTGCTAAAGTAGAAAAACAGAAGAAGGGAACGAACCTGTGGGCCTCCAGACATTGCTGACCCCATCTGCCATCAACCCCAGACAGCAGGGATGATGGTCAGGGATGTTGGAAAGTATAGTCCAACAGTATCTGGAGGACCACAATTTCTCCATCTCTGCCATAAACTGATTAGGACATATTGCTGTTTTCAGGTTGACAAACAAGGGATTTGGACCCTCCGTTGCTATAGGGAATCACCATGTGGCACAGGATCTACAGTACAGGTGGGAAGAGGTAGGTCGTTCTATGTTATTAACAGCATGTGCATCCCGTGTCAATATCTTCAGATGTGATGGGTGTGACCCCACGAAGGCAAGGCCTTTTTGGTGGTGACTCCTCAGTTGAGGAATAGGTTCTCCAGGGATCTTGGCTGCCACCTAGCACGTGACCTTTTGAGCACAGATTGAAGGCAATTTTATTCTCTCAAGCTTTTAATCAGTGATGTACAATTGACTCCTGCGTTTGCTATTTCACTCATTTTATTGCTTACTTTTATGGTGGATATTGCCGTTTGGCTTCAGCTTTCAATGTCACTTTCTAGCTCAGTGTTAATTGTTGATATTAAACCTTCATTCGTAGGAGCCTTGGGCGCCACTTAAATGGCAACATGCGATAAAAAAACCCAAACTTTATAATAAGTAAATCACGAATACATAGTTCTTTAAGCTAGTATTATTTCCATTTAAAGGACCGATAGATTAATCTTGGAGTCTCTGAAAACGGAACATTGTGTGTTGTTTGATTTGCGGTTTCTTTAACAGTATATAGATTAGGACTATGCAGCCTTAAAATAACACTTTTGAACTCTGAAACTAAATGTCTCTTAGCTCTGGCCTTGAATCTGAGGTATGAAGGGATTGTTTAGGCTATAACAAGGGGTGTCTCTACATTTCCCACTAGAGATCCTGCTTTTAGTGTTGGCAGTTCCAGTCCTCTGAAATAGGCACCTACTGCAGAAGTTGATTTTGCTTAAGAAGGCTGTCCCGAAGTGTGAAATATTAGGAAATACTAACTGAACATTTGTATGAATTGGTTTGTTGTTTTTAGAGTTTGTTGAAATGGGTTTGATTGTTTTTAGAAATTGTGTTTTCTGTACAGGCAACCCCTGATTTGTGTGGGGGTTGCATTCTAGGTCATTGTATGTGACGGGGAAGGTCTATAAGCCTGGTCTACCCTACTCCCCCCCCAGTCCCCCCCTTTTCTAGCCACTTCCAGGTCACCACGATGTGCACAGTTGCGCACATATCAAACGCATGTCAATTGGTCATTACCTGCATTTTGTTTTTATCTTGTTTTGCATCACTTTGATGGCCTCTGGCTGCAACATGGTTTATAGACTCCTAAGATCATTACGTCCAGGGTCTGAAATTAAGTACTTGCACCTCTAGAGAGAATCAGGCTCCCCACTATTTAATTAGTTATGGGAAAACAAATTATGTATTGAAGAATGTATTAAGTATGATGTATGGTTTTTGCCAGTGAATATAATAATGTATAATCTATAGATTAAGCTAACATGGAAGGGTTGACCCAAACATGGTTGCAACCTGAGAATCCAGGCTGTAGGTATTTTTAGCTGAAGATGGCGCAAACATCCTCTTTAATTATCTGTAACAAAATCTCCTAATCCTGTATCCTCAGGAGATGATGAGCAGTCATCAGTTAACCCCATTTAATATACGGCTGTTTGAAATGAGAGGAAGTCTGTGTAGTCAAGCATTTTCAGCACAGTGAAATTGAGTTTTAAAAAAAAGGTAATATAAACCTGTCGGAGAAAATATCAGGAAAAGTAAGTGCTAGGATGATGGGGGCCTACAGGAAACAGATTGAATTATTTACACACATAGAATGATAATGCAGTAAATATATCCGGAAAGCCGTGGCTTATCCTTTATACACAACAGGTTCCAATTAACCTACAGCCTGTGAACATCCAAATCCATTATATTCAGAGATTAGGAAAGAGAATGTAATTGATTTAATGGTAACTTAATGGCACATAATTTTATACCATATTAACAACAATTAGATTTTTCCCCATCCTGTTATGGGATGGCGACTGTGGAGCAGTAGTACCACTGCTTCTGTGTGTTTTTAAAAATTCTGTCAGAACTTTGAGGGCTTTTTTGGGGTGGGGTGAGGGAAAGGATTTGTACAACTCAATCCTTCTCCATACTGAACGTTTAAGACAAGTACCATGTTATATTGGGTTGGATCCCGACAAAAACTGCAGTCCGACCTAAGCCCACTGAAGTGCCACCGAACCCAGGAGGACTTACTTCCAAGTAGACATGGTTTGGATTGCACTTGTTCTCCAATGAAATCAATGGGACGTAAGTAATGACCAATGCAGGTTCAACTAAGTTAGGATTTAATTACCTATTGACAAATCCAGGTTGCGCAATTAAGGTAGATTTAAAGCTCTTACACAACAAACCCACTTCCCCCTCCCATACTCATAGCTGTCAACATTTCCCTTTTCTTAAGGGAAATTCCCTTATTCCAAATAGGATTCCTCACAAGAAAAGGGAAAAGTTGACAGCTATGTCCATACTGGATGGGGAAATGCGCTTGAAAGTGCGAGGGAACATCTGATGCAATGTTGTCTACCCTCTCCACAAGCAGATCAGCACAAATGATCCATAAATAACAGCCAACATTGCTGAACAGCAACTTCAGGCAACCAAACAAGAATGAACATTCAGTAAGGTTATCTGGTAGTGACTTTAGTCTGTATCCAATCAGTTATGTACTACCCCCCCTTCCAGTTGTCATAGTTTTATTTGGCATGTATACTATCATTCAACTTCTCAAACTGTACAAACAACAATAACTCCCCCATGGACCTTTCTGGACCTTTTGCTACAAGTGTGAATCTCAGGCGTCTTTTTTCGTTGCCCCTGCAGCTGTTGTTTTGGAAGACTCATGCCAATAAACCAATGCAGAAGCCCATAAGCACATCTAAGATGGCTGCTCACGCTGGTTACATGGCATGATCAGGAGGACTTTCCATCCTCCAGATGGTTTGGTGCAGAGAATACAGCAGCACTACTAGCCCTCATGGAAACATCCAGACCTTTGAAATTGTAGCAACAGAGATGGTATCCTGTAGTTACAAATACACTGCACAGGAATGTCTACCAGAACTCAAAACCAGGCATAGGCAAACTCGGCCCTCCAGATGTTTTGAGACTACAACTCCCATCATCCCTGACCACTGGTCCTGTTAGCTAGGGATGATGGGAGTTGTAGTCCCAAAACATCTGGAGGGCCAAGTTTGCCTATGCCTGCTCAAAACTATCAATCTCCCTCTTTATAGGAGATTGTGTCTGCACCTTGGGTGATGATGTCCGCATAGAGCCTCACAAAATCCATCTTCTAGCTCTACGTTTTCTGGAACGCAGAGCATGTTTCGCGGTGGAATCACGTAATCCTAGAATATACAATTGTAGAATTGGGAGGGACCCTGAGGATCATCTAGCAGTCCAACCCCCTGTCAGCTGTCTCATATGGGGACTGAACCTGCAACCTTAGTGCTTGTGTAATCACTCTGAATAATAATAATAATAATAATAATAATAATAATAATAATAATAATAATAATAATTTATACCCCACCCATCTGGGCAGCTCCCAACAGAATATTAAAAACATGATAAAACATCAAACATTAAAAACTTCCCTAAAGAGGGCTGCCCTCAGATGTCTTCTAAAAATCAGATAGTTGTTTACTTCCCTGACATCTGATGGGAGGGCCTTCCACAGGGCGGGCGCCACAACCTAGAAAGCCCTCTGCCTGGTTCCCTGTAACCTCCCTTCTTGCAGTGAGGGAACCACCAGAAGGTGTCTCTGGACCTCAAGGTCCGGGCTGAACGATGGGGGTGGAGACGCTCCTTCACGTATACTCCTTCAGATTCACCTTAGCGCTATGCTTCTCAGTTTCACAAGTACTTCATCAATGGGGGGAGGGAAATCTAAGGACCAGGGACTTAATGTGCCCCCACTCTGGCCTCCGGCACCTTGCAGTGCTCACTAGAGACCTGCCCCCACCCCCCGTCACCGGGCCAAACCTCTGACCAACTTTGCTCCAAGTCCTCTATGAACACTTTTGGCTGGCTGGAATGTGTCCTCAAATTTGATCTGCTTCTACTTTTTGAGGATGGAGGATGGCTCTGCGTGTTTGTGTTTGTCGAAACCTCTGACTTTTGAATGGCAAGGAAGTTGCATCCATTGCCCTGCCCATGCTTGCATCTGGCTGCACCCATCTTTGACTTCTGGCCATGCGCGTCACTGAAGGGATTGCTGCACTCCTACCTTGGCTGCATTCACACCATAAATATAAAGCACTATGGTACCACTTTAAACAATCATAGGGTCATCTAGTCCAATCCCCTGCCATGCAGGAATCTCAGCTAAAGCATCCATGACAGATGGCCACCCAGTCATGGCTTCCCGCAAAGAATCCTGGGAGCTGTAGTTTGTTTGAGGTGCTGAGAGTTGCTAGCAGATCCCTATTCTCTCCTCAGAGCTAACATTCCCACCCAGAGAGGTTTAACAATCAATCCTTCTTCACAGGGAACTCTGTGAGGGAGAAGGAATACTTTGTTCTGTCTTTCTTTCGTCTTTCTCCAAACTGGATGCCATTGCCTCTTGCTTTTATTCATTTCACAATATTTCTGCTTTCATTTAGATGTAAATAAATAATGCCTTGGGTTAGAAAAATATCAATTTATTTTGCAGAACTATTTGTGGTTGCTTTTCTAAATTTTTTCATTATTATCCTTACTATAGCAAGTAATACCCTGCCATCTAGTGGAGAAAAGAACCACCCGGTTTTACATGCCTGATGATGCCGGATATATGAATTCCCTTCACCTTTAATACACAGGAATCAATCCTTATGATTAGGAGTTAATATCATGCTCACACATTCACTTAGATTCATGCCTGCGATCAATCAATTTGGATAGAAAATCTCAGGCTAACTTGATGCCAGTACTTATTCTTAACTTAAATCTCTGTAACATCGACTATTTAAAATGACAACTTTTATACATTTTAATATTCTGTGCATTTCATTGAAGAAGAAGAAACACAGCAAGAGCAGAAAAAAATGGAACTCTGAGTACAGGCTGATTGACATAAAGGCTCACTATTATTTGTATATCATCCTTTTGACTTGCAGGTTTGTTATGTGATGTGTTAGTGGATGTGTCCATCTTGCTCCTAGAAATGTTTTTTGTCTTTAGCGTTTCTTTGCTTGCAGCAAATTGGTTGCCCTATATTTCCTTTGCCGCTGGTGCTCCTTGGAGTTTTGCATGTCACTGATGATGGTGATGGTGTACAACCAGTGCTTTTTTCTGGGGGTACAAGATGCATACCCCTAAACATTTTGTGAATCTAAGTTTGGCCTCATTGAGGGGCAGTATTTCAATATGAGTAGGAAGATGAGAGTAGCCCTAAACATTTTTTATTTTATTTTTTAGAATAAAAGCACTGGATACAACACTTCTTCCAAAAGCAGCCAAGGGCTGTGCACAACGATAATCAAAACATCTAAGTGCTACCACAGCATGGTATTAGAACTCAGTGGCGTAGCGTGGGGGGTGCAGGGGGGGCCGGCCACACCGGGCGCAACATCTGGGGGGGGGCGCACTCGCACTCGCAGCTCTCTGCCCCTACCTGGCTCACTCTCTCTCTCTCACTGCAGTGCTGGCTGTGCGAATCCGATCCGAGCCGCTGGGTCGCCGCCCACTGTGGAGGGGGTGGGTGCCAGGCGTGCAGTGTGGAGAGAGAGCGAGGGACTATTTGGGGGAGGGACAGTGCAGCGGCTGCCCAGCGCAGCGCTGAGCGCGGGAGAGAACCACACCAGACCAGCCCAGGCAGCAGCAAGAAGAAGCTGGCAGCGGCGGCAGGTTAGGGGTTAGGGGGCACAAATTACTTGCCTTGCCCCGGGTTAGGGGCGCAAATTACTTGCCTTGCCCCGGGTGCTGACGACCCACGCTACGCCGCTGCTAGAACTGCTAGATTCAGACTATGTATTCATTTGGTATACACACACACACACATATACTGTGTGTGTGTGTGTGTGTGTATACACACACACACACACACAGTGGAACCTCGGGTTACGTACCATCCTCCTTATGAATGCTTCGGGTAATGAGCTCTGCTAACCCGGAAGTAGGTGTTCCGGGTAGCAAACTTTGCCCTGGGATGTGAGTGGAAGTCACGCGGCAGCAGGAGGCCCCATTAGTGAAAGCGTGCCTCAGGTTAAGAACAGTTTCGGGTTAAGAACGGACCTCCGGAACAAATTAAGTTTGTAAACAGAGGTACCACTGTCTGTGTGTATGTATGTGTGTGTGTGTGTGTGTGTGTGTGTGTGTGTGTATGTGTGTGTGTGTGTTTGTTTGTTTTGAGACTGCAGACTGAAAGAATAAAGAAACTTATGGTTTATTACGAATGGCAAGCAAAGCCATTGTAAGTACAAGCTTATATGTGGCCATCATGGAGTCATAACAAAAGACAGAACACTAACTGACTGAGAGAGAAGGAGAAAGGAAGTAAAGCCTGAGAGAAAACAAATCATCAGCAAGGGAAGAGAAGGTTGCCTTTCTGTTTATTGCCTTCCGCTGGTTCAGATAACTTACTGCAAGTGTTGCAACTCCCAACAGTACTGGCCCTTTTCTATCTGCTGTTCCTGGAGACAGGACTAGTTTTCCATATTTTAAAACTAGATCCATTGGCTACATAGGCGCCGACTCCATGGGGCCTGAGGGGGCCCAAGCCCCCTCAAAAATTCGATTGGGGGGGCAGAGCCCCCCCAATAATTTAAGAAAATTATTAGTGCGCGAACCCTCGTGTAAAGTCTGGCGGGCCAGCGCTGCGGCCGCGGCCACATCAAAAGGACTGGAGAGTCCCGAGGAGATTGCACGGCGGGGGAGAGAGAGAGGGAGAGAGAGGCAGGAGGTGCACTCGCTCGCCGCGCGCACGCACACGCAAATACAAACACACCGAGGGAGAGGGAAAATGTTTTGCAGGAGGAGCTGCTGCCGCCGCCGCCGCCGCTGCTGCCAGAACGCGCCAGAGGAGCCGCCGGGTGGGAGGGGGAATCCGAACGGAACAACAACAAGAGAGAGAGAGAGAGAGAGAGAGAGAGAGAGAGAGAGAGAGAGAGAAGCAGCAGCGTCTCTGAATGGGCTGGATATTCCTCCTCAGGCGGCGCTGGCTCTGTGGCTCCCGGGGCCTGGGCGGCAGCAAGCAAAGCAAAGGAGCCGCCGACCGAACAGCAGCAGCAGCCGCCTGCCTGCCTGCCTGCAAGCCTGCCTTCTATACAAAGGTCCAGGTTCTTACCCGGTCTACCTGGAAGAAGGCAGGCAGGCAGGCAGGCAGGCATGGGACGTCCACGCACCCTGGCCTGCTGCCTTCCTGCCTGCCTGCGGCCGCCTGGCGCTTCTATACAAAGGTACAGGTTCTTACCCGGTCTACCTGGAAGCAGGCAGGCAGGCAGGCAGGGGACGGCCATGCTGCCTGCCTGCCTGCCTGCCGCCTGCCTGTCGCTTCTATACAAAGGGCCAGGTTCCTACCCGGTCTACCTGGAGGGAGGGAGGCGGGCAGGCACGGGGGTCCTGCTCAAGCAAGGAACCGACGCCTACCCGGCCAACCCGCTGCCTTGAGGCAGGAGCAGCAGCTGCGCGGGGTCTCGCGTTCTCTCAGAGGCTCGCGCTGCTTCTCGCGTTCTCCCTCCCCCAGGACCCCGGTATGGGCCCCCCCAATATTTTTTATAAGTCGGCGCCCCTGATTGGCCATAAATTGTGGAGTACTACTCAAGTACAAAGGAACTAACTTGGCAAAAGGTATACCATACCCTCCAAAATTTTCTGATGAAATGGGGACGTCCTATTCCATAATAATAATTTTAGTATTTGTACCCTGCCTATCTGACTGGATTGTCCCAGTCACTCTGGGCAGCTTCCAACATATATATTATATAAACATTAAACATTAAATAACTTCCCTATATGCGACTGCCTTCAGATGTTAACGGATAACTGCATAACCTCCAACACTTATCCAATGTAAATAGGGATGTCCTAAGGAAAAGTTCAGAAACTGGGATGGCTTCTGTAAATCCGAGATTGTCCCTGGAAAATAGTGACACTCGGAGAGTCTGTTATATGGGAGAGAGCTTGTCCTATAAGAACAGGAATAAAAAGACTGTCTTTATGCCGGTTCTCTCTCAATGGCCTGTTTCATCTTGTTCATTTTCCCTCAGTTTCATTTCCCTCAGTGAACTTTTCTGTTTCCTAGCATTTGAAAAAAATAGCCTTGAACTGGTGTAGCTTGTTGCTAGGTTTCAAGCTCATTTTATACAGCCAAGAGAGGTACTCTTTTCAGGGTTGTTTTTCCCCTCTTTTTTGAATTTTGAATGACGTCCTGAGGCAAGAATTGTCCTGTTTCTTAGCAACCCAGATGGGTTGAATACATTTATGCATTCAAACCTCTTTGTATAACAAAAAAGAAAGAAAGAAAGAAGAGCACAAACATCTCCCAGAACAAACATTGCTGTTATGAGACTCTCCTCTCTCTCTGTGTGTGCTTGCTTTGCTCTAACCAGGGCTGGAAAGGGAAAAATGTGATCCGGCATGAAACACTTGGGAAAGGACTTGGCTTTAGAGAGGGTGAGTAGAATCTCCTTGCTTCTTCAGCTCTGCCTCCTTTATAAGGGTTGCAGTTTTACTGTTATTAATAACTAGGGCAACACTTAACAGAATTGTGATAGTATCGGGGAGAACTGTGTATATGGCCAGAGGAGATTTCAAAAGTTCTCACCACAATTTCTAAAAAATGCAAGTTTGTACTTTACAGCCTACTCCATGTCAGGTTCGGAGTTCCTGGGCTGATATACAAATCCCAGAACAACATAGGTCCAGGATAGCTTAATATAAAGCTCAAACACTGTGATCATCTGAAGGAGTGCAGTTAATTGTACCCGCCTCCCACTCCTCCCTGTAGCAGAGGCCCGCCTGGATAAACTACAGGCTGGACATTGAGTGTTGCTGATTCTATTCTTTGGAACACCTTCCAAGAGAGATTCAGTAAGCATCCTTGCTAAGGACTTTCAGGTGTCCCTTGCAGACTTCTTTAGCTGACAGGCCTTGCAGTTGTCTAGTTTTTATTTTTGCTTAGCCGGTCACCTTAAATATTAACTTTTAAACAGTGTTTTGTGTTTTAACCATGTACACCACCTTGATATCTTGGCAGTACAGATATACTTCTATAAAGGCATAAATATCTGGCTGCGAATATATCTGCATATGGGAATACAAGCTAGCTATTGATTGCATTCTTCCTTCAGGGAAGGAACTTTTTTTGTTTTGTTTTGCATTCTTGTTGGGTGGGGGGAAAATGTATGTGGTGATGTTTTGCTGGGTACCATGTGCTGCCACAACCCCAATTTCAATTTGCTCATTGCCTGAGCACAACTTAGTACAGTGATACCTTGGGTTACATACGCTTCAGGTTACAGAAGCTTCAGGTTACAGACTCCGCTAACCCAGAAATAGTACCCCGGGGGATAAGAACTTTGCTTCAGGATGGGAACAGAAATCGTGCTCCGGCAGCGCGGCAGCAGCAGGAGGCCCTATTAGCTAAAGTGGTACTTCAGGTTAAGAACAGTTTCAGGTTAAGAAAGGACCTCCGGAACGAATTAAGTACTTAACCCGAGGTACCACTATAATCAGCTACATTCGGAATGAAAAAGCGCTTTATATGCATTATAACACTGTGACACCAGATGGTGCTGTGGAGTCCCATCTTTCGCAAACACGATTTCCCTTGATGAAGTTTAGAACGTTTTAAACTGAAACACTTTTTTGATGTGTCTCAATCCAGACCTAGCCAGTTTTTTTTCGAGGGTGACTTCTTCTGTCAGCCCAAAGGAAGTGATGCAGCTGGCTTATTTTCATGGGTTGTTGCTGTTGTTTTTAAACAGCTTTTTTCTGCAGAATTGTATTAAAAATAAATTTGTATGATAAATCAGTAATAATCAAAATCTTTCTTCTTATTCCTCTTCCTCTTTACCTCTTTACCTTGTTTAGGCATAGAGCGGCGAATGCAGAATGTTCCCCAATATCCATGCTGGGAACCAATCGAAGTGTACTTTCGGTTTGAAGGGGAGATTTGCTACGAACCTGGAGTTAGCCTTACAACGAGATCGAGTCAATGAGTCTCAGCCACTCACAGCCCCTCTGGAAAAGGATAGCTGCCTAAAACAACCTCCCGATTTCAGCTACAGGCTTTATATCACCCGAGGCCTTCTCAGGAAGCCGCGAGGAAAGTCGAAAGAGCTGAAAAAAAAATCGCCCCCAAGCACGGTGCAGGAAGAGTTGCAGAGGATAAGGTCCAATTTATTTTTCTCCATCGTGGAACGCGAACAGGAACCCAAGATCATTACAAGGTTTCCCCACATGGGTCCCTACGAAGCCCAGCTAATGTTCGTGAAGATGGGAAAGTTCAAGAGCAGCAAATACCAAGATCCAAAACCATTCGACTATAGACAGGTAAAGGGAAGGATGAATTGAGATAGAGGCAACTGGAAAAGGGTGGCCTTTGGTGGGGAGGGGGATTGAGGCAATGCGCTGCACCAGGTGTGGGTAGACTACAAGGCTTCTGGAATCTACTTTGTGCTGCCCCAGATGTATTGGGACATTTATGCACAATCTGACTTTCAATACCGTTTACACAGTTTTGGGGTGGACATACTGCTTTGTTTCCAGTCAATGCATGTCCCATGACTTCTTGCTTAAAACATTTAACTTTTCATACTACAAATGTTCCGGGTTTGTTTGATTGTTTTCCTGCTTTCATTGTGCTGCAGCGCAAGACTGTCCCTCCAGACAGCAATAGTAACTAACACCAGGGAAGCTTCACAGAGCAACTAATAAAGCAAAATGACCTGGGGATGGTCCACAGCATAAATCTACCACAAATGCATTATTGTTGTGTCAATGGCATGTTGCAGAATAACCTGCAAACAACAACAACCAGCCAAGACGGACTGTTTGGGGTGGTTTATTTCTTTATTTGTTTTCACTATACGGTCGTACCTTGGTTCGCGAACACCTTGCGAGTTGAACGTTTTGGCTCCCGAACGCCGCAAACCCAGAAGTGAGTGTTCTGGTTGGCGAAGGTTCTTTGGAACCCAAACGTCCGATGCAGCTTCCGCGGCTTCCGATTGGCTGCAGGAGCTTCCTGCAGCCAATTAGAAGCCGCGCCTTGGTTTCCGAACGTTTGACTTCCGAGGTACCACTGGAGTTCTAAGATCTACAAGTTGGAGCCAAGTGTTTACACAGTGGCTCAGTCAGACAGATGTACATATAGAATTGAAAAAGGCTAAAGGGTACTTCTGAGAACATGCTTGGCCCAGTAATTTGCTTTTATCACCAGGGTGGGTTTCTCACAGAAATTCAATCCTGGTCTGTCCCCCACAAGTTTTCTTCATTTCAGCAGTGAGAGAGGCACATATTTTCATTTGATGCTTTTCTTAAGGAGCCAGACGTCAGAAACCCTTGCAATCTAACTCAACTCACCTAGAAATCTACCATTAAAGCTTAGTTTTCCTTCTGCCTTTACACATAGGGATTGGGGGGGGGGACAGGACTTGATTCCATTCTCCTCGAAAGGTGAACCTACCTAATTCACACTTCCCGAAATAATACATGAATCAAAACACAGCCATCCTTTGAAATTTGCATTTCTCCAAATTTTGCAGTGTGCTTCTTCGGCCAAGGAATATGTAAAAAAATGCATGTACTAGAGGAAAGCATGCATATAAAACCATGAAAGACAATAACATACAACAGGAATACTGCTTTGCAAAAATGTCAATATTGGGCAAAATTGTATGCTACAATGCTGATGAATTTTCACGAGGACTTAAAAAAAATAAACTAATGTGAAGGACCAAAATAAATATTAGAAAAATGAGAAAATGAGAGAACCCTAAATTGACAGTTTCACCTATCCCTAACTATATAACACAGAAGCTATATCATTTCTGTTTTGTGTGTCTATAACAGGCATAAGCAAACTGCGGCCCTCCAGATGTTTTGGAACTACAATTCCCATCATCCCTAGCTAACAGGACCAGTGGTCAGGGATGATGGGAATTATAGTCTCAAAACATCGGGAGGGCCGGAGTTTGCCTATGCCTGGTCTATAAAGTACACACACACACCAAGAAACAACACAAGCAATAGAATTTAGTGTCTCCACAAGATGGCACTATTGCAACAAATGCTTTGGTCAAATGAATTCAGTGATGTGGATCACATTTATCTTTTCCTTATAGTGTAGTTGGGTTATGTGGTTATATTAGCCTTTGAAAAATGTCTTTGAAGCCTCAGGGCTCTTCAGAAACTTTTTAAACATTAAGATCTTCATCTTCAATCATGGTACTCTGTTGGTGACTGGATTTTTTCATGAGACTTAAATTATTTTATAGAGGCACATTAATGTCCAATACAGCTATTTCTGGGGACACGGGTGGCTCTATGGGTTAAACCACAGAGCCTAGGACTTGCTGCTCAGAAGGTCGGTGGTTCGAATCCCCACGACGGGGTGAGCTCCTGCCAACCTAGCAGTTCAAAAGCATGTCAAAGTGCAAGTAGATAAATAGGTACCACTCCGGCAAGAAGGTAAATGGCGTTTCCGTGCGCTGCTCTGGTTCACCAGAAGCGGCTTAGTCATGCTGGCCGCATGACCCGGAAGCTGTACGCAGACTCCCTCGGCCAATAAAGTGAGATGAGCACCGCAACCCCAGAGTCAGCCACAACTGGACCTAATGGTCAGGGGTCCCTTTACCTTTATCTTATGTCTAATACAGCCATTTCTAATGCATTTCATTGTTTTTCTCCATTCAACCACAACACAAATTAACAGGTTAACCCTCCCTGTGGTATTAAAAAAAACCCCAATATCATTACTTTTATCACACCGAACATTTAAGGTTGCAGCTAGGACAGGAGGCCTTTCCACCTGGTCCTCAGGACTCTTCCTAGGTTTCGCCCCTTCCCAGGCCAAACCCCTCACTGGATCTGCACCCTTCTTGAGTGTTTTGCCTGGAGGATGCAGAGGTGTAGGGCAGTTCTGAGCTAGATGAACCAACAGTCTTCCTCAACAGAAGGCAGCTTCCTATGCCCATATGAGTGTTTCTGGCTGGCTGGAATATGTTCTTCAGCCCTTACTTCAATGAAGGACAGAGAAGGGTGCATGAATACGTGTAGGAAGTAGCCTACCATACAAAGGTAAACTTTAGATTAGTTGCTCTCCTACTTTCCCCTCTCATCTCATGTACCACTAGCATGCAGCAGGTTGCTTAAAAGAAAATGTGGCCCCAAGCAGAAATGGGTCCTCAGACCTGACTTAAAAGGTTTTTTCATTGAAAGACAACCCTGCTTATGTGGTCACATGTGAACCTTATGATATTAACAAAGGGCAGGTGTTTACTAGCAGAACCGGTTAAGAATGTGTATACGGAGATGAGGTGCTTTGAAAAGCTAAGATTAGCATTTCCTTACTAAACCTACTGGATAACTTATTCCTGCCTTAAACCAGGAAGTGACTGTATATTATTAACGACAGCTGTGTGTCTTCTGTTGACTTTTGAGAGCCTCAGAAGTTTACAAATCAGTTTTATTGATGTTAGCTGAGCAGTTTAACAACTGAGTATGTGGCAAGAAATGAGCTCTGTCCGGTTCCAGGATCACTTCTTGTTTGTTTATTTATTTTAGAGAATCTCAACCTTTTCAGACCCATGACCCACTTTTACCCCAAACATGCATTTGGAGACCTATTTCTTAGTCTTTTACCACATATTTGCAGTGCTCCTGTTGCCACCCACCTTAAATCAGGCTGCCACCCACTAGTTGAAGACTACAGTGGTAGTCTTATGGTTTATGAACTTAATCCGTTCCAGAAGTCTGTTCTTAAACCAAAGCATTCTTAAACCAAGGTGTGCTTTCCCATAGCAGCAGGGGACTCAGTTTACAAATGGAACACACTCAACAGGAAACAGAACATGTTCTGCTTCCAAGGCAAAGTTCGCAAACCAAAACACCTTCTTCTGGGTTTGCAGCGTTCTTAATCCAAGTTGTTCATAAACTAAGCTGTTCTTAAACCAAGGTACCACCTTAGTGCCGTAAAAGGACCCCGATGTTACCTCGAGACTGAAACACAACAATACAAAAAACCCCACCCCCAAAATCCACCCTAGTAACATAAATAAATAAAGCAAAATACGGGTTATAAGTCCATTAAAAACAGCAGCATGAAAGAAATGAAGAACAGCTCACTTATTAAAGCTATGTACACACTGTATATTTAAAACACATGCCTTCCCACCCAAAGAATCCTGGGAGCTGTAGCTTGTGAGTATGCTGGGAATTGTCATAATGTGAAAGATAAACTCCAGTTCCCAGGATTCTTTGGGGGGAAGTCCTGTGTTTTAAATGTGTGGTGTATATCTATCTGTATAGCCTTTGCTTTAAAAGTACAGTGCCACAGCAGGAGGTGAAAAAAGCTCGACAAACCTAAAAAAATTTAGAAGCATGGCAAGATAAAATAAAATAACCCTGTTTGCTATATCCACAAGGAAGTCGCTGTGAATGGGCAGTAAGAATGACAAGCGCCAAAGCATTGCTCCCAAGTTGTTTGCAGCAAATCCAGGTGTTCCCTCTCCATGTTTTTCCCTGTGCAGTATGAGCCAGATAGACCAAATTTTGTGACCAGCTATGCCAGAGACCCTCTGAATCTAAAGTTGAAATCCCAGTGTTTAAGCAAAGGTAAGTCCACGCTGATCTTCAGAAGTCGGTATGACACCCGTTTCGTGCATCAGAGGAACATTGAACATCATGTTCTCTCAGTAATATTTTGGATTGGGAAGTTTGTGTTGTGTTGTGTTGTGCTGGGCATGGGGTGTGGTGTGGGATGTGGCTCTCAAGACTCTCTCCAGGCTGCGCTTCCTCCTCCTGTTCCTGCTTTGCACCCTCCTTCCTTGGCTGAAATATGTCCTTGAAATCTGATAATGCTTCTTACTTACTTGGGTGGAGGATAGATAGGGGTGTATGAGTTGATACGCTATATACTGTCTAGCGGCCTACGGTATAATTGCGCTGGATAGCTCTGTTGGTTAGAGCACAGTGCTGATAATGCCAAGGTTGCAGGTTTGAGCCCCACATGAGACAGCTGCCTATTCCAGCACTGCAGGAGTTTGGACCAGATGATCCTCAGGGTCTCTTCCAACTCTAAAATTCTATGATTCTATAAAGGTAACATTAATGTCTGCTGCTCTACCAACTTTTGCTGCTGGCCCTGCCTCCCACAGGCCTGCAGCCCTCAGAAGGTTGCCCACAAGACAATGCGGCCCCCATAAGCTGAAAAGGGCTCCTCATCCCTGTAATAAATAATAGAATCGTAGACTCATGGAATTGGAAGGGACCCTGAGGATCATGTAGTACAACCGCCTGCTGACCAATCCTGGAAGTTAAAGAGGGTTGCAATTGGCTCCCAGTATGTTTCCGAGCACAATTCAAAGTGTTGGTGCTGACCTTAAAGCCCTAAACGGCCTCAGTCCAGTATACGTGAAGGAGCATCTCCACCCCCATCATTCACTAAGGTCCAGCACCAAGGGCCTTCTGGCAGATCCCTCACTGTGAGAAGTGAAGTTACAGGGAACCAGGCAGAGGGCCTTCTCGGTAGTGGTGCCCACCCTGTGGAACGCCCTCCCATCAGATGTCAAAGAAATAAACAACTACCTGACGTTTAGAAGACATCTGAAGGCAGCCCTGTTTAGGGAAGTTGTTAATGTTAGATGTTTTATTGTGTTTTTAATATTCTCTTGGGAGCTGTCCAGAGTGGCTGGGGAAACCCAGCCAGATGGGTGAGGTAGCAACAACAACAACAACAACAAATTATTATTGTTGTTGTTATTATTGTTAAACTCTGATAGTATTAATCTTCATTAAGCAGACATATTAAGTAGTTGGCCCTCACAACAGCCATTATTTCCTTCAGGGAACAATAGTATTAAAGGTTAGTTTCTGGCATATTTATAACACAAAACATTAATGCTAAGATTCTCATTTGACTGTTTATAACACTCAAAAGTCAACATATCATTACAAGCAGGTGATTGTGAAGCTTGACTAGGGCAGTCCAAATCTTCCTCTTTTGTTCGTATACCCCAGTTGAATTTTCCTTGCCATATTTGACCATGCTGTTGCCATTTAGCAGTGTGCTAGGTGCTCTGGAGAATGTGTAAGTGGCACTGATAAGACGCGTTCAGAACTGAACATCTACGCTAACTGGTTGTGATCTATGGAGCAGCAAACTCGGCAGAAGGCCGAACACCTGCTGTTGCATTTACAAAACTTCATGCGAATATGTGTCCACCTGTTAGGTAAATGGGATACAGAAAGCGGCACAGGTGTATGATGTGCCTGGTGCAACTCTGGCCGCTGATCCTTTATTTATTAAGATATACATGGCACTTGAGTATAAAAGCAAATAATTTTAATGTGGTTTGCAAAATGAGTAAAACAATGGAATTATCAGTAAAAAAAAAAGTTAAGAACAACTATTCAAAATATTTTTTTGGGGGGGGGGAACCCACCAATAAGCAAACAACAACAACTCCACCCCAGAATAAAACCTATATTGATGTTCTACCTATCTTGGTAGGCTTGCCTAAATGAAACTGTTTTACCAGGCACTGACTAGAATACAGAGAAGGCCCCTGGCTGTCCCCTAGTTACTTTAAATTTATATGTACGCTTTTATACTAAAGGTAATCGCCAGGCACTTTCACACCAGTAATCCAACATCGCACCCTTTAATAAATCTTCCCAAAATCTAGTAATAGTTACAGTGGCAGACATTGGGCTCTCAATTTTTTGTGTCACTCTGTGCAATGCTAAAAATTGGCACGCACAAACCCCCCCTCTCATGCTCCCTTCTGCATAGTTGTTGTGGCACCCCTTGCGGTTACTGGCACCCAGGGCAGCCAGACCAGTGTGGCTCCCCTAAAACTGGCTAGTTGCTTTGGCTGCAATACTATTAGTCCCACTGGCTCTTGTGGGACTTACTCCCAAGCAAACACCATAGGATTGTGCTGCATGCACTTTCAGATCCTTTCCCTTCAGCAGCAATGCACAATACGGATTCTGAGCCCAAACTGCCTTTTGTTTGCTGTCCCTCTTCAGTCCACGGACTCCATCCTCTCACAGAAGAAAAGGGGGGGCCCCGATCCAAGGAAAGATTCACCACCTGCTACAAGCCTCAAGAACTCAAGTGGGATTCGAAGTTACTTCTGCCAAAGGAGCCTTGGCCTACTAAACCTGTTTCCTTCACAGTTAGTACAACACTCCATAATTCCCTTTCCTTTCTTCGCATCTTCTTCCACTGAGCTCATATTTGGAATAGAAATCTGTGGGTGTTCTGAATGGTTGTTTTTTTTTTTAAAGAAAGTAAAATAAAATAAGGGCATTGCTTTGCTGGAGTACTTGGAAGTTTCTGCAAAGCTGATAGCTAGCCAGATTCTAACCTAAGGTGATATAATTAGAAGACAGGCTGTGGGTTGTTTTTTTAAATGTCTGTCTCATAAACAGGTTCTCACAGGTGGAAGATATTTGTAGGCCTGCTGCTATTTATAGTTTTGTTTGAAAACTGTAACTGTTTCTCTTGCAAAATGCCATGAATGACACTGTGTTGCTTTACGCCATCAGATATGGGGATACTTTGTAAAAAAAAATATTTTTTTTTAGAAAAAGCAAAATATATACTGTAGAACCTTGGGTACATTGGCTACATTGCAGGCTGAAAGGAACAGATTCACCCAGTTTTCCAGGGATCAGAAGCGACTTGGGCTTTCTGACAAATTATAGACTTTTCCTAATGAGGCATGAATGACTCTTGTGTTGTTTTAAACGGAAACAAGCCAGAGCCATTTCAGAATGTGGGAGGCGTAATTTTCCTGAGCTAGTCTTGGAGATTCAAATGCATGTTGGCAAATAGTGTAATAGCATATGTAGAATCTTGCCTACTGTTGATATCACTTGAGCTGCAAATGCTCTTAAATTATAAGCGCTAATATATGTGGAAGAAAATTCCATTGTAACCAGTAAGACTTCCATCTGATTCCCTGATATAGATATGCTGTATTGGGGATAAGGAACCTTTGACCCTTCAGATGTTTCCAGACTACAATTCCCATAATTCCTGAACTTTGGCCATGCTGGCCAGGGCTGATGGAATCCAAAAACCTCTAGATGACCACAGGTTCCCCATTGATGCCCCATATAGAATGCGGGGCCTCCCTGACATTGGGTGAGGATGCCCGTATGCACATGCAAAGTTTTGGATCGTAGCTATGAAGATATCAGTTAAGAATTTTTAGTCACTTTAGGGAACAACATACTAAGATTATGTCGTTTATGGTGAATGCTTGAATTTGTTCCTGCTTTGTTTAGATGCTACACAAAGTAGGTATAATCACAGATGCATGTATTCATGTGCCAGCATTTGCTGGGCAGCACAGAACCCAACTTTCTGATGTAGAACCTGGTTTAGCAACTTTTTAGAGCACATAGAAAATAATGGGCAGATATTTTTCTTGCAAAGCAGGGCCAGCCCACCTATGAGGCAAGGGGAGGTGACTGCCTTGGGTGGCAGAATTCACAGGGGCAACAGATCTGGCCTCCAAGGCATGCATTGCCCACTGCGGTGCGCTCCTTGGAAGCTGGGTCTGCTGCCTTCTTGGTAGCACCCCCCATGCCAACTCTATAGTGGTCTCTCTTGGCTAATAGGAGGTGCTGCTGTTCTCCTCCCTCCCCTAGGGAGGAAATAGCAAGGGCTGCCTTCTGGAGTCTCCTAGGCTCTGCATCTGCCTAGTGCAGGCATAGGCAAACTCGGCCCTCCAGATGTTTTGGGACTACAGTTCCCATCATCCCTGACCACTGGTCCTGTTAGCTAGGGATCATGGGAGTTGTAGTCTCAAAACATCTGGAGGGCTGAGTTTGCCTACACCTGGCCTAGTGTGATTCAGAGTGGGCCCCTCCGACCCACCATGATTCGCTGCTGGTTAGGTGCCCTGTACATTATCCTGTCCCTCCTGTAAGTTCAGATGTTTACTGCTGCCCCCAGCCTATGCTTTCTGTTATTTTATTTCTTCCTCTCTCTTTTTGTTCTTCTGTGTTCAGCTTGATTTTTTAAATTTAAAAAACACATGGCATATTTTTAGGCATTGTGCGAAATCATATCACAGTACAAATCTTGCCAGTCCTCTGTATGGATGATTGGATGAGGTGCTTCCTGTTGTTGTTGAAGGGACTTCAATTGCTTGAAACGAAGCACACATCATGGAGGCTTTCAGGAACTTCGGCTTTGCCAAGAAACTGCAGGAAAAATAGCGCCAAAACACAAACATGCCACCACTGTTACATAAATGGATTGCTAACACCCCAGTACGAACCATGTCTGCTCTGATGTAAACCCTGTGAATTCAGTGGGGCTTATTTCCAGGCAAATGGAGGATGACAGGGATGGTGTAAAACTAGTTTGCTCGCACCTACTCTCCCCAAACCCCTTTGCATTTTCATGTCAGGCATGTACTGAATGCCTGAAGGAGCGTCTACACCCCCATCACTCAGCCCGGACACTGAGGTCCTCCTCTAAGGGTCTTCCCTCACAGCTAGAAGTGAAGTTACAGGGAACCAGGCAGAGGGTCTTCTCAGTAGTGCCGTCCTCCCTGTGGAACACCCTCCCCTCAGATGTCAAGGAGATAAAGAATTTAGCAACTTGTAGAAGACATCAGAAGGCAGCCCTATATTGGGAGATTTTTAATGATTGATGTTTTTATTATGTTTTTAGATATGCTGCAAGCCACCCAGAGTGGCTGGGGAATCCCATCAAGATGGGCAGGGTATAAATAATAAAACAACTATTGTTGTTGTTGTTGTTGTTGTTGTTGTTGTTGTTGTTGTTGTTAGGCTATATCTGCTGAGGCCAGTGTTCCTCACAGGCAACCGCAGATATGTGAGGAGATAGGCCTGCTGGGGAAAGTTTTTTGACAGGCTCTCATCATATTTGGCAACTGTGAAGCACTAGCATTAAAAACACTTGAAACAGGCTGAGTACATATCCTCACTAGTAAATGGGTGTCTGTATGATATTCAATTTGGATGGGTATTCAATTATTGCAGCTAAAGCCTTTTTTGCCAGTAAATGTTATGTATCTTCCCTTCAGGCTATGCTTATGTTATAAAGCCTAGCTGCAGAGCAAGGCCCTTTCGTTTTAAGATGTTTGATATCT
This sequence comes from Podarcis liolepis, assembly GCF_965112155.1. Classification (NCBI taxonomy): domain Eukaryota; kingdom Metazoa; phylum Chordata; class Lepidosauria; order Squamata; family Lacertidae; genus Podarcis; species Podarcis liolepis. The sequence continues at coordinate 31,288,059 of NC_139563.1, forward strand.
GTGAATCCCCTTTTGGTTAAAACCATGCCCGTCAGTAGTTTTCTTATATTGTTTTAATGATTTTGTCTTCAGAGGCACAGAAGCCAACGAGCTGCACACAGTGCCTTTCTGGAACGTGTAGAAGAAACGCTAAGCCAGCTGTGGTTGAAAGAGGTAAGTTGCCTTCATGAAATCTAGCAACCCAGTTTTAAAACAGTTTATTCCCCTCTAAGGAACTATTATGGTATAAAGTACAGAGAATACAGTGGTGCCTCGCAAGACGAAAAGAATCTGTTCTGTGATTCTCTTCGTCTAGTGGTTTTTTCGTCTTGCAAAGCAAGCCCTTTGACGGATTAGCGGATTAGCGCTATTAGCGGCTTTTAGCGGCTTATCGGCTTATCGGATCAGCTGATAAGCGGCTTAGCGGCTTAGAAAAGGGGGGGAGGGAAAAAAACCCGCAGGAACTCGCAAGACATTTTCGTCTTGCGAAGCAAGCCCATAGGAGATTCGTTTTGCGAAGCACCTCCAAAACAGAAAACTCTTTCGTCTAGCGAGTTTTCCGTCTTGCGAGGCATTCGTCTTGCGGGGCACCACTGTATTTAGACAACTCCCACCAGTTCCATTCAAGACACAGAGAGCCACAGGTTCCCCACATCAGGGGAAGAACTGAAGGAAAGTTAGGATAGAAGTTGTTGTGATGGCTAGTTGTCCTTGGGACTGTTCAGGTGGAAGGCTGGTAGATCAGCAGTAGGTAGAGTCAGAGCCAATGACAGGCACCTCCTGATTGGTTCTAAGTAAGAAGACAAGTGGATGGGGGCTGACTGAGGACAGACTGACCCTAATAGACTCACCCAACTTGCCCTAATGGATCAGCCTCCACTGAGAAGAAGTGAGCAACGTGCTCCAGGAACACACTTGCAGCCTTCATAAAGGTGAAGGTAAAGGGACCCCTGACCATTAGGTCCAGTCGTGACTGACTCTGGGGTTGTGGCGCTCATCCCGCTTTATTGGCCGAGGGAGCTTCCGGTATGTGTGGCCAGCATGACTAAGCCGCTTCTGGTGAACCAGAGCAGCGCACAGAAATGCCGTTTCCCTTCCCGCCGGAGTGGTACCTATTTACCTACTTGCACTTTGACATGCTTTTGAACTGCTAGGTTGGCAGGAGCAGGGACCGAACAACGGGAGCTCACCCCGTCACGGGGATTTGAACCTCCGACCTTCTGATCGGCAAGTCCTAGTCTCTGTGGTTTAACCCACAGCGCCACCCGCATCCCCCTGCAGCCTTCATGGGTCACGTAAATAAGGACATATGGAGAGCCCTGTGCATCGTGCCAGAGGCCCATCTAGTCCGGCTTCCTGTTCTCACAGTGGCCTTATAGGAATCTGGCAAGCCAGAACTGAGCACATGAGAACTTCCTCTTCCTGTGGTTTCCATTCAGAAGCATTACTGCCTCCAGCTGTGGAGGAAGAGGAACAAGCATTGTGGCTGGTTGGTAGCCATTTCCTCCATGAATGTGTCCGTTCCTCTTTTAAATCCTTCCAAGTTGGTGGCTACCACTGCCTCTTGTGGCAATGAGTTCCACAGCTGAACTGCACTCTGCGTGAAGCAGTGTACCATTTTATATGTCCTCAATCTGCCCAAATGTTGGCTTCATCGAATGCCCGTGAATTATAGCATTGTGTGTGCGAGAGAGAACGAAATTAGGCAGGCTTTCTAGATATGGATGTTGACCCTTTGTGACTTTTCCTCCCTGCTTTCCAGGCAGCCCAGAAGCAGGCCCAGGACAGAAGAAAAGCTGCATCTAGGCTGAGGCAGAAAACGCCAAGCACAGCTGTTTCCACTGAGAGCGATATTGAGATGCAGCAACAGGCCGGCAGGCAGCAGGAAAAAAGCCTGCAAAAAGGACGGCTCTCTCAGCCACCACCTATGGCAACACTGGGGTTGCAACTGTCAATGCATATAAAAGCAGAACCTTTGGGCTTCTTGCTGCCAAGTGGCGTTGCCCAGAGTGTCGAGGAACTGAGGTGCAAATAATGAGGGGGAGACCACAGAACACTCAGTAAATACCTAGACTGTATTATGCTCATTGCTGCTATTCTAGTGCCAGTAGGGTTCTGTATTGCAGGACGATAAATCTCATCCTCTCTTTAGCACAGTGAATGTAATAATTGTAAAAAATAATAATAATAAACAAACATACATACAAGTGCAGCAAGGGGTGGTTTTCTCTATATAATACACTCCCACATCTAATGGCACTCAGGAGTGTTTTGCTAAAAATGATAAAATCAAAACCACCAATCCGTATTCAAATAGGGGGAAATTAGCAATATATATATATATATATGTTAATACTGTGAGAATGAAGTAGAACTTCCTTTGGAGAAGACAAACTGGCCTGCTGCAGAATCTACACCGTGATGGTGTGAAAGCTCTGGGATAGCTCAGATTCCTGCATTGCGGGGGTTAAGTTAGATGACCCTCGTGGTCCCTTCCAACTCTATGATTCTACGAAGCATGTCTCACATGAGGTGCTTCACAACACCTGTACCAGTGTGGGGTAGAGAAACAGGCTTTGAGCACAGCAGAACGAGCAAACAGAAGCACACAGTATGTGAAATCAGAGGAACAGGCTAGAAACAGGTGAAAGTTGATGTGCCCTCACAGAATAATTTCACACAGGCTTCTGATTGCAACGATAGTTAATGGCTTCTGGAGCAGAATGGGCATCCTTCATCCCAACTAGGTATGCCTTTGAGGCATGAATTTGTGTAGCACATTCAGAGATTTGAACATGTTGTTTGATACAGCATATAAAGATGGGTTTGGATCAGATGCATTTGATATGCCCTACTTCATATGGGGGTTGGCAACCTTTTTCAGCGGGAGAGCTCTTCTTTACAGCCAACTTCCGAGAGTGGGCACATGCCCACACAGAAGGTGTGGCCAAAGCAAAGGTGGGTGTGGCTGAAGTGGGCGTGGCCACAGCTGTCACTCCAACACACCACACAGAAATGCAGGTGCATATGCACTCAGCCCATGCATGAGCACACAAGCAGGTGTGTAAAAGAAGTTCATGTCACATAAAGGCAATAGGATGCATGCATCTAAAAACAAAGGGGAAACGATCCTGCCACAAATGAGTGTTATCTGTCCCATGCGTATGGAAGCACACTGTAGACACAGCATTTGCCAGGCTGCTGAAAAAAATTCTCACAGCTCCATGAATGAGTATAAAGGTGGTTTCCCTGGAAAAGCACATCACGTGCGCCAAAAAGCTCTCACCCAAACGAAAGACTGTGTCAGCGGTTGCTGTTTGTCTCTAAGCCTCGAGTCCATTCAGTGCTTACTGCAGGGGAACAACAAAGATGTTCACAGTGTACGGTGCCGGATTTACATATAAGCTAAACAAGCTATAGCCTAGGGTCCCACTCTCTTGGGGGCCCCCAAAAAGTTTAAAGGGGGGGGAAACCATGGATGCACATTTCCGAAATATAAGATAAAAAAACAAAATAAAACCTACCTACAGCAACAGTGTTTTGTGTTGTGTAGGCTCCCATGATGTAAGTAATGCTCCTGCTAGCCTGCTCCCTAAAATATCACTGATTTGCTCATTTCTATATATAGGGTGCCTACATTCTGCATGGACTGGTTGCTTCAGTGACTACAGTATCATATGACCAGTGATCCAGAGCATATTTTCTACAGCGTTTATATTTGCTTACATGTAAGATTGGCTTGTTAAGAAATTGAACTGCATCCTTCTCATATTAATTCTTACAAGTCTGGTTGGTGAAGAATTGATGAAGCATTGAACGAAACAGATTGGTTATCCGGAAACTCTGTTCCGGCGATATTTGGTGACAGATTATGTATATATCAAACTTTTGAATTATTCTACTGCAACTGGGGAAGAAGATTTAGAGACTTTGGTTGTAATTTCTGATCATTTGTATTAGTCTATAATAGTGTTTAGTGCCATTGTTATTGTTATATTGTTCAGCTTGTCTATATTGCAACACAGGGGTCTGCTTACAGATGGACTGGTTGCATGGCAACATGTGCAAATGGCTTTAGATACCTATTAGGTCCATAAATTACCATATAGCATATATTCAACACAAAAAACAGCAAGAATTTGTTGTTGACAAAGGACAGCTGGACATATAAAGGGCCCCACTACCTTCAGTAGCTTAGGACCTCATCAAACCTAAATCTGGCCCTGACTGTATAGATTTTCTTTATTGAACTATAAAGAGCACTCAAGGTTCTTCAATGAAGATCACTTCATTCTTTTATTGAGCTGGTCTCAAAAAACTGTGTTGAGGACTCCCAGACTGCTGGTTTTGGGGGACATCAACATCCATGCCAAGGCAACTGGCTCTGGGGTTGCTTCATAGCTGCCATGATGACCACGGGGCTGCCCCACATTTCACCATTTGGCAGGCTATACTCTGGACCTACAACTGGGCACATGCTCAGAGTATTTCTTTTAAAAAAGAGCTCTCGGTTGTTTTTGCTGTAACACTCTTAAGGAGTGTAGAAGCAATCGTAAAGCATGAAACAGTGTGTGCTTCGCTCCCCCTCACGCACTCCCCCCACCCCAGCAAGACCATTAAGTCCAGGGTCTGAAATGATGTAGCTGCCCCAATGGAGATGACTGGTCAGCTTGTTACATGGACACATCACAAGTTGTCATGATCATCTTGTGCAATGGTCTTTGTGCCCCATTCAAAGTATTTTTTGTTGGCATTCATGACCCATGAGATGAGGCCTTAAATTCTTGCATGTATTTTTAACAGTACGAATGAGGTTTTTTAAAGACAAGTCACGTAGCTTTTTGGACCGATAATCCACATTTTTGACAGGGATCCTTGTTTGCTCTATTAGGCTTGTTACATAACTCTGAAAACGGCGGTAGTTTTTCTCTCTCTTTCTAACGTCAAGGCAGCTTCCTCTTGTTCCCTGGAGTCAAAATAGCCATCAGAAACAGAACAGGAATTTCCTTGTGTTTTGGAGATGTGCTTATTAATATCTGGAAACAGGAACCATCTAAAGCTTTGATGCAGAATGGATCTTCCTTAGCACTGGAAAGCTTTTAGGCAATGTTGCTTTGCCCACTCTTTAGCATACAATGCTTGCTTCTCTCAGGACCTTAAAACATGTTGGAGGGTAGGAAGTAAACACTCTTTTCCTTTCTATTCCTAGAAGACAGAGCCAGATCTTCTGTAAATGCCACTCGAGACAGTTTGGAAATAGACCTGTCCCTCTCGCCTCTGATCCAATTTGCTTGACTGTCCTTGTGAGGCCTTGATCCCTTTGAAATCAGTTGAAAGACCAAGCGCTGAGTTTAATGGAATTTGAATCTGTCCTTTCCTTTGCAAGACAGAGCTGTAGAACAGTTCATTTCCTGTCTTGTTCAAATGGAAACACAATAATTGAAAGTTTGCAGAGGGCTTTTATAGCAAGAGAGGCTCCTGGGCTCTGAAGCAGTTTGGCATTGTTGTGCATGTCTTGTCTAAACTCGCTGTTGACATCCATTTTGCAAAATACTATGGGAAAAGCCGTTGCGTGTCGAGGTCCCCAAGCCACCCCTCAAAACAATTCACAATCCACACATAATTTTTGTTTAAGGTTTTTGGCATAATTTTGGCCACAACTTTATTAAAATACATAATCTGTGAGTGGTCGCTTAGGCATTGGTTAAGACTATCTGTCCCCCCACCTGGGACAGAACTGACTTCTGAACTCCCTCGGAAGCCAGTGAAGGGAAAACAATATTGGGGAGCAATGGAGCTGAGTCACAGGCCCTCACCGCTCACCCAACCTGCTCCCCTGGGCTTGCCGGCCCTGGTCCCATTTCAGGGATTGGACGAAATCGTGGCAAGCCCCTGGATTCCTTTAATGGAATTCCCTTCCACACCACCATTGGAGGGGCAGGCCCAGCCTATCTGTTATGTACTGATTTGAATAGGATCCAAACTGCAGCAGTCTGATTGGTCCTAGAACAATAGGATCCAAACTGCAGCAGTCTGATTGGTCCTAGAACAATAGGATTCAGAATGCAGCAGTCTGATTGGTCCTAGAACAATGCAGCAGTATGATTGGTCGGCAGGAACCACCCAATCATGCTGCAGATAGAAGTGAATCCACAACCTGATTGGCCTACAGGAGAATTCCGGAATTAGTCAATCATGTGCAGCCCATTGTGTAAATAATGTATATAAGCAGATACTTTAAGGGGACTTTCATTCTTCCTCCTCACTACTATGAGCTGAATAAAGAGCATGAAATCACTTTGCGACCCTGAGTATATTTCACTATCCTTACCCCTCCTCCAACCAATTTTATAACCAATGCCTAACTGAAACCTTACAAGTTGTGACGAATTGCTAAGTAGTAGGCAAAAACCAAATGGCACCAGCCAATCAGCCAAATGGACAAAAATCCTACTAGCCCCCTGCCCCAATGGCAGACAACCCCATGACAGGCATAGCAAGGTCAACTGGAACTCAGGGCGGGCGGGCGGGTGATCCAATACACTCAGCGAAAGGGAAAGCAAAAGCTGAGTGCCCCAATATTTAAAGCCTTTGGTCCCACCCACCACATTGCAACATGCAATTAGCCTCAGCAACCTGGCCATTCAATCGTTGCCCCAGGCCAGCTCCCCTTTACCTGCCTGGCAACAGAGGGTTGGGTTGGCAGACCCCACCGCAACACGTGCTCTCATTTTAGGGAGAACACGCTTTGCAAAAGAAGAACTGGAAATAAATTAGGTGGACTTTGTACAGTTGCAGTTTATCCTCACCAGCCATTCTGATTTCTGCTCGGTAGAATATGAAACACGATTTTAATTCTGGCCACTTAGCTTGTAAAGATGGTTACATCATAACATGATCATGAGTTTTAATCACAGAACAATGCAAGTGCTCTAAATAGCTTGAGGGTTGTCTCAGCTGCTGCTTAATGTTCTGCTAACATTGGATTCTTGGATTTTGAGACAGTCAAGGGGAGCTGTACTGAAGAAAACTCAGTTTGCTATTTGTTTATACAGACTAGATGCTTCTCACTCCTGTGGTTTTCTTCAGGCAGTGATGGCAAGTTAAAGGGAAGTGTCTATTTAAAGAATAATAGAATCATAGTTGGTAAAGATCACGCCTTTCGCACATTTGTTCAGTGAGAGACAAACTGTGTGGTGTAAACAAAATGTTGGAAAGTAAAGGTGAAAATGTTCTGTGGTGTACTGTGTCGAGCGGGAACAAACTATGAGGGGTTTATTTGTTTATTAAATTTATATCCCATCCCTTCTCCAAAGGAACTCAAAGAGCAGGGAGAGGACATATCACCCAGCAAAGCAGAGCTTTCCAGGTGCTATTAAATTTCATGTTAGAAGTACATGTGAAAAGGATCCAGTGGTCTTATCATAAGTCAACAAGCTTAACATGAGTCTACAGTGTGATGCAGCAGCAAAAAAGGCTAATGCTGTTGTTGTTGTTTTTTAAAAAAGCTAATCCCACTCTGTTCTGCTTTGGTCAGGCCATACCTGGAGTACTGTGTCCAGTTCTGGGCCCCACAGTTTAAGAAGGATATTGTGCAGAGGAAGGCAACCAAGATGATCAAGGGTCTGGAAACCAAGCCTTATGAAAAACCGTTGAGGGAGTTGGGTATGTTTAGCCTGAAAAGAAGAGACTGAGATATGATAGCCATCTTCAAATAGCTAAAGGGCTGTCACAGGGAAGGCTAGGACACAAACAAATGGCTTCAAGTTACAGAAAGGAGATTCTGATTAAACATCAGGAATAACTTTCTGACAGGAAGAGCTGTTCAACTGTGGAACAGACTCCCTCAGGAGGTGGTCGACTTGGAAGTTTTCAATAATAATAATAATAATAATAATAATAATAATAATAATAATAATTTTTTATTTATACCCCACCCTTCCCGGTTCAGAAAACCAGGCTCAGGGTGGCTAACAACAAATTTAAAACACTTAATTGATGCAACAAAAAACAGCATAAAATGCAGTATAAAACATGAATAACAATAAATTCAGAATTCAAAAATCAATTTAGGGGGGAAATCCATCCAATAAACATTAGATGATCATCAGGGCTAGCTGGCTAAATTAGTCCTATTTGGACCAGCGAGGAGACCAGGGGAGAATTAGCTGTGGGATCCCAGAGCGGATAATCTTCATAAAAAGGGGAGAGGGAGGGAGGGAAGGGGAATAGAAGATCAGGCTAAGTTCAAATTGAAAGCCAGACAGAATAGCTCTGTTTAAACAGATGGGATGACCATCTGTCATGGATGCTTTGGCTGAGATTCCTGCACTGCAGAGGGTTGGACTCGATGACCCTTGGTGTCCTTTCCAACTCTACAATTCTATGAATGTATGATTCTGTGATGCCATTCACTTCAGCAGGGATTGTTTATGAAAAGACCCTGTGGATTGTATCTCATGGAGTCTGGCTGCTCTGGATTTTTGTATGGTGAAGTTGTTGGAATCGAAGTGACATCACTATACATTATGTCACTATACACTATACATTCTGCGAAAATACAAAACTGACCCCTGTTACCTCAGCACTGTGGATCATTTAGGACACGATTAGGCAATGTGGCACCCTTCAGATGTTGTGGACTATGACTCCTAATCAAACCTGACTATTGACCATGCTGGCTGCAGTCCAGAACATCAAGGAGGCACCATATTGGCTACCCCACACTTAGAGTCACTCAGAATAATAGTATCATAGAGTTGGAAGGGACTCAAGGATCATCTAGTCCAGGAGTCAGCAAACTTTTTCAGCAGGGGGCCAGTTCACTGTCCCTCAGAGCTTGTGGGGGGCCAGACTATATTTTGAAGAAAAAAATGAACGAATTCCTATGCCCCACAAATAACCCAGAGATGCATTTTAAATAAAAGGACACATTTTTACTCATGTAAAAACATGCTGATTCCTGGACTGTCCGTGGGCCAGATTTAGAAGGCGATTGGGCTGGATCCGGCCCCTGGGCCTTAGTTTGCCTACCCATGATCTAGTCCAACCCTGTGCAATGCATATCCCACACACTTCACTCATTACAAAACCCCTCCACAAGAGGCATTTCTGTGGACATGTGGAAATTGTAAGGACAAGTTGGGAAAGTAGAATAAACACATGTCTATGCAACTTTAGTGTTTCCTGTGTGAAGACATGGACTGCTTTGGACCTAAACTCCTGCCCAGATCTGTTAAGAAACTTTCCTCTGGCCCCTCCAGCTCTTCACTGCTGCCTTTGAACTTATCTCTGCCTCCTTCCTGTTTGGGACTACACTGCTGGATAGCTCTGTCGGTTAGAGCATGGTGCTGATAATGCCAAGGTTGCAGGTTCAATCCCTGTGTGGGACAGCTGCTTATTCCTGCATTGCAGGGGGTTGGACTACTAGATGATCCACAGGGTCCCTTCCAACTCTAAGATTCTATGATTTGCTTTTGTCCCACTAGGATTGACAGCCAGCTCCCTCTGGTTCTAGAAACCCAATGTCTTTGGAGCCTGACTTGACAAGGCCTCACAGCCTACAAACTTGTTGTTCAGTGTGTGTGTGCGTGTGTGCGGTTTTTAAACACACTTCCTCTTTTGATAACACATAAGAGGACACCTATACAGTTCCAAGCAACCTCAGGAAAGATCAGACCTGGAGTGCATGGGGAACCCTTTGACCAACTATCAGAAAGCTTTCTCCTTTTCCTTTTCCACCACTGACCAAAAGATTGCAGTCCCATCCGTGGCTCATTTGACAGCCTGTTATTAGGGCCACGTGACTTACAGGCCAACACACCTGCTGACCAGTAAATCCCTTTCCCCATTTCCCCCATTAAAAGCAGGAAGAATACATAAATGCTTCCTTGTGCAATTCTCTGGAGGGAGTAGCTCTTAAAGGCATTTGTAAACCCAAAGCCCCATAACCTGCTCTGAATGACCTTAATGTTCCGCTGCGTATGCAAACAGTGGCCATTAATGAGCACAGTCTAAAGTAACTCAGGAACAGTGACTCAATCTGAAGCATATAATGGTGTTTTTGAAGAGTATAATGAGCAATAGTTGGCTTAAGTTTAGATTATAAAGCAGTGAGAAAAATAAGGTAAAAGAAATGACAGATACAGGCAATTCCAGGTTTAAATGCAAGCTAGACTCTTAATGAGAACATGCGTTAAGCCCAGTATTTAGCAGTGACTTTTATTTTGGGGATCTCTCTATAATCAGAGTGAGAAACAGATCATAAAAAAACAACTTTGAGCTCCTCCAAAGCTTATATGGAGGTAAGATTTATTGAGCATGCATTCTGATCTGCCTTCCCTTCTGTGACTTCTCACTAGTCATCCCGTGCTTCACTTTCCTAACCGTAAAAAGTTCAGGTTACTTTAAGAAGCACATTTGTTGCACCAGGGCAAAAGAGCACTCTAATCCACCTAATTTCCAGGATGCACTTGAATCTGACCTGCAAAATACTGACAGTTTGAAGGCAGTCATAATACGTTGTCAATGATGGAGATACAATAGGAACAGAAGGCCAACTGATAGGACCATCCTGTTGTTGTCAGCATGTGGCATGTCAGGACCTGCGCTGAGTTTGCCACATAGCAAAAGCAGTCATCGGATGGATTGTTAGGCAATGAGTTTGCAATGCAATGTTTCCCAAGTAATTTCCAGTCTACTCTGAGCATATCTTTAGTCATTTAAAAAACAACAACCCATAATCTACTCTTGACAACTTCAGTATTTGCCTACATATGCAAGTAAAGGTAAAGGGTAAAGGGACCTCCTGACCATTAGGTCCAGTCGTGACTGACTCTGGGGTTGCGGCGCTCATCTCGTTTTATTGGCCAAGGGAGCCGGTGTACAGCTTCCAGGTCATGTGGTCAGCATGACTAAGCCGCTGCTGGCAAACCAGAGCAGCGCACGAAAACACTGTTTACTTTCCCGCCAGAGTGGTACCTATTTATCTACTTGCACTTGACGTGCTTTCGAACTGCTAGGTTGTCAGGAGCAGGGACCGAGCAACAGGAGCTCACCCCGTTGCGGGGATTCAAACCGCCGACCTTCTGATTGGCAAGTCCTAGGCTCTGTGGTTTAACCCACAGCGCCACCCGCATTCCGCACATATGCAAGTAGTGGGCTTTAATTGTCTGTCTAAAGTATCTCAGGAATGCCTGAAATACAGTGTTTCTAAAAAGTAAAGTGAGCTAAGGCAACCAGGTAGTTGCTCTACAAGCTGAGAGAGTGATGAATCAATTAAACAACCATTTCACTAAACACCGAACATAGCCTAGACCCGCTCAGTCTTGATATTTGCCACGGTTGCACCAACTGGTGTGAGACTGAAGCATTTTTTAGGGTGCAGCAGTGCTGATACACATACTGTTTTGAGGGTACCCAGGCACTTTGGTGGGACACGTAAGAGGAACCAGCCTTCCCCTTTTCTGTCACATTCTTCTAATAACTTGTTAAGAGGATGTTGTGGGAAAGTGGGGTTGTTGTTTTTTTTGCAAATGTAGCAATCAGCAATTGAGAGATCTTCAAAGCAGAGCTTCCTTTTTCTCAGATCTTAATGGCATCTATTGAGTGCTGGCACCTGGCACCGCTTTCAGGTGAGAAACTTCAGCTTGGTAAAGAAACGAAAACCTTTGAAAGTTCTGCTGCACACAAAATCCAGGGCTTTCTTTCAGCAGAAACTCGACACCTCTCAGGTGAGCACCATTGCCATTATAAGGGAACAAGGGAGGTGTTCATGGTTAGTTCTGGCATCCTTCAGTGTGTCCATTGGAAAACAGATGTAGGTGGTCCTGGCAGTGAAAGGTGTATCCACACCTGCCTGATAATATGTTATGGTTACCAGACATTCCCATTTCCCAGGGACAGTCCCCAGATTTACAAATCTATCCCCTGACAAAATCCATCCCCGTAATGTCACCGGATTTCATTTAATGCAGGTATGTCCAAAGTCCGGCCCGGGGGCCACTTGTGGGGATTGTAACAAAAACACTGGGGCATAATTTGAATAAAAGAGGGCCTGGTATCTGGTGGGCAGACCAAAGCACTCGTCAGGAGAGCTATGAGATTCAGGTGAGGGTCAATCCCAGCAGGTATATTACAGGAAGAAACAGCCTGCCCAGGCCTGCCGCCTGCCCAAGACATATTGAAACTGGCACAGTTGATGCAAAAATGAAAGTATGGTAGTCAGCAGTTAAAGACACCCACTTTCTCCAGCATGAAACAAACTTAGTTAGCATATGCAGCAGATGGTTGCTAAGGTCTGGCAGTGGGGGCAGGGGTCATATGGCATGCCAGTTTCACAATATTAGTAGCTAACAGAACTGGTGCAAACCAAACTGCTTATTCAACAACTTAGCATATGCGGGGGTGGGGGGAACTAAACACTTATAAACAAGTATTATAAATGCTGGATTACCACAGGTAGGATATTACCAGTTTAGAAGACACAAAGCAGTCTAAAAGACTCTATGTGGCGTATAGTCTAAAGAATATTACATTAAAACAAAATATTAAAACACAACCTAAAACTAGCAACCACACCCACCCTTGCAGATGGCAGGATTAAGAATCAATCATGAATGAAAGAAGCTTGTTGAAGATAAGCCTGAACGATTCCAGATCAAGAAAAACTACATTTTTGCCTTCCAGACGGATTAGCGGGTATGCAGCCTAAGTTGCTGAGTAAGCATTTTGTTCTGCATTGATATTGTTCGCTAGCAAATATTGTTAACAAGCATCTTACTTCCTTCTTTTATATCCAAATACGTAGCTTTCCGTGACCTTTGTTCCTGCAGCTCCGCCACCCTCAGCCAGCTGAAGGTCTACTTTTCTCAGTCTGTGTTTCCTACCCCTTATGCTTCAAACTGCCTCTGAGCTCACCTCGTGCGATGTCGTCTCTCGCTGTTCTTTCAGATCCCGGCTCAAAACCCACCTGTTCCATTAAGTGTTTTGTTTCAAACCAATACTGTTAGCTGCCAATATGGTCAGTCAAACTCTTCTTTGACCCCTGAACTTAGCAAGCAAAGCATCTCATTTGATTTCCTAGCAAGCTGCATATGCTGTCTTAGATTTCTCCCCCTTCTTTTAATACCGGAGAAAAAGTGGAAGGTTCTTTAATTTAATTGCTGAGTACAGCACTTACATTTTTGTGCCCAGTGTGCCAGTTTCATTATTGGACAGGGGTAAAAGGCACAATTTTGCTGTGGTGTGTTAGATACCTAGGATGGCTCTAGTTCCTCTTACTGGTGAATCCCAAAGGGCTGATCTTGTGAGTCTGTTGCAATAAACACGCACAGGGTCCCTTGGCATTTCAAGAAGTTGGCTATATGCAACCTGAGTATAGGCCACCCCCATCCTATTAATCTTTAGAGTGCCACAGGGCTCGGGGTGTGTGTGCGTGTGTGTATTTTCTTCTATCAGTCTCCTGTCCTTTGCTTTGGGCCAATATTTAACAGGTGCAAAAGTAGGGGGGGAAAGGATTCATTGCACTCAGAACTCTCTATGTTTTAATTGAGCACGCTGCTGAGATTGATCACACTGGGGTTGTTGGGTGTTTTTTAAAATTGTAACTTGTACATCACCTTGACATGAGAGTGTGGAAGGCGATAAACTTAATTAATTTATATTAATAACCATCCTCCTCAACACCTCTCTTATCTGATCCACTCTTGCATGGTGAAGCCAAAGCTGCAATCCATTCTCAAACTGATATACTATACGGTGTTGAATAACCCACTTTAGACATATCATTCAATCAAGGCAGATAACAAACAAACAAACAAGATGGGAAAATAAACTGTCAGCAACCATGTACCATTTCCTCAAGGCTGCTGCTGATCCTGGGGACACACTCTCACTTCATGTAGAGGCCTGGCTGTAATAATAATAATAATTTATTACTCATACCCCGCCCATCTGGCCGGGTGTCCCCAACCACTCTGGGTGGCTCCCAACAGAATATAAAAAACACAATAAAACATCAAACATTAAAAACTTCCCTAAACAGGGCTGCCTTCAGATATCTCCTAAGTCAGATAGTTCTTTATTTCCTTGACATCTAATGGGAGGGCGTTCCACAGGGCGGGCTCCACCACCGAGAAGGCCCTCTGCTTGGATTCCCTGTAACCTTACTTCTTGCAGTGAGGGAAGCACCAGAAGGCCCTCGGAGCTGGACCTCAGTGTCCAGGCTGAATGATGAGAGTGGAGACGCTCCTTCATGGAAAGCAACAAACTGCTTTCGACATGGACTAGCTTCCCACAAAAATAATTCAACCTATAATTCCCTGCAATATACATTGTAATGGGGCGAGTGTGGAGCCTCAGTGAGTGAGGAAGGGCCATAGCTCAGTGGCAGAGCCTTGCATGTAAGCCCCAGATTCAATCCCTGGTATGGCTTGGGAATATCCTCCATCAGAAACCCTAGAGAGCTACTGCCAGTCAGAGTATGCAATACTGAGCTAGGTGGACCTTTGGTACACCCTATACCTTCCAAGAGGGACACGGGTGGTGCTGTGGGTTAAACGACAAAGCCTAGGACTTGCTGATCAGAAGGTTGGCGGTTCAAATCCCTGCGACGGGGTGAGCTCCCGTTGTTCGGTCCCTGCTCCTGCCAACCTAGCAGTTCAAAAGCACGTCAAAGTGCAAGTAGATAAATAGGTACCACTCTGGCGGGAAGGTAAATGGCGTTTCCGTGCGCTGCTCTGGTTCGCCAGAAGCGGCTTAGTCATGCTGGCCACATGACCCGGAAGCTGTACGCAGGCTCCCTCGGCCAATAAAGTGAGATGAGCGCCGCAACTCCAGAGTCGGTCATGACTGGACCTAATGGTCAGGGGTGCCTTTACCTTTACCTTATACCTTCCAAGCATGTCCAAAACACATTCTTTCCCTAAGAAGATGGTAGGTACTGTAGTTTGTCAAGGGCTGATGGGAATTGTACCTCAGTGGGGGATAAAACTACAGGGCCCGGAATTCTTTGAAAGGGGAAAATGTCCTTCAGGTTTGCTTTAATAGCATGTACACAACCTTGTGTATAATGTATAAACAGATATGTTGACTTCCTGTTTCCCTTTATCAACCTTGCCCTGCCTCTCTTCTCACACAGGAATACCACTGTACTTTTGCTCTGTCCCCTGAATCTGGCACAACCACCAGAGTTGGCACTGCTTCACCAGGGCAGTGTAAAATTTATTAAAGTGTGTGCATTTCTGAAACAGATAGATGAAGGAAGAGTTTTCTCCAGTTGCAAATCCACCCGGGATCCTTTCCTCACCAGCTCCTCAAAGGCAGAGGAAAGGGAAGCACGCTGTGCATGCTCAGAGACTTTAAAAACTTATTTTTTTACATATTTAAGGAATGACGTCCCTGGCCCTTAAAACTGGAGAAAGAAATGGCCCCGACAGCTTTATATAGATTTGTAGACAGGCGTTGGCTGGAACTGCTGTAAGAATGAATCGCTTCCAAAGAGGAGAGAGAACAAGGCCGGGATTGAGAGGAGAGCTGAGCAGCACTTTGGAGGTTTTCCTGCGGTTCCTCGACGCACAAGCGGCCTTTGAGCAGCAGCAGCAGCTCCTGCCCTCCGCGCGCCCTCGCCTTGCCATAGGTGCGCTTGGGGCTGGGCGCAGCGAGGCCTCTCCTGGCCGCCCCGTCGGCTCTGGGGAGAGAGAGATACAACCGCAAGACCCGCCTCTCGGGGAACTGACAGGCCTCGCCCCTTGGCTGTGCAAACGCAGCGCTCGTGCCATAAAACAGGGGAGTTGCAGCGCCGGCTTCGCAAACTCCGTCCGGCTGCGTAATTGCAAAGTGGGTTTAAAGCTCGTGCGCTTTTACGCTCAACTTTGGGCCACTTCGGGAAGGACTTCGCTGGTTGACATCGGGGCAGGAGGAGCATCGATGGCGCCCCCAGAGCTGTACCACAAAGAGTTCGCCAGTGCGGGCCACCGGGCTGGGCTGCAGATCTGGCGGATCGAGAAACTGGATTTGGTGCCGGTGCCCGAACCGCTGCACGGCAACTTCTACGTGGGCGATGCCTACTTGGTGCTGCACACGGTCAAGAGGAGCAACGCCACCTTCTACAATCTGCACTACTGGCTAGGTACGGGACAGCGGGGGTGGATGCAGGGCAGAAGGGAGGGGGCAAAATCAGCCACCTCCTGGTCTAGCGGCACCTGCCGCTAGGCTTTAAGGGGCCACATGATGCGCTTTTGTTTTTGGCTGCTTCCCCCGCCGGTCTGGAAAAATTCTTGTGGATGAGCCAATCTCTTCTACTCAAGAGAGTTTGACACGCTCAGGAAGGTGCTTTTTTCATATCTATGTTTTCTCACGCTTTGCTCAAGGGCGCTTGGGAAAGCGGCTGCTGGTCGAAATGCGGGGTGTTCCCATTTTATCCTCCCAACAACCCTGTCAGGTAGGTTAGGGTGTGAGACAGTGGCTGGCCCAAGGTGAACTTCATGAGCTTCAAATCCCAAGTGGTGATTTGAATCCTGTTCTCCCAGGCCCTCGTCTGGTGCTCTAACCATTACACCATACCGTCTCTCCTTCTGTGTTGGCTCCTGACAAGCTCACCTTCCTTGTTGCTGCTACGCATTATTAGGAAGCTGCTTGGTATCAACTTGCTCAGTTACAGACTGACAGGCATCCACTGCCCAGGGTTTCAGGCAGGAATCTTTATCAGCTTTTACCTGGGGATGCTGAGGTTTGAAACTGAGTCCCTTCGTGTGCAAAGCAGATGCGACAGTGTTCCTCTCAGCTGCCTGAGTTTGCTGTCAAAAAGTTTTGGCAGTGTTACCCAGCTGGTGCCATAATGTTTCTGCAGAATTCTGTTTCTCCTTCGGGGCACAGATTATAGGATTTAAAGTACTGGCGGGGAGATTGTGTGTGTGTGTGTCTTCTTTGATGCTGATTCCAGAAGATGAGTTGCAAAGGAGCTCAGCACCCGAGCTGTTTTGTAAGCAGCAGATATCTGTTGTAGGTGCTACGAAGAGGAATCTTATGGCACCGTTCAGTCTAGATTGTGAACTCCCCGCAGGCAGGGACCTGCCCTCTTGTGCCCTTTAAAGCTCTACACACACATGTGGCTTTGTAGAAAGAATGATATTATCAACATATTTATTGTGGGTTCCCACAATGTGGCTAAATCCAGTGCCTTCCAAGGTGACATGTGCCGGAAAGGTGGAACCAGATTTGCCTCCTACAATAAATGCAAAAGAGAATCTCTTGTTACAATGAATCTGTTAGCCTTCAAGGTGACATAAGAGTTTGTTTCTTTGCAGATACTAGGAACTTGCAGGTAATGTTAATCTTGGTCTTAGGGTCCAACCCATTTAGCGTCACCTTTTCCCTGCTTTGGTCCTGCTCCATATTTAAAGAAACAGTTATGAATTAATATTTTATAATAATTATAAAAAGCATTCCTGAGCATGTACAGAGCAAATGCCTTAAGTCCCTGCATTTCTGGAACTGAGGTACGAGGCTTCTTTCCAGGAGAGATGGCAGGTTTGCCATACTGCCCTGAATGACGTTGCCTCTCTTTTTAGAAATAGTTTTTTAAAAAAAATAAAATAATGTTTCTATCCTGCTCTTCCTTCAAGATGTTCAGGGTGGCATACATGTTTCTCCCTCCTTATCCTCACAACAACCCTATAAAGTTGGTTAGCTTGAAAGAGAATGACTGGCCCAAATAACCTAGTGAGCTTCATGGCTAAGTAGGGTTTGGAATTTGATTTAATGTTTGTACACTGTTTTTCCAACTGCAATATTGAGCTCAATCATGACAAAGCACTAAAAAAATAGTGGACAACATTTCCATCAAGATCATCACATCAAAAATTGCAATAGCATATAAGTAACACAAAAACAAATGATGAAAGCAGAAAAATTGAAAGCGATAAAACAAAATAAACATTTATTTATTACATTGATACATTGATAGCCACCTTTCCTCCAAAGAGCTCTTTTCTAGATCACCTCATTCCACAGTGCCAGGTGGATGCTGCAAGGAGTAATGTGCGCATAAAATGTGGTAAACTCATTTTTCTGCAGAAAGAACCAGAGGCTATTGGCAAGGTGAGGGAGTTGGCAGTTTTGCTAATGAATTTTGCCACCCGTGGTGCTGTGTTGCGCTGTGTTTAGGTATCTCCTGTGGTTTGCAGAAGAGGCTGTGTGCAGGGCTGACAGGAGTGGGGGGAGGGTAGAAGGAGGGCCCTTTGGCCTGGGTCTCAAGCTCAAATGTTGGGCCCCTCAGATTTATACTCTTGTCAATTTTGGAGGCATTTGATAAGCTTATGCACATAAGACCAAAATGCAACACGCTTTGTCTGCTCAGAGCTGCATAGTGAATCAATGAAGAGATGTGGTTTGGCGAAACACATTTTTTGGGTTAGCTGATAATAGGTTTTGTCACATTAAAGAATCATAGAATGTGAAGGGTCATCTAGTTCAACCCCTTGCAATGCAGGAATCTCAACCAAAGCATCCCTGACAGATGGTCATCCAACCTGAGTTTAAAATGTTCATCCATATTAATTAAAAAATATTTCTGATCTGAAGATTGGACTGTGATGGACATGCCGTCTCAGATATGCTGATTATATAAACCAACCATTAATTATTATTTTTTGGCAGGGATGCTTTATTTGGTTTTCGTGTATCATCCTTTTTTATTTTTTATTATCATGGCTAGGGGCCTAAAATGCTGAAAGTGGCCCAGGCCTCTCAGGAGAAGGTCTGGCAGTGTGTAAATCTTTTTCTGCTTGGTTTTGTGCTCAACTCATATATCCCTTGATGAAAACTCTCTATCTACATCTGCCAATTTCCATTTTGACCTGAGGTTGCACCTGAGGTTTCGTACACACACACACACACACACACACACACAGCTTCTGTTTGGTGCACAAAACAAAGTCCTGCACCTGAAGATACCTTCTTTGGCTGCATGTAACGGGAAATTATTAAAGGTTATATTTGTGATTAAAGATTATATTTTGAAGTTGCGAATTACCAGTACTTCTGAAGTACAGACAAGAGCATCAAATGGGGCTTTGATTTGGATTTGCGTGGACTCGGCCATGTGGAAATGCTGACATCAAGAGTGTTACGCAACATTCAATTCAGTAGGACCCCAACTAGATAGAGTTCAGCTTGGACTCAGCCAAGAAGCTCAGAGGGCGACCCTGGACCTGTCACTAGGCTTTAGCTTCATCTGTCTCACAGGGCTCCTGTGACAAGAGGAAGAGGAAAATCAAGTAGAGCAGCATGAGCTCCTTGGAAGAAAAGCGAAAATAAATAAATAAATAAATAAATAAATAAATAAATAAATAGTAAAGGTAAAGGGAACTCAGACCATTAGGTCTAGTCGTGGCAGACTCTGGGGTTGCAGCGCTCATCTCGCTTTACTGGCCGAGGGAGCTGGCGTACAGCTTCCGGGTCATGTAGCCAGCATGACTAAGCCGCTTCTGGCGAACCAGAGCAGCGCACGGAAACGCCGTTTACCTTCCTGCTGGAGAGGTACCTATTTATCTACTTGCACTTTGACGTGCTTTCGAACTGCTAGGTTGGCAGGAGCAGGGACCGAACAACGGGAGCTCACCCCGTCGCTGGGATTTGAACTGCCGACCTTCTGATCTGCAAGTCCTAGGCTCTGTGGTTTAACCCACAGCGCCACCCACGTCCCTATTAAATAAATAGACATATGTCAAAACTGCACTCTTTGGAACCTGGTCAATGTATGTGGAGGAGATCATTGCTGGCCTCAGCAAACCGGACTACCCAAAGTTCCTTAGGAGGAACTCATGGCATCTAAAATAATTTAACTGTATTGTACAGGCAGGCATTTAATCTGTAATAGTATGCCCTTCTTTGCTATTTTTGCTCCTCTAAATATTCTTATTTTAGGAAAATACTTTAGGAAAATTACTTTAGGAAATCGAGAATATTATTAAGAACATTCCTGTCTGGTTTTAGGAAAAGAGTGCAGTCAGGATGAAAGTACTGCAGCAGCCATCTTTACGGTTCAGATGGATGATTATCTTGGAGGAAAGCCTGTTCAGCATCGGGAAATCCAGGGATATGAGTCTACTCAATTCGTTGGATATTTCAAAGGTGGCATAAAGTATAAGGTACGTAATAGTGTGATTGCGTGATGTGTCTACAATAATTGGAACCTTTGAAAAGGGAACTAAAAGGAAGTTACAGTTCCGACTCAGTGTTAAAGCAGAACTTGAAGCAAACAACAGTCTCTAAGT
The DNA here is from genome assembly GCF_965112155.1 of Podarcis liolepis. Taxonomy (NCBI): domain Eukaryota; kingdom Metazoa; phylum Chordata; class Lepidosauria; order Squamata; family Lacertidae; genus Podarcis; species Podarcis liolepis. The sequence goes on from NC_139563.1 coordinate 31,308,314, forward strand.
GGTTTACAAAGATACAATGCAAAAAAATCAAAATCAATTAAGGCTATAAAATCACACATCAATTAAAATGCATGCTGGAATATATATATATATTTTAAGGCTTCAATAAGTGGCAGAAGTTCAATAGGGCAGCCCCATGTAGTCTATGTCCCACCAGTCGGCAGTTTATTTCCTGGGGTAAAATCCTAAAAAGAGCTCAACAACTTTGGGGTACAATCATAAAAAAGCTTAACAACTTCAATCCTAAAAAAGTAAAAAAAAGGTCAGCAACCTTGGTTGGCCCTCATGGCCCTTCACTTCATCAAGTCTGGCCCTCTTTGAAAAAAGTTTGGATACCACTAAGGTTACTTATGTATAGATCCTCTTGGCCCAACTATCCCTGTCGAAAAATGGCTGCTGTTGATGATGTATCAGCTATAGCTGGTAAAAGGCCCTGAGGCCACCTGATCTTTCAGTGACAAAGATGGATCCAGGTACAGCCTCAAACTTCAAACTTGTCCTTTCCAAGGAAGTGCAAGCTCATCGAGAAGAAGCAACTGGTCTGTCTCCCTGACCACCTTCTCAGGTTTCAAATTCAGTTTTCTGTGTTAGTGCAAATCTGGTTGGGTGTGATGTATGATCTACTTCTGTATGTGTATATGTGTACTAGGCCCTTATATACTCCATCACAGAAACCAACTAACCCTAAGTTGCTTCACTTTATTTAGGCAGGTGGTGTTGCCTCGGGCTTTAATCATGTGGTCACCAATGACCTCAGCGCAAGAAGACTTCTGCATATCAAAGGCCGGAGAGTGATTCGAGCCACCGAAGTTCCTCTTAGCTGGGACAGTTTCAACAAAGGAGACTGCTTCATTGTTGACCTTGGAACGGTAAGTGGTCAAGGAATGAAGTTTTCCAAAGCAACAAAATCTCCTACAAAAACTGCCATATACAGTAATTAAGTCTGAGCCCCAAACCAAGATCTTCTCTATACATTACAAACACTTCCTCTGCAATATTAGACTCAAAATAACTTGTGTCGCAAGCACTGGTGGTTTGCTGCTGACCACATCCCTTGAAGCATTTAAGCAGATAAAAGACCAACAGGAAACAATATTTTCTAGAATTTGTCATGCTCTAAAATAGCCCCAGCAAAGCTTGGTTAAAAAGGAATAAAGGTAAAGGGACCCCTGACCATTAGGTCCAGTCGTGACCGACTCTGGGGTTGCAGCGCTCATCTCGCTTTATTGGCCAAGGGAGCCAGCGTACAGCTTCCGGGTCATGTGGCCAGCATGACTAAGCCACTTCTGGCGAACCAGAGCAGCGCATGGAAGCGCCGTTTACCTTCCCGCCGGAGCGGTACCTATTTACCTACTTGCACTTTGACATGCTTTCGAACTGCTAGGTTGGCAGGAGCAGGGACCGAGCAACGGGAGCTCACCCCGTCGCAGGGATTCGAACCGCCGACCTTCCGATCGGCAAGTCCTAGGCTCTGTGGTTTAACCCACAGCGCCACCCGCGTCCCTTTAAAAAGGAATACCTTTATCTTAATGTAGTTCTGATTCAAAGACAGAAACAACCATATGTAAGGAGCATTGAAAAAAAGCCAGGATTTCTCAAGATTGGAATCAGATTTGCTATTTCCCTTCATCTTGTTTACTCCCCTCGTGTGGTCAAAATATTAAATTTGACTTAGGGCAGTGGCATGAGACCTGGTTAAGGATGTAGTATTCATTATCAGGTGGTCAATATGGGACTCGGGCTGAATGTTCACGATTTATCATTACAAAGAACTGAGAATAAGCAGCCCATTGTGAAAGGTTAGAGAGAATGCAGAAGGAAGATGCTGTGAGCTAAAAGCAGGGCTGGGGGAACTATGGCTTTCCTGTTGTTGTTGAACTCCAAATCCCATCATTTCTAAGCATGCTGGCTGGGGCTGGTGGGAGTGGGAGTCCAGTAATATTTGGAGGGCCACAGATCCCCTACGCTCGATCTAGAGTTTTGAAGGAAAGACTTGCTTTTTTTCTGAATAAGAATATTGCAGAATAAACATATTTAGGTCCATAATTACAGTTGGGTCACTTCAGAATGTTGCTTTTGTGTGTGTTGAAAGGTCATTCAGCTCCGTTGTACTGCTGTCCTTCTGAGGAATTTAGGGATCACAGTGATACAATTTATTAGACAGTGTGGCTGATTATTTTGAGGGTGTGGTGAGGAAACACACAACAACATTCAAATCTTGTTGATTTACTTTTGTAACCAGATAAGGTCTATGGATTGCAAACACAGCTTCCATGGAGCCATGGTGTTTGCCCATGCAGTATATTTTCATATGTTATTTGCATATATTTTTTAAAAAAAATGCTTTGAGCTTTGTTTTCTGTTTCTTGACTAAGCCAAGAGATGTTGAGATTTTCTCATTTCATATTCCTACGTGGTTGTGCATCTGGTTGGCATTTACTGTACATGAAGCAAGAACTGGAAATTCAGGTGCCTTACTAAACAATTAATCTGATTAATTTGGCAAGCCTTCCATAGCAAATGCACACTAGCGTTGCTAAATGAGAATATTCTGCTATGTTCGCATAACCGTTTGTACTGGCCACCAATAAACATTGCACAACTAAGATAATGAAAATGCAGAATACTTCGTAAAATCAGCAATGAGATGCTATTAGCTGCAGCTGAAAGAACATTTCTCTAGAAGGCAATATGTGCTTTGAAGCAACTTGGACCTGCAATAAAATGCTGCAGAGTAAAAGTGCTTCCTATCAGGGTTCCAGCCAGCTCTTCCAGGAAACTCCATTTTACTCTCCTCACATATTCCATTTGCCCTCCAGCAGTGAATCTGCAATCTGTGCCCTACCGAACGCAGTCAGTTTGCATTGGGTCTTCCCCAGCTTAGAGTTTTAAAAATAACTTTTTTTGTACTTCTCGGGGTCTCCTCAACCCTACTCATACTTCCGTCTTGTGTGTGGGTTATTCCATTTTGGCTACATTAGAATCCACACATACAGAATGAGTTTACTGTTAATGTACAGAATTGTGCAATGAACACTTTGAAACATCCCAATTGCTGTTTCTTCTTTTTGTTTCCTTAATAACCCCATGTCCTTTTATTTAGTTTATGTGTGTGTGAGGGAAAAAGAAAAGAGGTTTTCATTATCAGTTCAGAGGTTGTGCTGGTGACACGTGCTCGTCTGTCTAAATATTGTTCTGGGGTGCCTTTCAACACTCAAAAATGATGTTAATAGGCTAATTAGATTTCTCACTTGAGTGCATTGCCACTACCTCATTTCCAGGCTAATAAGGATTCCTTACTGTGTGAATGATAATACACATAATCACAAGGGTTAAACAGATCATGTAACTGGGAACAGGCATCCAGACCACAAAAGGAAAAAAGGATAAAATTCAGTTTTATTAAATGATAAAACAAGGCCCCAGTATGATAAATATGCCACAAGGCTGCAACCACAGCAGGGGATAAAAACGACTGAATGCCCTACCATGAGTTGTCAGGGAGATAAAGAATTACACAACTTTTAGAAAACATCTGAAAGCTGTTCAGGGAAGTTTTTAATGTCTGACATTTTATTATTTTTTATATTTTGCTGGAAGCCATCCAGTGTGGCTGGGGAAACCCAGCCAGATGGGCGGGGTATAAATAATAAATATTATTATTATTATTATTATTATTATTATTATTATTATTATTATTTATTACACCCCTCCTACTATGTAGCTAGCTAGGCATCTACTCCCCTCCATGCTTGTGCCCTGAACTGGACCACTGATGCAACAGCATGACCACACTTCTTCCCAAACTCAAATTCCCTCACCTGACGGGGCTCATGCAAGTAGCCGGCATCTTCCGCCTTTGCACCTGGTGCAAAGGGCCCCTCCTTGACCTTGGAGACATTGGACTGAGGAGATCCTAATGGCCCAACTCTCTCATGGACCGGCTCTTTCTCCTCTTCCTGCCCTCCCTGCAACTCTTCCCCTGTCTCTGACAGCCCTGACTTTCCTTCTTCCCCAAGCCCTGACTCCTGCCTTCTGCACAAATCACTGGCCCCATGATCCTCCACTCCCCTTGCCTCCTCACACGCCCCTCAGAGTCCTGCCTGTCTCTGATAACAACAGCAGTCCTCACCCCTTTCAGCTGAGCCACATGTTTATGTGCCCAATGCCTGGTGATGCAGGATGTGGCTTGGCGAAAACCGACTTGTCGGTCAAATAGGGAGGTGATTTGCATTAGATGTTGCTGCCTAGGAATCTGGAATGTTTATCTACTCTTGCTTTTCTGAAAGTTTCGAAACCTTTCACAGCTGGGACTCTGAAAGGCTTTCGGATTCTCGGCTTTTATTAAAATTGTAAAGAGTTGTTTCAGAGCTCACCAATTGGGACCCATTCACAGCAGGCAGGGGAATTAATAGCTATCTTGACTTTAGGCACATGCCAAGTGCTTTTACAGTGGTACCTCGGGTTAAGAACGTAATTCGTTCAGGAGGTCCATTCTTAACCTGAAACTGTTCTTAACCTGAGGTACCACTTTAGCTAATGGGGCCTCCCGCTGCTGCCACGTAATTTCTGTTCTCATCCTGAAGAAAAGTTCTTAACCTGAGGTACTATTTCTGGGTTAGTGAAGTCTGTAACCTGAAGCGTCTGTAACCCGAGGTACCACTGTAGTAGCATTTTTGGAATATGAATCAGAATTCAAAATTGTGAATTGTGAATAGTGAAGCTGTTTGGTCTAGAAAGTAGGCATGGGCTTAGTTCCATTTAGTACTCCTTTCACTGGTAAGTAGAAAACGCTGTATTCTTGGGTGTGTGCTCAGAATGGATTCATTATATGCCAAAACGCCTGTGGACTGAGGAACAAGACGTTTATTAATGGAGATAAATTTTAGGCAAAGCACATAAACTAGGAACTGTAGTTCTTTTAGAGTCCTCTTATTCCACCTTTCTGTTTCTCTACTTTCAGGCTATCAAAACCTGTTCATTCCATGCAATTCTGTCATGAAATTATTTGCAGCTTGTCTTTGAATTAAAGTCTCTGCTTCCATACAAGCTTATTTGGATGAGTTTGTGGGATTTATTTATTCAGTCAGCTTGTTAGCTGTCCTTTAGCATAATCTCCCAGGGCGGTGAACAATTAAAAGAATGAAATGAAACAATCAAAATGCAGCAATCAAAGCCACAGTGACAGCAATTAAGAAGAGCCAGCTGTGAACTGTGAAACAATAATTAAGAAAACAGGAATGCCTGGCTAAACCAACGGCTGGGATGCCAGGGCAAATCAAAGAAGCCTTCATCTTTGGCAGCCAAGGGATCACTAGGCAGGGCTGGCATCAAGGGCTGATATGAGTTGCCTTCACACCAAGTACTTACAAAGCACTGTGATGCCACTTTAAACAGTCCCAGTAATTCTGGGAGCTGTAATTCATTAAGGGTTCCGAAAGCTGTTAGGAGACCCCTATTCTCCACATGGAGCTACAATTCCCAGATTGGTTCCACAGTCAACCCCTCTTCATAAGGAACTCTGGGAACCTATAGCAACCAGCATATAGTGTCAAATAACCATTCTTGCTATTCCTTAATAGAAACAGTTATGAATCATTCTGCCATATAGACGCAACTGATCTGTATACTAATCTGTAGACACAGTTGTAGCTTTGTGATGCCACAATGAATAAACCATGGTTTATTGTATAAGGAATGAACTTAGGTAAGGCTTCTGGTTATTGCTCTCCCCTCTCATGGGTTATGGTGTTGGCTTGTTTCAATAAACTGTAGTTAAGATCAACCATAGATTAGGGTGTGGACATGATCCTAAACTCCTCACAGCCATCCTAGAGAAACAGAGGAACAAAGTGGGGAGCAGGTAAGCTCTAGGCTTGCCTTAGACTTGTTCCCATAACAATAAACCAAAATTTACTTAACATCCAGGTGCAGTCAGTATTAACAAATACAGTGGTACCTCAGGTTACATACACTTCAGGTTACATACGCTTCAGGTTACAGACTCCGCTAACCCAGAAATAGTGCTTCAGGTTAAGAACTTTGCTTCAGGATGAGAACAGAAATTGTGCTCCGGCAGCATGGCAGCAGCAGGAGGCCCCATTAGCTAAATTGGTGCTTCAGGTTAAGAACAGTTTCAGGTTAAGAACGGACCTCCAGAACGAATTAAGTACTTAACCTGAGGTACCACTGTATCTGCAGCTGTGTTCCAACAGAAAATTTTGGAATTGTAATGACGCTGGAACGTTGCAAGCTATCCATGTGAAGCTTTCCCCTGAATAATTCTGCTGACTGATGAGATCTCTTGTTTTGTTCTAGGAGATCTACCAGTGGTGTGGCTCTACATGCAATAAATTTGAGCGCCTGAAAGCTACGCAGGTTGCTGTGGGCATTCGGGACAATGAACGGAACGGAAGAGCCCAGTTGATTGCTGTGGATGAAGGAAGTGAGCCAAAAGAACTCCTAAAGGTATTGTATATTCACTTGGTGGCGAAACTGCCCCCCCCCGCTCCATTAGCTGTGTTGTTTATCTGGCCAGTCACCCTGCCTCAGGCTATGGCTCGAGATACCATGAAGTAGACAGAACGGGGCTTGCCTATTGCATACATGGGGAACCAGAGTTCAGTGATGGGCCACATGCACTGATGGACCACATGGAGTGCGTGCTGAAGATCCCAGGTTCAGTCTCTGGCATCTCCAGGAAAGAGCCTGAAACCTTGGAGTGCCATTGCCAGCAAACATGGCAGCTCACCACTTGTGGCCTGGACCCAGTTCACATTATGAGCTATTAACCTAGATGGTAATAAATGGTTAATGAATGATATTTTAAAGTTGCATTCTCCCTCGGTTTCTAATGGAAAATAAGTTAGCAATTAATTATAGTAGTGCTAGAACCCTTAATTATTTTTGGAGTCGGTAAGCTTCACAACTGTTTGGAACGTTAATATTGGTTTGGGTTAGAGTTCCTCTCACATCCGCATGGGGAAACCAATGGAGTGTGCATGAGAGCACCGCTGCTGATATTTGCGTCTCTGCTTTGTCGTGCCGATTGCGGCTTGAGCAACTGAGTATGACAGATGTTGTGCCTCGAGGCATGTTGGCCATGCATGATTCATGGATGCCTGGGCTGGTGAGGGGGGAGGAAGAAGGCCATAGTTGAGCACGGCCTGTAATTTTTGCTGAAAGAAGAAAGGCCCGTTGCCATTTTCGAAGCCAGTTTCTTTTAGCTCCGCTTCCTACCATTTAACTGGTGCCGGTGCTAAAACAACGTGGCAGAGGAGCAGCGCATCATGAGAGCCTTGCTGGATCTAGCCCAAGGTTCTGTTCTCGCAGTGGCCAACCAGATGCTTCTGGGAATCCTGCAAGCAGGATCTGTGTGCAGCAACGCTTGCTCCACTTGTGATTCCTTGCAACAGGCATTCAGAGGCTTGCTGCTTCTGCTTTTTACAGTTGAGGTAGTACAAGTTCCCTCTAGAGTGAATCAGGCTCTCCACATGAACAGCTGATGATATGAGGGCCTGGTGGATGTGGGAGGATTGGAGATCATCTGCAGGGAGACATGGAGGGCTGTGCATTCTTCTACCACCATGCTCTTCCAGCGCCACCACTGCCTTAATATATAAGCCAGGGTATTAGAATCATAGAATTGTAGAGTTGGAAGGGAGCATGAAGATCATCTAAGTCCAGCCCTCTGCAATGCAGGGATAGGCAGCTGTCCCATTCGGGGATAGAACCTGCAACCTTGATGTTATCAGCATCACGCTCTAACCAACTCAGTGGCATAGGAAGGGGGTGCGGTGGGTGTGGGCGCCCCCGGTGTCATCACTGAGGGGGTGACAAAATGGCAAAAATATGTGTTTTTAAAATAATTTTTTAAAAATTGGGCACATGACACTTTTAAAAAAATATCTCCTGCACCCACCGCACCCCCCTTCCTATGCCACTGGTAGCTAGGTGAGGCAGGGGGCACTGGGCACCACACCGCGGGGCCTGCAGCGTGCCTGAGCCAGGTTCACTCCTGAGGGGGAGGCGGTGGGCGGACTGCCTGCAAGGTCCGTGCTGCTTTTTCGAGCAGCGTGGGGCTTGTGTCTGCCCACCGCCTCAGCAACCCTACAGCTGCCTTGGCTCGCCCCGCCCCCATGGGCAGCTCACTTCACTCCTGGCTGCAGGACGTGTGCACTGTACCGGGCACCCGAGCAGTTAGCTACGCCACTGAACCAATGGAGCTATCCAGGCTCCATTAGTTCATAGGTGGGGAACTTCAGGCCCAGGGGTTCATGTGTCTCTCTCTCCATGTCTCTCTCTCTCTCTCTCTGTGATCCTTGACACTCTACTCAGGCCACACCCCAGTTCCCAAGCACACCTTTTCTCCTCAGGCCACACCTCTCAGCAGCCTTGTTTCAGACCCTCCTCAAGGGCCTTTGCCCAGCTGGGATGTGACCTTGATGCCTGGTAATGACTCTTGCTTGCCTGGGTGCCGGATGTGTGGAAACTAGCCTATAAGAGTAAAATCTGCATTCATTGATCTGTCCACTTTTGCCTCTGGGTCTCCTCCCCACCACTGGCAAGTGTCCCCTGGAAGCCAACACAGCCCTCAGATTGCATAAGGCTCCCCACCCCTTTAGTACAGTCGCCAAAGGAATCTTCCAAGCTATTTACTAGCATAGACTGGCAGAATTCCATCTAAGTTAGTACACTCCTTTTTACAGCTGCAAAGACCTTGAATCTATGAACGTAGCATTGCATGAGTACAATCCGCTCTCAGTTTATTTTTTAGGAGGTGGACTCTCCAGGACAGAATAAAAAAACAGGGGTATTCCCTCTGCCCAGTGATTTCATATAAAGTTTTCACCCATGTGTTTAAAATATGGGGTGTTTTCCTCTGTCCTTTTCTTTGGAAAAAGGTCTGTACCCTTTAAGCAGTTAAAAAAAACCACCCATGCTGGCATCCTTCCAAAGTCAGTGGGAACTTCCTTATAGACTCCATTCAGCCATAAAGGTCAAACAGCACATTTCCCTAGTTAACTTCTAGATAAGATCACAGATCATTCAGGCAGATGGGCATGGAGTAACTAAAAAGGCACATGTCAAACATAAATGTATGACAGAATATGTCTGCTTTTTCCATTTTTTTTGCACTGAAGTGCATGGATTTGAATTCATTTCATAGAGTTTCTAAGCTTCATATTTTTTTATTTACAATAAAACAAAACAAGTGGGTTTCAGTATTTTTAGGAAGTGTGTAAATTACCGTATTTTTTGCTCTATAAGACTCACTTTTTCCCTCCTAAAAAGTTAGGGGAAATGTGTGTGCCTCTTATGGAGTGAATGCAGGCTACGCAGCTATCCCAGAAGCCAGAAAAGCAAGAGGGAATGCTGCTTTCTCTGTGCAGCAATCCCTCTTGCTGTTCTGGCTTCTGGGATTCAGAATATTTTTTTTCTTGTTTTCCTCCTCCAAAAACTAGATGCATCTTGTGGTCTGGTGCGTCTTATAGAGCAAAAAATACGGAATTTCGCTACTATGTTGTATTGATCAGGACGTTCAAAAATAAATCCCACCGCACTCAGAGGCGCTTCATTCCTACTCGCAATGCGTTTCGGATCACGTCCTCAAAATACCTTTTCCTAGGAAGGTTTTATCTTGAGGAACTTTGGGCAAAGATTTACCTCTTTCCAAAGAGATTGGCCAAATGGTTCAGGAAACATGTGGCAGTTGCTGGGCTGGCCCACCCGTGAGCTGAGGCGACCGTCTCAGGTGGCTGGATCCACAGGGGCAGCAGATCTGGCCTCCAAGGACTGCGCCACCCATGGCTGCCACGGTGGCAGTGAGAGCTATGCCATGCAACTTGGAAGCCGTCTCTGCTGTGTCTCTTTAGCCGCCCTTCATAATGCCGTCTCTGCAGCAGCCTCTTGGCAAATAGGAGGCGCTTCTGGTCTCCTCCCACTATTGTTCCCGATGCAGACCTTTATTTTGCCCTTCTTCCTGGTGCACCGTATTTTTCGCCCTATAGGACGCACTTTTTCCCCTCCAAAAATGAAGGGGAAATCTGTGTGCGTCCTATGGGGCGAATACAGGCTTTCGCTGAAACTTGGAGAGCGAGAGGGGTCGGTGCGCACCGACCCCTCTCACTCTCCAGGCTTCAGGAAGCTATCAGCAAGCCTGGGGAGCCCGCGGGAGTTCCCGCAGGGCTCCCCACGCTGCAGATAGCAGCCTGCCGCCCGGCGCACGGGGCACCCTGAAGCAGAGCGCCCCACGCTTCGGGCAGACATCGGCCAGCCCCACAAGCTTGGGGGACAGCGGGGAGGCGCAGTGCCGCCATCCCGCTGTTCCCCGACCTGGTTTTGGGGGGAAATAAAGGGGGGGAATTTCCTTTATTTCCCCCCCAAAAAAACTAGGTGCGTCCTATGGGGTGGAGCATCCTATGGGACGAAAAATACGATAGTTCTTCACTGGTAGAGGGTCCCCCCTCTTGTGGCTTCCAGCAGGTGCCAAAATGTCTTGGGCAGTTGTAAAGGTGTGCAAGGACTCAGAACGACTTGTGTCCTACCTGTTAATTGTGTGAGCAAGATGCACCGGAAACAACAGATTCTTTGGCTTATTGGGCTGTTCTGGTTTTTATTTTGATTATGCATTTTGTGTATTGTGGTTTTTATCCTGAGACCTGCGGGTATAGGGTGGTATACAAATTTAACAAACAAACAAACAAAGAGGCAATAGATATATCCTTGCTCTCGTAAGTGGAAGTCGAAAATGGAAGTGAAAATGGAAATGACTCACCACTGCCTAGACTGATTGGGATACATTTTCTACACAAAGGAGTCTGTTATAGCCTTTGCCTCAAGTACACATTGAGCTGGTTCAGATGATCATATCACAAACTTACAAGTTGAGATTTGAAAAACAAAAACAAAAAGGTTTGCCTTCTTCACTCCTCCTTTTTTGTGAGACACAATTACCGTAAATTGGGAAGTTTCAAAATAACCATAGTTTCCCATTTGATCTGAACTGAGAAACTGTGGCTGCCAACTTCAGAACAAGCCAGAAGTTTGTTCAATATTCTGGCTTGTTTTGAAGCTATTAACCAGAATTTCTAAGTTTGGACAAAATGGGAAACTGTGGTTGGTTAATTTACTGGTTAGAAGAAGAAGAAGAAGAGTTTGGATTTGATATCCTGCCTTTCACTCCCCTTCAGGAGTATCAAAGCGGCTAACATTCTCCTTTCCCTTCCTCCCCCACAACAAACACTCTGTGAGGTGAGTGGGGCTGAGAGACTTCAGAGAAGTGTGACTAGCCCAAGGTCACCCAGCAGCTGCATGTGGAGGAGCGGAGACGCGAACCCGGTTCCCCAGATTACGAGACTACCGCTCTTAGCCACTACACCACACTGGCTCTATGACACTGGTTATGTCATGGTTTGCTCAGAGGGAAGGAACAACATGGATATGAGCACAGGTGAAAGGCTCATTCATATCTTAGCTTGTTAAGCAGTCATCTGATCTAACTCATTGCAATGCAGTTGTGCACCATTGGTCATAAAATGCTTGTAAGTTAGACTCTTGCCTCAGTGTTCCGAGAAAGCATAAACTCTTCTCCTGACAAGGAAAGGTGTCCTCTGGATTTGCCTCTCATGCTTTTTGATTACATAGTGGCTGTCACAATGGGGATTTTGGCATTTATTTGATTAGCTTTTCAACATGATGATAATTGAGCTAATCTCAAAGTAAACTTATTCCTCTCTACCCCATTCCCACATCTGTTGTGGGCTTCTGCTTATTGTACTGGGACAAGTAAACCAAAAGATAGTTTTAAAACAATTTGATTATTTGAGTAGGGAATATCCACTGGGCCAGGGCCCAGTAATTTCCATCTTTCATTGGTTGGGGACAAACATAATGCACTCAAATGCTGCTTAGAAAGTTTCACATGATATTTAGGCAAATTAAGATAAGCTAACAAGCAAATCACCTGTGTGCCTTCGCCTTAATGTGAGCCAGGGCTTAACACCCCCCACCCCTCCACCCCCTATAAATGAGACAGACAGTAGATCAGTAGAAATGAAAAGATAAACAGTTGTCCAAGCCATTAAAAATCCCACCCCTTAGTTCTACTTCCTTGACCAATTTGAGCCTCAGTGACTAGATTCAGCCCCCGGCTTCTGCAAGAAGGGCTGGGAAAAACTCCATACCCTCCAACATTTCTCTGATGAAAATAGGGACATCCTATCATCATCATCCTCATCCCTCCCATCTGACTGGGTTGCCCCAGCCACTCTGGATGGCTTCCAACATATATAAAAACATAATAAAGCATGCAACATAAAAAGAAACTTCCCTATACAGGGCTGCCTTCAGATGTCTTCTAAAGGTTGTATAGTTGCTTATCTCCTTGGCCTCCAATATTTCTCTGATGAAAATAGGGATGTCCAAAGAAAAAATGGGACATTCCAGGATCAAATCAAAATCAGGGACTGTCCTTGGAAAATAGGGACACTTGGAGGTCTGAGACTCCTGTCCAAGAACCTGGTGACCCACTGCCAGATAGCAAACACACCGTAGTGAGTTAGATGGACAATGATCTGACTTGGTCCAGCATCATGCAGCTTCCAGTCTTCCTGATCATAGCTCTCTTGTGCCATGTCTCGCCTGATGCTCAGCTCAGTTGTTCTGGAGCAAGACTTTATTTGGACATTTCTGTCCTGCTCTCCATCCTAAGATCTCAGGATGGGGCACAATTATTCATTCCTTGGCTTCCAGGATTCTGTCAGTGGTGAGATTGGAAACAACTTCTTGGGCTTTCATCTTCCCCCTTACAATGGTCATCTTCCTTCAGGCAATGGTAAAGAAGGTATTGAGAACACTAGGAGGATCCAAGGTTCAAATAGATAGGATCCCAATTCACTTGCTGATTTCTGCTTATGGAGAGATGAGTCTGAGGCCTACTTCCGGTTTGGCCAGGAGTCAGTAAGTACTGAGCCTACCTTAAATTCCAAGTTCACATAGTGCGATTGTGCTAGTCCCCTAAATGTTCCCCTGGCACCTCTTTGCCAAAGCCCGGGAAGCCTCTGCCCACCTTAGGGAGGGAGGTGTGATGCTCATGCTCATGACATCGGGACCTTGTGTCATCACACGTGTGACATCCCCTCCCCCATCATCCTTGCAAGCTGGTGCCTCTGGCCCCAACTGTTCCCCTATGAAAAATTCCACTGCACACCACTGCTGAATGGGGATGGGTGGATAGTGTTGAAGGTTTTGGGGGATATGTGGCCCTCCAGATCTTGCAGAACTACAACTTCCATCATCCCTTGGCCATCAGCCATGCTCGCTAGGGCTGATGGGAGTTGTAGTCCAGCAACATCCTGAAGGCCAAAAGCAGGCTTCCTCAACCTCAGCCCTCCAGATGTTTTGAGACTACAATTCCCATCATCCCACTGGTCCTGTTAGCTAGGGATCATGGGAGTTGTAGGCCAAAAACATCTGGAGGGCCGAGGTTGAGGAAGCCTGGCCAAAAGCTCCCCATTCCTGGTCTACAGCTTGCCATTTGCCAAGTTAGGTGCCTGAAGTACAAGATGCGGAACTTTTCCAGAGGCCTAAATGCCATTTTGTGTGGCTTGCTTAATGTTTCTTCACCTGACAATTATTGCAAGGCATTAATCTTAGACTTCAGGAGAAACTCTACAGTGGATGGTTGCCAATGCAAATACTCTTTAATTCCTTGAGCAAGCAGAGACACCCTTTTATTAGGTGTTTAAACAGCTTTCTAAGGCAATTACAACTCTTTTTTTTGGGGGGGGGGAGGGAAGTGCTTACAATTAAATTATAGTATACAGAATCTGCATGCTGAAACCTACTCATCTGTGTTGTGTGGTCTCCGACTTGGCATGATAACTACACACAAAGTTAGATCCTTAGACAGTTATAAATTACTTTCATGCCCTTACCTTACAATTATCAAAACAGCGAAGCTTTCTTTCACACACTAGGCTATTATCACACAGCTATAAGTCAATTGAGATAGAAATGGTTGTTGGTTCCATCTTCCGCCCATCAGATATGGGAAAGGTGGTAGGGAAGGGGGTGTTGTGCTGCCTTACCATAGAAGGAGTCATGGTTTATCTCCCCAGGAACCAAGCCCCTCCCTGCAATTATTGCAGGACCCACTTAAAAGCATTGTATCATCTGCACTGCTGGATGCCCAGATTCATTATGCTTAAAAGCAAATGGTCCACCTACTTTCTCATAGCCTTCTGTGCCAAGATGACATTACACTTGAGGTGAGTTCAGGGCTGGATTTAGGTTTGATGAGGCCCTAAGCTACTGAAGGTAATGGGGCTCCATATGTCCAGCTGTCCTTTGTCAACAACAAATTGTTGCTGGTTTTTGTGTTGAATATATGCTATATGGTAATTTATGGACCTAATATGTATCTAAAGCCATTTGCACATAACAAATAGGAGCCTACACAACACAAAACACTGTTGCTGTATGTAGGTTTTATTTTATTTGTTTTTTATCTTATATTTTGGAAATGTACATCCATTTTTTTCCTTTAATTTTTTTTGGGGGGGCCCCAAGAGAGTGGGTCCCTAAGCTATAGCTTGTTTCTCTTATATGTAAATCTGGCACTGGGTGAGTCTCCCGATCCTTTGTTGCCAGATATCTAAAAACATTATGACCCTGCTTTTCAGTTTTCAAGGCAGCATCCAAATTAGTAAAACTACAGTCCAATTGCAACTATCGAAACTATAAAACAACAGAAAGCATTAGTCAGAAGCCATAAATGTGCTTCACCTTGGCCAGTTCTAAAGTCTTCATTCATGGGTAAAGTTGGTGCATCAGCCTAACTTGAGCAAAGGCAACCCTCATTTGATACCTGGGCTTCCAAAGTCGCCGTCCTTGCTAAATAGTGTGAAATCCTTAAAATCCTTTTCTCAGCTGGCTCACTGTAGAATACACAGCTCTCTTCCCTAACGTAAACAACTGTGCATTTCTTTCTAGTTTGTGCAAGTAGTTCCAAGGAACTCAAAATCGCTTTCCATTGTCCGATAATGAATTCAGTATTCAAGCACAAATATGAGGCCTATTGTTTGGTGGCATAGCGTGACATAAATATTTGTTTTGATCGGGTGGTTAGCTAGAAAAGAATGACTTGCAAAAGCCTGGTTGTCAAGACATGGCACTCTTCAGGGATAATTCTTGAAAACAGCATGGTTGTGGTGAGGAGGATTAATCATGGCAGTGATTTGTGCCTGAGAATCTTCCCATGGCTGTGGCAGCTGCAGCTCTGAGGAAATCTTAATTAAATTATGGTCATGGATATCATGAGCTGATATGACTGATTGATTTGGTCTAGTGCTTCTGCAAAGCTACCTTTTCCCAGGACTCATATCAGCAAGAAAAAAATAAAAAAAGGTCAATCAGAAGGTCGTTGGTTCAAATCCCCGCGATGGGGTGAGCTCCTGTTGCTCGGTCCCTGCTCCTGCCAACCTAGCAGTTCGAAAGCATGTCAAAGTGCAAGTAGATAAATAGGTACCGCTCCAGTGGGAAGGTAAACGGCGTTTCCGTCCGCTGCTCTGGTTCACCAGCAGTGGCTTAGTCATGCTGGCCACATGACCCAGAAGCTGTATGCCGGCTCCTCGGCCAATAAAGCGAAATGAGCACCGCAACCCCAGAGTCGGTCACGACTGGACCTAACGGTCAGGGGTCCCTTTACCTTTACCTTTAGTTCTATTACTGTATATTGGATTTCTGTTTCTTTTGTGAGTTGCATTGGATATTCATTTGAACCGGAGAGTCGGGCTGAAGTATATAATAATATATAATGAAATAACAACAATAATCTCAACTCTCAAAATTGGCTGCCATATTCAGAGAGGTTCATAACAACAAGCCCAGAAACTAAGAGAGCTAAGTACTTTGACTGATGCGAGAGTATTTCAGAGCTGTGAGTATGGTCCATTATCTGTTATGGTTTTTGAAGCTGAGTGCTCGCCTATTGCTGAACAAAGGGAAAGAGATTCCTAATATTTATGCAAGATCTATGTGTAGAGTGTTGTAGTGTAGAGAACAGAATTCATGCCACCTCAAAGTGCACCTTACAAAGTGCTTTCAAGCAGCAAACGTTTTATTATTATTATTGGAACGATGCCAAAGTGGAATGCCTTGTGTTGTAGAAAATTGAGAGTGATACACTGTGAACAAAGAATCACAATACTTATGAAGCTGAAAATTGAAAAAAAGAAATGTTGCCTGGTGATTTCAATTCCATCTTGCCGTTTTACAGCATCCTAAATAGGGACACATTGGGTTGAATGCCCTGGTGCAATAAAACCTATTTGACTGCATTGTACAGCTGCAGGAGAAGGTAAAATAATAAGTACCTGGGCAGAAAAACTGTATCTTCCTGAAGTCTTTTGTCTTATTGCTCTAATTTCTATGGGAAGCCTTCTGTTAGAAGCAGATATTGTCGTTCTACATCTCTGAGTATTCTACTCGTAATCTTATATACTAATAGTGAATTCATTTCCTCAAGTGCCAATGCTTATACAGCCAGCAAATATTCATAATATGAGAACTGTGCAAATTGCAGAGCTCAAGTTGTTAAAGAGGAGAACAGTAGGAGTGTACAAGATTACCCAGGTGGATACAGTAGATGATCTCCCATATTCTGGAGTCAGTGGATTGAATCTGGCGAAAGACATTTCTAAATCTCGTTATGTTTCTTAATTAGCATATCAAGGCCAAGACGTCTGTGTCACCAACAACTGCATTACGAACTACCTTTGTTAATTATGCAATCTTCACTGTCGACATACTTTCTGCATTTAATTTTCCTCTGACTTCATTGCTTACAATCCACTCCTAACCTGCCACTCCCCTGACCTCTGATCAATTGCATCACTGCTGCTTACTGAGAAGGAGAGGAGGGAGGCGGCAGCATAGTTGGCAAGGTGCGAATGCCCTGGCAGGAGCACCAAACTGGCTCTGGTGGAGAGCTTGCACCACTCTGACCTCATAGTTGCGTCACCCTTCTCGCTCTGCCTCTGATAGGCAACAAGAGGTCAGGTGGGCGCCAACCCCCACCATGCTGTCCACTACTGCCTTATATAAAAGATTTGTACCTGAGAAGACAAATCAGCCTCTCACTGTGCCATTTCCTGCCTGACATCATGATGGGCCTGTTGGCGATATTTTTATCAAATCTATCAGCCACTAAGTGACAAGGGCTATGCATACAGGTTATTTATTTATTTATTTAGATATGCCTGTCCCACAGTACGAATACATAGCAAGTTTCGCTACTGCGTTTACCAGCTGAGAAATGAAATTCTGTTTGCATTTAACCTGATACAGCCTTTTTATAGACTCTGTAATAATATTTATCTTGCTGAGAGAGAAAGCCGTATAGGTAGATGGCTCTTTGAAATATATAAGGTGTTCTCCATCAGCTACCTTTGCACTCCTTATCTTGGCAATTTCTCCCTTATCAAATATTTACGTTGTCAACATGCCCCTCCTTGTCTAAATATAAGTATCTCCTTTGAATGGGTGATACTACATTGCACTTACCTTATTTCATCTAGTTTGACTTTAAGCCAAATTCAGCCGGCCCTTCTCTGGTGAATAGGAGGAGAATTATAGGAATGGTGTCATATCTATCAGCTGGTGCATATGAGGCAGCAAGCCATATTGGGTTACTATTTTGCTCTGTGCTTGAGACCTAGATTTAGAAACTTACCATAAACCAATTTTAAAACATTTTTATTAATTTTCTCTTGCTCTGTAGCTATAGCATTCCTGAATGCCTCTCAGCTCCTCTTTCCTGCAGGGGTGGTTGCTGGTTGGTTCCCTCTTTGTAGCCACAATTGCTTATTTATTTTGTTGTTGTTATTCCAATTTATTTTTTAAAAAAATTATAACGCCAGATGAATTGTCCAATGCATTTCAGCCAGTTTCCCCTCTATCAGAAGGTACTGCATTCCTATATCCACTTATAAGGAAGCAAGTCCTATTGAATTCAGTGAAACTTCCTTCAGAATCAGCATGCGTTGAGTTAAACCACAGAAGTTCAATTCACCTCTGATGAAGGCATTTGTGAAGCACGGTTAGCAGTTTGTTCTATTTCTGCACCTGGTTAAAGTTCACCTATTCTTCTTTTTCTGGCTGGCTTTTGTTCTGTGGCCATTAAAAGGATTTGATACACTCAGTACATAAGGAATGTATTTTTGGTTCTGTTTTCCAAAACTGTGGGTTGACGTCACTTGAATTTCTCCCAAGATGACCACGTGGGAGAACATCTGAACTGGCTCCTTGGCCCACCCTAATCTGTGTTTAAGTTATTAATTCAGCCTGCTCTTCCACTCCCCCTCCCTCCAGCACCATAAAAGCTAAGGTTGTTTTAAGCCACTGAGTCAAGTCAGGCTTCTCCAGCCTGACTACAAATTCTACCATCCTTGATTATTGGCTTTGCTTTTTCTCTGGGGGTACTCAAGGGTAGGTGGCGCTGTGGTCTAAACTACTGAGCCTCTTAGGTTTGCCGATTGGAAGGTCGGCGGTTCGAATCCCCGCGACAGGGTGAGCTCCCATTGCTCTGTCCCAGCTTCCAACCTAGCAGTTCAAAAGCACAGCAGCATGAATAGATAAATACGCACTGCTGTGGCGGGAAGGCAAACAGCATTTCTGTGCGCTCTGGCTTCCGCCATGATGTCCCATTGCACCAGAAGTGGTTTAGTCATGCTGGCTATATGACCCGGAAAGTTGTCTGTGGGCGAATGCTGGCTCCCTCGGTGTCAGGATGCTGTCAGTGGCTCCCAGCTAGTTGCCCAGAAAAATATAAAGACAAGGAAAAGTTTCTTACTGTCCTTTTTTATTTCAGTCTTTATAGAGAGAGGCTATAGAACCCAGCCTCTTGGATCATGGTGTTGTCCTGAGTGAATCTTCACACCCTGTCTCTCCCACTTCCTCAGTCGTCACTTCTACAGGTGCTGCTATGTGCCTTCTGTCTTCGAGCTCTTTGCTCTCCTACTTTTAAGGCCCGCCGGGTTCTGGGAGATGGAGGGTCTGGAATGCTTTCTAATGACACCGTGTCAGCCAGCTGCCACTTCAGTTCTGCCTGTTCCTCCTCTCCCATTATTTCCCAACTTTTACCCTCATCTGCCTCTGAGCTGTGACCTCCTGCAAACCACTGTTGTAAATCTATACTGTCTTCTTCCTCCTCCTCCCTGGGAGGGTCAGGATGGGGAGGTGGTCTCCACCATTCCTCCTCTGCCCAGTCCCTGACACTTGGCCTCAAAAGTTAGATGAGCACCCCAACCCCATAGTCACCTTTGACTGGACTTAACTGTCCAGGGGTCCTTTACTTTTACTGTTTTTTACCTTACTCAAGGGTAGGCAGTACAGCTGTACCTTGGTTCTTGAGCAGAATGTGTTCCGGGAGTTTGACTCCCAGAACTGTTCGAAAACCAAGGCGCGACTTCCGATTGGCTTTCAGGACCCTCCTGCAGCCAATCGGAAGCTGCAAAAGTGCCGGACATTTGGCTTCCAAAAATTGTTCAAAAACTGGAACACTCACTTTTGGGTTTTGATCGTTCGGGAGCCGATTTGTTCGGGAGCCAAGGCATTTGAGATCCAAGGTACGGCACCTTAAAACACACACACACAAAGTTAAAACTTCATGTGAGTATTGGCACCTTTTATTCTTAAAAAAAGGCACTTGATGGGACCGAAGGGAATCTGAAACATCTGTAGGGTTCTTGGTTGGGAAAACCTCAGTTAAGTTATTAACAGCCCCGGAGAGGGGAAACCCACAACCTGAAAAAGCAAAAAGTTTGTAAATATGAAAGACATGCCCATAGCATCCCTGGAATGGCCATTACAGCCCATCAGTCAGGGACTATACTGATGACACCTATATGCTGCTCATACACAGAAGCAGCCAGGGCACTCCAAGAAGGCAATGGCAAGATTCCCCCAGCACACAACCCTGCACAGGCTGCGTCCTCCTTGTTGAGATTTCCATTCCACCTTAAGGAGCAGAGGTGTGGAACTGTTGTGTGTCACATGTCTGTTTACATTCCAGAACAGCTTGCTGGGAACTTCCGTTGTGTATATAGCTTTTGCTTTTAGCTGTTCTCTCTGAGAAGACGGAGAGAGAGAGACATGTTTCTTTGTCCTGATTTATGATTAATAAATCTGTAGTTGTAGTATGCTTCCACAAGCCTCATGCCTATTCTGTGTGCACAGTTTGATCTGCTGATAGTGTGCCCTGGCTTTGAAGCCCGGGTCGCTGATTTATGTTGGAGCAGAGGGTGAAGAGTCTTTGCAGTGGGATGGCTGGAAGGAGATGGCCCAGCTGGGGCTAGCCAGCTGGCCTTGCGCCCTTTGCATGTTGACACTCCTGAGCAGCCATGGCACAGAGGAAAGGGGGCTTTCATTGTTCTCCCATGCTCTTTTCCCAAAGGAATTCATGCTCCCAGGCTTATTAGTTGCAGACAGGAAAAAATACAGCTACCGCTGTTCCTGCCCTGCCTCCTCACTTCATGGCTAAGAGCAGAGTCTGGGTGGATCTGGGAGTGATGTCTATTGGAGAGACGTCGTCACAGAGTGACAACCTGAATCCCACCCCTCCTCACCCCTAGCACTGTGGCTCCAATTCAAATCATCTCCCAACCGGCTTATTGCCCAAGAAAAATATCACATTTGTATATCCCATCACAGAACTTTTGTACCATGCCAAATGTAGCCCTAAATCATGCAACATCTTTTTTTTTAAAAAAAAAAATTCAATTTTCAAAATTATCCCAGATTTCTCACGACGCTGCTAATAAAGCCATAACTAAAAATGACTGGGTTTTTCTTTTTCTGATTTTGTTTATTTACTGTATTTTTCGCTCTACAAGATGCACCAGACCACAAGACGCACCTAGTTTTTGGAGGAGGAAAACAAGAAAAAAAATATTCTGAATCTCAGAATCCAGAACAGCAAGAGGGATCGCTGCACAGTGAAAGCAGCAATCCCTCTTGCTGTTTTGGCTTCTGGGATAACTGCGCAGCCTGCATTCACTCCATAAGATGCACACACATTTCCCCTTACTTTTTAGGAGGGAAAAAGTGAGTCTTATAGAGCAAAAAATAAGGTACTTACTTGAGTCTGGGTGCTTGGCTTTTGTTTCTTTTTATCACAAACATGGTGAAACGAGGAAGGAAACAGTGTCTGCTCACGTGAACAACAAAAATAACCCATCAATCCTAATTTAAACCGGCACATTAATCTAAGCAGTCCATCTTTCCAAATAGATAGCCAAACAAGCAGATGATAACAAGATTATATGTTCAAATGAAGAATGGGGAGTAAGATATTCAGACCTTTGAGTAATGGATGGTGAGCGTTTTATCTTTCTCTTTTCATTCTGAAGGTCTTGGGACGGAAACCAGAACTTCGTGAGGGTGATGATAATGATGATGAGGCTGCTGATATTACCAACAGGAAAAGTGCCAAACTCTACATGGTATGAGCAGAATTGCCAGCTTGCTGCAGGGCTGTTTCTGAACAGAATCCTGTTTCAACTTTAGAAGTCATGACAATATGTGTTTGCTTGTTTTTTAATTACTTGAATGCAGATTTGTAGCTGATCTAAATGTGAATGTCCTGCATCCTTAGGTATCAGACGCCAGTGGATCAATGAAGGTTTCGATTGTTGCAGAGGAGAATCCTTTCTTGAGGGCAATGCTTTTGTCTGAAGAGTGCTTTATACTGGATCACGGAGTAGCTAGGAAGATATTTGTGTGGAAAGGTATGTGGCAAATCTCTTTGCTTCTCTTTTAACATTACAATATTATAATTTACTATTATAATCAACAAATGCTTCTGGGAGTTTCGCTCTCCTTTTGCCGTTGTAATTTTTCCTTCTGCTTTGTTTTAACAAGGTAAAAATGCTAATCCAAGTGAGAGAAAAGCAGCCATGAAATCGGCTGAAGAATTCATTCAGCAAATGAATTATCCTGCCAACACACAGGTATACCTATGCAAGGAACAACCGTGCTTTCCGTTTCCCCCAAAGTAAACCCCCACAGGTGACTAAGGTCACTTCCAGATGACCTGTTTGTCTGTTGTTCATCCTAATTTGTTTCCAGGGAGGCTAGATGATGTTGCTTCAATTGATACCTCACACTTTGGGGTGCATTTTCCTGCCACTTTTCTTGTTGCAAAAGGTGTGGTTTTGCACGGGTAGGTGGGGAGCATTTTTGCTGTGCAAGAGCACCCATTCAAATTGAATTGCGCAACCTGAATTTGCTGGTATGTGGATAAATCACACAAGAAAACAATGGCAGTCTGAAACTACCCTGAGTATAGTTTATATAAGGCCAGCCACTGGTATTATTATTATTATTATTATTATTATTATTAGAATTTATATACTGTCCTATACCCAGAGGTCTCAGGGTGGTTCACATAAAAGGATCACAGTATATAAAATTAAAATAAAAGCAATAACCCAATAATGGCCCCCCAAAAGAGCTACATTTTAAAAGGGTATGGGATGTTGATCAGGTCAACCAAAGGCCTGGTTAAAAAGGAACGTTTTTGCCTGGCACCTAAAGGTGTGTAATAAAGGCACCAGGTGAACTTCCCTGGGGAGAGCATTCCACAGACAGGGAGCCTCTGCAGAGAAGGCCTGTTCTTGTGTTGCCACCCTCCGGACCTCTCGAGGAGGAGGCACATGAAGAAAGGCCCCAGAAGATGATCTCAGGGTCTGGGTAGACTCATATGGATAGAGGTGGTCCTTGAGGAATTGCAGTCCTAAGCCATTTAAGGCTTTATAGGTCAAAACCAGCACTTTGAATTGGGCCCGAAAACTAATCAGTAGCCAGTGCAGTCGGACCAGGGTCGGTGTAATATGCTCAAACCATCTTGCTCCGGTGAGCAACCTGGTATAGGGGGCTGAGGTAGAAATGATGAGGCCAGTCTAGGAACACTCTCACTTAAAAGTTCAAATACACTCCCCCTTCTGATATGGCAGCATGCTAAGGAAATACACCATTGCGAAAAAGTGGCAAAACTGGGGATGGGGAACCTGCAGCTCTCCAGAAGTTGCAGGACTGTCATCGCCCTTAATCACTGGCCATACTTGTGAGCCCTTGCTCCTGTCTGGTATATATCTAGAGACTGGGTTAACTGGCGACTGTTTCTCTTCTCCCATACATTAGCACACAGCAGTACTCTAGGAAAGAAGGAGAGCTGTCAGTTATAGGCTTTCCAACCCTTTGCTTCTTGGTTTCAGATTCAGGTTCTTCCAGAAGGAGGTGAAACACCGATCTTCAAGCAGTTCTTTAGAGACTGGAAAGATAAGGATCAAAGCGATGGCTTCGGAAAAGTGTACGTCACAGAGAGAGTGGCGAGGATTGAGCAGGTTGAGTTTGACGCTACCAAGTTGCACGAGTCTCCGCAGATGGCAGCCCAGCACAACATGGTGGACGATGGCTCTGGGAAAGTGGAGGTATTTATTGACATCTAGTTCCCGGGTTTCTCTTTTAGCTGCTGTTCTGCTTTACGGTTGTAGTTTTGCAGTGCAGACGTACCCTGGATCCCAAACACCTTGGTACTCAGACATTTTGGCTCCCGAACGCTGCAAACCTGGAAGTGAATGTTCCAGTTTGCAAACGTTCTTTGGAACCCGAATGTCCAACAGGGCCTCCGCGGCTTCTGATTGGCTGCAGGACCTTCCTGCAGCCAGTCAGAAGCCGCGCTTTGGTTTCCGAACATTTTGGAAGTCGAACGGACTTCCGGAATGGATTCCGTTCAACCTCCAAGGTACGCCTGTACTTTGCACCTATTTTCTCCACTCCCATACAAATACGTCTAGTACATGGTTTTATGGGGGGGGGGCTCTAGATTGTGTATGTGACATACAACTGAGTCTGAGAATTACCTGGAATCCAAACCCTGTAAATGGGGGAAGGGCTCCTCTGAATACAGAATCCTCTGCAGGTGTGGAGAGGTTCTGTTATGACTTCTGCTTTTAGCACTGTTACAAAAGTTGGGTGCCTCCCGCCAATCTTTGCCGAGCAGTAGCAAGAGTCCAGGGTGCTCCAGGCACTCACCCCGGGGTCTGTGCTCCTTTGGAGAATCAAGACACAGAGGAGTATGTCATAGCTTTAAGAAATATGCTTTGTTCACCTGTTTACACCTTCAGTTTGCATGCGGGGGGGGGGGGGAGTCCAGATCCTACAGCATGGTCATTTCAAGACAGGCTTGGACCCCACATCAATGCAGCCCTGGAGCCCAAGGCATCTCTCCCAGCAGACTTGCAGCCAGCCTGCCCAAGATGGATCCCAGTCTCTCTTCTTCCTCCTTCTACACAGCAACCTTTGCCAAAGACTCCCTTTCCCTGTCACCTCACAACCTTCCAAACACCCATTCACACCTCAGGGCAATGGGGGAAAGGACAGTTCTCTTCTATTGCCTGTGGCCTTGTATTGTTTCTTAATGGGCCTTGCTCGGCCAGGTCGTTTTGCATATGCAACCTAGGAATTCCTCTGCAGCTGGTATTTCTCCTTTCATACCCCAAATAATCAAAATCGTACCATTTATTAGGGATATGCAAAATTATAACAGTATTATACTGGAGCCTACTATACTTACCGTATTTTTTGCTTTATAGGATGCACTTTTTCCCTCTTAAAAACTAAGGGGGAAAGTCTGTGTGTCCTATGGAGTGTATGCAGGGGGGGAGGCAGGCAGGAAAAGCCCCCAAGAGCCGCACACAAGCTTTGCGCTGCTCTTGTGGGCTTTTCCCCAGGAGGGAGAAGGGACTGACGTGGCTAGTCAGTCCCTTCTCCCTCCTCATAGTAAAGCCCACAGGAGCCGCACGCTCCTTAAAGGGTGCGCGGCTCCTGTGGGCTTTTGCAGGAGGTGGGGGAATTGCCACAGCCGCGTGCAGCCTCTCCAGCCAGGAGAGGCTGCGCAAGGCTAAAGAAGCCAAGGCAGCGAGCGTGATCCATCCCACTCACTGCCTTGGCTTCCTCTTTAGCCTTGTGCAGCTTCTCCAGCTGCTCTTTGGGGCTGGGGGGGAGGGAATAATTTTTTTCCTTGATTTCCCCCTCTAAAAAGTAGGTGCGTCTTGTGGTCCGGTTCGTCCTATAGAGCAAAAAATACTGTACATTTAGGGGAATTAATGTAGCTCGGTGGTAGAGCATCTGCTTTGCCTGCAGAAGGTCTCAGGTTCAATCCCTGATAACGATAATTGATTGTGATTCCTAATAGTGATAGAAT
The DNA here is from genome assembly GCF_965112155.1 of Podarcis liolepis. NCBI lineage: Eukaryota > Metazoa > Chordata > Lepidosauria > Squamata > Lacertidae > Podarcis > Podarcis liolepis. The sequence goes on from NC_139563.1 coordinate 31,333,581, forward strand.
ACATCTCATGGCCTTTTGGACCTACTGTTTACAGGGGAATTGATTGCAGTGCATGAAAGCTTCAGCTACAATAAATCAGATTAGTGTTTCTGCTGCAACTAACACAGCTAACCAGCTCTCTTGAATCTGTCACCTTATCAAAATGCTCTGTTTTGAGAATTTTGCAAACGCTCTTCCCCCGTGACATCTTTCATGTCTTAGATTTGGCGCGTTGAAAGCAATGGCAGAATCCCTGTGGAACCTCAGAGCTATGGGCAGTTTTATGGCGGAGATTGCTACATCATACTGTACACCTATCCCAAAGGACAGATAATCTACACATGGTATGTTTAATGGAAGCCATGCTGCTTCTTAGCTTACTGTTGTTTTTTATCCTCGATGCGTTGCAAGGAGCCTCTCTGAAAACCAATATCCCCTTTGGCGGCCGCAAGATGTTTTGGTGCCAGGAGCAAAGGACAAAAAGATCCCTCCCCTATTCCATAACCGGAAGCTGATTGGACTGGTAGCTGAAACATCCTCTCCGCCCCCCCCCCCCCGGAATCTGCCACCTGAAGGAGCCACCTCACTCTGCCTGATAACATTATGCCTGCATCAGGCCTTCAGAATCGGACTGAGTTGTGCTTTAAATAGCTAAATCTGCAATAGGGACACTCCAGCTTTGGCCTATGGGAAGAGCCCACCTGCCTGAAACCGTGGGGCATAACTCAGTTCTACATTCTAGAGCGAAACCTGAAGGGATTGACCTGAGGAGTTCTTGGATAGATGAGCGATCACCTAATCCATTATCTCTTCAGGTCCCACATACTCCGTACTCAGTACTGCCCTATCAATAACCTCCCTGAATCTTTTGGATGGGGTTGGCTACTCATTTGGGGGGTAAGCTTTGCAGCTCCGAAGGCAATTGCGGGTTCTCCCAGCTGGTCACCTCTGCCACTCCCATGTGCTTTGACTCCTATAGTCGGGAGCGTCACCTTTCTAAGGGGACTTGCGTTTTATCTTCGTCTTCTCCATCCACAGGCAAGGAGCTCATGCCACCCTAGATGAGTTGACTACTTCAGCGTTCTTGACAGTTCAGCTCGACCGGTCACTAGACGGGCACGCAGTCCAGGTTGGTGCCTTCCTGATGAGCCTGGAAATATTGATGGTGCAAACAGGAGGTCACACAAGCAACTTGAAAGCTACATTCTATTTCTTGCATACAGCGGTTCTCAACCTGTGGGTCCCCAGATGTTATTGGACTACAACTCCCATCATCCCTGAGCTCTGGCCATCTGGGGTGATGGGAGTTGTAGTCCAACAACATCTGGGGAACCACAGGTTGAGAAAGGCTGGAAGCCCGTGCTCCCTATTGTCCTCCAAATGATTTAAGGGCAACTATCTGTGAGCGGGAAAGACAAACACACCCACCCTGTACTTGCGGGAGCTCCTGTGTCTTTGGAAACCCTAGAAAAGCAGGGTATAGGAGGCTTCGCCATTGCAGGTTGTGACTTGTGGTCACACGGAGGGAGATTGAGATGCCCACTTCTGTATGTTCCCCCTTCATTGCATATTTAGTTAAGCCCTATTCAAAAACAGGATCACAATTAAGGTTGGGGCGGGAAGAGAAATTCAATTAAGTTCTCATGTAAAGTTGGACCTAATTTGCACTTTCTGAAACAATAATGCAAAGTAAAATACAGTTATCCTTCAACGACACACTTCTGCAGCCAAGTAATATAAACAAAAATGCATTTGCTAGTGTAAAAGGTTAACATAGTTGCATATATTAGTGAAAAGAACATGTGGAAATGTGTTATATTAACAGAAGCTGCTTTGCAAAAATGTGCATATTAGGCAAAATTGCATACAGAAGGGTGTCAGGAGAAATCCACAGTGCTGATGAATTTTTTAGGAGGGCTTTTTGGAAAAACAAAATAGCAAACTCATGTGGAGAACTGAGCTTCACACTGGAAAAAAGGAGAACCTGAGAGAAACCAAAACTGACCTTCCATCTTTAATCACACTACACTCATGGTGCAACTATATTTTTTGTCACTAGATGGCACTGCAGGCTACATTACAATAAAGGGAGGCTCTTGAAATATTGTTTATCTTTGTAAGTAGTTCTGCGCCATGTTTCCCTGGGAGTCTTTGCTGGACCTGCAAATGATTGCCTTCTCCGTTGCACAGGCAATTTGTGGTGTGTGAAGTTGGTTTCATTTGGCCAGCTCCTCCCTTGATCACACCTGTACATCCCATTGCAACTACCTGCAAGGAGCGCAGGACGAAAAACTGGCTTCCAAGTCCTGCACAGGTTGTGGGGAGGTGGAAGGAAGAACTTCCTGCAGTCTGTGGACATCTGAACAGTTTCTCTTGATCTGAACAATTACCACGTTGCACTGAGGGGGAATGCTGCACTACAGAACGTGGACTAAATTGTGGAGGGCACCAATGAGATTGTGACTGACATGGATTCATGTCTGCCTCTGTGCAGGCTGAAATGCCTATTGTGGTGGGTTTGGAGATTCCAGTCCCTCCCCCCCCCTCTCACCTGTGAGGAAGGTGGGTTCCTGATCTCCTGCCCCTGCTATCCTGTTCAGCCGTTAGGGCAGGTCTGTTCCTTTTGTGAGCAGTCAATCCAAACGCAGCCTGCCCACTCCTGCCTAGCATTTATTGTGGCCTGCCCTCCCCTTTTTGTAGTCTTGGCAAGCCGAGCAATGATCAGGTGCATACATGGGCTCTATGGGTGGAGTTGCAGACTGACACAACTTTTGTACGTCTGCATTAGGACTTTGATAAACCCCCTTGCAAAATGCCAAAGGAAGCCATTGTGCTCTTTGGCGCTTGTGCAAGAGAAGCGCCACATGTTCAGACCACATCCAGAACATGTTTAAAGCATGGGAACTGTAGTCTCTTAAGAATACTGAGAATGCTAGCTGCAAGGGGGAACTACAATTCTCAGGATTCTGGGGGCAGGGAGCAATGTGATTTAAATGTATGGTTGGGTCTGCCCATGGTTTAATGTCCACATGCTCCCTAGGGAAGCAGTTGTTCAACCACCATCCGACCCCAATTCTATCCATCTGTATGGGGCAGCTTGCTTCTCATCTGTTGCCTGTGTCCTTCCTGCGCCACCATTAACAGCCATGGGGCTGTTCATTCCCTTGTGAGCAGCCTTCCAGAGGCTGCATGCTGGTGGTGGCTGGAGCCAGAGGCAAATATTAGGTGGTAGCACAGATGTGACTCTTACCCCGGTAGACTAGGCTGCATCCCAGATACACAAAGGTCAGAGGTTTCTGCGCACAGTCTCCTTCCTCCATCCCAGAAAAGCAAGAGGTGTTATCATGATTCCAGCTTGGAAGTATAACCATAAAAACAAGTAGTAGATAGGTAGCCGTGTTGGTCTGCCATAGTCAAAATAAAAAAAATTCCTTCCAGTAGCACCTTAAAGACCAACTAAGTTAGTTCTTGGTATGAGCTTTCGTGTGCATGCACACTTCTTCAGATACACTATCTGAAGAAGTGTATCTGAAGAAGTGTGCATGCACACGAAAGCTCATACCAAGAACTAACTTAGTTGGTCTTTAAGGTGCTACTGGAAGGAATTTTTTTTCATAAAAACAAGCACCTTGTTCACCCCTGTCTCCTCTTCTGCTGCTGTTTCCCATGGGTCAAATTTTAGATTGTAGGCTCCTCGGGGCAGGGCTACCTATCCTCTTGTATTCTGGTTAGGTGCTGGGAACATTGATGGCGCTTTATAAATATTAGCAAGTACCAAGCCTTTGACACATGGCAGGTTGGGTGCCTCAGAACAGGCTGTAAGAGATGCTTGCAATTAACTTGCAGCAGGAACAGGGAACCTGCAGCCCTCCACGTTTTGTGGGACTGCAGTTCCCATCATCCCTGACTATTGGCCACGCTTGCTGGGGCTGATGAAAGCTGGAGTCCACCAACCCCTTCTGTGTAGCATTGGACTATCTGAAATCTCAGGTACCTGAGTGGAAGGATTCATGGTCCATTGATGGACATTAGTATTCACCAGCACTGGAGTGTTGGTGCTGACCTTTAAAGCCCTAAACAGCCTCAGCACAGTATACCTGAAGGAGTGTCTCCAATCCCATCATTCAGCCTGGACACTGAGGTCCAGCTCCGAGGGGCTTCTGGCGGTTCCCTCACTGCGAGAAGTGAGGTTACAGGGAACCAGGCAGAGGGCCTTCTCGGTAGTGGCTCCCACCCTGTGGAACACCCTCCCATCAGATGTTAAAGAAATAAGCATTTATGCTACTTTTAAAAGACATCTGAAGGCAGCTTTGTTTAGGGAAGTTTTTAATGTTTAATCCTGTATTGTGTTTTTAATATTCGATTGGGAGCCGCCCAGAGTGGCTGGGGAAACCCAGCCAGATGGGCTGGGTATAAATAATAAATTATTATTATTAGATAATGCACCCCAAAGATCAACTGATAATGCATTCCAGGGATCAGTTGTAAGGAAGAGCTCTTCTCCCTTCCTTCTTTAACGGCAGCCTTCTTGATAATCAACCTGGCTGGTGCTTTTCCATTCCCAGATGGCTTTATGCTCCTTGCCTTTCTCCCAGCTCCAGGCAGGTACACAAACAGGGCGCTGCTTCCTGCTGCATTTAAATGCAAATCTCAAATCTGAACCAAACACACATGCACACACCAGAATGTTATATGAGGAATATTTAGATTGCAATGGCATGCTGCATTTCTGCTTCCGTGAGAGGCATGTTTAGAAAGCCACGGCTGCACACACACACTGCAGTCACGTAAGCTTGAATTATTCAAGAGAAACGTGCCACTCTTCATCCTTACCAACTTCCAGCGAAGCATCTGTTGGCCAGGGCAGGCCAGGGCAGCAGGCAGCCTCGTAAAAATCTGTTTCTGTGCTGTTCCCTTCAAACGTCGCTGCAGATCAGAGTCAGCCAAGGAAAGGAGCCCCTGCACTTGTTGAGTTTGTTCAAAGACAAACCACTCATTGTTTACAAGGATGGGACATCCAAGAAAGGCGGACAGAAGCCTGCTGCTCCAACACGATTGTTCCAAATCCGCAGGAACCTAGCATCCATCACCAGGATTGTCGAGGTAAGAAATAGGCGTTTGGAAACCTGTTCTCCGTGTAGCAAGATGAAACGGACACCAAATTCCAGAGCCGGGGACAAACTAGATGTGATGGTAGCAGACACGTGTGTCTGCATGCAGATATGCCCCAGTCAGGTAGAAAGGTGTGATAAGACCCTAGCAAGCTGTTTTCTATTGAGAGAGGTTCATATAGCTCACTGCTGAATACATTGATTCTGTATGTATGCAATCAAAGCAGCTCTCCCCTCTCGATTTTCATAGCATGGGGAATCTCCAGATTTGGGGAAGAGATAGGGTAAAGTAGCAGTCGTCGTAGGAGAATGCCATATGAGGGGGGAATTAAAACGGGCGCGAGGGGTTCACAGTCCACATGAAACCAAGGTATGGATGGGCCAAAGCAGCACCTCTCCAGGGCTTCAGAAAAGAGACATCCTTGACCCTCTGGAGCAGATTCAGGGAGTCCTGTTGTGCTACTGGGCATCCTTGCAATGTCTTCTATTTGTGCAACTCTTCAGCTGAATGGCCCTGTATACTGATTTCAGGTCCCACATATGAATGTTTGCTGACTAGGCTGTATCATTGCCGCACTGAAACTGGATTATATTGAAGCTCGTATGCATTTTTAAGTGTTATCCAGATCCAACTTTTATGAGTCAATTGAAAGTCCTGCCAAAAGCACTTTCCTAAAAAGTTGTTGTTGTTGTTGATTTTGCTGGGTGGGAATGGAGATGTGTGTACAGCAAAACCTTCCTTTCACTGCTAGTTTATTTTTAACATTATAATTAGGACTCTCTCTTTGTGTTGGCCTTTTAAGAGCTTGCATCTTGAGTGGCACCTGTGAAGTCAGAGGGATTGTTCTGGGCTTAAATTAATGTTGCAAACTGCAAAAATGGGAAAGAAGTAAAAAAGAAGAAGCAGGAGACTGATGCAATCTCACTCCTGTCTCAGGTTGATGCAGATGCCACTTCGTTGAATTCCAATGATGTTTTCGTTTTGAAACTGCCAAGTAATGCTGGGTATACCTGGATTGGGAAAGGAGCAAGCAGAGAAGAAGAGAAGGGGGCGCAGTATGTAGCTGGTGTCCTCAAGTGCCAAACCTCAAGGATTGAAGAAGGCCAGGAACCAGGTGAGCACAACTCTACCATTCTAGCGTTCTATTATTTGATGCAGGAGATGTCCACAGCCCTTGACATTCGGGAAAATGGCTTCCTAATATTACTAGCCGTATTAGTGGTGTAACGTGGGTTGCCAGTGCCCAGGGCCATACAGAGGAGGAGGTGGGTGGGAGGGAAACGGACAGAACATGCACACACTTTTCAACTGCGTCCGCATCATCCAGGAGATCACAGCTGCAAATATAAGAAGAGTCGTTCCGTTGTCTGGAGAGTTCACTTCCTGGTTTCCATGGAGGAGCCCAGTGATGGAAGCACACAGCTGTATTTAGGCAGCACCCAGTGTTGAAATTTTACACCCCTAACAATCTTGTTTCCTCAACACTTGTTCACAGGGCATTTCACCAAGGAAGTGTTTTTGTTGTATCTTCCAGAGCCATTTTGGAGTGCCCTTGGTGGAAAGAAAGAATACCAGACATCTGCACAGTTACTGACTGAGTCCGAAGACCACCCTCCACGTCTTTATGGCTGTTCTAATAAGACTGGCAGGTTTATAGTAAGTATATGGCAGATAGTTTCTGTTCTGTCCCTTGATTACTATGGTCATTCCGTCTCTGGCTCTTAAATGAGATTACTCACATCCTTTGCAGGGCAAAGAAGAACATCATTTGCAGAGCATAGAGCAAGTTTATCGTAACATGGAGGTCTCAGACGTAGGCTGCCTTATACTTGATCATATTTTGGAGGAATGCTGCCCCACCCACTGACAATCCTGCCATTCTGTCTTTTATTTTTCCCCTTTTCATTTCCTTCTGGCCAGTGTTTTTCTCCTTGTCCACTGAGCCACCTAGCAGTATATATATATTTCTTTGTAATATACTGTGGCTCAAAAGCTTTGTCAAAGAGAGCCAAGAGCCAAAAAACCTCCAGGTATATAGCTGTACTATGTTTGGAGTTCGATACATTCCTTTTGCCTTGAGAAATGTAATAGGTGTGAAAACAGAAGGGTCCTTTAAGAATTCTGAGTATTCAAGCCCAGAATAAGCAAAGAAGATATTGATTAACTGAGTCAACACTGGTGGATAAAAATGTAGGTCACACAAAGGATCTTCATGAGGCATGGATTAAAACATTTTTTCCAAGGAAAGCTTTGTTGAATCTCTCCCTTTCTCTCTTTCCATACATACAAACATACATATACACAGTGCTTTTTTCTGCGGGGACACAGGGGTACACATACCCCTAAACATTTTGTGAATCTTTTTTTTAAAATGATATTTATTGAAAATTTAAAATTACAGAGAGAGGAAAAAAAGAAAAAGAAAAAAGAAAAAAAGAAAAAAAGAAATTAAACAATACAAGTCAATAAAAAGAAAAAAGAGAGCAAAACACACAATACATCAAAGCCAAAAACAAAGGCAAACAAAAAACTAAAAACAAATCCAATATTCCCAAATCTTTATCTTTCGTTATCTTGTTTCATCGACCTCCTCACACCTCCCTTTTTTGTATTCTAGTTATTAATTATCTCAGCAAATCCTTTCCATCTTTCACTATGTTCTGTCATTAAATTATCTTAATTTATTTTAACCTTATCTTGCCATAAAAAGCCCTAAGTCTTAAAACTTATTTGTACATAACTCCTTATAGCATTTCTACTAAAGCCAAATAGTTTCATTCCAACATTTTTTCTAACACTCATTAAATTTACAATATTTCTCTAAATGAATTTTTAAACTTTCTTCCAATCTTCATCCACCGTCTCTTCTTCCTGGTCTCGGGTTCTGTCAGTCCTTTCTATCCATTCCATTTAGTCCATCAACCTGGTGATCTTCTATCTGAGGCTCTTAAGTCTTTTCCATGTCCCTTCTGCAGGTCTTCTTCATATTTATACCTGCACCTTACTTTGTCTTCTGCTGATCTTGTTCTTAGTTTCCTTCCTTTATCGCTGAGGAGTAGATCTCGGGGAGACTCCAACCTAACAATGTCTTTATCCCTTCTTGACAGGTCGGCCCATTCTCCATAGTAAGCAGTAAAATCGAAAAGATATTTCAAGGCATGTTTCAAAGTCCCTCCAAAGTTAAAGGCCCCCACAACTCCAGACTCCCCCTGGCGCAAAACCAGATCCCAGAAGCCAGAACAGCCCTGCATAGGGAGATCTATCCAATTTCCCATCTCCAATCCAAACGAGACTCCATCTCTCCAAATCTGACTTTCTCCAGGTTCGGTCATCAAAAACAACAGCTTATGTTCCTGCGAAGCCTCGGCTCTCTCCGCATGTATTTCTTGAGGTTTAACAGCAACCTCCTCCTTTGTCTTCTGCACAACTTGCCCTGTCAAAGCAGATTCCTGGGTCGATTCCTAAGTGGTTTCTATATAGGTATTCACTGTTTGTCCAAAATTATTGACTGCAACAGTCATCAAATCCATCTTCTCATGTAGCTGTTCCAATAAAGCACTTGTCTTGCAAAGAGCAATCACTAAGGCTTCTTCTGGGCACATTCTTGCTCAAGGTCAATGTCTGATTCTCACGATCTTTAATCTCTACAGCTGGAGAATTCCCCAGATCGACTCCAACAACAGTTTTCAAAGCTCCCTCTAGGGGAAACAATTTCTGTTTGTATCCGTCCTTTTAAAAGCAGATCCAGCAACAAAATTACTTTTGTTTTTCAAATATTTTGTTCCTTTTAAATGCAAAAGGAAACATTGGATTCAATATGTTTCTCTTTTTTAACTATCTATCAGCAAATGTTTTATTCACAGTCAATGGACTTTCCCAAAACGTCTGTCTTCCTAGCAACCCGTTCCCAGGTTCAAGGCGGTGGAAATTTATCTTTCTTTACTCTCTCTCCTGCAGGCTTGAACAATCTAAGTTTCCCCCCCTCTTCTCCTGCTTCCAAGGGGGGTTTCGTAGTTTCAGCCGATGGAGATTTAGTTCTTTACAAAAGTCTTTCCAGACTTTAGCTTGCAATGTCTTTGCTTCAATCTATTTACAAAAGTGGAAGGTGGACTTCCTGTTTAGAGCCTTCCCGCTTCGGTGCCAAATTAAGATATTTCATAGTCCAATATTCCGTTCTACTCACGGGTAGTTGTTTAAAATCCAATTGTCCACAGGAAAAAGTCAGCGCTCTCCGGCAACAGCAATGCGGCTTCACTCCGTGAAAAGAGCAGTCGATTCGAAGCACCGTGCCGCTCACCCCACGTCGGTCTGGATCCCCGAAACCGGGTTTCCCGCGAGTAGGGGAGGCGCAAAAGGTGCCTGCCGAATCCCACGTCCACAGGCTTCTCCCGCCTGTGGTTAATAAAGCTTGGCTTTATTATGAAAACACATACTTTCTGCAGTGTAAGAGGGCTTACATTTTGTTTCAAAGTTGTATGAGAAGGACTGAAATATCCAGTTTAATTTTATTGTTTAGCAGCAGTCTAGTTGCTCTGTGTGCAAAGGGACAGGGAGATGAACTTTTTAGTAGTCACTATCCTATTTTCTCTTATTTGGTAGCTTTATATTGTATCGAATGGTGGCGGCTTACTCATTAGTCAAGTAACGGGTGCAATGCAAATTCCCACACACATCTGTCCTAATTTTCTAAAACGCAATGTTCTGTACCAAAAAAGTGTTTCTCTTAAAAAAAATAATCTGCTAATTGATTTAAAAAAATAAAGTCACCGGGTGTCTAGTTAATTTAACAGATTTACTGCATTTTATTCTTTATTTAAATCCTTTCTAAACCTGGTTCCTCAGTGCGAGCACAATATGTCCATTACTTATTAAAAATAAATCATCAGCAGCCTCAAATTCACTGCCTGGGTAAGTTTCCAGACAGCTAAATAACAAGCGCTGCCATAGGTGTAATGCCACCAGGAACATCTCTGTCTTATGGTTAGTCCTAGATTCTGATTGGCCAAGAAGGATATGTTCCACATTATTCAGTTTGTGAAAATATGGGTGCCTCCTGACTGTCACTATTTTGTACGAGGAATTCAAGCACATACCATAAATTTAGGCTTGTGCGATTAAAGTAGATTAAAGCATTTTGTTGCCTTTGTGCAACAGATCCATTTTTTTAAAGGAATGAAGACTTTCTGAGGTTTTGAACGTGATGGGGGAATGCACTGGAAAATGTGGGATGAACAAATTATTAATGGAAAGCCATATGAACACCCCACCAGCAAATTAGGATGAGTGCTCACTGCCGCATAACCACTGTATAATCAGAGTGAATGCTCAAGTAAAGACCAGATACAGTGGTACCTCGGGTTACATATGCTTACATACTCCGCTAACCCAGAAATAGTGCTTCAGGTTAAGAACTTTGCTTCAGGGTGAGAACAGAAATCGTGCTCCGGCGGCGCAGCAGCAGCAGGAGGCCCCATTAGCTAAAGTGGTGCTTCAGTTAAGAACAGTTTCAGGTTAAGAATGGACCTCCGGAACGAATTAGGTACTTAACCTGAGGTACCACTGTATAATCTTACTCTTGACACTTTGACCTCCCCTCTTGCTGCAGCTGGTCCTGAACGCCTGACTGCATTATCTTGACTGTGACTCAGTCTCTTAACTGTTCTCCAGGCTGTGATTTCTCCCTTTCAACCTCCCGCAGTCCAACCTATACTGTCCATTGCTTGCGATTTTGACCCCCAACCTTCACCAGATCTTAAATAGCTTCTGCCACTTCCAGCATAAGATGGACTCTACCTCAACATCCACTCATAAATCAGAGAACATTGTAGACTAGTCTGTGCTATTTTGTATACAGGAACGTATGTCGCTAAGTGTTGTTGTTGTTGTTTAAAAATATAGATTGAGGAGGTTCCTGGAGAATTCACTCAGGAGGACTTGGCTGAAGATGACGTCATGCTGCTAGATACTTGGGATCAGGTAAGGCACATGCTATTAACGGAGCTGTGTGGGAAAAAAGAGAACATACAATCTGGTTTACACCTATAGCAGCATTAAGTGAAAGGACATGTAAGAAGAAGAATGGACTGCACCACTTCAGGTTGCAGGTGGAGTAATCACCTCTTCAAATTCCAATCCTATTAAAGATACCTGCAAATAGAAAACTGGCACAGCAGGCTGGTTTGTAATGCTAGCTTTTTATGTGCAGGGAGCTGTGGCAACCCATATTTCTAGTCTGAAATGGTATAGCCTATCCCAGGCTCATTCTGTAGCCATGGGGTAGGCAACCTAAGGCCCGTGGGCAGGATGCGGCCAAAATTGCCTTCTCAATCCAGCCTGCGGACGGTCCAAGAATCAGCGTGTTTTTACATGAGTAGAATGTGTGCTTTTATTTAAAATGAATCTCTGGGTTATTTGTGGGGCATAGGAATTTGTTCACCCCCCCCATATAGTCTGGCCCACCACATGGTCTGAGGGACGGTGGACCGGCCCACGGCTGAAAAAGGTTGCTGACCCCTGAATTGTTGTGTAAAGCAGTTCAAAGAATGATAAAAGAAAATCTTGGGATGTGCTGTGAAGGAAATGAATGGCACACAGAACTCCAAAGAAGTGAAGTTAAAGGAGGAGACATGGGGGGAGGGAGAGACCTCTATTTTAAAACAAGCAGTTGTAAAAGATGTTTATTTGAATGTATTTGAGAAATAACTATATTTGCCAGAAGAATGTCCTAGATGTTTGGCTTTCTTGGGGCCCATTTCAACATGACATTTGGCATCTCTGGCTTGGCTATTGAGCAATTCCCTTGAAAACATGTTTAAATGAGTCATTCACACCACTTTCTCAGAGATGACCTGGAGAACTTAGCAGATGCTCTGCCAAAAGTAAAAAGATGACTATTTATATATATATATATCTGAGAATCCACCCAAACCAGAAAACAAGTCAGTTGAACATAAGACATATTCTTAATTAAGGAACATGATATTCAGCACAAATGGTCTTCATATACAATTTTTTAAATAGTAACTGTCTTCCGTTTCATAACAGCTATGCCAACTCTCCTAAATATGTAATTTAATATCTCTCTCATCTCATTTCCTCCTCTCTGTCCCTCACAACCACACTCTCCAACTCTCATTTCTCAGCTGGCACACGCTAGCAGTCAGTCCCAACTCCATTCCCTCCCTTCCTGTCAATCATTCTTCTGCTAGTTTTTCTGTCAGTTTCTTTAGCTGCCCATCAATAAATATTCCCTGGGCAGCGTGCAAGCAAAATAATGCTAAAAATTGCAATATATCATAATTAAAACCAGCAAAAAAATGCTGAAAAGATAACAGAAAACTGCCATTACCCAGAGGAAGTATAAAACAGCTTGAATTCAAAACACAATTAAAAGATCTGGGTGAATAAAAAGGTCTTTGCCTGGTGTTCAAAAGACCATAGAGATGGTGCCAGACAAGCTTCTCTGGGAAAGGTATTCCCTAGCCAGGGTTCTAATAGCAACCCCCCCCCCAAAAAAAACTTCTCACTTTCCTAGACACCCACCTCCCTTCACTTGGCAAGGTCACCCACAGTGCATGCAGCCTCTTAGGAGTATCTTAAGGGTTGGGGCATGAATATCCGAAGGAATTTTTCTGGGAAGAGGGACAAGTGAACACTCCAGACCAACCAACAAATACGCATCCATAACTGAAAGGTGGGAGCACGCAAGCTCCTTGCTAAATAAATGAGAAGAGTGCCTGAACATTTTGTCATGTATCTCGTGCTCTACAAATACTAAAAACTTGCTCTTTAAAAATTAATAAAAGAAAACTGGGAATCTGGGGGTTGTGCTTCATCTGGGGAGAGGGAGCCAACAGTCTCTCCACCCCCCCCCCCATGGTTTGGGGAAGCATATGCAGGAGGGGGCAATTTTCCAGGCTGTTTCTTACATTTACATCCCACCTTTCCTCCAAGGAGCTCAATGTGCACAAAAGCAATGGGCAAAACTGGGGGGATATAAAGGTCTTTGCCTTGCATCAAAATGACATCAAAGTAGGCATCAGGCAAGCCACACTGGGAAGCGCATGCCACAGTTGGAGTGTCACCACCAAGCAGGCCCTGTCCCATGAAGCCACCTGCCACATCTCTGATGATGTGGACACTGAAAGAAGAACCTTTGTTGTACTAAGGGGTGCAAATGGCTCGAAGGAGAGGAGGACAGATTAAGGTCGGACTTCTACAACCTTTTGCCATCTAGATGTTTTGTGCTGCAACTCCCATCATCCCTGATCACTGCCATGCTGGGTGGGCTGAGTCCAAAACATTTAGAGGGCACCAGATTGGGGAAGACTGGGAAAAGTTGATGGCCAACAGAGAAATGAGGTGGAAATAAGACTACATGCAGCCTGAATTTTTTTTTCAAGGTCATGGGACTGCAAACCCACAGAGGTGGGCAAATCATGGAGCTGAATTTTAAATATTGACTAGAAATCATCCCTGTCTTTGAATGCTGGTCATTAGTATTTTATGTACAGGTCAAACTGTGGCGAAACCTCCAATTTATACCACTTTGTTGAAGCAGTCTCTCTCTTCATCACATCCTAGATATTTCTCTGGATTGGTAAGGATGCAAATGAAACGGAACGCACTGAATCAGTTAAATCAGGTAAGCTATGATTAAAATTGATGCAGTCTTTTTTTAGATGAATGAAAGGGGATGTTTGACGAGCTTCTCCCAAGTTATTTATACTAATCAGACAAGGTAGTCAGAGGTAACCCCAGTAGAGGCGGGCCTATTTGGGCGGATGGGGTATTGCCTCACCAACCCCCCAGTCAGCCCTCAGCTTGCCCCCTACTTTCTGCCAATCCAGATCCCAGACAGGCGCATTGATGGGGCTCTTGGGAGAGGCAAAAGCCATTTCCCCAGGGTGGCACTGGCTGTCAGTCTCCTCCTCACTCTGTGTTGCCCATGAAGAAATCCTCAGGCTCCCGCCTCCATGTTCTGTTGGCCTCCTGAAGTTCTGCCCTACCAGCCCCACTGGTTGCCAGCCACCACTGCTGACCCAGAATACTTTGGGCCTGTTCCCACATTACCTTTAGGGCATAGTGATAGCCTCTGTCCATGTAGGACATCTTCATTTGTGTATGAGTTATCACGCTGCTACTTTTCTTGTTGACCTGCCAGTGAAAAAACCTGGAGAATTGTAGGTTTAGCTGGTGTGTGTTTGTGATTGCCCTGCATTTGTGAACGTGCCTTATTTTCCCCCCCTAATGTATCATTTGATGGACCTCTTCATATGACCTCTGCATGATAGTCACTTAAAACTGTATCCTTGTGCAACAGAAAGGGCAACATTTTAAATCCACAAAATTCATCAAAGCAGTTATGAAACAGAAATTCCCTCCAAACTCTCCCTTTTTCTCTGTCTCATTTAAATAAGCATTATTCACTTTGATAAGGAATATTTGGGGATGCTGTGGTGAGAAAAGCCAAATTTGATCTCAACATCTCAGCTTACTAAGCTGAGATAAGAATTTCCATGCATGCATCCTCTTCGCAAAAGTGAACAGGCCAAAGTCTTCAATTAACTGTAGTTTTCCATTTCATTTGAACCAGGAAACTATGGTTATTGGCTTTATAACAAGCCAGGTTGCGAACCCATGGTTCAGAGTTGTCTTAATATCTTTGCTTGTTCCAAATACATTAATCACAATTAACCATGTTTGGACAAAACTGGGAAACTATAGTTTACTGAACAGTTTCTGGTTTGTTTTTTTTGTTTTGTTTCTTCCACAAAAAGGAAGAGCAAAGAAGCTGCACGCACATCCAGAAACCTCAATTTGTATCTCGGCTTATTAAGATCCATGTCCTGTGTGCATTTGATTGCCCAAAGGAGCCCAATGGGTGCCCTAGATGGTCTATGTTGAGGGAGGGGATCATTAAGACAATGCAATGTGTATCTCACATGAGACAGACTGTAGCCCCCAATAGTCCTTGCAGTATAAAAGCTCACACATTCCCCATTTGTTTTAATAATAGGCATTTTGCTGATTATTAAAATGCCTGCAGGACTCAGATCTTTTGTATGGACAGGATCTGCTTTGCATTTTTAAAATGTGTACCTATTAAATTTCCAGATGGCTCTGTAGCAAAGCTCTTAGTAGTTTACAAACAAGATTACAATAAGACAAACAATGAAATCAAAGCTAACAACACAAACCCAAATAACATTATCCAGCTCAAAATGAAATCAATAAACTCATTCATTTGGAAAAGTTGCGGAAGTTTATTTGAAAGATAAGAGAACGCTGATGTGGGAGTTGAAGAGCAGGAGGCCTTCATAGATGCTTCTGCATTTTGAAAAATGTCTGAATGAACCCTACAATTCAAGGGATGGAGTGATCCTTCAGCATCTAATCAATGGAGCTTGCAACAGTGTTTTAGATAGTACTATAAGTCAATTTGGGATGCGGGTGGCGCTGTGGGTTAAACCACAGAGCCTAGGACTTGCCAATCAGAAGGTCGGTGGTTTGAATCTCCGAGACGGGGTGAGCTCCCGTTGTTTGGTCCCTGCTCCTGCCAATCTAGGAGTTCGAAAGCATGTCAAAGTGCAAGTACTGTAGATCAATAGGTACCGCTCCAGCAGGAAGGTAAATGGCGTTTCCGTGCGCTGCTCTGGTTCGCCAGAAGCGGCTTAGTCATGCTGGCCACATGACCTGGAAGCTGTACGCCGGCTCCCTCGGCCAATAAAGCGAGATTAGCGCCGCAACCCCAGAGTCGTCCACGACTGGACCTAATGGTCAGGGGTCCCTTTACCTTATAAGTCAAATGCGGTACAATCCTATGCATGTTTACTTGGAAGTAAGTCCCAATTAATTTAATTGGATTTCTTCCAGGTAACTATGCATAGGATTGTGGTGTCAGAAACAGAATAATGGCCAAGATTTACAGTGCGGACTGGCTTACATATCCATATGAGAAGATTCAGTGATCCCAGTTTGGTCTAGAACTGTGGTTCCCAACATGGGGCCACGCTCCCCACAGGGGGTCAATTTGATTTTTAAGGGGGGGAATTCGAGAATGAGTTATTAAGCTTCCTCTACGTGAATAGGAGTTCACTTTTTGAATAATAAGAATTATATGTCACGGGAGGGGGCATCAGGATTTTAGAGATGCTTAGGTGGGGCATGGCCCAAAAAAGGTTGGGAACCACTGGTCTAGAAGCTAGAAGTGAAGGAAGCAGTGCCAGGAAAATGGCTACCCTGGCATAGACTTACCACTTGCACTGATTTTTCAATTCCTCTGGTCTATCACACAGGCTACAGATCAGGGCAGGGGCAGGCTAGGTGTGGTTTTCAGCGGCTGTGCACTGAACCAACATATTGGAGCCAGGGTAGGATGTGAGGGGCAGGAAAAACTATATGGACATATCTTTCCACCGAGGGCAAGGCCACTCCACACACACACATGTGAAAAGAGGTGCACAGAGAACAGCCTGTCTGTTGCTGTGAGCAAAGAGGAGAGTTTAGGATTGCAGGTGGTGATCTGTGATTGAGCTGTAATGTTCAAATTACTTCCCTCCTCACTGATAAATTAATGGATTACTATCTTGCATATTCATGTGTTTCAGCCAAACGCTACATTGAGACTGATCCTTCTGGGCGAGATAAAGGGACTCCACTTGTTATTGTGAAGCAAGGTTACGAACCCCCCACATTCACAGGCTGGTTCTTGGGCTGGGATTACAACAAATGGAAAAACTGAAGCTTCAACTGCAGAAGAGATATCCCAGGACAGCCATTCTCTGGCAGCTTTAAGCATGTGTTTGCAAATCACTGTATATGTTGCTGCTGTTGTGGTCCATGTGTCAGGTGTGTGTGTGTGTGTGTGTGTGTGTGTGTGTGTACACAGCACAGAGGTTGCCAATATTTTTGTAAACTGGAAAACTGCTGTGGGCACCACACACATGAGAGTGAAGGACCCGACAGCTTTGGTTCTCTCAGTTTCTCGTTTTTGAATTCTGTTCTCCACATTTCTGCAGCAACTTGCAATTTTTTTAAAAAAAAGATCCTCATGAAAATTCTTAAGTGTTTTCTTAAGAATTTATCACAATAAACACATTTTCGTATGCAGTTTTGACCAATGTATACATTTTTGCAAGCATTTTCTTCTAATATAATGCATTTTTGCATGCTATTTTCACTAATAATGTTAAATTTTATGCTCATTTCTCCCCAATATATGCATTTTTGTAAACATTTGTTGGGGAACCGCATCACAACATTTGGATACGTGCATGGCTGTGTTTTGGTTCTCATATTGTTTTGGAGAGTGCAAATTTGACCAATTGAGCTTTAAATGTAAACTGAATACAATTTCTCTCCCATCCCTACCACACACACACAGCTCAACCTATTATTTTGGCTGGCTACAATACAATGCTTCTTTCAAGCCTAATTTCTGTGAGAAGTGAGGTGGGGAGGAATGGGGCCCTATGAGCACCGGGAAAAGCCTGCGCAGATACCTGCAGGTGCCACATCGGTGATCCTCGGTATAAAAATATGCACACATTCTCTAAACATGTTCCCGGATGCAACTGGAAATGCCCCTTCTCCAGTTCCAAGTCTGTGCATAACTCCCCAAAATCCAAGACTTAATTAAGTTTTGAAAAGGATCAATAGAACGCCCACTGCATAGCATTCCATTGTGCCGGTGGCTTGGCTTGTTATGTAATTGAGTGCGGGTCTCTGTTAGGAATAGCGATGGGTGAGTTACACTCAGCTCAGACCTAGCTTGGTAATCATGACTTCTCAGTGAGCATTCAGAAGCTCGCCTGATTTCTCAGAGCTCTCGCCTAGCTCATAATGTTGGTGCGGTCTTTTTAGATTGCTTTCGCTTTAGTTATTGTTGACACTGTATTTTTCAGTGAGTTTTCATTGTCCCCTCAAAATGTCTCCTATTTTTAGTTCAAGTACTGGATGCTAATTCTGCATTATCTCTCAAAAGTTTAAGGCTCCAGGGGACTGTAATAGTAATTTTTTTTTTACAGTCCCTGTACTTCCTGACATATGAGCCAACTCCTAGGGGCTGAGGTCACTCCACCCTCCCAATAAAATATTTGAGGGGACTGCCCCACCAAAGTTGATGGGCGTTGCCATTCAAGGGAGCTATATCATCCCTGAGCTTGTTTGACCAATTCCCTGATCCCAGTGAGCCAAAGCTTAAGCACAGTGTGTTTGTAGAGTCTCTATATTTGACCTCTCCTCTTAGCCCATGTAACTGGTAAGAGCCACAGCCTAGAGGGAAATACTCAAGCCATTTCCAGCTGTGCTCCTTTGCTGAAAACTCTATTTGTTCCTCTTTCTGTGCCAAAACTGTGATCTAAACACATTTCAGCAAAGCTTGGTTTCTCGCCATGCTACTGTTTTGGTTTTACCACTCTTTTCACGTGATTGCAGGATTGTGTGGAGGTTTGTGGCCTGCCAAAAAAACCCCACACATTGGGACCACCTCTTCCTCTACCACCTCTCCAGACAAATCTGCATAATCCAGACCATGGCATGTTATATGAGTAGAGGCAAAAAGTGAGCAAGATGCCCGCAGAACTGGAAATGAACGTAGGAATAAAATGTATGTCAAATAATTCTCATGAAGTACCTGTAAAGAATGGATGAGCAAATGAATGCCACACCATAGAGTGTGAATGAAGATCACAGTGGATTCGCATTGCTGTTTGGAGGAATGTGTGGCTCCTGATCTAGCAAGAAACCCGCATGTAGAAGCCTGCTTCTTCATAAAGCGCTCCTTTTCTGGACCTGAGCATCTATGTGCTAAGTCATATTTTGATACATTGCTATTTTTTAAAGTATATATTTCAAAGAAGCAAATACATTACAAAAAAGTGACTGCCGTGATGACTATAAATTTTCTAAATTATGCATTTTTACAAAAAAATTAAACACATTTATAGATGTATGAATCCAATAAATAAATGCTTTCCAATCCTGAACAATCTAACTACATTGTTGTATTCCTTCTTTTATCATAATGTAACTAATTTTGACATGATGTTATATACATAGAGTTTATTTTCCCACTAGCTGAAGAAATTATCTTTTATTTAGCTTTCTGAGGTAGATGTAAATATTTCTTTATATTTATTTCTTACATTTTTATCCCTCCTTTCTCTAAAGAGTATTGTACGTGGTCCCTCCCATCAAGAGCCCTGTGGAGTTGCTTTGGCAAAGGCGGTGTGCCTGCTCCAAGGTCACTCAGTGAGCAACCCAACTGGGGCTAATCTAACATTCTTTAACCCCTTTGTTCCACTAGCTCTTGCTAGCAGGATAATTAATGTGCATCTTCAAAAATACTACTCTGAGATTAGTATTGGTTTAGTAATGCAGTGCATATTGCACACCATGACTCTTCATGCTTTACTAAACTTCAAAAGAGATGTAGCTGCCTTCAGCAAAGGGATAATTCTGTCTAGAAACAGATTTTGAGTTGGAAGGCACCTTAAAGGCCATCCAGTCCAAGGATGGATCTATACCAGGTTTCCTCAACCTCGGCCCTCCAGATGTTTTGAGACTACAATTCCCAGCATCCCTGACCACTGGTCCTGCTAGCTAGGGATCATGGGAGTTGTAGGCTATAAAACATCTGGAGGGCCGAGGTTGAGGAAGCCTGTTTTATACTGATCTGTAAAAACACTATTGAAGGCTATTTTTAAAAAGTTACATAGCTTTTTCCCATTGCCAACAGATTGTTGCTCTGCAGCGCCCTCTGGTGTCACATTTTATAACGTATTTTTAGTGTTATAACCAACCAGTGTAGATTCACCCCAACTCACTACACTTAGCCATTCCTCCTGGAAGGGTAAAGACTCCACTTTTATGGCCTATGCTTAGTACTCATGGGAGTGATTGGCCATTTAATGGCTGATTATCTTTGACTGCCCCCAACCCCATTACAACCTCCTGTCTGACTGAAATACTACAAGATTCAAATGCTAAAGAATATATGGCATGGTTTACTTATATAATGCTTTTTTAACTCAAGGCTCCCAAAGCAGTGAACAACAATATATATTAATGCAAATAAAATATATAATAAAAGTACAATGTATCAACAGATCAAAATAAAATAGCATCAGGACTTGGCCATGAATATAGATCCTACAATAAGATTTGATTATCACTAGGTGCAGTGCACTGGAGATTGCGGAATTCTGTTCTTTGTGAGAGTGAACAAGTCATCAGAACCACCTTGTTGGCATTTCTTACACACCATGTTAGTCAAAACCCCTCAAAACACTGGCCATCATAGCTCATGTTCATAGGGGTTTCAGCTGCTTCATAGTTGTTAGGTCTATTACTTTTTTTGGCTCCAGATATGCAGAACAGAAAGATTTGTACAGCTGCATCCCATTTTCTCACAAGAGATTTGCACAGCTTGTAAGGGGTCACCTTATGGAAAACAACAAAGTTTATTACTATTTGCATGAACACAACAATGAAAGGCCTGATTAGCAATTTCCTTTTATAATGCAATCAACAAAAGACAAATGAAACACAATGCTATATTTTCCACCACCAGTAAGCAACTTAAATTGTTCTCTGTGTTGTCTGATTCTGACATTAACCCAATAGTGAAAACTCTGAACATCAATTCCTTCTACTGGCATTATCTGTACAGTGTGTGTTAACATTCTTCTGTATCATTAAATTGTACATCAAGAGTGTCTATCATGAAAACAACATGATTGTTAATCAAGTTGATGCATGCAATCTACTTTTAAAACATATTTTAGAATGGGCATGTTAGTGGCACTCCCTTGAACTTTAAAAATGTGACTCATACAGAGGTGATGATCTCAAACTGGTTTGTTGAAATAATTGCAGTCACCCCAGAAACGTGTGTGCAGCAGAACACCATGTGCATGGGCATATATTTGTACAGAGGGAGTCGAATGAAGAGCTGCATTTCTTTCATATATGTCTGTGATGGTTGTACTGGCACCCATCCTATTACATGCCCGATATAGTATCTGGAATATGGTTTTTGCAGATGGAATATGGAATGTGGTTTCTGCAAGTAACACTTGGATCATTTTTTGGTTTTGCATTTAATGCATCTGCTATTTGAATGTAAGATGTATATGCGTTAGAATGAATGTTTCATTTTAAAAATGGGCTTTCCTTCCTCACATCTTCATGATTTACAAGGGATGCATTCCAGAGTAAAATAAGGTATAATATTGCAATCCTATATAATGTCTATGGCAGATCCCTTCCTTGATCCAGACCAGGATTCCAGAATGCTCTGTCCTAAGCATAGACTAGTCCACCCCAGGACACACAGAATTCTGGAAGGAAGAGCATCCATCTGTAATTGTGAGTAAGGAAAGTATTCTAAAACAAACATCTTCATTTAAAACCATAGTCTCGGTCCATGTTCTCATTTCTAATATAGCCTCAGGCCTCTGAACTCAACAACACTAACCTGGAAATATGCTTATTTGAACTCAATGGGACTTCATTCTGGATAGGATAGCACTCCTTGTTTCACTAGTATGGATTGTGGAAGGAGGTTAGAAATAACATCAGATCCATTAACCTAGGGGCAATATCTACTTTAAAGCAGCAAGATGTAATGTTCTTCTGTCTGCCTTATGGCTAGGTTAGACGGATAACCACCAAAACACAGCATTTGTTCAGACTCAGCTGTCTTGAAGGAAAATGTCAACCAGGAATTAATATTTCATTGCCAAGAATGGCTGGATACCAGATTCCATGTGATTTATTTATTAGGTATGAATCACCTTACATGAATCATCTCAAGGTGATGGATAATATAAAAATAGCACATCTCAAATACAAAACACATGGGATTCAAAATTAAAAACACTGGTGTATACATAAAGAAAACCTTCACAAGAACCCCCATTCCATTGTCATGAACACCACATAATTGACCTGTAAAATTAATTGCACCCTAAGAAGCAAGAATCAGCAGGATGCCTGGCAATACAGTTTTTGCCTGACACTGAAATAATGTCAGAGCTGGCACCAAGAAAACTTCCTGACAGACAGCATCTTCCTGCCTATGCACATGCACCTCCTTATAAATTAGCAGAGATAATTGTAACATATGTTTTCCTAAGGATTCTACTTTGCAATTTAAAAACTGGAACTTGGCATGAGAAAACCCAGTCAGCATTTTCACTTTGCTGTCTGACATCATTTGGATTTCCTCCTCATAAACTACAAAAATAGCAGTATCAGGTTTAATGTCTTTCAGTGGATTGAAAACATTGATACAGGTTTCAGGCAGGTGGCAGGAAAGGACTACTGCTAATGTTTGTTGCTCTGATGAGGCCTTTCCACCCTCCACTTCCTATTATGTGTTAGCTTCCCTCTCTCCGTTTTCTTGCTCTAATCCTAGACGAGAGGCTCCCAGTTTCAGGAACAAGCCTTGACTGTATAATGACTGGACAATCCCTAGCAGAACAAGCCATTAATCATCTGCAAAACAGCAATGCCTATAACTCTACAAGCAGCCTGTAATGAGCCGCAGCAATTATAATTCTCATCGCTGCTTTTGTGAAAGTTTGATATATTTCTTGGATATGGGGACTCAACAAAGCAAGAGAAAATATGGCCAAGCAAGACACAAGAGAATAAGAAGACCAATAAGTTTGGTTCAATGGATGAATGGGAAGCAATGGTAAAGATCCAAATAGGAGATGCTCCCCGCGGCCTTCATCCATGCACAATAAGACCAGTGCATACTAGGTGTGGAGTTTGCCACTAAATGAAGCTCTTCTCTGAATCCCGCTTACTTACAATGTATGCATGCAACCGTCACTGCTACCACCTTCTGAGTAAAGGAGATTTGTTTAGACGGTTGTTTGGCAGTAGGCTTGCTTCCTGTTCCTCATTTAGTACAAAAAATGTATTCCTAAATAAGGAGCTGGTGACAAACCTGCTTGGGGATATGCTGTGATTACCTGCAGAATTACCATAGTTTGAATCCAGAGTCTTTGTACTGATGATGAAGAGGAGTTTTAGGTGTGTCCGATAGGTGCACAACTGTGCATGCACACATCATGCCAAACCCAGAAGTGACCCAAAAATGAAAAAAACAGAAGCCTTTTCATTAGGTATTTCAGGTCAAAAATTGCAGAAAGAAAAATGGAAATTTTTTTATGTATGCTACAACAGTGACAAGAATTCTATTAGTTCAAGGTTGGAAGACTGGAGAAGTACTAACGAAAGAACAATGGCAAGAAAAACTGATGAACTATGCAGAATTAGCAAAATTAACAGACAAATTACATGAAAATGACAATAGTGACTTTAAAAAAGAATGGGAATCTTTTACAACTTATCTACAGAAACAACAAAAAGAGATGGACTCATTGGGAATCTTTTACAACTTATCTACAGAAACAACAAAAAGAGATGGACTCACAATTTTATTTAAGTAAAATATGGAGAAAAACAATGCAATAACATTTTATGTACATTAACATGCAGATGATAACAAAAAAAGTAACAAACCAAGGAGGGGAAGATGAGGCAAGTCAATGGGGGGGGGGATTGAAAAATGTAAAATTGGATAATTGTTTTTCCCAACTGTTACAAAAAAAATTAATAAAATATTTAAAAGAAAAAGAAGTGACCCAAAAATGTCACAAAAACTCCACGAAAAGGAGCAGAATGGAGTGTTTGCAGGCTTTCTCAACGGTGTTTCAAATATACATACACAATTTCACTTAAACGCGTGGTGCTTGGAATGTAACCCCCATGTAATTTGGGAGTCGCCTGTATTGTTAATTTCATCAGCTCTCTTATAGGTGTACTGGTACGCTGTTGTTGCACGTGAGACTGAGTGAGAATAGGTAAGTGGCTGTTGTTATTGCTTTCATTTATCAGTTGCTTTTTACAGTAAAAAAAGCCTCAAAGCAATTTGACAAGAATAAAACAACAACTTAAAACTAGAGAAAGTTTAAAAACACTAACAATACAAAATGTTCACTATTATGTAAATAAACAGTTCCTCATCCCACCTTCTCTCCAACGTCACCAAGCTCTGATAGAATAAGGATTCTGCAGTACCCACATAGATTCCTTACACCGGTGCACGTCCAGGCTCTGTTGAGAAAGGTGGATTTAGGAGCAATCTTAACCCCACCTGGGTTGGCTTAAACAAGGAGTAGGATTGCAGTGTTAATCAAGCAGTCCAGTCAGGTAAACAAATTTCCATCGTAATATGAATCACTGCCAACTCCTGCTGATTATAAGCTTTGTTATTTTCTAAAGAATAAAATTGATTTTCATCCAGCAACTACTTTTTCCAATATCAAAGCAAAACAACTCAGGCTGGCAACATGCAAATTATTGGAGAACTCTTTTGCACCCCCTAGAAACATAACATAGGGATGGTGAAGTAATGGCTCTCCAACTGCTGGACTGCAACTCCCACAATCCCTGACCATTTGCCTTGCTGGCTAGGGTTGCTGGGTGTTGAAATGCGACAACAGCTAAAGGAACCACATTTTATTCATGTAAAAACACATATGTAACAGTAAACAAAACACTAAACTAAAACTCAAAAAAAGGACAGCAACTTAAGTAAATTCCCCGATAAGTCAGGAGTTCTGAGGTAACCATGGAACTCCTCAGGCTGCAAGAGTCCTTTTGTTTATTCATTATGGCTTTTTCAATATAAGCTGCAAATGTAGGGCTAATACGTGACATGTCAAATATCTATTAGGAACCAGTGCATTTTAGATACACATTTTTAAAATATGGCCCTCTTTGGATAGCCCTGGGCAAATACTCTGGTGACTACAAGGTTGTAGAATGTTCAAATAAATTGTAAAAGAACAAATTAAAGGAAGCCGAGAGCGAAGTCCAAGATTTCTGCATCTGAAACAAATGAGTTCTGCCAAAAATGTATTTTTGGAAGATAAAATGAAAGGTAAATTAAATTCACATCAGCACCACTTCAATTTGTTTTTGTGTACACACCAGGGGGCGATGACTGGGTGGGGATGTCTTTACCCTATGCAAAAGGGTTCACATCTTAGCTAGAGATGAATTAGAAATGGCTTAAGGATTCCAATGGGTGTGAAGTTGGTTTGAAAAACAATACAAGCAGGATACATACACATTTGAGATGTCATGTGACTATGGATTAAAAACCCAGTATTGGAAATACAGAATGTGCACAGTAAGCAGGAGTGTGAACAGAACCTTAAGAGTCTTTTTTTAAAAAATGATTTATTGCAGTGTGTTTTATTATGTTAGGGTGGACTGATATGGTAAATTAGAAATGAAGGGCGCTTTTTGAAGATTGTAAGGAGATAGATTGCTTCCAACCCCATGAGCCAATTCTGTGAGGAATAAGCCTTTGCTCCAGTACAAATATTGAGTAGGGTGGGAAGGTGGGTGGACAAAGATAAGTAAAATTAAATAAGGAGGAGGGGAATCTTTCTCTTTGTTCCGCAGTTGCAATTCATCATTGTGACCTGCGCTTGTGTATAAGTCTGGAGGAATTCTCCAAAGTTATCATTGCCATTTTCTAACCAGATGCCTGCACCTTCAATGGAACGGGCAGAAATCCAACAGGTGTCCATTTTTTTCCTGCTGTGAAAAAAGCTTCCTCCTCCTCCCTACTGGTTAAAATCTACCGCCTTCGTTATGAACTTCCCACATTTTCAGTTCTTATGGGACCAGTAGCCCTGGGCAGGAAAGAAAAGCAGCAAGCAACGCGCCCAAACAAGGACTTGCGCGGAATCAAACCGGGAGAAACCGCAGAGCAGAGGCAACAAGCAGGAAAGGACTGGGAGGCGACGCAGCAGCAGCGGGGGGCGTGGCTTAGAACTAGCAGCTGTAGAGGCGCGAGAGGGGGTGTGGCCCAAGCGCCGGTGGCGCAGAGACGGACACGCGGCCAGCAATCTGACAGCTCACGTGACGCGGCACATGGGCAACCGAGACGGGCTAGGGAAAGCTGAGCCTGCGGCGAGCACACGGAACTCTTTCTGGGAGGGGCGGGGCCTCGGCGTTGGCCGTTGAGAAGCTGCAGCTCCGCGAGGGCGTCATTTGAAAGGGGTTGCTAGGCGACGGCTCGCCGGTGGGGGCGGCGCCTCAACGGAAAGTCTTTTCCGTTACAATGACGGCGTTTCACCGCCAGTCTGAAGGGGAAAGGCGAAGGGGCGGGTGGCTGGTGTGGCGCGGCTGAAGCCAGCGCGTCTTTTTTTTTCTTTTCGTGCCTGAGGCGAAGTCGTGGGAACGAGACAACGCGGCGTCCCTTCCTTCCCTCTGCTCGTGACCGAAGAACAGGTCGGCTGTCGAGGGCGGCGTTCCCAGAGATGGGCCGCGGCGTGGCTAACAGGTGGGAGGAATGGCCGACAGGAGAGCCGTTAGGCGGCTCCCTGGAACCCAGGCGCTTCGTGTCGGGGGCGCTGGACGACCTTCGGTGCTGCCGGAGGCAGGTCGGGTGTCCTGTCAGAAAAGGGGCGGGGCCCGAAGGGCGGAGGGGAGCTAGAGCTGAGGGTTTATTATTACACTTCTCCACCCTCAAGACGTAACTCCCTTTACCTTGGCGGCTTAAAGGGGCCGGGCGCTGCAGCACGTCCCGTTCCCGGCAAAGGAGAAAGCGTGGGTGGGTTAAAAGCCAGGGTGGCCGCGAGGAGGCGACGTGCGCTACCTCCCGCCTTCCAGCAGCTTCGCGGCGACCAATGGGCGGGAAGGAAGGCGAGCAGTCCGGCGGAGTGGCGTGTCTCTGGCCCAAAGAGAAAAAGAGGGAGCTGGAGGGTCGGCTTGCCTTGCGCCGCCTCGCTGCCCGCCCACCGCAGCTCTCTGCGTCCAATGGGAGGCGCGCTTTGCGAAAAGGGGCGGGAAGAGTGTGGGGTTAGGTGAAGAGGGAGGAGGCGCGGCCGGGCCATAGGCAGCGGCGCTCCTTTGCTGCAGCGTCACTGGGAGACTTGTTGGAGCTACTGTTAGCGGCGGAGGGAAAGCTGCGCCTAGGGGGTGGTGGGCGCCTCTCGACAGGGTTTTCCTGCGCCCGCCACGGGCTTTCTTCGTCGTCCTTTCCCCGCCCCGGCCCCGCGATCGTCCTCAGGGTCTGACCCTGCGCTTCTTTCCTTGGCAGGGAAGGATCGTGACTAGGAGCCTGAGACCAGCAGCGGGCGGCTTGAGGCGGCGGCGGGCGACTGGTGCCCCCAGCTCGCCCCGGGCCCCTCCCCTGCGATGGGGAATGGGTTGTCGGAGCAGACGTCGATCCTGTCGAGCCTTCCTTCCTTCCAGTGCTTCCACATCGTGATCCTGGGGCTGGACTGCGCCGGCAAGACCACGGTCCTCTACCGGCTGCAGTTTAACGAGTTCGTCAACACCGTCCCCACCAAAGGTTTCAACACCGAGAAGATCAAGGTGACGCTGGGCAACAACAAGACGGTCACTTTCCACTTCTGGGACGTCGGAGGCCAGGAGAAGCTGCGGCCCCTTTGGAAGTCCTACACCCGCTGCACGGACGGCATCGTCTTCGTGGTGGATTCTGTGGATGTGGAAAGGATGGAAGAAGCCAAAACGGAACTGCACAAAATCACGCGGATCTCGGAGAACCAAGGGGTGCCCGTGCTCATAGTGGCCAACAAGCAGGACTTGAGACACTCGCTGTCGCTCTCGGAGATGGAAAAGATGTTGGCCACAGGCGAGCTTAGCGCTTCCACGCCGTGGCACCTGCAGCCTACCTGTGCTATCATAGGAGATGGGCTGAAAGAAGGACTCGAGAAACTGCACGATATGATAATTAAGCGAAGGAAAATGCTGAGGCAGCAAAAAAAGAAGAGATGAGCTGCTTGTAGGCATGAGGGGTAATTCCTTCTTGGCATTGGACTAAAACAGTTCCTAGCACCTGGCCTGCTTGTTTGGATCCTGTACAGCCTAATAAAACACTCAGCCTGGTGGGAAGCTTTGCAGACGCAGACCCTTTTACCTGGTTTCCCCACAAGTTATTGGCACTACAACTACTTTTTTTATATAAAGAAAGCAAAACAGAAACAGCTCCCTTGTTGCATAGTACAAAATGATCAGGAAACAGATGGGTGGGTAAATGTGACCTGGATATCTTAAATAGCCAAATAAAACAATGAAGAGTGTTCTGCTTGGTGGTGTAATACTATGTTTGAGAGTGCCTTTGCAAGAAAACTGCGTTCAAGGCATTCAGTGTTTTTTCAACTACTGCTTGTATGTGGAGTGTTTAGATGAAGATATGCAGCTTTAAAATAGTATCCTTTAACATATATGGAGCTAGTATACCATTATTTAAGGAGGCTGTGAATGTGGAGGGTTTTTAATGAAAGTTTGGCAGTATGGTATGCTTTTAGATCTATTCTCTTAAAATAACACTTGTGGCTTGGATGATTTGAACTACCACTACTGTGGTATTCATGTTATCTGAAGCTTGATAGAGGGAAAAAGTATGGAATATATAAGAGCATGGATGAGTTTCCTGATAATGTAGCATGTCTTGGTGTGTAGGGGTTCTTTAGAAATAGCTGTGCATCGTTAAGCAGTGCTAATCAGGTTTGGACCATACTTATTTGTCCTATGGAGACATGTTCTAAAATGTTTGCTCGCAACAAACACTGAACAATGAGACAAAAGTAAACTATGACCATAAGGGACTTGGGTTTCTGGATTTTTATAGTGCAATATTACCTTTAAATGAAATTGATGGCAATAAAATTTGATCATAATGAATTGTAAATTAAGCTAAATTCAACAAAACTACATGTCCCACGTGCCCAGTGCTGTTAAAATGTGCTGCCAGGTTATTTTATTACCCTTGCAGTACTCTTAGGAATGTATTGAAGCTTTATACACTTGAAACATTTTGACACTGTGGAAAAACAAGAGTTTAAAGATGACCTGTGTCTGCTCAAATTATGCTTTAAGCTTTCCTTGTTTACAGTCATGCAAACAGTGTTAAGTAGGTGGGACAGCATATGATGGAAAGAAATTAGTTTCTTACTGGTACAGTTTTTTAAAAAATAAATAAATGGGCAACTTGGGTAGCAGGTTAAAGGGCTAACGTGAATCCTGTATTACTCTACTGGTGCTGTGAAACATAAGAATAATTCCATGGTAAGAGAACAGCTCAAGGGGCAACAAGACTTCCACTTGGCACAACACAGTTAGCATGTTCTCTTGCCTACTAGTCAGATCATAGGGAGGATTAGTTGGAAAATAGGGAGGCTATCTGAATGTCAGGAAACATAACTTATTGATACTTGTATAAAATCAAATTTTATAGCCAGATACTGCTTAGAAGGTAACCAAAAATGCACTTTAGTGTTTTCCAATACTGAAAGTGACAGCTTTTTTTTAATTAAAAAAATAATGAAATCCTGGTCCTTTTTGAAAGAATTGAAGTAGCTTCCAATGGAGCTTTTGTACGTTGGTTATATGTACCTGCACTAGTGACATTGAAAAGTCACTTAATGTCTATATTTATAGAAATGTGGATAACTTCTTAAACCTCAATAAACCCAACTCCAAATGAGTCATTGGCAACAGAAGTTGACAACATTTTACTGTGCGGATCATACTTTTTATCAGAACTGTCTGCATGAAACTGAACCCTTTATTCATGTGAGATTTGTATATGTGACAATGTTAAAAATCGCAGGTATCTTATTAAAGATTTAATGGCAATTTGCATTACGTTCTATGTTTACAACAGAAATCTTATTGATACAGTCATTTGTGGTTTAAAATTCTTTTTTTTATTACAGTGCCTGATACTGTGGTATAAAATAGGTTTTTCTCATTAAATTGTGGAAAAGTTCAACTGCTTTTAAAAAAGGTGTGACATTCTTTGTTGCTTTGTCACAGTTCAGCATTCTTCATAACTGCTCTTGAACTCTGAGGCCCTATGTACACAACTGAATATGAAGTATAAGGGGCTAGCCATGGTGTTCCCCTTCTTCATTGATAGCAAATACATTTCCAGAAGAGTATGTATGGGTTTTATCTCCCCTAGCTACATAGTTTTAAAGTATCCTTTCAGTAATTATAAATAACCTATGCCAAACAGGAGTTTAAGCAAAAGTAGCAGGACCCTGACTGTCTGAATTAAGCCACTGAACACCACAGAATCCCAATGCAGATGAATTTCGCATAAGACTCTTAGGCTACACAAACAGTTCTTGCATGCACCTATAGTGCTGTGTCCCATATGCATGTGAGAGGTAAAAATACCTGCAGCTGCCAAGAATTCCTCTACTTTGATCCTGTGGACTTCAGTAGGTGACCGACAGGGTCATACTACCATTGCTTACATTTGTGTACTTCAGACTTTAAGCATTTTAGAAGTCTTGGTGGTTTTCCAATATGTGTAGTATACTTTATAAAAACAAATTGTCAAACATAAGGTGATGCCTTATTAAAGCAGTGCGATTTTGCTGTGCTGTTTGGAGACTGAATAGTCAATTTAGCTGATCTAGATGGAGCCAGCTGTCTGCTGAGTACTCCTTTTCAATATTTTTGTAAAGGTGTGTCCTCTTAAAACTACTGCTGTGAGAATTTGCAGTAAAGTGTTTTTTAGTCTCCCCACCTTACACCTTCCTGGTGTGGCAGCACCAGGAAGAATATTCTGCTGCTGGGAAAGATCCAGTTTGCCCAAGCCAGACATTCAGCATTCTGTGGCCATTGAATGTGGTGTTTCTTGTGTGTCTGCCAGAGAAGAAAGTCCCCGGCCCCTTTCTGGGTTTGCTGAACATGGTTCATTTTCTCCTTACTCCTGCTTGAAAGGGGTGTACTTACTAGAAGCAAAATATAGATTTACTGGAAACTAACAATTCTGGGTTAAAGCTAGGGATTCTTTCAGACTAGGTGAAACTTTCCACTAAAATGGACAGGAAAAGGAGGAAATACCTGTTGAGAGAAATACTTAGTGGGTGGGAAAAAACATTTTCCTATTTTTTTTGTCCCTCTTCCTGTGCAAGACTTTGATGTAGATTAATAGGATTCACTCTGTAGATAAGGTTGGTTCTTTGGACATTCAGTAACTACACTTCAGCCACAGATTTAAGGGGGAGGGGGGAAGCAGCCAATTTTCTTTTTGTTAGCACAAGCCAGTATATTATCCATGGTACTCCATGGTTCACCCAGTTTTGCAAGAAAACAGGGCAGCCACACATCCATAAATCACTAAATGAAATTCTGTTGTGCTTCTAAAGGCTAATTTATGGAACATTTTAGTAAAGCTTAGTATGATATTGAAAGAAGTTCTTGTGATATGATGCACCAAGACACACATGTTTTGGTAGTGCAACTGTAATTATTCCATCCATGATTGAAGCCAAGGCAATATTACATGTGGTTTCTAACCAGCCACACATCTGTAGTATGTGTTATGCCTCAGTAGCAATAACTAGTTACGTGTGTGTGTGTGTGTGTGTGTGTGGCAATGAAGTTGGATGACATTCACTGCAGAATGAATGTTTCCAGACATTTGAAAGTATCTTAATCTGAAGGAAAGTTTTACTAGTTCTTCTGAGATCTAACCATGTAGAACTGGGGAATTCAGCCAGGCTGTAACAGATACACAAATGCAGCAGGGAGAGCAGGATGGGAAATGGTTGTTTACAGCTCTTCTATGGGGAAATCCATTGTTTGTGTTGCAGTGATTCATTAAAATTATGCTTGGCTGTTTCTCCCTATCTGAATATTTTGAAAGAGATGCTATCTATGTTGATAAGCAATAGATAGAAAGGTTTTGTATATAAGCACCATATCATGCTGAATATAAACGTGTGGCCAAGATAGGTACAATGGGTTGGATCCAGGTTAAGTTAGTTGCACTTCAACCCCATTATAGTGATACCTCTGGTTAAGAACTTAATTCGTTCTGGAGGTCCGTTCTTAACCTGAAACTGTTCTCAACCTGAGGTACCACTTTAGCTAATGGGGCCTCCCGCTGCCACTGCGCCGCTGGAGCACGATTTGTGTTCTCATCCTGAAGCAAACTTCTTAACCCAAGGTACTGTTTATGGGTTAGCAGAGTCTGTAACCTGAAGCGTCTGTAACCCGAGGTACAACTGTACTTTTAACATAGGTTATGTGAAAAGTAATGGGATCTAAGTGCAACTAACTTAGTCTGGATCCTACCCAATGAGTATAATTGAGCATTTAGAAAAGCTTAACTTGCTCACAGGTACTTTATTTCAATCTGTTTTGGTTTGAATAAGTGGCTTACAGGTACTCTAATGCAGACATATTTTTCAGCCTCTTAAAAGTTTATTGCAGTGTTTCAATCTATATAATCCCTAATGAATTTGCTAGATTTTTCCCACATCTTCCAGTTTACAGGAATTTATTTTAAACTTCTGCTTCTACAGAAATGGTGCAAATGTAGGTTCCAGATGCACCTGGAAGTACTTCCATAATTATGGACTTCCATAATATAGGTAGGTTCCTTTCTCAGCCTTACTTAATATTATTTTGCACATACAGTATTCACAACCTCCTTTCTTGGCAACTGAGTTTAGACTTCAGAGCTGACCCATGCTGCTGACAAAATCACATCTCTTTTTGTTGTTACTCTTTACTGAACGGCATGATTGGCTCTTCCATTGTTTGTTCTCTAGCAACTACCGGTACCTGTTAGAGCACCAGTTTGTTTTTTTTAATATAGGGTGCATTTCAAAGGTGTTTACAGGCTGAATAAATTCAGATGATGATGATGATGATGATTAATTTTCTTATACCCCACCAGCCACTCTGGGCAGCTTCCAACAATGGCTGTATGGAGTAAACACTGAAGAAGTGGGACCTACAACAAAATAAAGCAGTGTAGAGTGGTCCAATATGCCCCTGGTGCCAGTCAGTCTGCTGTATCTCCTTTTCGGAATACTTCATTCCGCATCCCTTTGTGTGCCACTGAGCATGCTCAGTCCTAATTAAGGTGTCTTTGAGCCCCCAAGTAGGTTTCCCCCCCTAGTGTTTACATGGGCAGGGCGAGAGGGTTTCTCACCTGATAATCTTCCTTCTTGCGAATGGATGGTGCTATTTTGGTTTTGTAAGGATCAACACCCAGAGAATTAGTTCACTATTAACACACTATTGGATATAGGATGATTTCAGCTTTGGGATGGACAGGAGGTGTATAGAACAATTCTTCTCTTGGTAGGAGGGAGGAGACTGTTTGAAACCACAGTAGTATTTAAGGAGCAGTCTATCCTGCTACACACTTAAGAGAGTTAATGGGGCCTGTGCAGGTTTTGGGCATTCTTATATTTTGCTTAGGGGCAAAGTCATCAAAGAGTTTTTGCCCTGTAAGCAGATTGGGAAAGAAGAAAGAAAGTGGCAATAGTTTTGTTTCTTTTCAAATGAGAATATTGTGGCAGTGCAGAGGAAGCAGGAAATAGACATGGGGTCTGGAAGTTTTGGGAACAGTAGGGGGAAATGGGAAACTTGGCAGTCAGGATTTTAGTGATTGGGGATTCCTAAGTGGGTTTGGGCATTAAGCTATCTAGCACCTTCATTTGGTCAACAAATTGAAAATTAGTTCAGTTTCCTGTTTAATGCTAAGGTTTTGCAGCTGTTTGGAGTAGCTGGGGGGCCTGCTATAACTCATTTGTCCAATTCCCTATCAAGCCT
The DNA here is from genome assembly GCF_965112155.1 of Podarcis liolepis. Lineage (NCBI taxonomy): Eukaryota > Metazoa > Chordata > Lepidosauria > Squamata > Lacertidae > Podarcis > Podarcis liolepis. The sequence goes on from NC_139563.1 coordinate 31,367,322, forward strand.
TGGTCTTTGTTTTTCCATCTCTTATAAACCTGAGTTTTGTAGAACAGTCTTTCTCCCCACCCCCCCATACCATAAGTAACTTAAAACAATGTATTTACAGTACTTGCCAGAATTATCAGGGTCTTGATGGCAAAATTAGCTTTGGCATGAGGCTATTTCAGAAGCTTATTACGGGGCGGGGGTGGGGGGTGGGGGACATTTTGCAGTGTTGGTGTTCTATTCATGTTTGCCAGAGAAAGTCCCGATGCAAAGCTGGCTTATCTGAGAAGCAATGGAAAGGTGGAGTATTTTCAGCTTGTGTACAATAGGGACAATTTCTAAAAATATCCCACTGTTGCTAAGATCAGATGAGCTTCGTTGTGTTAGCAGCCTTAGGGAGCTCTGCTTAAAATGCTCTGCTGGCATTTTTAACACCCATCTCATGATGCGACCCAATGTTAAATGCTTGTAGTTTCTGGCAGACCTCAAGCATGACAGATCTCGTGCTTTAATGTGGTAGACAAAACGCTGAAAATGTCCAGAAAACGCATCCTGCTCTGTTGAGCCATTTTCTTTTTCATTGGGGGAAAAATATCTTTCTTTGATCATTGCACGAAGGTATCTGGCAATTGTTTCTCTGTGTAGTCTTGGAAATGCAAGTTGTGCTTAGAGTGCATATGAAATGGGCTACTGATATATATATGCCAAATACCACTTCTGCATTATTAATAAGAGCATCTTCTGCATGAAGCAGCGATTTCTGGAAAGGCAGGGAGCTCCCACTCATCTGCAGAGTGTGCATTAGAATGATAGGCTATTTCTCTAAAAAGGCTGGGCCTTACTTCCTTTATCTAGCCCCGACCCAAGCTCTATCAATGGTAACAGCACTCATGACTTGTCCGGTTCTCCTCCCTTTTCCTCCTAGAAATGCTTTCATGCAGAACAGATGTGCCTGATTCAGCTACATCAGGCAAGGAACAGAAGTTGCACGATGGTTTTCTGGCACAAAGATAAAGTGATAGGGGGAAGGTTATATTTGATTATTTTGTGAATGTAACTACTGTTAAAAAGCACAGGGGCAAAACCAGCCGAAAAGGTGGCAACCTTAATCTCTCCCCCAACCCCACCATTGCAGCCCCCCAGCCTGGCACTTAAACACCACACTGGAAATTCAGGAGACATTTTCTTCCCTTTCTCTCCCCATTTCTGTCATCTGTAAGATGTAGCATAGATCTGCTTTGTGCCACTTGCATTTTAGCACAGTCAACCCTCCACTTGCCGCTAAGGAATGCGGGATCTTGGAGGCCTCTGATTGACTTACCCATCGTTTGTTCATTCAGAGACTGGTAACAGTTCAAGGGGACTCCCAAGTTGCGTTAGGATTGCATACTGCAGGAGGTATTTAGCTCCTTCCAGCACCACTTTCCTAGATATATGGTCTGAAGGCAGATGAGATCACTCTCTCACTGAAGCTAAGAAGGTCCGATTCTGGTCAGTGCCTGGATGGGAGACCTCCTGGGAATCATAATACACATACAACTCATGATGGAAGAAAGGTGGAATATATAAGGTAAAAGATTCATGAATCTCCAAGGCCATGCCTAAGGCAATTGTGTGTGACTCACAAAGCTGAGTGCAGTGCTTGTTGTATATTATGTCCCAGGCTGCTCTACATGACACACCATCCTATCCCTGCTTTCCTGTTGTAGGCATGTGTCAAGAAATGAAGACAGGTTGTGTATATGCCATACATTGAAAGCACATTTCTTTCCCCCAAAGAATCTGGAGAACTGTAGTCCTCAAAGAGCTACAATTCTCAGCACCCTTTACGAACTACTTTCCAGGATTATTGTGGGGTGGGATGTGCTTTAAATATATGGTGTGTACGCTGCCATATAGAGCCCTGGAGGGGCCACCGCTATCTGCATGTGGCTGAGGAGCCACTTTGGGGAAAGTTCACAAGCTGTGCAATTAGGGCTCCCCTAAAACACATAGGAAATTCCTCCCTGTTAGCTTCTGTCAGTACTGTGTGGCCATCCAGCAGCGATGTCAGACGGCAGTTGTGGGGTGGCCAGCAGAGATGAGGTTTTGAAGAAGAGAGCTGTGTGTGCTACATAGCTTGCCCTGCAGTCCTTAAGTTGAGTCTGTTGTCCTCAGGTGTGGTGTAGGAAGCCGTCTCGCCCCTGGAGCTGAACTAAAATTAAAGTACCAGTCCAGTTGCCTTCAATATATACAGTGGTGTGGTTTGGCACTTGTCCTTTGCCTCAGGCAGCAAAATGTGTTGGGCACGCACTGAATTTAGAGGATTCGTGTACTAAATGTATGCCTACATTATGTCCTCCATGCATATGCTGCTGTCAGGTAGAAAACTGCTTCTACCTCCTCCTGTGTCTGGCAAAATGGAAAAGCCACCCTTGACTGACAGGGGGATACATTCAGTGAAATTTTTGAATGAATGGAGGAAAGCTGGGTTGTGATAAGCAACAGAGAATTATGAATGAACTCCATATTCAAGAAGTAGATCACAGCTAGGTGAACCTGAATTCTTAAAACAGCTAGTTTTCCTTATAGCAGCATGCCCGTAAGAAGAAAAATAAAATCAAAAGGTGCAATTTAAAAGAGGTGCCTTTAATCCAGGTCTAGCAGAGTGTTGAAATACCCCCCCCCCCCCCGACATGAGGTTTCATAGATCTTCCATTCTGACTTTGTTGCTTTGTAATGGAGCTGTGGCACAGGATGTAGCTGCTACCAGATGATAATGCAAAGTGAAAGGCCGGACCATCAGAAGCCCCAGGGTGGCTCAGCGTGGTGCTGGATTCTCACGAAGAACTGATTGCTTTCCCATAATAAGAACAGGAACTGGGGCAGATAATCCATCTAAATACACTTGCTTCTGCTGCATGAACTTTGTGTTAGGGAATAATGTACCCTTGCTTTCTGAATTAAAACGTCATACCACTAGTAGTCCTGACATTGTTACCTTTGTACTAAAGTAACCGTGCTTTGGGGGGGGGGGGGAGAGAATGCTGCGGCATTATTGTATTCCTGAAAGCAGTGTCCAGTGTTTATTCCAGCACTGTAGTAAATAGTGTACACAACGCAGAAAGGATGCAATCCTGCCCAGAAGGTCCTACAAGACAGGAGCGAGGAAGTTGCAGCCCTTTAAATGTTGTTGGATTCAGGTCCCATTGGCCCTAAGTCAGCATTGCATGGGAGTCCAGCATCTGAAGGGCCACATCTTCCCTGTCTCTCCTGTAGGGAAACATCTGTCCTCAAACTTATTTATCTTTACAATGGTAGGCAAATTGTTGTTGTTTAGAGGTGAGCAAATAAGGTTGAGAGAGAGACTTGCCCAGGGGCCCATGTACACTACAGTGGAACTAAGATTTAAACGGGCCTTAGAGAAAAGTCCTATTTGGTAGATCACGTTGACTCTTTTAACATCTTAATATATTGTACTTCCTCTGCCCTCAAAGGGGTTATTCCAACTTGTCTCGAAAGCAAATCTACTGCCATGGAAAAGACTAGTTGTGGTTAGCGGCAAGGAAAAACAGGAGTGCTTAAGAGCGCTCTTCTTCTTTGTAAATGCATTTTGCATTCTACAAGTGTGGGTGTACATGCTTACCTCCTGCTTTTGGAACCCTTCCCAATCTGAGGCTTCTCTCCAAATATGTTGAAGGTACAAAATCTGTTTAGCTCAGCAGTCAGCCCCACAAACACCTTGACTCCCATTGTCCCCGAGTCCTGATGGCTGCTGCAACAATACAGGCTTCACATTTTGAGTTCTGCTGGTAATCAATAAAAAATGCTGATTCCTCTGGGGTTTTTTTTAGAATTGTCTGGTAATCACATTACCTGTTCCGTTATGCATGTACAGCCATGAAGCATCATGTTTCTATGTGAAATATCTGTGTATTCACTGTTTGCACCTGCAATGGAATCACTAGAACGAACACAACACAGTTCACTTTGCTTCTTTTATTGTAAATTATGCTTTTTTTTTTCAAACTATGTGAGCGCCACAAAGTTTTAAATTTAGCATAGTGCAATTAGATTTGGCTCAGGGTTTGGGTTTGTCAGCATTTCTGTTCTGTTACTGTTTCAGGAAGCATAATGAAGTTAAAAGCCATGGAATCACATGCTAATCTGAAACCTGGCCCGTAGGCTTTCTGCTTTAGGACTTCTCTCAAAAAAAGAAAAGAAAAAGGAGGGGGAGGGTTATTTAATTTGACATTTTGTACTGAAGTGTAGGCAACTGAAGCAAAAGGGGGGGGGGAGAAAATTGTTTGTGTTTTTGTAATATGTATAACTCAAAATTGGATTATTCCTTGTTAAAGGAAATAGTATTAGGTCACGGTTCTTAGCAGAAATACTAGAGGTTTAAGAATTGCCCATGCTAGTCTTTTAGTCAAACACACAAGTTCTCAGGTTCTATCTTGCTAAATAAGCTGCTGTGGCAGTTTCAGAGCAGTTCAAATTATTGCTGAACTGTGAAACTCATAGACTGGCATTTGGCCAAGTTTCACCTTTTGTTTTTAATAGGGTTTTTTTCTTGGGGGGGGGGGGTACCTTCTCAATGTTTTACATTACAACAGGCTGACAACAAGATCGGTTCTTTCCTGTTCCCTCCTTCCCTTCCCTACCCTCCCCCACCAGCTATTGCCCAGCCAAGTTTCAGTTTCTCAGCTGGGTTTGAGGATTCTCTGTTTTGCCTCTGAGGCTCCTTACCTTGGGAGCAGCTGCATAACAGGCCAAAGTTCAAGGAGTTTAGATTCTGAACCCCTTTGGAGACAGAAAGGTTTATGTTTGGGAAAACTGCTCCAAGCTATTCTGAGCCCATGGGGCAGAGATAGCCATCTAATAAGTTAGCTGAGTTTGCCAGACCATCTCCCTGCTGAGCACCTGTTGCAGCAACAGCAACAACAAAGGATCTTCTGGTACCTTGAGGGCTAGTAGATTTTAGTGTGGCACCAGCTTTTATGGACTGGAGCTACTTCAACGGGTACATTAAGGTGTGTGTGTATATATATATATATATATGTATATGGGAGCTGAATGCCAGGGAATTTCCTCCTGATTTTGGGGTGCATACAATTGCCCTGCAAGTGTGTGTGTGTGTCTCTCACCCACATCATACATACATACATACATATACATACATACATACATACATACATACACCAGAAAACTGTCAATGGTGGAGTCAAATAACAAATGAAAGGCAAGAGGTAATGTCTTTGACAAGTCTGCATAAAACTTAAATATTTACAAGATAAGTATAGTGACCAACAGCAGTAATATTTTATTGATTAAAGTACTTATATCTTGCCTTTCCACTTAAAAAAAATTGCCCAAGGCAGCAGACAGTATAATATTAAAACAGCACAACAAGATGCTTTTGCGCTTAATTCTAAGTCGTGGTTTAGCTTAAGAGGGTGAGCCTGAGCAAGCTGCAGGTTTGCTGCCTTCTCTCCTACAGAAATGCCGTGAGGAGCTTTGTAGCTCTTGCTTCTGGTTTTAACTAACCACAACTTATGTCCAAACCTGGACAATCCACTGTTTGCCCATCTATGGCTTCCTAAAAGGAAGCCAGCTTCAAACTGTGGTTTATGAGATTGGCTTGTAAACAATACAGTGGTACCTCCGGTTACATACGCTTCAGGTTACAGACTCCGCTAACCCAGAAATATTACCTCGGGTTAGGAACTTTGCTTCAGGATGAGAACAGAAATCGTGCACCGGCGGCGCGGCAGCAGCTGGAGGCCCCATTAGGTAAAGTGGTGCTTCAGGTTAAGAACAGTTTCAGGTTAAGAATGGACCTCCCGAACAAATTAAGGACTTAACCCAAGGTACCACTGTACTTAAATTGAACGACAGTTTAGTGTGCAGACATAACACTAAACTGTGGTTGATCAAAAACAGAACTGGAAGTTCCTCATTTTTTCCTTACAAACCGATCTTTCCCCAGCAAACTACAGTTCCCAGCATAATTTAGCGGAAATCATGGCTGTTAAAACATTTCAAACAGGATCATACCACGTTAATGTGGGGCCCTAATTTACACAGAAATGTAGCCATCTAGCAATAGGTGACAGCAAAGCTTGGATAATTGTGTTATGTTAATTAGCAGGTGCTTGGGGAAAGATATAATTGATCCAGCCCTAAACTAAAAGAATAAAACTCAGCACACACAAACTATTTTTCAATATTCAAAAGACATTAAATACTTGCATCACCCCATCACAGGGGGAAAATCCAAATGGCACAGAAAAGTCATACATTTATTAGGACCAATGAAAATGGTGCATTTTTTGCTGGTCCTAATAAATGTATTACTTTAGTGTGGTAATCCAACAGTTTCATGCTACAGTTTCCCTTTGAATATCCATGGTGACTTTCAGGGCAACAGCAATAAACTCAGGATTTGCTACCCTACCCAGTTTGAGCCACTGGGCTATTACTTCCAAGAGTGGCACCCAGATAAATGTTTGCAAGGTCTATCGTGCCCTTACTAACCAATATTCTTTATCAGATATATTCAATCCTTAGTTACTTGGGAACAAGCCCCATTAAACTCAGAGGGACTTCTGACCTAACATGCATAGGATTACTCAAGGCTTTCATGCTTCTTGAGTTTGCTACAGAAAAAAAAGCTGGTGTTTATCCCAGCCATTGCAGCAGGTACCACTGCCCTAAGCATACCATAGTTTATTTTCCAAAACGATTCAGAGTGTTATGCTTGCAGAATTGGCCTGCTGTGAAGAGAAATTATGCACACCATGATTATTACTGTAAATTAAAATGTTTGCCAAAGTGTGTTGAGGCACTAAAAATGAATGTCCCAGACTTGACAATTGTCCATGCAAATAAATTGGACGAGAAGCTGTTATCATGAGTTAATTCCTCCCCCCATAGCTTTTAAAAAAATATTTCTGATTTAGGGGACAGGTAGCTGATAAAGTAAATCTAATGAAAATATAGTTCAGTTCTTTTTCTTCCTTTTAAGTCTTAACATAAGCAGAGCTCTCATAAACGAAAGGTCATGTGTCTTACTGGTCAGGGAGTAGCACCTCATTATTTTTCACAGCTGGGAAGCAATTTTGGGAGCTCTGACAGTTGCTGTTGCCAAGATTTACTTGTTCAGAGACATTCGTGGCATGCGGTTATCTATCTATTGATAGATAACTTTTCCTACATTCTGTCACATGATCCTGTGACGAAGAAACAGAGCCCAGCACGGACTGTGAACAGAGGAAGAGGCTTCTATCAGTTCCATTCGTTTCTCCTAGCTGGATTCCCAGTTCAAATCTCAGCTCAGTTGAGTTCATTGGCTGAGCTTAAGAAAAGCCACTGTATCTCCCCTACAGCTCCTACCCCAACCCATCTGCAATAGGAAGATAATAATGCCGAAATGCCGTATAGGATTGCTTACAATTACTGATAGAGTTTATTTGAAGCCCTTTGAGCACTGAGCAAAAGTGTTGCTATAGATAAGAGGAGATGGTGGAGGTGGTCTCCAAAGGAACAGGAGTTCACAGGAAACGGTTCCCCATGGCACTGTTACCCATTTGTAGGCAGAAACTTACATTCTAAGCCAGTGCTGTTTTATTTGGGGGTATGCTTTGAGCTCAAGTGCTTCTGTAATGGGGAGCAGTGGATCAGGCTGCAATGAAATGTTGCAGCTTTGAGAGCTGCTGCTCAGGATTCCAGACACTTCAATGCACAGCGGTACCTCGGAAGTTGAACGGAATCTGTTCCGGAAGTCTGTTCGACTTCCAAAACGTTCGAAAACCGAGGCAGCCCCATCGGACGTTCGGGTTCCAAATAACATTTGTAAACCAGAACACTCACTTGCAGGTTTGAAGTTCGGGAGCCAAAACGCTCAACTTGTAAGGCATTCGGGGTCCAAGGTACGACTGGACAGTGGTACCTCGGGTTAAGTACTTAATTCGTTCTGGAGGTCCGTTCTTAACCTGAAACTGTTCTTAACCTGAAGCACCACTTTAGCTAATGGGGCCTCCTGCTGCTGCCGCGCCGCCGGAGCACGATTTCTGTTCTCATGCTGCAACAAAGTTCTTAACCTGAAGCACTGTTTCTGGGTTAGCGGAGTCTGTAACCTGAAGCGTCTGTAACCTGAGGTACCACTGTATTCAACAAAAGTTGTATATAGTGAAGAAGCCAGATGCAGCTCTGTTGGGAGGAAATTCCACAACCTAGGGGACAACAATAATACCGTCAATCATTTCATTTCTCATTTTACTTTTAATGTGTATACCGCCATTCTATATTACTATACGCAAGGCGGTTTACAAGCTGAAGAAACAACAAAATAGACAGCAGAGCTCACACATACAATGATCTGATACAAAAAAGTCAAAATGATCGGATGTTCCTTAGTATAAAAAACAACAACCCAGTCTATAGCTTCTATGTTGTAAAATATTCAGCTGTTATACGTGGGTCCCAGGCTTTAAACAAATAAACAGTCTAACAGCAGTTGTTTCGAAAAGAAGAAGCACCAAATCTTGGTGTTAAGAATGTGTGTCTGTGTGTACGTGCATGCACATATATGAATATATATGTGTATGCAAGGTAAAGGACCCCTGGATGGTTAAAGGTAAAGGTAAAGGGACCCCTGACCATTAGGTCCAGTCGTGACCGACTCTGGGGTTGTGGCGCTCATCTCGCTTTATTGGCTGAGGGAGCCGGCGTAAAGCTTCCAGGTCATGTGACCAGCCGCTTCTGGCGAACCAGAGCAATGCACGGAAACAGCGTTTACCTTCCCGCAGGAGTGGTACCTATTTATCTACTTGCACTTTGATGTGCTTTCAAACTGCTAGGTTGGCAGGAGCAGGGACCGAACAACGGGAGCTCACCCCGTCACAGGGATTCCATCTGCCGACCTTCTGATCAGCAAGTCCTAGGCTCTGTGGTTTAACCCACAGTGCCACCCGCGTCCCTTATGGTTATGTCCAGTCAAAGGTGACTATGGGGTTGTGATGCTCATCTCGCTTTTCAGGCTGAGAGAGCCGGTGTTTGTCCACAGACAGCTTTCTGGGTCATGTGACCGGCATGTTACACTTCTGGCGTAACATATGTGTGTATAATTGTGTGTGTGTGTGTAGACATACACCATAAATTTAAAGCAATTTTTCTGAGTCATTTTTCATTGCATTTCCACAGTCAGTCATCAGGGATAGCTCTGCTTAACCTCCCGGCCCCATCAGTGTTGCTGTCTTGGAATCTGTTTCTGGAGAATTGTCGCTTTCGTCATCTTTGTTATTTGGGCCGGCCAGATTCTTGCCTGTCTTCTAAAGAGTTTAACATGGAATTCATTGCTATAGCATATTCATTCCAGGGAGGTCGGGTGGAGCGGAGGCGAAGAGATGAAAGTGCGTTGGACACAGGTCACGGTTTGAGGACAAAGGTTGAAGAGCGCCATCAATTTCCCATCTGACAGATGCTAATCGTGGGGCCGGATGTTAATGGATGTCAATGGATAGGACCTGACATTCTGATGAGTCCACTGCTTCATTTTAAGTTTGTGCCAGAGTTGCGATGTGATGGATGTGCTGGCTGAAGTAAAGTTTGACAGTTTGATGAGCAACGAGCCTTCCAGTTCATCTTTCGAATAATGGAGATTGGTGGCATTTGCCATCATCTGGAAGTACAGCTGGCCACGGCTTTTGTCCTGCTGTAGAAAAACTAATTTTCCAGAAGAGCTTGCTTTTCCCACTAAGCACAGCCTGCCCCAAAGGACAAGAGGGTGCCCAGATCCCAATTCCATGCACAGCAGCTGAATCGACTATCAACTGAATCATACTTTGACAATGGCAATAAGGATAGTGTCCTCCAGGAAACCTGATGGCAACAAGCTAGCGTAGGGGACACAAAGCAATCCTGTGTCATACAGCACTGGTTTCCAGCAGGTGTGAATAGCCAGGGACTTCCATTGGTGCCCGCTGGAACCTATAAGGGTCAGATTTAAGGTGCTGGTTTTGACATTTAAAGCCCTTCATGGCCTAGGACCCTCGTATCTACGGGACCGCCTCTCCCGGTATGCCCCACGGAGAGCCTCAAGGTCCATAAATAGCAACACCCTAGTGGTCCCGGGCCCTAAGGAAGTTAAATTAGCTTCAACCAGAGCCAGGGCCTTTTCAACACTGGCTCCGGCTTGGTGGAACGCTCTGCCTCATGAGACCAGGGCCCTGCAGGATCTGATTTCTTTCCGCAGAGTCTGTAAGACAGAGTTGTTCTGCCTGGCCTTTGGCTTGGAGCCAATTTGATTCCCTCCCCTCCCCCTCTTTTTCCTTTTTCCTTTCTCCTCCTGTGATGAGGCTGCATTTTAATATTTTAATGTTTCAATATTTTAATGTGTTTTAATCTTGTTTTTAAGTTGTATTCATTCAACTTGTTTTTATTATTGCTTGTTAGCCACCCTGAGCCTGGCCTTGGCTGGGGAGGGCGGGGTATAAACAAAAAATTATTATTATTATTATTATTATTATTATTATTATTATTACAACCTAAGGCCTTCTCACACATTGCCACCAGGAATGTAGGAAGTTGCCATATGCAGTGTCAGAGCTTTGGTCCATTTACCTCAGTATTTTCAACACTGACTGGCAGCAGCTCTCTAGGGTTTCAGACGGGGACAGTCGCAGCCCTACCTCTGAGCCAGGCAGTGACACATGTAGGGGAGTCACACAGCGTGTGGGGTGCCAGGGGGAGTGTTGCCTCAGGCCGGGCCCAGCGCATCCCGGCCTGTTGCTCCTCTCTGGCTGCCAAGGACCATGTCGGCTGGCCAGGCTCCCCCCTGTGAGGGCAGGCAGGTGGCTCAGTGTGGCCCTGCTTTGCTCTGGTGGGAGTGTGGTCGCTCCGGCAATGTCGGTGTTGAGGGCTGGTGCTTCCTTGTTCGGCCCCCATGTACCCCCTGCTTGGTGCACCTGCTCTCCTGGTGCACACACCCGCCCCGGGCACCAGCAAGCAACGCTATGCCTCTGGACCAGGGGTCAGCAAACTTTTTCAGCAGAGGACCGGTCCACTATCCCTCAGACCTTGTGGGGGGCAGAACTATATTTTTGGGGGGAGAATGAACGAATTCCTGTGCCTCACAAATAACCCAGAGATGCATTTTAAATAAAAGCACACATTCTACTCATGTAAAAACACGCTGATTCCTGGACCGTCCGTGGGCCGGATTTAGAAGGCGATTGGGCTGGATCCAGCCCCCGGGCCATAGTTTGCCTACCCATGCTCTGGACCCACGCAATAGGGCAGAACAGCCAACCTTAAAGGATGGGCTGATTCACATGAGATGATCTGGTCTTTCAACTAGCTTCTTCTCAATTGAGCCAATATACATACCTGATTATAGTGCTACCATGCAGAACATAGTTAGCTTTGCTCGTAAGGAAGGCTCTGGTGTTTTTTTGGTTTTATTTTTGTGTCTGTTGTTAGAAGGGATGAGACAGACTCTCTGATCTTATTTAATTATTATGTATCATTTCTACAGTGCTGTAGTTACGCTTCACTAATCCAGCCGAGGTCTATTATCAAGCTGATTTCAGGTTCTTCCATATAGGGGAATATTTACACCTACGAGGCCATTCCTTTTCTGTTTGATTACTTCTCTGGTTGTTCCAAACGAAACAAAACGTTCAGATGCGCTGGAAGCAGACATACCAATTTAGCAGTCCGTATGATCATTTGATGTTAAGTAATTAACAAAATAGGATTGCCTTCAAATGATTCATACTTGACCTTAGATGGTTTGGCTACTGAGGTGGCTGTGAGCAGGATTCAGACATCTCTGGTACTTAGCGACAGAAAACAAAAATGGAATCAACTATTTCGTCTGGTTCAGAACTGACTGGATTTCCTTCCTGAGTGCCACAATGCGAGGAATGCAAGGATTTTTTTTTAATGTACGAGGAGACTTGGTCAATCAGGAAGAGTATTGTAAGATGTCTTGTACCCATCTTGCTCTTCAGAGTCATCTACTTGGCAGAAGGGCAGAGCAGGCAGGGGTCAGCTTCTTTGAAAAGAATGGAGTAGTGTCACAATATTCACAGGTGCAGATTGATTTTTTTGTACACTGAAATGCCACCTTTTCTTCTATCATGGACCCCAAAGTGAAGTACATGTGGTTCCAGGAGGTTTTTCATCCAACCACTGAGAGGCCCGGACCTGAAAAGAAAAAAAGTGATTCTGTTGCTCTAGGGCAGGCATGGCCAAACTTGGCCCTCCAGATGTTTTGGAACGACAATTCCCACCACCGGTCCTGTTAAATAGGGATGATGGGAGTTGTAGTCCCAAAACATCCAGAGGGCCAAGTTTGGCCATGCCTGCTCTAGGGCAACAGAACAATCCATTTCATTGTAGAAACCTAACGTTCGGGAATGCACTCAAAATCCCCATGCAAAATACTAATATAAAGGACCCAATAGATGTCCTTTTATTAATAAGAGTGAACAAAACATGGCAGCTTCACCATAAATGTGTAAAGGCAAAGGTAAATGTACCCCTCACTGTTAGGTCCAGTTGCGGACAACTCTGGGGTTGCAATGCTCATCTCGCTCTATAGGCCGAGGGAGCCGGCGTTTGTCCGCAGACAGCTTCCGGGTCATGTGGCTAGCATGACTAAGCCGCTTCTGGCGAACCAGAGCAGCGCATGGAAACACCGTTTACTTTCCTACTGGAGCGGTACCTTTTTATCTACTTGCACTTGACGTGCTTTCGAACTGCTAGGTGGGCAGGAGCTGGGACTGAACAATGGGAGCTCATCCTGTCGCAGGGATTCGAACCGCTGACCTTCTGATCATATTAGAAATGCATGCAAAGCAAAATCTTTATATATATATATATATATATATATATATATATATATATATATATATATTTCAAAGTTTTATTTTTGCTTCTTATATTGATACCCACGGCACGTTGCAAGACAGCATAATTCCAGAAAAGGGTGAAGCTTCATACAATTAACAATTAAATTAGAAATAATAGAAATCCTAGAAATCCAAAAAACAACATAAATCCCTAAATAATGAAATGTTCCCCACACGGCTCAGTTTTTATTCACATGGTATGAAAAGGTGGCTCCTATACAGGTAGGTAAACAAATATTCTGTAACATCCGATATAGATTGATAGAACTGTGTCCTTGTCATGGACAGCACAAACCCAACAACAATAAACATATAGTGATCCAATTGCCACACACTTATATGTCTTCTTATGTTAATTCCTTTATAGAAGTGTGTGGCAATCTCCTATTTTCTTCTATTTTCAGGTATAGTGTCTACTTCAGCATTCTAAGTCCCTGTCTGATGCTCAGAGTTTCCCTCCCTTCTGCTCACACTAATTTAAGCATCACATGTGGAAAAAGGGTTAAAAGTCAATGCCATTTTGGAATGTAGAAACAGAAGCAGGGGCTTGTAGAATTGGGAAGTTGTAGCTCATTTTTCTTCTACAAATCACTTCCCACAGTAAAAAATAATAATCAAAAAGAATTTCATGATATTAATTATGAATAAAAATCATTCTTATTAATCATAGAAATGGATTGTAATAATACCACTCTGTTCAGTTTTGTTTAGATTCATGTAGAATATTATACTGGATCGTCGTGTCACAGCTGAAGGAAGATGATAATAGACTGGAACAATTTGGAGGAGAGCTATTAGAATGATAAAAGGGAAAGTTGTACTGTGGAAGGAAAGTCCAGTTGAGGAAAGAGGGCACGCTGCATCCAGACTGAAGTCAAAGAATTAGCAAGACAGGGTCAGTTTAAATATATTTGAAGTCTGGAAGCTTTCCCTTCACACTGAAGTCACAGTCAGGCCCCACAGGGGAGAGTGTTTGGTCCTGCAAGTGGTTTGGAAGATTGTCTTATCAGAAAGGTGGACATATTGTAGTAGACTACTAAGGGGTTATTTTAAAAACAGCAATTTTCTTGAAAAGCCAAACACTTGCAGGCACAAACAGCACTGTATGTGGGATCGCGTAGGACCACCCCGATAGCATCATGAGCACATATAATAATAAATGTGCAATGAAAACAACTCGAGGAACTCATTTTAATGTGGGAGTAAGGTTTTTGTACTGCTGATATTGCTGTGTATCACCTGACAATTACTATTCCCCCACAGGAGAAGAAAAGGCCAAGGAGTAAACGTGGCTGGGGAAACCCAGCCAAATGGGTGGGGAATAATAATAATAATAATAATAATAATAATAATAATACGGAATGAAGCCCCTAAGATAGTTGAATGGTGTCTTGTACGCTTCTTTCTGGCCAATCCTGCAGCCAAGCTGGTGCCAAATGGATTGCTCTGCTTTCCTTTGGACCGCACCAGTTAGGCTGAGGGCAGGGGACTTGTTATCTATGGTTACCAGATATTTTTCAATGAATCCAGGAACACTTCTTTTTTCTTGTTCTTGTTCTTTTTTTTTTTTTTTTTTGAAGCTGAGTAGCAACAGGGAGTCAGTAGTGGGAATGGTGAGGCAAAAGACCCTGGGCCCAAGCACACATGCAAAGCCCTTCTTTCGCACCCTGTGAAACGAATGCGCAGAGTTTTTAAAAAACTGGGCAATGGCGCACCGCCCACCTGTGGCTCCCGAGCCTTCTCTGATCTCCTTCCCCCTTCCCTCTTCATTCTGGCAGATCGGGGGAGACTTGGGAGTCACGGGTGGGTGGCCGTTGGCCAGGGGGGGCACAAGGTGTGCGGTTTGTCTGCCAGGCAAGGTGCAAAGCCCTTCTTTCGCACCCTGTGAAACATAAATGCGCAGAGTTTTTTTAAAAACTGAGCAATGGCTGCCTGCCCGTGACTCCCAAGCCTCCCCTGATCAGTCAAAACAAAGGGGGAAGGGGGCAGGAGATCTGTATCACCGGATGTCCCCGGTTCCACTTTGGCAGTGGCGGCGACAGCAGCAGTCAGCAGCCCAGAGCCCGGAGCCAGCGTGGTAGCGCAATTGGCTCTGGCTGGCGGCTGCTGAAGCCAGCCATAGCCAACTGCGCTACCAGGCTGCCTCTGGGCTGCTGAGGCTGCCGCTGCCACGTTTCCTGGGGACAGATTTGCAAATCTGGGGATATTCCAGGGACGGAATTTGTCCGGGAACAGATTTGCAAATCCGGGGACTGTCCCTGGGAACTGGGGACATCTGGTAACCCAATTCTGGGGAGCCCAGGACCTCCATGCACACTGCTCAGACTTCGGTGCTGCTAATGCAGCGGTTTGACTTCACCTTCAGAGGCACACTCCATTGTCTCTCGAGACAGATGGATATGAACAACAGTCCCAGGTAGGGAGCCCAAGGAGCCAGCTGTAAGACCTTTTCATCTGGAGTTATTCTGACTTTAATTCCTATTTGGTTTTAATATGTAGTTATGGGTCCCATGCCTCCAGGACCGGTGAGACTGAATTAAATTAAATGATTATCTGGGGGTGGTTGGCCCGCTCCTTTCAGATCCCTTTTGATCTGTGCTGTGCACAGTCCCCAGGTTAAAAGCAAGACTGAATCCCCCAGGCAAACCACCTGGTTTTTTCTTTGGTATGAGCTGCTCAAAGAAGTTGCCTCCATATGCCCCCAGCCCTTCTCAGAGTGCGTCTCTGCAGCTAGGGCTCTCCAACTTTTTCATTAGGCAACCTGCTTCAGGGTCTGAGGGTGGATTGATGAGGAATTGTCCACTGTTACATGAGCGTTCAGCTGCTTCTTAGAACAAGAAGAGGAAAATAACAGAGCACCAGATGTTGTTTCTGTAAGAACATTGCAGAAGATTCCTCTGCCACTCTGCTGATCACACTGAGAACTGGAGTATACATTTTGACATCTTCATGGAACATTGTGGGGGGAAACTGTGGACCTCCAGATTTTTGGGGACTAGAATTCCCACCATCCCTGACAATTGCTTGGGGCTGATGGGAGTTGGAGTCCAACAACACTGGAGAGTCTTAGGTTCCTCAGCCCTGACTTAGAGGCCTGGTGCAGACATAATGCTACCTAACATCCTGGAAGCCCCCTGTGGGTTCCTGCGCACTTCTCTGTTCTCCTTGTACCTCCCCTCTCCTATGGGCATTTGCTTCCCTTTTAGACCTGTTATGTCCTGAGCTTGGATCCTAGAACAATAGACAGGTAGGCTCCTAACATGCAACAACCTGATTGGCCTGCAGGAGCAGACCAATCAGACCCCAGGAAGTAGTTAATCAGCCTATTAGGCCAGTAGGATCCTAGAATGCAGCAACTGATTGGCCTGCAGTAGCAGCCCAATCAGGCTCCAGGAGGGAAGCAGAATCAGCCAATCAGACGGAACCCATTGTGTAAATAATGTATATAAAGCCTGAGGTTTTGGGGGAAACTCACTCACTCACAGATTTACGAGCTGCAATAAAGAGCATGAAATCACTATGTGACTCCTAGTATATTTCAAGACCTAACTGGTTTGTGCTACGCCTGCACTGGCATTTTTGCTAATCATAGTTGTCCCCAACTGCAGTTTGAAAACATGCTTCATGGACCATGTTTGAGAACTGTGGCGTGATTTGGCACCAATTGCGGTTAGCTAAAATGCAAGAGCAAAGGTATCACTAACCATAATTAGCTCCCAGACTGAAAGGGATTGTTGTTCTCAGTTTTCTAACTAACAAAGTCTTTTAGCTGGTACCAGGGTCTTTGTTTAAAGAGTCACACTAGTTTCTTCAAGCCATTCAGCGTGGTCATATAGAAGGGCTCCTAGAAACATTGAAATGGCCCCACCATGCATAATGAATGCACCACAGCAGCTGTCTGGATACAATTCAGAGGCAATCCTGACCAATTTGGACCCAGTGTTCAGTGGGTACAGAATATCTGCGAATTTGGAAGATGTGAATCTCCCCTAAACTCTATTAACCCTTTGTTCAACATTTCCAGATGCTTTACAAGATGGAAGAAGTACTAGGATAGAAGTGCTTAAAATGCTAGAAAATAAGAGATCAAAGTCACAGATCAAAGCGTTCAAGGTGGCTTGGCATTGATTCTTTCACACAACCATTTCAATAAGAGACTATCTGATCGGCATGCTAATACAAGCAAACCTTACAGTATCAGCAACCTACAAATTAGAGGTAGACATTGGGAGACTTCTTTTTCTCTTTTTCCTTTTTAAAAAGCCTTTTCAAATTTGAAGAGGACTGAGTTTGCCAGCAGTGTGTAGGGAAAAGGGTAAGCCTGGGAGATGCTTCCTGTTCCAATGTTTCATATAGAAGGGAATTCAGAAAAAAAGAATCCATGAACTGAATGTCATGGGATGCACATAATTTTTCATTTAAGAATATTAATTGGGGAAAGCTAGGTCTAGCAAAGAGGAGAGGAGAGCTACAGCTGGCATTATGCTGAAATGTTGGTGTGTGAGCGAATGGACAAATGGCCAGATCTTTACTCGGTGGTTGGAGGTTTATGGTTTTCAAAGTGGGTTCCTGAGAGCTCTGTGATTCTTCAGAAAAAAGATCAGCAACAGTGGACAAACATTCCAGACAGGTGGCTTGCCTACAACTGCCCACAATTACAACTCTGTAACATACAACTGCAGGAGAATGTGGATGTCTTACATTCATCAGGGCAATGTCAAGATGCAACAAGACTGACCAGTGTTCCTCATGAGAAGGACTGGCTCCAGGGATGAGGTGGACATTATTTGACATTGGCCACATTCACACCATAGATTTAAAGCACTTTTATATCATTTTAAACAGTCATTGGCCTTCCCCAAAGAATTCTGGGAGCTGGACTTTGTTGAGGGCACTGAGCATTGTTAGGATACCCCTATTCCTCTCACAGAGTTCCCTGTGAGGATGGATGGATTGGTAAACTCCCCTGAGAAGCTCCATTTTCATTTCCCATAATGCTCCTGATGTAGTGTTGCTCCAGAGACTTGTGGCAAGTACAAAATGGTGGCCACGGCGTTCTGGTTTTTTTTTTTTTTAAATATATATAAAGGGGAGGGGCTGCATACACACAAAATTATATACAATATTTTACAATATGCAGAGCTTTTGTGGCATATAGCAACGAGGGAAGAGTTCCCTGAAGGCAGAAAATTTGAAAGCCCCTGATCTCGGTAGGTCTGGATTGGAGTAAGAGTGATCTCTTTCCTCACCTGTAGTTTGCTGACTCTTGTCTCTCGTCTCCTGCTGATAAAATACCTTTGAAATGAAATTGATTGTAGGCAAACTGCTGATAACCTTTGGTTAATTAAAGCCTCTCAGAGTGCAGAAGTATCATGCCAGTTATGAAGTAACTCTGCACATTTCTGCGTATCTGTACCACGCAGTTGTCAGGAAACAAAATACTTGGTGTAGACTGGCATAACATTAAGCAGACGCCTATTCCCCTTGCAGAGCTACAATTCTCAGAATGGTTTAGCAGTCAATCCCGCTTCAGAAGAAACTCTGGAAACTGCAGCTCTGTGAGGGGGACTAGGTGCTTCCTAACAACTCTCAGCACCCTAACAAACTACAGCTCCCAGAAGTCTTTAGAGGAAGCCACGACTGTTCAAAATGGTATCATGGTGCTTTAAATGTATGATGTGAATGTGGCCCTAGTTACAACCTGGGAAAGAGAAGGGTCTCTATTATGAGCACGCTCAATAGCAAGTCATCTGAAAACACTAGATGATATTCTTGCAAGCCAGCCCAATTTCCAAGTGGTGTGAGATTCCAGGGGTTCCAGGTTCTCACCCAGGCTCCTTTGGAATGAGGGACAGCAGAGACTTTGTGATACATGGTTTATTTACACATATATACAACCCGAGCCTTAGCACCCCAAGAGGGTCTTGCTTCTCCCATAGCCACAGCCTTGGATTCAAGCAAAAATCTGGCATGATTCTGACCCTCTGCCTTCCCAGCCTGCTGCCTTGCTTCCAGCTTTTAGCTCAGCATAACTCAAATCTTGATGCTTGAGAACTCAAGAATTGATGCTTTTGAATTATGGGGCTGGAGGAGACTCTTGAGAGTCCCATGGACTGCAAGAAGATCAAACCTCTCCATTCTTCAGTAAATCAGCCCTGAGTGCTCACTGGAAGGACAGATCCTGAAGCTGAGACTCCAATAATTTGGCCACCTCATGAGAAGAGAAGACTCCCTGGAAAAGACCCTGATGTTGGGAAAGATGGAGGGCACAAGGAGAAGGGGACGACAGAGGACGAGATGGTTGGACAGTGTTCTCGAAGTTAGTAACATGAGTTTGACCAAACTGCGGGAGGCAGTGGAAGACAAGAGTGTCTGGCATGCTCTGGTCCATGGGGTCATGAAGAGTCGGACACGGCTAAACAACAACAACAAACTCAAGTCTGCACTCTGGCCTTTGTTTTTCTAACTACCTGCGAGTTGACCCAAACGAATCTAGATACTGAGGGAGATGCCTTATACATCTGAAAAGAGGTTGGGCCGGGGTGGGGAAAGTGTGGACCCTCTGGAGGTGGCTGGTCTAATCTCTAAGACCAAAAGTTTAAGGACCCCATGTCACACGTAACTTCTTTTTCATGGCTGGCTCTGCGTTGTCTTAGCCCTGCCGTTGTTAAGCTCTGCCGTAAGCTGCTCCAGCCTGAATTGCAAACACAAAATGCCAAGCTAAAGATCAGCATTTCTGAAAAGAGAGTCAATCCCAAGCCCTTTTCATACCTACTTGATACAGATACACTGCAGAGAGCAGAAAAGCGCAGAAATACAATTGTTTTTGTGCTGCAGGTAACCTTTAGCATGGTAATTGCAGTCTCTATGTTAGGGTTCATTGTTTCAGGGCTTAAATGTATTTTGCCATTATCCTTTCAAGCTCCAATGACAATATGAGCTGAAATATGTACCAACATGCCTCTATTTATTGCCAAGCAGAGACTTAATCCTATGCTATGTGCGTTTTTCTGAAGCCAGTCGGTGCACCAGTGATTTAGTTATATAAAACAGTGAGCTCAGAACCTTGCCCATCAACCTTTGTTTTGATTGGATTTTTTGAAAATACCTGGCTGTGTATGTTGCATAAGAAGTACTATTAAAAAAAGTTTGTACACCACAATATTCAGCTGCGTTACATAACAGAAAGTAAAACAAAACTCTACCTTTATTTTCTTTTTGGAAAGAACGCAATTTCTGCTTCAAGTCTGGTTTGTCTTGCTCTGGGGGCACTTGGATGGAGCAGCCCAGCGAAAACAAGTTTAGTGTCGCGAGAAGCTTATTGGGCTAAGAACAAGAAGCTCCGGAATTTCTGAGTTCTTCTGTACATCATAAAAGGAAGTATCATTTGGGCTTTAGAAGCCAAACACATTCCATTTCACAGGTGCTGCCTGATGCTGGTCAGGTGGTGAAAGTGGCTTGTAACAAGCCCATGGAGCTGACTCACTGAGCCACTGTGACAGAGAAGGGTTGTAGCATCTGCCCTGCATCCGGAAGGTCACATGTTCAATCCCTGCCATCTCCAGGTAGGGCTGGGAGACATACCTGCCTGAACCACAGTCAGTGGTAGATAACATTGAGCTAGATGGACCAATGTTCTGACTCTGTTTGACTTCCTATGCCAGTGTGGTGTAGTGGTTAAGACTCGTAATCTGGTGAACTGGGTTCGCGTCCCTGCTCCTCCACATGCACCTGCTTGGTGACCTTGGGTTAGTCACACTTCTCTGAAGTCTCTCAGCCTCACTCACCTCACAGAATGTTTGTTGTGGGGGAGGAAGGGAAAGGAGATTGTTAGCCGCTTTGAGACTCCCTAGGGTAGTGATAAAGCGGGACATCAAATCCAAACTCTTCTTCTTCCTATGATAGAGTGCTGGACTCCTGGACACCTAGAATAGGACAAGATAGCCTGCCTGGCTTCAATTCATCCTGGGAGCCTTACATGAACACTCTCCTGCTGTATCCTCTATTGGTACCAACTAGGATCCTCCAGCTGGTGTTGGCCTTCAGCTTCCAGAAGTACCAAATAGCACAGCCAATGGACATGGATGATAAGAATTGTCCAACAACATCAGTGGGGGTTACATGTTTCCCATCCCTGAACTCAGGAGAAACAAGCAAATCTCTCTCAACAGCTGGGTTTAGGGACTGGAAGACAAGCATTGTAAGAGGGATGGGGCTGGAGAAGTGATGGGGTAAACAGAGGGAGAATGTGTTAAAGGACTCCATTGGTTCATGTTCCCTCCTCTGTTTAGTGGTTAAGTGGGGAAAACTCTCATGGATTCTGCATGAGGGCTACTAAAATTCTAGAACACACCTTGTTCCTGCCTTTTTATCTCTGGACGCTTCTAGGCTGTGGCTATTTTGAGATGGAATCTGATCATATACTGGAAAATTCAGGTTACACAAAGTTAGCTGACTTACACAACAAATCTGCTTCCCCCAAAGAGCAGACTTTCTCCTATTTGCATTGGAAAAATGTGAAACAGCACTTGCTTTGATACAATTTCATCTAACCTCCCTGCAAACAAATCAGGACAAATGTTCATTAAACAGGCAGGTCATCTGCATGTGCTCCCTGTCTCCTCTTGTGGCATGGAGTGTCAAGAACAGGCAACAGATAGGCTTCTTGGCTGGGTTATTTATTTTTACAATTCTATTCAGCTTTACTTCCATGGGACTCACGACAGTGCAATTGGGATCCCTGTAAGGAGCTGCAGATGGAGGGAGAATTAGTAGGCCTTTTCCTTTCCATGATGAAGGTGAAACTGAGCCTCCAACTGGTTGTTTTCAAAACTCGGAAATATTATATATTAAAATGGAATTTAATGGTTTCTGCCTGAGAGCTTGTAACAGTGGGTGGGCGAATAAAAAAGGGCCAACAATGATGCCCAGCAGGGCAAGAAATACTTGATAGGCTTGACAGCCTCTGCTTCTTGTACTGCCCTGAATTGCTAGTCTACAGCTAGATCTAGACACATTAAAGAAGCATTTCAGTTAAACACATTGTAAACTCATATGGGGAAATCCGGTAGGGAAAGACGGGACTCCACAGCGCCATCTGGTGTCACAGTGTTCTATCGCATATAAAACGCTTTATCTAGCTGAGTCCTAGCCTTAGAGTGCCTCTGCCAGTCAGCCCAAATGATTTGGCTGCCAATTAAGCCACCACTATCTTTAGCTCCAATCCCTCAATAATTCCTAATGTGTTTTTAATAAGTCCATAAATCAACCCCCCACATGTTTCTTATCACCAGTGGTTATATTATTTTCCATGAGACAGGCAGTGACTCCAATTACCATCGAAAGGGCATGAAGACAAGGATTATCTGAGAATGGGATAATTATTACATGCTAACTGGGAACAGTTTTATTACTCTGTGGAAAGACACCTGTCTCGCACTTGTCAAGAGTTCTGTGGATCTTGTGTTATTCTGAATTTATCCACTTTGTGAAACCCTGGTTGTGTCACAGCTCTCGAGAAGTACCTAAAGTGGAAGATTATATACCGTAGGTAAGAGAGAACTACTGAGGTGTGTGATTGCATGACCTATTGGGCCATAGTTATTAATAATCTCTGGTCATTAAGCTCTCAGTCTGAGGAAAGTACCTCTGCCTTGTAGCTGTGACAGAAGAATTTGAAAAATGCTACTTTAATGAAAATGTTTCTTTTTGTCTGGATGGGATATAAACCTTTTATTTCCCTTTTTGAAGAGGGAAATGTCTGCTTAAGCAGAAGTCTCTGGAGGCAGGAAGAATCCCATTTTGACAAATATGTGTTTCGTTGGGGCAGTGGTGGAATGATTATAGCCAGGAGCCTGTCCCAATCCTTATGTGCAACAACGGCAATGGAAAGGCCACACAACAGTAGGCCATTGGGAACGTTTGAACAACTTGCATCAATCCAGTGTGTTTCAAGAAAGCTATGCACAAAACTCTTGAAACTCCCAACGATTTTGTCTTCTGCTTATCCTCTGTCTGTTTGGATTCCTGTTAGTTTATAGAAGTGGAGGCCAGTCCACCATTTTGCTTCACCTGCTCTGCGGAAGCATGAGATAACATAAGCACAAAGTTGCAGTTCATTGGTAAGAAAGGCAATCTTTAATACCATCTTCTCCATTTCCTATGACATTGACATATTAGAACCCAAATCAACCAGAAATAAAAATAAACAACACTGTTTAAAGTGTTGTAGATTAAAATTCCCTTTGCATTAATCATCAAACATGAAAACTGGAGAATGTGTGGTTCTCCAGATAAGGCTGGCCTTCAAGTCCGATTAGACCGGCCACTAGCTACAGATAATGGGAACTGTAGTCCATCAACGCTGGCACAGGTTCTCCAGATTCCCGTAATTTAAAAGGATTAATCTGCTGAGCAAAGCTTGTGGCTCTAGTCCTTTTGCACTGCTAGACTAGCGAAGGCTGGTGTGGCAGCTTAAATTTATGCGCATGCATGAATGTCACCATGTGCCAAGATGTTAAGGAACGGCCGTGACTCAGTGTGTAAGCGTCTGCTTGCATGCAGAAGGCCCAGGTTCAATCCTTGACATCTCCAGTTAGGGTTGGGAGTGTCCCTTGGCTGAAGTTCTGGAGAGCTTCTGTCAGTCAGTGTAGACAACACTGAGTTAGACAGGCCAATGGTTTGACCCAGTGTAAGGTCACATCCATACCAGACATTTAAAGCACGACTATACCACATTAACAGGGATGCGGGTGGCGCTGTGGGTTAACCCACAGAGCCTAGGACTTGCTGATCAGAAGGTTGCCGGTTCGAATCCCCGCGATGGGGTGAGCTCCCTTTGCTCGGTCCCTGCTCCTGCCAACCTAGCTGTTCGAAAACTTGTCAAAGTGCAAGTAGATAAATAGGTACCACTCCGGTGGGAAGGTAAAGGAGTTTCCGTGTGCTGCTCTGGTTCGCCAGAAGTGGCTTAGTCATGCTGGCCACATCACCCGGAAGCTGTATGCAGACAAACGCCGGCTCCCTTGGCCTATAGAGCGAGATGAGTGCCGCAACCCCAGAGTCGGTCACGACTGGACCTAATGGTCAGGGGTCCCTTTACCTTTTATACCACATTAACAGTCATGGTTTGCCCCAAAGCATCTTGGGTACCACTGTTTAGCTCTCACAGTTCTACAATTCCTAGCACCCATAACAAACTACAGTTCCCAGAATCCTTTGGGAGGACTGTTAAAGTGGTATACAGTAGTGCTTAAAATGTGTGGTGCAGATGTGACCCAAGGCAAATTCCTACGTTCACACAGTGTCAGAATGGTTTAAAACCCTCTTGTCTGTGTTTCCCCTCAGTTATGATAATTGCATTGCCCTTGGGAATTCTCTAACTTGCCCAGAGGAGTAACAACGAGGACATTTGCTGGGACTTAGGGATGCCACGTGCTCACATTGTGGTAGGAAAGATTTATTTTTACCATTAATACTGCTGGTGATGGGGCATGATCTTTCGAGGTGGAGCAAATGATGCATTGTTTTGTTGCCTTATAAATCATACCAAGAATGCTACTTAAGCTAATGAAAGTGACAGAGGTTATGCATAACTCAGGCACCAGGCAGAACTCTGCGACTCGAAAGATCCATAATTTAGAATGGGGATGTGAAAGATGCGGAATGCAACTGGTAAGGGACCCAGTTCACATCCACACATTTAAAGCACACCCATCCTGCTTTAGCAGCCATGGCTTCCCCCAAAAGAATCCTGGGAACTGTAGTTTGTTAAGGGTACTGGGAATTGTAGTTCTGTGTAATTCTCTCAGCACCCTTAACAAACTACAGCTGAATGCTCTTGGACACAGTTAAATCCCAGGATTTCAGACAGCTGAAAATGTTAACAGTTACTTGGGCTGCAAGGCTTCATCCCAAACAATGCATTAAAAACTTGACAATATATTGTTTAAAACTGTTTTTTGTAAAAAAAAGAAAAATACTTATCAGAAGGGCAGGCAGCTGGTGCCCTCTTAGCAAAGGCATTCCCTGGCCTGCAGTCTTTTATTCCTATGTAAATTTATGCATATCAAATCTGTTAAAACTCATATGGTTAATTGGCTAGCATTTCTCCAATCTAAATAATAATAGTAGTAGTAATTTTAGCTGTTCTTATTTTTATCAGTAAGCTGCATTGAGTCCCCTGTCAGGGAAAAAGGGCAGGGTATAAATAAATGAATAACAATATTAGTAGTTGTAATAATAATAATCATGTCAGTTTTAAGAGAGCTCAAGGTGTGACACAAATATTACCTCAGCAGTCTTTATAGCATCCCTATATTACCTTTTGAAATGCCCTGTTCTGATATCAGTTAGCAACAAGGCTGCCTTTGATACAGGAAAGTCGGCCAGATCTTCAAAAGAATGGCTTTTGGCTAGCTAAGATATATCAAGAAGTGTTACTTGGGTCAGCAGCTTATGTTTTTTAGTGCTGTCTGAACCCCAGGCTGCTTTTATGGAAACTCACGATGTGAATTGCTACCACGACTGCTGTAGCGACGATTAATTTTGGTTGATCTACCTCTTTCTCAGTGGGTTGCACTTATGTCCCATCGACCTCAACCAGCCAAGGGGCAGCTCCATCTGTCATTGGCTGTGGCTCTGCTTCCTGTGGCTCGCTCTGCCTGCCACCTCACCAGTCCCAAAGGGCACCAGCCAGCACGGACAACTGTTAAAGCTACTTGGCAGCCGATCTCACATTTGCACCTGATCACTCCACATTAAACTGATCCCTTTCAAACTCCAGCGCATCTATAACATGCCCATGTGTGTTGTGTAGGATTGGTTGGCATATGGAAGAGTGTGCCTTTGGGGGTGAGGTCAAACTGTTGGAAGGTTACAGCGTCTGCTGTGACAGTAGAGACCAATACGGGAGAGGCATGTTTTGTTGCAGATGGGGCAGATGAAGGCGTCCAGTTGTGTTGCTGCAGATGCACCATGGGGTTTCTTCACTCTGCGCTCCTCCCAGCGGTCATTGTTCCTCTGGTCACTGCTATGGATGCACAACCTCATAGAATCAAAGAGTTGGAAGGGACCCTGAGGATCATCTAGTCCAAGGCCCTGAAAATCAGGAATAGACAGCTGTCCCTTATGGGGACTGAACCTGCAACCTTGGTATTATCAGCACCACATTCTAACCAGCTGAGCTATCCGGCACTGATTGTCTGTCCCCTGGCACTGTGGTCATCTGCAAGATATTCCCACATAGTGGGGTTGATATTGCCAGCCTTCGTGCCATGTTTGCAGACATCTTTGTGATACAAAGTCAGCTCCTTCTAGGGCAGGCATAGGCAAACTCCAGATGGTTTGGGACCATCATCCCTGACCACTGGTCCTGTTAGCTAGGGATCATGGGAGTTGTAGTCCCAAAACATCTGGAGGGCCAAGTTTGCTTATGCCTGTTCTAGGGCGTGTCCTTGTAACGACCTCCCTCAGGAGGTTGTGGACTCTCCTTCCTTGGAGGGTTTTAAGCAGAGGTTGGGCAGCTATCTGTCATGGATGATTTAGCTGAGATTCCTGCATTGCAGGGGGTTGGATATGACGACCCTTGGGTTCCCTTCCAACTCTACGGTTCTATTATTCTATCCTTCCATCTTCTATTCTGTGGACGATGGCCAAGCCATTGTAGACATCGCCGATCCATGTTACTAAAAGACTGCTGAAGTCTCACATAGCAGGCTTTCTAACTGGTGTGCTTCATACTATAATGTCTTCCTGCTATCTCTGTGTGGACTTCTCAGATAGACTACAAAGGTCCCCTAAGCAGCACTCCCACAGCAGCAAAAGTAGGTCAGGAAAACTTTCTGAAGATCAGTGTGAAGCTTCTGCTATTCTGCGCAGGCCCTGTGCAAATGTTTTGTGCTGAGTCCAGCCAGAGAAGGCACCGGGTGTCTGCTGTTGTTCAGCATTCCACAATATTTCCCTGGGGCTATCTGAGTGACAGCTCGAAGCAGTGGTAAATGTGACAACAAGGAGAAGCCTCCCATTGCAGGACACTTAAGGGTGGTGTGGAGATAGCCGAATTTTCAGGAGAGTCTTGCTTCAGGGAAGAAGAGATTGAGAAATGAGCAGCCCACACAATAGAGGCAGGGGAGGGGGAAGGGCAGGGAAAACCCAGAGTGCTCTTTTGCAGCCTAAACAATTTTGCAAGAAAGGAGTCAGGCGAGAACAGGTGGGGAGAAGAGAACCGCCCTAGATAAATACAGGAGGTGGGGTGGGACTGGGAGGAATCCAAAACTATAGGTTTCCCTCTGAAATGTAAGCTGTTTGATTGAGTGGCTTTGCCCATAAAGAAATCTCTGTGTGGCTTTGAAGGGTCTTTATTAACATAAAGGGAGTTCACAGACTTTCCCTTCTCTTCCCCACCCCAGCCCTTGTTTTTTTAGGTGGGTCAGGGATTTTCCTCCCAGGGAGCCTTGAAGGAAGAGACAATGCATCTGTTTCGACAAAAGAATTAAAAAAAAAGTTGCCATTGTAATACAAGAGAGGCCTGGAAAAGTCATTGTTTGTTTAAAGAGACGTTTGGGGTCTAGAGAAGAGAGCGAAGGCCACCCACTTAAACAATGCAAAAGGCCCCAGCAGCTCTTCCTTGTGTCCCTGCCTTTCCCCTGAACTTCTATAAGTGTGTTTGTTTTTAAGAGGCTGGAATATTTATGTGTGGTGATGATGATGCAACAGGTACCATGTTTTCACATTATTTAAAGTAGGTGATGATCCTTCCGTTTGCCTGGAAATATTCTCTGATGCAAAACCTTGAGCTGCTGCAATGTTCAGTTAATTGCAGCACAGTTTAATGTGTGTTTGTTCAGCACTAAGCCCAACTGTGTTCAGAGGAATTAAGAAGATAAAAACATGAGAACAGCATGGCTGGGTGAGGCCAATTCAGTCCATCAGCCTGTTCTCATACTGGCCAACCAATGTCTGTGAAAAGCCTGCAAACAGGACCTGCGATTCCCAGAAACTGGTATTCGGTGCAGGCAAAACATAGACATTGCAGCTACCTAAGTGTGCATAGGACTGCAGCCTTAGTTTACTTAGATTAATTGATTTTAAAACATTCTGATGAACTAAAAAAGTGCCCTTGATCAATCACTCGAATATTTTTAATGCAGCTATATGTAAAAGCTGCAAATGGCAAAACGCCGGCTTAAAAGCAAAATTCCTAAAGTGTGAGAGACAAGCGTTCTATGACGATGTCAAAAAACAACAGCCCCAAGACATTATTTCTTCTTTAGAACTATTATTTTTCTTAGATGCAGATTTATGCAGATTTAATTAATTGACTAATTATCTTGGCTGACAAGCCTAGTGAAAACCTGTCTTTGAAATACTGGGTGGGCAGAACCCGTTGTAGTCAATCATTGATGAGGGAGAATATTTGTGAAGGACAGAGCTATTAATGATTGATAGGCATGGCAGCCCCGCAGAATCTCAGTGTTCAGATGCAGCATATATTTGAGTCCTATAAGCTGAAGGCAAACTAAAGGAGGTGCAACTCACTTGGGAGCTTCCATAAGACAGTTTGGTTAGCGTGCTGGGAGTCTCAGGTTCAAATCCTAACTCAGCAATGAAGCTTACTGTGTGACCTTGGGCCAGCCATGCTCACTCAACGAAACCTACTACTCAGGGTGGTTGTGAGATAAAAAATGGATTGTGTATTGGTGGGTGGAGGTCTAGGTATGTCACCCTGAGCTCCTTGGAGGGGAGGTGGGATAAAAATGTAATGATAGATAATAGATCTGGCTGTTGACCTTTGGAGGCAGAATGCTGAACCAAGCAGACTTCTGTCTCACCTACCAACCTCACACCTCAGCAATGTCTCCATCATCCCTGGAACCATAAAAAGCTGTGCAGTTCCCTCTCGCCTCTTTCCGGAACTACACATTGCACAGTTTTGAAGCACGATCCATTTTGCCGTCTTTCAAAAAGCAGAGAAATGGAATTGACAAAGCTGTGCCACTTTTGATAGGAAGAAATGTTGACCAGAGCTCCTTTCTCCTCCTGTCAAGTCGGGATGGAACAGAGGACTATGGTAACTCGCAGAAGGGTCAAGGAAAGGGGAGAAAGAAAAGAAATATGCTGCTGGGCTGAGTTGACTCAAAAAAAAGAGGTAAACGAGGAAAAGAAAATTGTAACCTCAGATGGGAATTCAGAAGAGGGTTGACTTGCACAGCACCCTGTCTCATGATGAAGAGAGCTGGATCCAGAAGAAAATCTACAGCACCTTCGCTCGATTGCGAGGCAGTGTTAATAAAAAATGGGGAGAGCCAGCCAGATATTGCTCAAGGTGAATGCATGGCTTACAGCTAACCTGATCTCTGATCAGCAGGTTCCATTCTTAAACTTTGGAGATTCAGATCTACATCCAGAGATTAAGCCTGCTGGAAAGAGTGCCAGAAGGAACATCTGCTGCATGATGTGCTGCAAGACTGTGGATGTGAGAGAAAGCTTGTGCCTATAAAACATAAATCACGGTAACTGCCCTCTAAAGCAACCTGCTACCTTTATATACACAGAGAGAGCAATGAATGTTTCATGAAATTCAGCAGCCATTTCAAGTTGGAGCCATTTTCCCCATCTCGAGTTTGTGGTTAAAATTATAAAATGCCACCGGTTGTAAAGTCAACTCATAAGGAACTTAGTCTCTTTGTTAACAGCTGCAAGGATGTTGTTTGGCTAGAAAGTCACATTGCCCCCTCCTTGGAACGAATGGCTTAATAAAGTTTAGGACTTTGCTGTAATGGCAAAAAAACTAAAAACAAAAAACCCCATCCAAGAGCAAGTATTGCAAGTGAATATGGAAATAAATTCTGGGCAAACTGGTTGCCCATTACGCAATACAGTATTGCCAAGAAAATAATTACCTCCAGTGAAAGCATATTCAAATAGGTTTTGAATTCTTTTAAAATAAATATTGTAATGGTATGATAATTCACATCTCTGTGTAGAATAATATGATATGGAGTACCTTTCCCACCCCCTGGAGCAGAGTCTTGTTGATTATTGTTTAATAGTTGTGAAATGAGAAAATTTGATAAAATGTGAGCAGCTTAACAGCAGCCAAAATTGCTGTCCTTCCCTTGTGATTCTAAGCACAAAAAACTCAAATGAGATCTATGTGACTTTCTTCCTTTCAAGTAAAAGACCAGAGGGACTTTTGAATTTGGGACCTTTTACAGGCAAGGCAGATGCTCTACCCCTGAGCTGTGGTCCTTGCCCTGAACCTTATTGCTCCAATAAATTATATTAAAAAGTATCCATTTCTCTGTGAAGCCGTTATCTGACTCTTCCCTCTGGTTCTCACCATATTTGTGAGCTGAGCCGTACATGCAACGTGTAAAGTACTCAAGACTTTTTCCAGTTTAATGAGCTAACACAGCTATCCCTCTGGAGATTGAACTCTGCACGTGGACACACACCATTTATGAGCTACCCTTCAGCATAAGCTCCCAGGGTGATGTTCTATTGAAAAATAAAACACTACAATAAAAGCATCAACAGTGGAACAGTACAAAACACATGAGGAGCAGCATGCAAGCTTTTCCTCGTAAATCCTAGCTGGCCTCCGCTCATTGGACTAAAGCTCATTCTAAAGCTCTGCCTTGTTTCCTTCCAGCATAGCCAACAGCCAATATATCACAATGAAGTTCCATAGCAAATGATGGTAAGGAAACAACACCACAATCAGCAAATGTGGAATAATCATCCCCTTGCAACCGTTCCTTTCTGTCTAAAGTCTTTTAAGTTGTGACATCATTGAACTTTGCTTGGTGGGGCTCGAAGTCTAAGAATACATTTCCTTTCCCACCGCTTTCCACACCGGGAGCATAGTAGCAGGGTTTTCCTGGTGGAAGTCAACTCCCTGTGCGTAGACGTTTTACAACTGGCGAAAGCCACACCTCGGCGCAAGATAAACAGAACACTTTGTATCTGCTTAGGAGTTCTGTGTACTCTGACCCTTGCGCCAGCCTTTGCTCCATGCTGGCTGCCTCCTCTTTCCCTTTTGCTGCGGAAAGCAGAGTACAGCTGGACTGCTGTTAAGGGGTGAGTAAGCCATAGGGAGAGTCGGGCATGAAACTCTGCCAAGGACAGATTTTTAAAAGATACCATCCTTGAGCAGAATCCTTTGCACTCAAACGGAATTTCATAGATGCTTACTTACAGCTGAGTCACCTATTATTATGTGTCCTCCGCTGCAGTGTGGAGGCCCATAGGGCTCAGCCCCTCAAGATTGGGGGAGGGGGGCCTCAGCCCCATCCCTACATACTTTGGGGGCGACTGAGCTGTCCTCAGCCCCATAGAGTTGACACCTTTGACACCAGAGAAAGGACTTCCTCCCCACATTGTGCCCATGCCCCTCCAACATAGGCGCCGACTCCATGGGGCCTGAGGGGGCCCGAGCCCCCTCAAAAATTCGTTTGGGGGGGCTCAGCCCCCCCAATAATCTCGGGCGCCCCTCCAGCAGAGCGCCGCCGCCGTCCCCCGCCTCCTCCCCACCTGCTCCCCCGCCAGCCAGCCAGCCAGCCGCGCGCCCTAGCCGGAGAGCCCCGTCCGTCCCCGTCGCGCAATCGGCTGGATCTCCCTTCAGCAGGCCGTGCTCACAACTCGGCCCAGGGACCCCCCAGCAGCGGATCTCCGGCCCAGCTGAAGAATCCGGCAACAAGCCCCCTCCTCCCCAATCGCTCCGGCTCCGCCGAAATACGCTCCAAAACCCCCCAGATAGGCCGCCGGCCGCCAAGTCTCGTGGCGCCCTGAGCGAGGGTCTCTCCCCAACACCGCCACCTCGAACTGCGTTCTCCCGGCTACCCGAGCGAACCAGCGGCAGCTTCCCAGGCGCTCTTCCCGACTCTGCCTCCGAAGAAGAAGAAGAAACAGCCCCCGCCGAGGTGCATCCCAAAAGTTGGACGCCGCCACGTCCCGGTATGGGCCCCCCCAATATATTTTATAAGTCGGCGCCCCTGCCCTCCAAACTGGTTCAAGGAGGGAGTGTCATGAGAACCCCTAGAACAGCATGCGGAAGCAGGAGGAGGAAGCGGGGTGTCATTCTGTCTGGCAAAAAGAAGTGCTTTCGCTGATAAAGCAATAATAACAGCATGAAGTTGAATTCCATCCCATAGTTAGATGCCATCCAAACAGGGATCCAGTGCTCACCCAAAGTTCAGCTTCCATGGAATAAAGTTCAGAGGACACGGTAGTGTCTTTAGGATATATGGTTTTATTGACAGATACAGACATACCTTGGAAGTCAAATGAAATCTGTTCTGGAAGTCTGTTTGACTTCCAAAAAGTTCGGAAACCAAGGCACAGCTTCTGATTGGTTCCCGATTGCGCAGGCGTGCTGGAAACAATAGCCGAAGCTGTGCTGGACGTTTAGCTTCCAAAAAAAGTCCAAAAACTGGAACACTCAATTCCGGTCTTTGATCGTTCGGGAGCTGGAATGTTTGACTCTCCCTTGGCGTTTGGGAGCCAAGGTACGACTGTATATACAACCGGAGCATAGGATGGAGGGGCTCACAGCGTTGCCATCCTGAAAGATCTTGTTTTGCCTTTCTTTGCAGCTTTGGATGCAGCACAGAGCAAACTGTGTCTTCATCTTTCAGCCCAGGTCACACACCACTCTGGCAATTGTGCTAGCAGCTAGGGTGAAGGGTGTGGGGGGGAGGCCCACTCATTTGTTCTATGGCACAGAGCACCTTCTTTGGTTATGCTAATTGTGGCGATTAAGTAGCCAGCCAAAGCCATTACCTAGACAAAGGAACAGGTTCAGCAGCTCACACACATTCAATGCCCACAGATACAGGATCCCAAGACCTGGAAGGGACTCAGGGCATTGTTCACACTGACACCCCCCAAAACACACACACACACACACACACACACACACACACACACACACACACACACACCACTATAATATAAAAATGAACTTTTGACCAGTGCAGATACATACTTGTGG
The DNA here is from genome assembly GCF_965112155.1 of Podarcis liolepis. Classification (NCBI taxonomy): domain Eukaryota; kingdom Metazoa; phylum Chordata; class Lepidosauria; order Squamata; family Lacertidae; genus Podarcis; species Podarcis liolepis. Next base: position 31,400,187 of record NC_139563.1, read on the forward strand.
CTTCAGCACCAAGCCAGGTGTCTTCCATGCCCACTTTCCCTTAATAACCAGTCGGGTGGACTCAAAGATCGGTCACATCACCAACATCATTCTTTTTTATTTTTTGCTCACCTCTCATCAGAAGGCCCCAGGGAAGGTTACAGCATATAAAAACACAACTGAAACAGTAAAACAGCAACCGCCCCACTCATAACCTCAAACTCAATAATCCTTCCACACATTACAAGGAGCAGACAGACCAGAGTGCAGAGGTGCATGTTCAGCAATTGACAAAGGCTATGATGCCAGCCCCACCTCTGTGGGGAGGGAGTCTTGTGACATCTTAGTAGCCACCGACAACTTCCCTTGCACAGCTTTTTGGTGCATTTCTCCCCGAGAAAAACTTTATTTATTTGGCAAGCAGTGGATCTGCAAAGAGAAGCCCAGCAGATGACCTCATTGTCCCTGCGGTGAAATAAGGAGGAGACCCCACCCATCTCTCTTCTGCCACACCAGCTTTTGTGTTTACTTCTCAGTGTCCAAATCAGCAAGCGCGCCTTCTTTCACACGCATGCTTGTACACAGGTAGAGGCAGCGTGTACCAGCGTGTTCAATGTAATGTGTGAACAAGCCCTTGTGTGACCGTTGCTTAGGAACTTTCGGATCCAGAGGCAGTCGCCACTGTGTTTTGAAGACAGTTTTGTAAAGGACAAGTCAATATAAACCTCTCTGTCATTTTTGGGGGGAGATACCACAGGAGAAGCCAAAATAATTTCTTGCTTTTTTATGACCGGTGGTGGTAGGGAGAAGATTCTTTTATTTTTATCCTGTTCCCTTGAACAATCACCACCCCGCCATTTTCTTTTTGCTTCTTTCAGGAGGAAATCTTTTCATTTTCTTAAATAGGTTGGCTTTCCTGCATGACAACCACTAGGTGACATAATAATTTGTATTGGAAATGTTCCCTTCTTGGATTAAAAATCAGCTTCGACTGCTTTCCAACGTTCTGGGTGCACTGCCAGTTTTGGTTATCAATGGACTAAATAATTCAAAACTTGGTGTCATTAAATGGAGCGGTGGGAGGTGTAACTAAAATGAATTTTCAGCCATGCAGCTGGTATTTTAACCCACAGGAATCTGAATGCATAATGTCTAATTGGGCCTTTATATTTTTGGTTATTATCAAGTATAAAAAGGTAATCATGGCAAATGTTCTTCAAACACACTGCTATATCTTTTAACTCAGAAGTAAGTCCTGCTGTATTCAGTGAGGTTTACTCTCTAAATGTCATTTAGGGATGCAGCTTCAGGTCCAAAAATATGCAAAGCCAGGTCTTGAATCAGAGAATTTTAGGGTTGGACATGACCTTGAGAATGGTGACTCATACCTACTGGAACTGGTAGGGCAGATGATATTAATATCCCCGTGGCACAGTGGGTCAGTGGGTCTGGCTGTTAGCCAGAAGGTTGGTTCAAGCTCTCTCCATGGATGGCTGTTGGTAGAATTCCTGCATTGGAGAGGGTTGGACTAGATGACCCCCCAAGGTCCCTTCCAACTCTACAAGCATATTATTCTATTATTATTATTATTCCAAGGATCTCAAGTTGGTGGACATGGTTCTACCCCTCACTATTTCATCCTCACAACAACCTTGTGAGGTAGGTAAGGCTAAGAAAAAATGACTGGGTTACGATTATATGGTGTTTATTTTCTTATATTAGGTAGGGTTTTTCTGATTGTTAGATGAAGGGTGCTCTAGAAATAATTGTCATTATCATCACCCATCAACTACAAATTCATACACTCCAATATGCTTCCCTGTTTGCCAGAACAATTCCTATTTATCCTGGTAAATCACTGTCCCTGCTTTCACCCAATTTCTTTTTGCTTGCTAGGGATGCATTGCTAAACATGCATATGTGAGACTTTCTCATGTCTTCAGGGTTTAAATCTTCAGAAGTTAAATCTCAAGAGTTGTGAGCAGATGCATGTTTCCTTTAAGGGTACCAGGTAGTGTGCAACCTGCCATTTTCCACACTGGAGCTGCTGAAATCATCATAATCTGTAGAGCAGTGTTTCCCAAACGTTTTTGGGCAACGGCACACCTGTTTACCGGAAAAAAATCTCGCGGCACACCACCATTAAAGCCCCGCCCCCGTGACGTCATTCGGGGAGCCGGCGGCCCGGGCCTGAGCTGGAAGGAGAGGCGGTGCTTTTCGGCACAAGGCAATCGGCCTGGAATTGTTTCCCGCGCGCTGCGAAAGGGAACAGCTGCGGTCGCGCGAACCCTCCGGCGCTGGGAGGGGAAAGGGCGGAGTCGCAGAGCACCAGCTGGCCGAGCGGTTGCGCGCAGCGTTGCGCTTTTGGAGAGCGTGCGGCTGCTGCTAGGGGATCCGGGGACGTGAGCAGGCCTGGCCCGACCCGGGTTGAAGGAGGACAAGCCGGCAGCGCGCCAAGTGAGTTCGGTTGCGCGCGACGGCCCCCGCTCCCCCCACCCCCGCCGGATCCTCGCCGCCGCCGCCTCTCGCCCGCCTCCCTCCCACGGCACACCAGCCGATGTCTCACGGCACAGTAGTGTGCCGCGGAACACCGGTTGGGAAACACTGCTGTAGAGCACTTTCAAGTGTTTAAAATGCTTCACACAAATTGCCATCCTCACAAGCGCCCTAAAAATTAAATCAGTATTAATACCCACCTCCATCACAAACAGAGAGGAGTGAGGCTGAGGAAGAGAACAGCTTGGCTAAGGCCATCCAGGGAGTACACTGAAGAGATAAAAGTTAAAATGGGACATGGGTGGTGCTGTGGTCTAAACCACTGAGCCTCTTGGGCTTGCTGATTGGAAGGTCAGTGGTTCGAATCCCCGTGATAGGATGAGCTCTCGTTGCTCTGTCCCAGCTCCTGCCAACCTAGCAGTTTGAAAGCACACCAGTGCAAGTAGATAAATAGGTACTTCTGCGGTGGGAAGGTAAATGGCATTTCCGTGCGCTCTGGTTTCCCTCACAGTGTCCTGTTGCACCAGAAGCGGTTTAGTCATGCTGGGCACACAGCCCAGAAAGCTGTCTGTGGACAAATGCCAGCTCCTTTGGTCTGAAAGCGAGATGAACGCTGCAACCCCATAGTCACCTTTGACTGGACTTAACCATCCAGGGGTCCTTCACATGGGAGAGTTGAGATTTGAACATCTCTTTAGTCATTCCTTGCTGTGTTTTCTTACTGTAAGGGAGAGAGCTGGATCAGCATTGAAAGAAGTTAATGATAAGCGATGGACATAGATAATCCCTGTTCTGTGAAAGCCACTAGCTTTTGAAGGTGACTCATCCATCCTCCTCACCACAGCTAAAGGTGAGGGAGGCCTTATCTGAGGCCTCTGCGTGTGTGCCTATGTGTAAACTGCTGTCTGAGTCAGAGAGGGTGCTCCCAGGTGAGGGTCAGAGTTTGCGTACATACCACATGTCTTTCCCCAAAGAATCTTCAGAACTATACTCACAGAGCTACAATTCCCAGCACCCTTGATAAACTACAGTTCCCAAGATTTTTTCCCATGGGCTTTAAATGTTTGGCATGTACACATCCTGATATCAAAAATGGCCCTCATAGAGTTGCTCAGAGGGGAATGCGGCCCTCAGGATGAACAAATTTCCCACACCTGGTGTAGCCAGTCCTAAGCTAGATGGATCAATGGTCTGATAAGACAGCTTCCTGTGTACATATATATATATATTCATTTTCTGCCATCAGTGAGAAGTCAGAACTCCTCCTGGTATCAAGGAGTGAAGTTCAGCCCCTCCTATGAAGGCAAACCTTTCTTGACTGGGTAAAGGTGGAGTTTTTGGCTGGTGAAACGAAGACTGTGCCAAAGGTCAGACAGAGTGCATGCGAAGGCTTTTTGTCCTCTTTTGTTCAGATTGCCCATAATGACATCTCGTTGTAGGTGTGCAAATAAGTACCAGGAAGCCATAAACCCTGCTACGTGCTCAATCTGCACACCAAGCCACAGCGAGGAACTGAAGCATGAGCGCTGCCTGACAAGACACATTGCCTGGGAACCGCATCCGATTAGCTCCCTTTAGATAACTCTAGAGCTATTTGAGTAGCTGATTTGCCACAAGGCAGATATTAAATCCTAGCATGAAGCTCGGAGCAGCAAAGCAGTGAAACCGGGGCACTTTCTCTGAGCTGGAGGAATTGGATTTTGCGGGGAAGGGCTAAGTCTGCGCATGGCCTCAGTCGCTGCCACCTAATCGCTTACTGTATGCGTCTGGCTGTTTTCAGCGCTATGGCAAGATTTGAAATATGCCGTGGAAGGCTGATCCTTGCCTGGAAACTGAAACTTAACTACAGTGGGAGCTGCAAGTCAACATGCATCTGTGTCAGAAGCAGCAGAAGCCGCTTAGAGCTTTAGGACAGCAATCTGTAATTATGGTAATACCACGGCCAGCAAACTCTGTGGGTCAAAACACCAGCCAGTCCGATTGCAGACTTGTCTGCACCAGCACCTACAGCTGCAAAGAAGAATCTTCACTTCCTTGAAGCATTTTTTTAAAAAAATATATTTTGCTTGTGTAAAAGGAGGGACACAATCCGATTCGCAAAAAGCGAATCCCTAAATCATACCTGCACTGTACATCTAAAGCCCTGTTGCACCACTTTAAGGATCAAGTTTTCTCCTAAAGGATCCTGGGAACTGTTGTTTGTTTAAGGATCTCCTAACAACTCTGAACACCCTTAACAAACTGTAGTTCCTAGGATTCTTTGAGGGGAAAGCTCTTAAAGTGGAGTAAGAGTGCTTTAAATATACGTTGTGGTTGTGGCCACAGTGAAACATCCAATTCAAAATGTGATTCTTCTGTACCAGGAAACAGAACAATCCCTAAGTAGCCATTTGTCAAACTAGTTATTTATTTATAAAAATGTTTAAATACCACTATATCATGAGAAGAAATATATCAAAGTGATTTACAGTGAAAACACAAATACATACAATAAAAACCATATAAAAGAAAGTTATAAACAGACAATAATTAACCATGGTGGAAAGATGTATTCTTAATTGTCTCCATAGGCCTGGTGGAATAGAAAAGTTTTTGCAGAAGTTTAAAAGTGGACACAGTAGATGCCTATGGAGGTTTGGGGGTGCACTGCCAATGGGTGCCCCCCCATGGATTCATTATCCCAAGACTGTAATTGGCACAGGGCTCTTTTGAAAGGACAAAAGGGCATTGCTAAAGGAGTAAAGACTTCTTTACACATTTTTACTTAAAATAAATAGATAAATGAAAAAGTTACTCCTGTTTATTTGCCTGACAGTAAAAGATATTTTCAGAACACCCAGGCCTTAGTATGAAAAGAAAAACTGATTAACCGTGCACATTACATGGCCGGAGAACTGCATTGCAAAATTTGGAGAAATGCAAATTTCGCATTACGGCTGGCGTATTGATTTGTAATATACAAATTAGGAAGTTCGCCTTTAAATGCAAACGGAACCACATTTCTCATATCTCCCTCCCTAACACTGAGAGTCTGGAGGCGACCTACGGTAAGTCTTGTTCCCCAAGAGAGGTTTCTAGCAGAAAACAAAAAGAAAACCCCGAGTCAGGCGGCAGCCTTGGCTTCCTTTCTGCATTACGTTATCCAGGACAAAGGGGAGTTAGGCGCATGAGGAGCCTGGCTGGGAGCCTATTGTCAGAGAGAACAGATTGGGATGTCTCTGCTGTTTAAATAGTGCTGCAGGGGTCAAAGGCAAGGGCTCTGCCGTCTCAGAGGCTGGAGGGTTTACTAGGCAAACCTAATCTCCTGCATCTGGTTGATCTTAACTGCCCTCGACAGCCAAACCAGCTTAACCTGTGTACAAGACCCAATGCAATTTATATCACTAGGTTAATATCCATTGTAGTGAAACTAATCTCCTTAGGACATGTCTGGCCAGCATCTTTCCCCCTTTCTTTTCTTTTTTTGGGTTCACTTGTACCTGGATGCATTGCATTACCAGTTGACACTTCCAATCCTGTTTGAATGAAGCAGGTGGGATAGAAGCAATTGAAAGGAGGAAGAAAATGTACCATGAATGACCAGTGTGATCTATGAACATCTCAGATCCGTTCCTTGCTTGTTTTTGTTACTGTTCAAAGGAAGTTTGCATTGCATTAAGTGGGTTAATTTGTGCTTGTATGAGAAGCCTTCATGGTACTTGAAAAGTGTCTGATCCTAAACCCTCAAGAGCTGCCACCAGCCAGTGTAGAGTTGGCAGTTCTGAGCCAAATGGACCACCGGGTCTAAGGCAGCTTCCTACAACTTTTTGTCCACACTTCATAATAAGGTTCCTGTGGAATTGAAGGGGTGACCTGTGCTATGCCGTTCCCAGCTCTCATGCTCTCAGGGAATTATGACGAAAGATATTGAAGGAAGTCTAGAACAGTGTTTCCCAACCACTGTTCCGCGGCACACTAGTGTGCCGCGAGATGTTGCCTGGTGTGCCGCGGGAAAAATTAAAAAATTCGAAAGATTTTTTTTTAAGTCAAATTTTTGATTGGGGCGCCGTCACAAGATGACCCCTGGGGTTCCCTCCCTCCCGCTCTGCGCCTCCCTCCTCCTCCTCGGAGGCCCTTCCTGGCTCTCGGCCAAGGCTTGGCGGCTGCCACTCACTCACTCGCTCGCCCACCCGTCCCTCCATCCCTGCACCCGGCCTCTCCCCCTCCGTCCCCGGCGCGGGGGCTGCCGGGATCCGTAGTCCCCTTGCCCTTGGGCTCCGCGCCCGCGCGGGGTGCGCGAACTACGTTTCCCAGCGTGGCCTGGCAGGCCGGGCGTTTTGTTTGAAGCGCTCTTCTCCCGGCCATGGAATGAGCGTGGCGGCGGCGGCCGGGCGGGCAGGGGCTCTTCCGCGCAGACCCCGCGCAGCCTGCCTGCGCCCCCGCGGAGATCGGGCGGCAGGATGGAGCCCGGGGATCCCCGCGGAGGCGGAGCGGCGGAGGCGGAGGCTGCCCCCCAGGTAGGGCTGCGCCGGGGGGTTTTTATTTTTGCAATGCTGCATCCGCGCCGGAGGGGACGCATAGGACTGCGGGGAGACCCCTTGGCGGGCGTGCAATGGCAACGCGGCACCCTGCATGCATGCATGCAACTTCCACCGGCGCTCCGGACTTGGCACGTGAGGGGGGTCCCCAGTGGGCGGCAGAGAGAGCCGGGAGGGCGAAGGGGAGCCGGGGGGGAGCAGCGCTGCTCCCCGAGCCGAGCCCGGGGGGAAACTTCGGCGTCGTTGCGCTGGGTGTTGGAAGCGGAGGCTGGCGGGGGCCCCTCACCTGCAAAACCTGGTCGCCTCTCATATATTTCGTGCATTGCATTCATCGCCCGCTTTCTCCTCCAAGGAGCTCCTGGGGGCGCGCGTGGTTCTCCCCGTGTTATCCTCGCAACAACAGCCCTGCGAGGTGGGTCAGGCGAGTGGCCCAAGGGAGCACACAGGGATTGTCCTGGCCAGGTGGGGTGATTTGAACCCTGCTCTCTGCCCGGTCTTCGTCCTCATTTAGTCCCCACATGTGCATGACTGTGCATGACTGAGGTTTTCCCCCCTCGTCTTGGCTATGGTGTGAGTCTGTGCTGTTAATTAATGGGGTTCTGCCTTCGGAGAAGATGAGCCAGCCCTCAAGGAGGTGATTATGTAATTTGCTAGCAATTCATGTCCCTCCCGGCGTGACGCTGCGCACTGACGTCACGGGGCTGTAATGGTGGTGTGCCTCGAGATTTTTTTCATGAAACAAGTGTGCCTTTGCCCAAAAAAGGTTGGGAAACACTGGTCTAGAAGCTGAACATCTTTCAGGTCATTCTACCACCCCTTTCAGTTTTACAAGCCAATTTTGCAATGGTGTTCCTGTGCATATTTTTTAAAAAAATCCAAACTGTAATAAAAAAAGAAAAAGAAGAATATTTTAATCAATTCAATCCATTCTGAGTTGACATCAAGGACAAAACCTAAAAGGATATGCAAGGATTTCAGGTAGTGTAATGTAAAAGGTAAAAGACCATACCTGCTTTTTTTTTAAAGGAGAACTTATGGTCTGAGTGTTGTCAAAGAAATAAACTCCAAATGTTGTATTTCTGCAGATTATTGTTCATTCTCGATTCCAACTCCCTACTCCCGGGGTTCTTCCAGTAACTGCTCTGGGTGTGCCTTTCGAATGTGTTCTCCTTTGATAAAGCATCCCATTTCCCCGAAGAGAAAGCAGTTGTCATTACACCAGCTTAGTTTGGAACTGGACCAAAGCATCATTCCAAAGATTTCTTCCCCTCCACACACACAAAAATGACATAAATTAATTAACTGGTCAAATTCAAATTAACTGGCCAGTGAACAGACTCGGTAAACACCAGCTTCCTGGAAAGCGAACTCACATCCTCTGTCCATCACCTCCACATCTGATGTGGCCAACTGGTAGTCTGCAAGCAGCAACTTTGACTGTTGGGGCTGGAGCTCAGTGGTTTTGAGCATCTACTTTTCATAAAGGAGGTCTCAGGTTCAATCCCTAGCATCTCCAGGTAAGGCTGGATGAGAATCCTGTCTGAGATCTTGATGAGCTGCTTCCACTCAGTGTAGACAGTTGCTGAAAGAGGGACCAATGCTTTGACTCAGTATAAGGCAGCTTCTTCCTATGACTGTCACCATTGTGGAAATTGTTCTCCATGTGCATGTATGGACAAACCCAGGCTTCTAGCAGGTGGAAGGGAAACATGAACACAGAAGATGAAGGCTAGGCTAGCTTCAGAGAGGACAGAAGCCCCCCAACTTCCTTTTCCATTCTCTCATGCAAGTGCCTACAAAACTCCTCTACTTCAAGAGCAGGGGATGGGGAAACTTTTGGTCTGAAGCCTGGCCAGTGGTCAGGGATGATGAGTGTTGTGATCCAGCAACCTCTGAAGGACAACGGGTTCCCCACCCCATGGAAGGGCTGCAGCTAATGCAGTTGAACACCTGCGTCAAATGCAAAAGGATCCTGTTTCAATTCCAGGCATCTTCAGGTTGAGCTGGGAATGTCCCTTGCCTGAAATCCTTGTCATTGTAGACAATATGAAGTGAAAGGGAATGGCTGATAAGGCAATTTCCTAGGCACACAGATGCCCAAGCAGGACCTGAATGTAAGAGCCCTCTCCCCTCCTGTGGTTTCCAGCAACTGGTATTCAGAAGCATTGCTGCCTCCGACCATGGAGTCAGAGCATAGCCGTCATGGCTAATAGCCATAAATGAGCCATGAGCTTTCCCACTGCTAAGGCAGCTCAGATGTGTTTGGGACCCTGGTGCTCATTCTGTTGTTAGATACACTTGCAGTGGTGTAGCGTGGGTTGCGGGCACCCAGGGCAGGGCAAGTGTTGTGCCCCCTGATGGACTGGGCAGCTGGGGTGGGGCACACCAGGGAGGCGTACACAGGGCCTGCACAGAGGGTGAATGGAGCCCGCTTCCAACCAGCCCCTCGCCTGCTGCCTCCATCCACCTGCCCACTAGACCAACCCGCTTGCCGCTGTGCCTTAGCTGCCAGAGCTGCCAGAGCTCAGCTGCTCAGTGCCTGTTGTGGGGGCGCCTGATTGTGCCCCCTCAAAAATGTGTGCTCCCCCGCTCCCATGCTACGCCTCTGATCACTTGTTACCAAGCTCTCCAAGCAACTTCCATTTAAATACATATACCAACATACATTATATACCATTATCACCATTAGGAAGAACTTTCTGACAACAAGAGCTGTTTGACCGGGGAATGGAGTATCTCAGAAGGTGGTGGACTGTTTTTAAGCAGGGGTTGGATGGCCATTTGTCAGACAGACACATGCAAAACACACACACACACACACACACACACACAACCCCTTCCCATAGCAGCCACAGGAAGATTTGCCAGCATTCTAACAGCAGAACAAAATCATGTCAGTCCTTTGCAAGCCTGGGGAAAAGGGTACGTCTTCACCCCGAAAAGTGGGGTGCTAAGTGTGTTGAGTGGTGCCCTGGACCTCTGCCCCCAAGGCACCCCAGGATTGCTTTAAGTCCAGGGAGACAGAGCTGAAACTGACCAGACTGACAGGTGATGGCAGGAGAATTTTTGCTTAACAGGCGGTGATTGGAATAGCCAGCGCTGTCCTTTAAACTCACAAATGCAAAGCGGAATTGAAATTTATTGCTCTGCTTGTTGCGTTTGCCTCCAGCAGGAGTGCCTGAGCAATCAATGATTGTGATTTGCCCGGCTTGCGGTGGAGACAGGTGATGGGCATGAATAAAGCTCAGGCCTGCCTCGCCTGTGTAAATGTTCCCGCTTCCTTTATTCTCCTGGATAGGCAGACGTGTGGGACTCTGCCGCGTCAACAGCAATTCCACTCCTGCCTCTTTGCGACTTGCACTCAAACCTTTCGCGATTTGCATGTGAATCCGCTTGGGGCCCCCTCAGGAGGCGGCGTCTGACCTGCTGAAATGCAGGTCTCCAAGCCTCTCAATCATCTTATTATACATAACAGCTAAATAATTCTGCTTGCCTGCATATAAATGACTCGGGAAAGGGAGGGGAAAGGGCAGATGGGAGGCCTCTGTGAGGCTTCTGCCAGAGGCAGCATACTGGCCAAACATTTCAAGTGACAGATTTCGCATGAAATGGAAGAGCTCTGCTGAGGAAAAGTCCCCACCGTGGTGAAAAGTCTCCCAGGGACCTTAAAATATCTGTCACCTTTGGACCAAACCAGGCGAGTTCTTCACAAAGCAGACTCACAGAAAACAGAAGCTCTTGAATCTACCCCTCTGCATTAAAGAACCCTCCAGATATCCAGCGGGATATCAAATCCAAACACCACTTCCATCAAACAGCCTTGCTTATTTATCATTTGTGCGGTTAAGGCCCCTCCAGATTACCTGTTTATTGAGTATTTGTCCTGATTTGCTTGCACAAAGCTTTTGTGGAGGTTAGGTTGCATCCAGTCTTTACTGAGGCTTCGTTCTGATCTGTTTGTGGGGACAGTTACAGGGCATTGAGCACTCATCTCGCATTCATCCTGAATGGCTTGCCAGGTTTGTGTATCTTCCAGATTAGTCATGAGTTTACCATACAAGTTGCGATACAGTTCTGTGTCCAAACAACAAATAATTCCCTGTCCTTTTGAAAGCAGACTTATTTATATATTTACTAATTTACAATACTTAGATTCAGGCCGACCTCACAAAGTGGATTACACGAGATTATTACAACAATAAGCATCAATTTAATTCTGCCCCCCCACCCCTAGAATGGGAAATACAGCATCTTTTTTTTTTAATAGAAAAGAATGACTACTGCTTTCTCTCTCCACACCCCCTTAGTGGAAGATGGTCCTTCAGATACATAGGAGCCAACTCCTAGAGGCCAAGGGGTCTTCGCCCCCCAAAAAATATTTGAGGGGCTTGCTGGGCATTGCCGTTCAAATGGTGTACCTGCACTGCATCATGTAATCGATTATGTGGGGTAGGGCTTACCTGCCCCCCTCCACTGCCTGGAGTTAACACTTTTCTAAAGTTTGGATTCCCCCCTCGAAAGAACTGCAGGTCAAATGAGACATGACACTAAAAGTTCAATCCTTTACTTGAATACTCAGAACTAAGTCCCACTGAATTCAATGGGACTGCCTGCCAGGTATGTGTGTGTATAGATTGGAGCGATAGATCAATAGATATACAGTCTAGATATACCATTAGAAACCACTTTAGGGCTTGTAACATTTAATAATAGGCATGGGGTAATGTAATTGGGACCAAAGGTGTATGGGGCAGGTTTAACCCTCCTCTCCCTGACTGGGATTCTGATGGAGATAACTCCCCTTTCTCACACACACACACACACACACACACACACACACACACCACAATTAGCCTTAGGGAACAACCTTCTATTGGGCATCTCATGTAGCTCATAAAGTTATTGTGAGGGTGAAATGGGATGCTCCTTCTATAGTGTCTCTTTCCTGCCTCTGCTAGCTATTTTTATAACGTTTCCACTGAAATTGTGCATTTCCCTTGGTGACATGGCTTGTATCAGATGGACGTCTGATGGCTATTAGGTTTTTTAATAGATTTTCAGTATAGCCAACGATTACGTATAATTACATTTCCCATGCCAGTTCTCCACATTTTGCAGTGATTGGGAGTATTTCTCCCATAATCTTTAGATTGGCTGGATTGCAGAGGGTCTCTGAGTGCGTCTAACTATCTGCCACCAGCTTTTCAAAAAGTTGGGTTGCTGGTTGTTAAGACGGATACACCTGGAATATAATGGCCATTCTTCCAATCTGTTAAAAAAAAAATCATTTGGGCAGCCAGAAAAGACACTTCCCCATCGCAAATCCTAGTTCACTTGGTAACTGCTCAAGATTTGACAGATTGCAAAGAGGTTAAAAATGTGCTTGGGATTCCAGCCCTCTGAAAACTGTTCTTTTAATAGGTAACATATCACACACCCCCACACACATAAGAACCTCTTTGGGATGATTTCCCATTCATTAACCTAGAAAATAATAGAAATGCACTCCATTCGCCTTTATCTGTCTCTATTATTTTATGAAGGCGTCAAAGAAAGAAGCCCAATTTTATTCATTTTTTTTTTTACCTTGCTACTCAGACTTGAATAGGAAACTGACCCACAGTGCCTTCCATCCTGTAAAGAAATAAGATAAAACCCAGAAAGTGGAAGGGGCCATTTCTTCAAGTCTTTTCCTATTTGCTCCTCATGGCATTAATGAGGCCAATTAGCAATTTGTCTTTATGTGCAGTATCCCTGGAAGGAAAAGCAGCCGTTCCTCTAAATGACAAAAGAGATGATAGTACTTTGATAGCTTTTGCTGACTGACAGATGCTTGTTGGTCCTGGCAAAGTAATTTATTGGCCTCTGCTTGGCTCCTCAGGGCACAAGTCTATACAGAATACAGGAGGTGCACTATGAATGAATATGGTGATGGCTTTGCCTGCATAGGCTTTTGTTAATCCATTGAGATCAAAGCAAATGAACCTCTCATCTTCTGGGAAGCCATAAACCGCTGCATCATCACTGCAGGGCCTGTCCATCCCAGTAGTTCTTGTGCCAGAGCAATGCTCCAAGGCTATGTCTGACAATAGGCTACGGAAGCAGGCCACACATCTGTCAACCGCAGCGCAAACACACTTTTGATGCTGTCGCCTGATTCGCTTGGGAGCATCCAACAGCTTTTTCTCAGAAGCTCACCAGAACCATGGAGTTTTTGACAACAGCTCTGAATGAGGGATGTGGGTGGCACTGTGGGTAAAACCACAGAGCCTAGGACTTGCCGATCGGAAGGTCGCGGTCCCCGCGACAGGGTGAGCTCCCGTTGCTCAGTCCCTGCTCCTGCCAACCTAGCAGTTCAAAAGCACCTCAAAGTGCAAGTAGATAAATAGGTATCTCCGGCGGGAAGGTAAACGGTGTTTCCGTGCGCTTCTCTGGTTCGCCAGAAGTGGCTTAGTCATGCTGGCCACATAACCCAGAAGCTGTACACCAGCTCCCTCGGCCAATAAAGTGAGATGAGCGCCGCAGCCCCAGAGTCAACCACGACTGGACCTAATGGTCAGGGGTCCCTTTACCTTTACCTTACTGAATGAGATGCTGAAATTGCAGGACATGTATTATTATTATTATTATTATTATTTGTCAGGGGTTTAGGAGCAGAGGCACGGGCAAGGGAGGAAACAGAGAGCGAAGGGGAGGAGGCAGAAGAAAAGATGAGTGATGACGACGACCCGAGATCTCCTAGTCTTTCCAGTGAATCAGAGGATTCACAGAAAGGAGCACCAGTGGCCAGGGCAAGGGGGGAGTCTAGGGGGGCACCCCAGGAAGATAGAGCCAGAGGGGACTCAGGGGGGAGCAGCTGGAAATCGGGACCAGCGTCACCGCCAGGAAGCAGGGAAGAGGAAAGGAGCCAGGGGGGAAGCGCTGGCAGCTCACCACAGGAGGGAGGGCATGAGTCAGGAGTGGCCACACCTCCATCGGGGAGCGAAGAAACGGTTAAGAGGAAAGTGGAAGGTTGGGCGCGCGCGCCAAGTTCAAATGCAGAGGAAGGCGGCGCAGTAAGCAGCCCCGAAAGGGAACCAGGTCCTAAAGCCCGGCGCAAGGAGGCAGGAGGGTCCGGGTCAGCATCAGAAGAATCCCGGAAGGAAGAAGCCCCGGGGGGTAGAGGGACCCAGAGGAGGACAGTCAGGCGGAAAAGGTGGAGCAAGGCTAGGATATTAAGTTGGTGCACACGGGGCGGAGACTCAGACGGAGCTTCGCCGATCTAGCTACTAGACGTAGAGTTGCGCGCAGCAGCGTGAGAATGGAAACTGTAATTCAATAAAGACTTTTACTTAATGATCGCTGGCTAGCGTGATCCTCTGTGAGCTAGGATCTTCAAGCAGCTCTGACAGTAAGCTCCGTCTCACGATTGTGGGCATCTACAGCCTCGAGGAGGGGAGAGAAACAGGTGCCTACTAGCGAGCTCACGAACGGCAGACGACATGACGGCTGAGCAGCAGATAGAGGAACTCAGAAAAGCAGTGGCACAACTGAATGCCGAGGCTCTCGCATCCAGGAAGAGAGAGGAGGAAGCAGCTGCCGCCTGCAGGGATCTCCAGGTCAGGTTAGACGTGCTGACAAAGCAGACACCCCGGCAGGAGGGAATTGGGTTGGCGAGACGGACAGGCGGGCTGGTCTCTCACTTCGATGGGAACCTGCAACAGTATCCCAACTTTAGAGCCGACGTACTGTGCGCACTGCAACTGCTGCATAAAGACTTTAGAGATGAGCAAGAGAGAGTGGGATTCATCATGTCCCATTTGCATGGGGATGCTAGAGCATGGCTACGCAATTTATGGAGAGATAAGGATCCGGCGCTCCAGAATGCAGATGCCTTTATTAAAGCGATGGATGGGTGTTTTTTATCAAGTATTGACGTGGATCTTGCACGGAAGGAGGTGCATGGGCTGAGACAAGAGAGGGCCAGCGTCAGGCAGTATCATGCCCGCTTTTTCGCCTTGGTCAGTGCCCTGGAATGGGACAGAGATTCGGCTCCTGTAAGAGACCTCTTTTGGGAGGGGCTGCACAACTCGATTAAAGATGAGATCGCGAGGGGGGAGAGACCCCGAACCACCCAGGAGGTCGTTCAGAGGGCACTGGCAGTGGGGGTGAGGCTGGAAGAACGTCCGTGGAGCAGGGACGAAGGGCGTGGAGGGCGCGAACCAGCCAGGGGCCCCTCCTTCCTTCCCAGAGAAGCAGCGCGGGCGCAATCCACGCCTCCGCCAGGAGGAGGAGCCGAACCTATGGAGGTTGGGGGTGCAAGGGCTCAGTCAGCAACCAGAGCCCTAGCACCGGCAGCAGTGAAAGCGAAGCCTCCTAGAGGGAACAGGAAGTGTTACGTCTGTGAGGAGCCAGGGCATATGGCAAAAGAGTGTCCCCAGAGGCTCCACAAGCTTACTGCAGCCTCGGCAATGGTGACTGCAGCAACGCAGCAAGGGGGACCACAGCAGGGAAACGACGCAGTCTGGCTGGAGGAAGAGGCCCTGGGGCCCAGCCAGACGTGTTAGTGACGCAGTCCCCAGAGGTTTTACAGCCCGTGAACCCCCTCCCGCCCAAACCAGTGGTGAGGCTCACCGCATCTCTCCAGCTGCCCAATGGAATCACCACTGACGTGCCCATCACAGTTGACTCGGGCAGCAACGCGGACTTTATAGGGCAGGACTTTGTCGACAAGCACGCTATACAGTTGCTGCCGGCCACACTGCCCCTGCAGGTTGTCACGGTGGATGGCAGGGAGTTGCTAGGGGGGCAAGTGGTGAAGCAGACGCCGCCCATGGCGATGCGACTTGGAAATCACAAAGAAATCATCAGCTTCAATGTCACTCAACTATCGGATACGCCCATTGTATTGGGAATGAGTTGGCTGGACAAGCACAGCCCAACGCTGGCTTGGTACCAGAGGCAGCTGATCTTCGGCTCTTCCTTTTGTGCTGAACACTGCATTGTGCCCCGGCAGGAAGGAGAGGAAGAGGAGTCACAGCTGCTGCTAGGCACGCTGCAAGCGATTCCCCACAAGTACGCAGAATTTTTGGAAGTTTTCTGCGAGAAGGAGGCAGACAGGCTACCCCCTCACAGACCATATGACTGCACGATTGACCTGCTGCCGGGGGTGGCGCTGCCTAAGGGGAAACTGTATTCCATGTCAGAGGACGAGCTGCAGGAACTCAAACAGTTCATAGATCATAATTTGGAGCGCGGTTTCATCCGAGAGTCCAAGGCAGCGGGGGGCAGTCCAGTATTCTTTGTTAAAAAGCGAGACACGCCCCAAAAAAGACTGGTCGTGGACTATCACATTTTAAACAATGGGACCAAGCCGTCGGACTTCCCCATGCCCCGAATCGACGACCTCCTGGCGAAGGTGCGGAAGGGAAAAGTGTTCACCAAGTTAGACCTGCGAGGGGCGTACAACCTCATTCGTATGCGGGAGGGAGATGAGTGGAAGACGGCCATGTTCACGCCACTGGGTACCTACGAATACAGAGTTATGCCCTTTGGATTGCAAAATGGCTCCCACGTTTTTCAAGCTTTCATGCATCACGTGTTGGCGGGACTTCTCTACAAGACGTGCGTCTGTTTCTTAGATGACATCCTGATCTTTTCGGAATCGCAGCAGGAGCATGACAGACACGTCAAGGAAGTGCTGACCAGACTAAAGCAACATAGGCTCTACGCCAAGCTGGAGAAGTGCCAATTTGACGTGACGGAGGTGGATTTTCTGGGCTACAAGTTGTCTGACAAGGGGCTCGCCATGGACAGCGCCAAGGTTCGCGCGGTATTGGATTGGAAGAGTCCACGCAACCGGAAGGAGGTCCAGAGGTTTGTCGGCTTTACGAACTTCTATCGCAAGTTTATCAAGGGCTTCGCTATGCAGACAGCGGCCATCACAGACACGCTTAGCTCCAAGAAAAAGAAGTTCGTTTGGACAGAGGAGGCGGAGCAGTCCTTTCAGGCACTCAAGCGTCTCTTCGCGTCGGAAGAGCAGCTGCTTCACGTCAACCCCAGCAGGCCGATGAGGGTGGAGACAGACGCCTCGGACAGAGCCGTGGGGGCGGTCCTGCTGCAAAAGGACCAGCAGGGGGTGTGGCGACCGGCAGCGTTTTACTCCAGGAAGCTCAGCAAGTCCGAGCAGAACTACACCATCTGGGACAGGGAGTTGCTGGCCATTCATGCAGCGTTCAAAGCGTGGAGGCACTTCCTGATCGGCGCCAAGCACACGGTGCAGGTTTGCACGGACCACAAGAATCTGGAGCACTGGCGCACGGCACAGTTCCTAAACCAGAGGCAGATACGTTGGGCTGAGTTTTTTGCGAACTTCGACTTCCGCATAGAGTATGTCCCGGGGGACACTAACATCATGGCGGACGCCCTCTCCCGTAAGCCACAGTATCTGGAGGACGCAACGCCAGCGGCCGCCATGCACATCTTCGCACCAACAGTATGGGCGTGCGCCGCGGCCACCGTGGACCTGGAGGCGGTGCGACGAGCGTTGCAGGATGACTCCTTCGCGCAAGCAAAGATGGCAGAGGTGCAAAGGGGCACGGCTGCGGCCGACGGTTTCCAGCTACGAGATGGATTGCTCATCCGTAAAGGGGCCATCTACGTGCCGGGAGACGACCTTCGCGCCAAGGTGCTGCGGCAGCTGCACGACGCGCCCACGGCCGGGCACTTTGGCAAGGAGAAGACGGTGGAACTAGTAGCCAGGGATTTCTGGTGGCCTGGAATGAGAGGGGAGGTCGCAGACTACGTGGCGAGGTGTGACACCTGCCAGAGGGCCAAACCAGTGCACAAACCGCCGGCCGGACTGTTGGAACCGCTGCAAACTCCGGTCGAACCTTGGGAAAGGGTGGCCCTGGACTTTGTCACGGATCTGCCCAGCTCGAGGGGCAAGACGGCAGTGCTGGTGGTGGTAGACCTGTTTTCCAAGATGGCGCATTTCATTCCGTGTGCTAAGGTGGCCACGGCGGAGCAAACCGCCAAACTGTTCATAGACCACGTGTTCAAGGTTCACGGTCTGCCACGGTCTATTCTGTCCGACCGGGGGCGGCAGTTCATCTCGAATTTCTGGCAGAAGCTGATGGGCTTCCTGAACGTCAAGATCAACCTGGCGTCGGCGAGACACCCGCAGACCAACGGGCAAGCGGAGCGGGTCAATGCCATCATGCAGCAGTACCTGAGATGTTATGCAAATCAACAGCCTGCGACGTGGGTGGATTACCTGCCGCTTGCCGAGTTCGCCTACAACAACACGAAGCACGTGTCCACGGGGGTCACGCCGTTCTTCGCCAACAACGGGAGGCACCCCAGAACCTTCCCGGGACTGGAAAGAATGGGAGAGGGGGAGCCGCAGACAGCAGATGCGTTCGCGTCGGAGCTGCAGGAAGTCCACGATCAGCTGAGGCGCCACCTGGAGCTGGCCAAGCACGCATACAAGGTACAAGCGGACAAGCACAGAAGGGTTGGCGAAGAGCTCCACGTGGGAGACTGGGTTTGGTTAGCAGCCCACGCAGTGCCGGCCAGGTCGTTGGCCAAGAAGAAACTAGGGCATAAACAACTGGGGCCCTACCAAGTCGAAGAGCAGGTCAACCCGGTAGCGTTCAGACTGGCACTTCCGGAGGGTTCCAGAATGCATCCGGTATTCCACAGATCGGTGCTCACTCCCTACAAGGCACCGCACAGGTTCCAGGAACCCGGAACGGCGCCGAGTCCGGTCAGAGACAGAACAGGGCACGCGGGAGTGGCACAGAAGGAGCGCATCAACGAAGTCACGGAGATTTTGGACTCCAGATGGGGGGAAGAGGGGGTAGAATACTTTCTCGCCAAGGAGGGCACCCCGGCCAGTGCGAACAGCTGGGTGCCGGGCTACGCCTTGGACGAACCTCTCCTCAAAGACGAGTTTCATGCCCTCTTCCCCCATAGACCTATGCCAGCAGACTTTTTCGACGACTGGCTTTTCACGCCCACGCTTTCGGCCAGCACTTTCCGGGGGTTCGACTCGGACGAGGACCCGACACAAGACGTCCGTTCCCCGGAGGGGTCACCCTCGGGATCTGCATCAGAACCCTCGTATTGGTGGGACGATAGACCAGAGGAGCAGTTCCGCAGACGGTGGCTGGAAGGCCCAGGACGAGCAACACCGCCAGGAGGAAGTGAGGGAGAGACGGACATGGACGTTTTCGGGGACGACCCTGGTTTCGAGCACGGCGGCACAGAGATGGAAGCGGAGGTGACCGTTGTCGACGAGAGCAGGGAGGAAGACCCGCGAGACTTCAGATGGAGACCCGCCACGGGAAGCGACCGATATCAGACGTTCGTCCCTTTGCAACAGCAGCCCCCAGCTCCAGCACCGGAAGGAGGGGAGGGGGGAATGGGGGGCTTCGAGGGGGGGATGGATGTCAGGGGTTTAGGAGCAGAGGCACGGGCAAGGGAGGAAACAGAGAGCGAAGGGGAGGAGGCAGAAGAAAAGATGAGTGATGACGACGACCCGAGATCTCCTAGTCTTTCCAGTGAATCAGAGGATTCACAGAAAGGAGCACCAGTGGCCAGGGCAAGGGGGGAGTCTAGGGGGGCACCCCAGGAAGATAGAGCCAGAGGGGACTCAGGGGGGAGCAGCTGGAAATCGGGACCAGCGTCACCGCCAGGAAGCAGGGAAGAGGAAAGGAGCCAGGGGGGAAGCGCTGGCAGCTCACCACAGGAGGGAGGGCATGAGTCAGGAGTGGCCACACCTCCATCGGGGAGCGAAGAAACGGTTAAGAGGAAAGTGGAAGGTTGGGCGCGTGCGCCAAGTTCAAATGCAGAGGAAGGCGGCGCAGTAAGCAGCCCCGAAAGGGAACCAGGTCCTAAAGCCCGGCGCAAGGAGGCAGGAGGGTCCGGGTCAGCGTCAGAAGAATCCCGGAAGGAAGAAGCCCCGGGGGGTAGAGGGACCCAGAGGAGGACAGTCAGGCGGAAAAGGTGGAGCAAGGCTAGGATATTAAGTTGGTGCACACGGGGCGGAGACTCAGACGGAGCTTCGCCGATCTAGCTACTAGACGTAGAGTTGCGCGCAGCAGCGTGAGAATGGAAACTGTAATTCAATAAAGACTTTTACTTAATGATCGCTGGCTAGCGTGATCCTCTGTGAGCTAGGATCTTCAAGCAGCTCTGACATTATTATTATTATTATTTGCTTTACATGCAGTAGGTCACAGGTTCGATTCCCGGCGTCTCCAGGGAGAGCTGGGAGAGATCCCACCTGGAAGAGGCACTGCCAGGCAGTGTAGACAATACTGAGCTAGATGGAGCAATGGTCTGATTAAGGCAGCTATCTACCTACCTATGACTTTATGGCACTGGATGTGGCTCCAGCATACAAAGGATTCACATGATCTACATGGGACTATTTGAGTGTGGCTCAGTTGTCCGTTCTTAATCCCCACCCCCTTAAGCCACTTTAAGGAAGGCTTATCCCAAAAGGAAGAATAGAAGGAAATTAAAAAAACAAATAAAGAAAAAAGCACCTCTGAGCCAAATAAGATGTGATGTTGGCACCATCTCTCCCTCTCTCTCCCTCTCTCTCCTTAATGTTAATAAGAACTGTGGTGGGCGAGGATTTAGTGTGGCCAAATTGGTAGAATTGCTCTTGTTTTGCCCTGTGTGGCAGCAAAATGTAAAGATTGCATTTTGCCGGGCAAGGCAAGTTGCTAGAAAACTAGAAAATGCCATAAGGGAAAGGATTCTTCTGTGCTTTTCTAGGACAGTGGTTCCCTCCCCAACAACAGCAACCGATGTCTGGTGGGAATTTCTGAAAGGTGGCGCTTTGTCCTTAGGTAAGTCAATCGAAAAATTGTGGGTTTTTTGTTTTTGCTGTTTTTGAAGAAGGAAGCTCAACAACTTCAGAGTTTGTCCAAAAAAAAAGTTGTGACTCGATTCAGGACTTCAAAGGAAGTTTCACAGAGCTCCTTCATATTGCACATTCATGATTACAGTAGTTCAGCATCCTGTTCTCATAGCTCATAGCTGCTGATAGCCTCGTCCTCCATGCATCATCTTTTAAGGCCTCCAAGTTGGTGGCTGTTATGTATTCAGTGGTCTGTGTCTGCCTGAGACTGAGTCTGGACTAAGGGTTCTGAGCTCCTGTATTCTTAATTTATGGTTTTGATTTATTGCACCTTTTCCTTCAAGGGGCTCCTGAGCTCCTGTGTTCTGATTCAATACATGATATCCAATCACAGAACATTTCAGGATTTGGGCCTCGACCATTGGCCCTTAAACTCTGAGTTATGATTCGTAGCTTGGAAGTTTAGACAGCCAATCACTTTGGGAGTGGGAGTGGCCCAGGCCTTCAGAAATATATATATGCAGTTGCTTTGCCCATGTTGTCCAGTTCTGTTAGTTCAATAAAGGTTCTTGCTGTTATCACAGTGTCTTCAGTGCCCATCACTGCCTCCTGTGGGAGTGAGTTCCATAGTTCAATTCTGCACTACGTGAAGTCATATTTGCTTTTATCTTTCCTGAATTTTCAATATTCAGGTGCACTGAATGTCTGTGAGTTCTAGTGCTATGAAATAAGAAAGACCTGTCTCTATCTACTTCCTCTGTGCAATGTGTATTTTTATAAGCTTCTGTTATGTAGCATCTTACTTACTTTTTTCTATAAACTATGAAGTCCCATAGGCTGCAACCTTTCCTCACAGGGCAGGCCCTCAAACATTTTGGTTGCCTTTTTTTGGAACCTTTTCCATATCAACCCTTTTGAAATGAAACAAAGTGAAATATCCTGATGTTTTCCTGTTTAGTAAGTCAAGCCCTGTTTGCTTCTCTCTAGTTGAAGGGCCGGAACTGCACAAAGCGGCCCAGATAACCAGAAAGAAAAGAGCCTGCAAGCCTTTTTTTTTTGTAACAGGCATATTTGGCTTGTATTATGAACGGCATTAACATGTGAAAAAACAGTTTGTATCCTCAAATTACAGCTGCTGTTTTTCCAAAGGCATCTGCTTCAGCTGGTGTGGAAAACTGCTAATCTTCCCCCCCACCCCACTTCTCTCTCCCCCTGACAGGAAATTATAATTGCACTTTTGAAAGATGAGAATATATTTGGCATATTGCAAATAAAGGAGATAAAGGGATTAAATACATGAGGAAAAGTGAACTGAAAGAAAATGCTAATGAGGAGTTATATTCAATATTACAAACTTCCACCTCTTGAAAGATGCCATATGTGGCAGTGCATGGTTTTTGATTGGCATTTTCAAAC
The DNA here is from genome assembly GCF_965112155.1 of Podarcis liolepis. Lineage (NCBI taxonomy): Eukaryota > Metazoa > Chordata > Lepidosauria > Squamata > Lacertidae > Podarcis > Podarcis liolepis. Next base: position 31,422,447 of record NC_139563.1, read on the forward strand.
CATTTACACTTGGAAATCAATAGGCTTGTTCCAGAGGAGGTTGCTCAAGGAGGATATTTTTACACCCCAAATCGGAATACATTATGCAGTAGTTCAAAAATAAGTGGGATAACTGAAGAACCATACCAATAAAATGAAGTGGTCATATAATTTTATTTTATTTTATTTTTTGCCTGACTGGAAAGCATTATCGAACTCTGATCATGCCTGTAATCTGCCTGGAAGGAGGGCTACATGAGGGTGTGAAGGACCGAGCCTATTGTCCAAGGGTAACAATTGGATCTGTATATCTGCTCACTTTTGCTCCTGGCTCCACCCAGCATTGACATGTGGATATTGTAAGGCTGCACAGAAGAGAACGCACCCTTTGGGTTGAGAAAGGTTCCCAAAGGAATATTCAGTATTCAAACCAGAATTTATTATTCTTTTTCACATGCAGACACCTTTCCCTGCCCTACCCTGCAGCTAGTCCCCAGCTAGATGGTGGTGGAATCTGGATAGGTTATCTCCTTTGACCATTGTCTTGCCTTTGGGGGCCATCTTCCTTCCCATGGTAGCACATTGTCTGAATGTTATCAGCTATTATCACTCTTTAGTTAAGGTGATGACATCTCAAGGATGTCAACCCAACCCTGTCTCAAGCCAACCCACACTGAGAACCCTGTTAGCAGAAATCTGATAGGAAACCCATCACAATATATAGTATACATATGTGCGGCATCTGTTTAAGAAACTTAAATGCCTCTATAGAAGTAGTCATAAGAAACAATCTGCTAGACAATGCTGATATACTCCAAACAACCATATAAATCTTTCCCACTAAGTTTTTTTTTGTGTTAGTTGTTTTCACTTTATATTGGAGCTAATCCTATTGCTTTTAACTGTACTTATTTCAAATTATAGCTCCAGTCTATCGTCGTGCATTCAGGGGGACTCCAGTGTATAAATGGAAATTTCAGCGATCAGAACCTGTGGCTGGTATTTTTGAAGAAGGAATAAGAAGAGGCACAGGGATCTGCTGGATAGGATGATTCCTTGTGCATTGCCAAAAGCAAACTCATCAAAGAAAGAAGGGGAAAGAGGATGCAGATCTGCATATGCTAATTCACACGGAATTATTATTATTATTATTATTATTATTATTATTATTATTATTATTCCACCCTTCACCTCCTGTGCTTGATTGTGCCCTTAATCTTGCTTGTCTGACAGAGAGTTCTACATGTAGGAATGCCTGACCTTTGTGTGTAGCTGGACTGCAGCCTACTGTACCAAGAGAAGAGTGGTGCCCACTGCCCCAGCCACCTCTGTGCCCTCTCCCCCCTAAAAAGTTGCCTTTGCGGGAATGTGGCCCTCCAGCTGACACAGTTTCTCCACACCTGGTCTTTGTGCATGTTGGAGCCCAGAACTCTGCCTTGAGGCAAATGCATTTAGGGCTGGGTACTCTCAGTTAAAGTTCTAATACAGGGGTGGCCAGCTCTCAAGAGACTGCGATCTGCTCTCAGAGTTAAAAATTGGTAGTGATCTACCCCGTTTCAGGGGGGTTCAGGTCAAAGTCGTTGAGCTTTGAGCTTTTTTGGGGGAAAAGGGAGGCCCCGGTATTCTGGGGTGCAGGACAAAGATGTTTAGATTTTTTTTTAGGGGAGCCACAATTGTTGAGCTTCTTTGGGGGGAGCCAGTGATCTTGGCAGTGATCTACCTGTTGGACATGCCTGTTCTAATAATAACTCAACATCTGTTGAGTTGCAAATTGCCTTTGGCAATGACTCTTTGTCAAATGCCAGGGTCCATTTCTAGTTGTGAACCACTAATGCAACTACCAGAGGCCCCAGATCATGCTGATGAGCATCTCCATATCAATGTTAAAGGTAAAGGTAAAGGTAAAGGTAAAGGGACCCCAGACCGTTAGGTTCAGTCGCGGACGACTCTGGGGTTGCAGTGCTCATCTCGCTCTATAGGCCGAGGGAGCTGGTGTTTGTCCACAGACAGCTTCTGGGTCATGTGGCCAGCATGACTAAGCCGCTTCTGGCAAACCAGAGCAGCGCACAGAAACTCCGTTTACCTTCCTGCCAGAGTGGTACCTATTTATCTACTTGCACTTGAAGTGCTTTTGAACTGCTAAGTGGGCAGGAGCTTGGACCAAACAATGGGAGCTCACCCCGTCATGGGGATTCGAACCGCTGACCTTCTGATCGGCAAGCCCTAGGTTCTGTGGTTTAGACCACAGTGCCACCTGCGTCCCTCCATATCAATATTATGTCCCATCAATTCAGTGGGATCTGCATTATAAATGCAGATGAATATCAGGCTGCTGCATCACTCTCAATGTGGTTTTGGCAAAACAAGTTCATCCGGTTTTGAGGTTTATGGTGTTTACATTTTTATGCAGAGCTTTAAACCCAGTGACAGATGATTTTGGATTCAATTTCATTTGCAATATGCATATTCTAATCGAGTTTCATTGCTGGTTCCCTTTTAGTTTGAATGGGGGAGGGAAATAAAGGAAAATAATATTTCAAAGTAAAAATGGAATAGAGCAGTGAAGGTACATCACCTTAGGGTTTTCTCATCAAGATTTCACCATAGGGTTTCTTGATCATATCTGGATTCAGGGATAGTTGGGTGAAATGTAATGTTATGAAGTGGATCTTTAAGGATACCCTTCTGCTATTATTTCCATGATCAATGTAGCTTCTAAAAGTACTTCATTCATGAAAATCACAGCTGCAACTTTGGTAAGTTCCATTTCTCCATTCAGTCTCCATTTCCCAATTTGCTCAGCAGGGATTACATGACATGTTCTCAGTTATGAGTTGCCTCTTTACTGAATTTTCCATTTTCTAGAAGAATGTTCTAGGGCCTGCTCCCAGACGTACAGATAGACTAAATGCAAATGATGCAGCCAGCAACCTTGTCAATACATTGGGGGCCAGGGGTGGGGGGAAGAAGTCTGACAACCCTGTCATAAAAAGAATTCTCCGATAATTTGCAGTTTTACATTTTACACTTACTTAAATCATGACTTCAGGAAGAAAGCGGAGTTTGCTTCTGCTGCTGTGATGCTAAACACATTTACTTGGGAATAAGTCCCATTTGCTGCAGAAAAGGAAAATACATTTTAAAGACAACAACCTCTGTAACCATGACTATAAGTTCTTCTTCTTCTTCTCCTTCTCCTTCTCCTTCTTCACTGCTTTATATAAAGGAATCTCAAAGCAACTCAACACGATAAAATACAAATGAGGAAAAACCAGGGAAATAATTGAAGCAATGTACAATACAAAATACCTAAAATGTTTTCTAAGAGAAAAGATGCTGTGGTGACTGACTAGCAAATGCCAGGCCTGTTGGCTGATGCTTGTATTATCTGCTACTTCCTGGGTGGTCATTTGGGGCCCCTTGTCTTGTGGGAACCTGTACTGAGGCCATGGGGCCCAGCCCTAGCTGAACCACTGAACTTTGTTGAAGAGAAGCAGTGACCGGGTGGGAATCAACTTTGGAACTCCAAGTACACTGCCTGGAGTTCTATCGTGGAAGAAAAACAGGGAATAAGTAAATGTAAGGCTTATTTCTGAGAAGACATGCATAGGACTGTGTTGTCCTTCTCCCTTTGAACATGGTTGCGAACAAGAAGTTGCAACGTGATTTGAGCATTTTTTTGACCCAAGAAGTGATGCTTCTTGAAAAATGCTGAAAATGAAAAAGATTTCAAATAGCTAGATTGCTTCATCTTTACAGTGGTTAATGCAACTTCCTTTATTCTTCACTTATCCTATTTCCTTCCTCTTTCTCCAAGGACTATGTGTTGGAAGTTCTGTACTATCATCCTGTTTATGTCATGTCTATTATGTTGTTAAGCAGTAGTATTTTGATCTTATGGGTAAAGCAGCTCTGCGCTAGGACCAAGAAACATTAAAACTAGAAAAAAAATGTTTCCAAGAAATTATTAGTTTGAATCTATTATTTGGATAACATGGTTTGAGTGCATCATGGGGAGAATTTAACACAGGCAGAAAGTGACACAAAGATCATAAAGTGAGTTGTAATGTTTGGTCTAAGCAGTGTGAGAGCTCAGAGATAGGGTCCGCCTAAGGAACAGTGTGACCGTATCCTCTGAATGAATTTGTACAAAACCCTAATGAAGACAAACACTCTCTTTAAATGTAGCTGGAAAGTCCCCATTCAGATAGCAGCTGGCACAATTGTCCTCCGCCGAAAGATAGAAGCCAGTGACAAATAGCAGAATTCAAGGGAAAAAAACAGGGATATAACAAAGGAGCAAATGCTCATTAGCACTTCTTTTCTTCTCTGGCAGCTATTATAAACCCATTGGTTAGCGTTCGCATTAGCAGCTCAGCGTTTGGCAAATGCCAAAAGTCAACAGGACGAGTGAATGCACATGGGAAGATGTACTTCTTGTGCAGAGCTCGCTGTCCTAAGATTTGCAACAATGAAGGATCTTGGAAGGTGAAAAAAGGGGGTGGCGAAGGTGGCGTGGTTATTGTGCAGCTTAAAGATGGAGACATTGTGTTGGGATAGATAGCTTGGCTAAGGTGGGGGGGTGGGCTATCCTGTGGTCCTCCAGATGTCCCATCAGCCTCAGCCAGCGTGGCCTGAGGGTCAAGCATGATAGGAATTGGTCAGCAGTATCTGGGAGGTTACATGTTCCCCATCCCTGCTCTGTTTGAAGAAGACCTTGGTTTGAAGGGATCTTCTGTTGGCTGTCAAAGTTTCCCGGTGTGGGATGTTTTGTGTGTATCTGTGTGGGTGTATAAATGAATTGTAGGCGTGTCTATGAGGATGTAAAGGTTTTATACAATTTTGTGAGGGTGTAATATATTTACGTTTATGCTTTCAAATCTAAGTCAATCAGAGACCTTGGTACACAGGCACTGAGTTGTGCCCGACATTGGGGGGCGGGGTGGGGCGGGCCTGACATCACACATGTGATGCGTGTTGTATGTTGCATGTGTGCACGATAACCCTTCAGATATTGAAAATTGCTCTCATGTCACTCCTTAATCTCCTCTTCTCCAGTCGTCTCGGCCTCTTTATGCCCATTTTCAGCTGCGTTAGTCAGTTGCAGCAAAAAACAAGAGCCTTAAAAAGTAACAAATGTATTATTACAGAAGCGTATGCCATACTAAATTTGTGAGATTTTTCCCCGTGGGTCCGGGTAGAGGTCAACTTTTGGCTGCTCGAAGGAAGAAAATTACCTGGTGAATGAAAAACCGTTACATAAATCCAAGACATAGAAGAAAACACACCAAATTATGACCATGCTGCCTTAAACCAAGACAGATAATGGTCTGCTGGTCAGTTTTCTTACTATTTTGGGAGTTCTGGAAACCCCGCTCTCCCTTTGAGTGCCCAGGACGTGATGCGGTGCTGCCTTTTTCTCTGTGTGGTCTCATTGGATTATAATGCCGGAGCGCCTGGCCGCATTCCATCCATAATTAATTGCCACTTTGGTTTTAGATTGCAGGGAGGCCAGTCTGGCTCTCAACATTGCGCTTGTTCCCATCTTTAGATTGTGTTCCACCCTGCCAGCTGGTAAGTGAATGAAACCTTTCACAACGGGCCTAATGGGCACGAAGGGTTGAATCATTGTCCTTGTGGGCTCTCTAGTTAATCTAGTGACAAACAAGGTTCAGGCTGCTGCTGTTGACAAGCACTATAGTGCTCCTGTTTCCAGGACATATGCAGGGCCCACAGAAGGATTTCAAAATGACCATGATGATGTAGCTTAATTTCTTTTCTTTTTTTACATCAGCCTCCTTGCAGCTTGGTGCTCGTTTAGATATAAAATGGTGATGGGTTGGTGAACTCACGAAAGTGCAGTGTTATATATATATATATATATATATATATATATATATATATATATATAGTTGTTGTTGTTGTGAATTTTACCCACTCATCACCACAAGGATCTCTCTCTCTCTGTATTTAGATAGATATAAATATCTATATATATGTACACACAGACACACACAGAGACACACACACAATAATAGTAATAATAATAATCCATCTGGCTGGGTTTCCCCAGCCACTCTAGGCGACTTCCAACAAAATATTAAAAATACAGTAAAGCATCAAACATTAAAAACTTCCCTAAACAGGGCTGCCTTCAGATGTCTTCTAAATGTCATATAGTTGTTTATTTCTTTGACGTCTGATGGGAGGGCCTTCCACAGGGCGGGCACCACTATCGATAAGGCTGTCTGCCTGGTTCCCTTTAACGTCACTTCTCGTAGTGAGGGAACCGCCAGAAGGCCCTTGGCACTGGACACACACATACACACAATGTCAAAGGCCAGGTGAACTATCTCAGAGCAAATTATTGGTTCAATTCTAATTTCTTATAGGATACATATCAGCTTTTCTGCCATTGAAGTCGCTTTAATCTATACTCAAGTATGAAGCTGTTGGGTAACCTTTCTCAATGATAAAATAGCTGTAGACATATAATGCAATTTTAGGTGGGCTTACTCAGATATTAAGCCCTACTGAATAGTAAGGGTGCTCAGGATTGCAGCCAAAATGATCAAGATATAATGGATAGCATAATTAGCATGCGCAGGTGTGTGTGTGTCAAATCTATTTGTATCTTCCCCTTAAGTTTGGGATTTTTCATTCAGGAACAGCAAGTGTGAGAGGTTTCATTTGGAACAGGATTCTTGTGGGGTGTAGAATTCGGATACAGAGCTATTGCACAAGAAAAAATAAAGTTCTGATGCACTACCCAAGGCAATATCCTACATGTGTTGAGATTTTGAGAATAGCTCCTCCGAGCTGGACTGTTGTGCGTTTTTGTTGTGGAATAAAAAAATAAAAATAAAAAATAGGTTGTGCTCAAGTGGGGTGCAAATGGATGGACGGGTGTGGCAATAGATACCACCCGCCAAAACATATTTACACATGTGAGAGACCACTCATTAAAAAAACAAATGCATTACTGACTTCCGCACCAGCAGTGATGTGGCTGTATCACTAACAGGAAGACTTATAAACATTTGTCAAGCAAATCAGTATGGATGCAGGATGAATGCCTATTGTCATATAACTGCCCCACAAACAAATTAAGACTAGCTATAATCTGACCTCCACGTGAACTTTGTGCCAGGAAATCAGGATGGTGAATGCTCAACAAATAGGTCATATGGAGGGACCCCAAGTTCTCATGGCTACAACATCCAGTTTAATTTTTGTACCTCTCCCCCAACTTTGTGTAACATTCTAATATGAGGAAGAAGAATTCTGGAAAACCCCAAAGCTTCCCCTCTATTTTGTGACGTTTTGATTGGTTCCAATGAAAGTATTGCCCAACTGTGGGCTTTTGTCTTTATGCTGAGATGGGATCAGAAGCACAGCTCTCATTAATGTTAATGGGAGAGCAATTCTTTGCTCATCCAGCTGAAAAACTCCTCCGAGACCCTGTAGAAAAGCTGCCATTTGATTTGAATTGGATCCTACATTTTTCTTTGCCTAATTAATAATGCATGTCCATAAGAGAAAAGAGAGAGTTGTAAATATATATGCCACTGAATTTTCTCCTATACTGCTAAATTGGAATAATTATTCATTATTGTATGGCTAAGGAACAACTTTTTTAAAAAAGGTGGCTAGCCTTGATTTGATGACTGCATGTGTTGAAAAACCTAACACCCTTGGCAGACAAAAAACTATTTTACCCTTCCTCTTAAAAACTGGGTCACAGTTCTGATGTGAATTTACCCAGCTTTTCTTAGCCCGCAATCTTTTAAATGTATTTTACTGATTTTTAAAAATTGCGATGTTGATGAGCCATTACAATAGAACCCCTCCCTCCACACTCCCCAGGAAGTACAGACAAACATATTACAGAAATATATTGTGCACGATCCCATATGTGATTGTGGTGGATGGTAAATTTCTCGACAGAATGTGTTGTAAAAGGGTACCACGTTTCTAGAAAGTCATCTGAATCCTGTTTGCAGGATAGGGCTCTCGCATGTTTAGTCAAATACCAAAGGCACACAAAAGTTATCTTGTAATGGCAAACGGCTACTGTCATGTTCTTCACAATTCTGCCAGACATGCCTGTTTGAAAAGTAAAAATGATGTGCAGGCCTTGGTCATAAAGTATACACTGAGTTCTCCAAGAGATTTGAAACAAGAAACTGAAAGAATCCTATGATGGCTCTTTCTCTCTCTCTTCCCAGCTGTTGAGTGGCTACTTCACTTGTGGCCTGCCATAAAACCCAATTTCCTTGAGCTTGGGGAGGAGCAGACAAGTGATACCATGTGGCAGTTTATTGGGGACCAGACCAACGAGGCACCTAGTGACATCACTTCTCAGATTTCTCTCCCAGAGTGCTACCTCTATTTTGAGCATCATCCTATGCAATTTTTTCACAAGGCTCTTATTGTTTTGGAAGCAAAGCGCTCAGTAAGCCCACAGCTCCACAGTTCAATGTGCAACGTGCCAGAGTAACTGATAAATTCCATGTACCAAGTATTTTTTGGAGGAAAATTGTTCTTAACTCTGAAACAGTGACCTGATTTTCAACATGCATGTATTACAAAAGATACCTGCCAGATTTTAACATACCTTGAGAAATGGTAGGACCTTGAGAACTCCCATCGTTGCTGCTATGCTGGCCCTAACCCTAGCCCATATTTGTGCCTACAGACTAGGGTGTTGAAGTCAAAGCAGATGAGCTATTTGTTGAGCTCAACTTGGCTCAGAAGCTTCGGCCAGTGGTGAGAAAATCAGATCTTCCTCTAGATCAGAAATGGTTAGAGTTACTGAAGCACATTCCATCTAGATTTCAGCTGCAAGTTGTCAGTGCTTCACTCGCTATCCTGGTAAGCAATGCTCATGTCGAGAGGGTGCTTTCACATATGGGCAACACATGGACTGACAATAGGAATTCTTTGTTGACTCCTCTTGTGAAAGCAGAGCTTTGTGCAGAATTTAACTATTAGATGAGCTGTAGACAGTTCTTTGAATGTGTAAGACAGAGACCACTGTTGCTTATGGCTTGTATTTCTAATATAAAGTACGTATTCTGAACGCTGTTTTTTTGTTCTTTATTTAAATCCAGTTCTTCTGTTAGTTCTGTTCTCTTCTGTCAAAACCTGCTGCTTTAAAACAAAGAAACGTGCTGCTTGTTCTGCCTCTAGTATTTGAGATCTACAGCGTTTCTTGCCACATAATAGCAGCAGAATAACCTCCTGTTAGGGACGCGGGTGGTGCTGTGGGTTAAACCACAGAGCCTAGGACTTGCCAATCAGAAGGTCGGCGGTTCGAATGCCCGCGACGGGGTGAGCTCCCGTTGCTCGGTCCCAGCTCCTGCCAACCTAGCAGTTCGAAAGCACGTCAAAGTGCACGTAGATAAATAGGTACCGCTCCAGCGAGAAGGTAAACGGTGTTTCTGTGCGCTGCTCTGGTTCGCCAGAAGTGGCTTAGTCATGCTGGCCACATGACCCGGAAGCTGTACGCTGGCTCCCTTGGCCAATAAAGCGAGACGAGCGCCACAATCCCAGAGTCGGTCACGAATGGACCTAATGGTCAGGGGTCCCTTTACCTTTAACCTCCTGTTGCAAGGGAGATACTGGCCTAAATCCACCTGAAACTCTCAAGTTGAGTAGACCCATTAATTGGTGCTTGGTAAGTCAACACATGTAAGTTCCATTCCTTTAATAGGCCTACTCTAGCAATTGGGACTAGCAATTGGAACGATGATGAAATCTGCTTTTGTTCTAGCAATGGGACATTTGGGTGATTTAACCAGTTTCTGTTTGAGCAATTGGATGATTGCTGATGCAACCTGTTTTTGTTCCTTAGCAGATGTAGTGTTCATTAATTAAAAGAAATGGTTTCTAACCTTACCTGCTGCTGTTGGTTCTCCTTTTCTCGCTTCATTTTTTTCTACCTTTCTACCTTAATGCTAGCTGTAATGTTGAAATTGTGACTGCCTAGTCAACAGAAAGTATGCACTAGAAATTCCTGGCAAGGCAGGGCAGCAAAAACCTCACTGCCAGTTAGTAACATCAACTATGCTCAGTGCAAGAAGGAGACTGATCATCCTTCTTTCTGTCTATTTTAAGAATGTGAACTGTCTTCAAACAGAGTTACTTACATAAAAGTGCAATTTCTTGCTACGGACCCATTTCATCATGGTCCAGGGTAGATCTCACACCTGGTATGTTTTGATGGTGGTGGAAACAATGTAAAATTCCCACTTCTATAGGATGTAATATATGAAAAAATATATACTGCAGTTCTATTATGATTACTACATATGTGTTACAAATGCAGTCATGTAGTAGCTGGGTGTAATGTATGGCACCTTCTGAATAGAATGGTTGGATTTATTTGAAAGACAAATGAACTTCAGTAGGCTATGGATAGCTTTGTGGAAGAAGGTCCTATAGAGTTCTGTGGGGCTTAGTCCCAATCTAAAATCACCAGGCAAGCTTCTGCTCTTCTTAAAACAGCCTTCTCATGAGCAGCCTGGGCTGAGCACACTTAAACCCTTCGGGTGAGAAGCACATAGGCTACCTACCCAAGCTCCCAAAGCATGTGATGAGGGTGGTGCTGTGGTCTAAACCACTGAGCCTCTTGGGCTTGCCAATCAGAAGGTCGGCGGTTTGAATCCCTGCGACGGAGTGAGCTCCCGTTGCTCTGTCCCAGCTCCTGTCAACCTAGCAGTTTGAAAGCACACCAGTGCAAGTAGATAAATGGGTACCACTGTGGCGGGAAGGTAAACGGCATTTCCATGTGCTCTGGTTTCTGTCATGGTGTTCCTTTGCACCAGAAGCAGTTTAGTCATGCTGCCGCATGACCTAGAAAGCTGTCTGTGGACAAACGCCAGCTCCCTTGGCCTGAAAAGAGAGATGGGCGCTGCACCCCATAGTCACCTTTGACTGCACTTAACCGTCCAGGGGTCCTTTACCTTTACTTTTACCTAAGCATGTGACAAGGAATGATCCCCACCCTTCAGCTGGACCCACTTGCTCTTTCTTTCAGATAAGAAGGGCAGATTGCCGTTCCTTTCACCAGCCACAGTAAGATTAAATTTCTTGTCCGCAGGTCATTCTAAGGGATGAAAACAAAAATGAAAAATAAGGTATGCCATTTAAAAATGCACTCTTATGGCCAACGAGTTCTCAGGAACAGGGTGCAACCAGTTCACTTTCAGGCCCCCCCCATAAGTCATGCTTTTCTAAACAGATGATAAGGCTTTGAAAAGAGCAAGAACTTCTCTGGAAATGTGGAGGTGGTTTATGACAGTAAGATGAGAAATGTCAGAATCCTAGATGATTTTAAAGCCAAAGGGGAACTGAGAGTAAGCAGAGTCAGATTAAGACTTGCAGGGGCCCGAAGCATTGAACATACAGTGGTGCCTCGCAAGACGAAATTAATTCATTCCGCGAGTTTTTTCGTCTAGCGAATTTTTTGTCTTGCGAAGCACGGTGTCGGAAAAGTTTTGGAAAAGCTTCAAAAATCACCAAAAACCACAAAAAAGGCTACCACACCGCCTTCTATGAGTTGCTCCTCGAAGTCAAGTTGCAACTGTATTCACAGTGTTAAGAAAAAGGAAACAAACTTGCAAGACGTTTTCGTCTTGCGAAGCAAGACCATAGGGAAATTCGTCTTGCGAAGCAGCTCAAAAACCGCAAAACCCTTTCGTCTAGCGAGTTTTTCGTCTTGCGAGGCATTCGTCCTGCAGGGCACCACTGTATTATGAACCCCCCTCATATGTGATTCAAAACAAATACAATACTAAACCATAAAATAACTTTTATTTTTTCAAAATGACACTAAAGTTACATGCATGCTGAAATCAAAACAGCTTGTTTCTAGATGACTACTTCAATGCTTTTTTCTTTAAAAAAAATCAAAAATCTATTTTTTTGGGTTCCCCTGCTTTGCTGATTTTCTAAGCCCATGCTACTGCAGGGGGACCATCTAGGGGAAGCTGGGAGCTGAGGGCACCCCAAAATTTCAAGGAGGGGTCTGGGCCCCCTCGTGCAACGTGCTCAATTCACTTGCGCATGCCACAAGTGAATAGTGGCCATGAAAAATACAACTTCCATTGAGGGTAAAAGACCTGGTAGTGTGGGCATGAACTTGAGGCTTACTTAGGAAACTATAAATTTGATGAAAACTGAGCCAATTTCATTTAGGTGTTGTAAGGTTTGCACATAATGGTTGAACAGATGCAGATAAATGAAATCTCTCAAATAATGGCAACCAGCCTGCAAGAGAACTGAGGTAAGTGCCAACTTCTTTGAAGAACTGAGGGTGCTAGGGAGGGCTAGGGTAAAGTTTAGTGGGGGTAGCGGGTAGGCAAAAACTTTTTGTACCATTCACTCCAGTCCATCAACCCCTTGCCTGGATATCTGTTCAAGTTAGATGAAGAGTTGGAGAGTTTCTATCTGTGTCCAAGCTGCCTCATGTAAGGTTTTCCTTTCGTTTCTCCCTCCCCATTTTTTTTTTTTTTGTTTGAATTAGGTCAAAGGCTTGAATTTCCTCAGCATATAAACAGCAAAAAGTATTGCTTGTTCATCATTGCTCCTGGGGGTTCAGCAGAGAGCGAGCAAGGAGAGAGTTTTGAGAGGACAAAAGTAAGTACCTGAGACAACTTGTTTAGCAGAGTTCTGACCAATAAGGATAAATAAGACAAGGATAATGATGACGATTTATTGAATTAGTCAGGTTTCTTTCCTTCAGAAATGAAACTCATAAAGTCCTATTTTTGAGCTTCGTTGCTTATTTGGTTAGAAACACAGTGAGGAGGACACAGGGTGTTTCGCTTCTCAGGAACCGAAAGAATACGCAGTGGGGATGAGGGAAAGCAATGCGGGGGGCAAGTCTTAGACAAGCATACTTGAAAGTAAGGCTGCAAGCCTAACCTCCATTACTAGGGAGTGAACCCCATTGAATTCAACATAACATACCTCTGAGGAGACCTGGTTAGGAACATGCTGCAAGTCCTATTGACATCAGTTGGGCTTTCTTCTGTGTAGGCACAAGGATTGTTGACAGAGGATTGGGCTGTATATATTATTCATCCAGTTGCAGTTTTAATCTGATATACGTATCTTGTTTTACTGGTGGTGTTTGGGACAATATAATTCTGAGCATTTCCTCCATCACCACAGCTCTCTATTTCTGTGGGAAGTGTCTAACAACTTCCCCCCAATTAATTTCTGCTTTGTTGGGTTTCTTTTTGCACTTCCAAGTATAGTTAGCAGGATTGTAACTGCGGAAATAGCCATTCTTAGTTTGAACGATTATCCCCAGAAATGGGGCCGTTGAATTAAAATGCCGTGGTGCATATCTGTGTTTTCCTATTCCTGTATGGTTTTAGCATATCTGTGTTTTCCTATTCCTGTATGGTTTTATCAAAAATACTTCTAGCAGCTTCTTCATTAGACAGGAATAATTTAACATATTGATGGTGTGAGCTCTCTGTATGACTAGGGATGGAAGAATCTGTCAGCTTGGTCCTTTCCATGTCTCATTTTGCTAATCAGTTCTCCTCATTTCTGCAGCAATATATGATTTTTTTTTAAAAAAAATCTTCATGAAAATTAATCTGTATTTTGGCATGAATTTCTTCTAATAATCACATGTTGGTATGCAGCTTTGACTAATGTACACATTTCTTTTTTGCAAGTGAGTTCCCCAAATGTATGTATTTTTCTAAACTTTCTTTAGTTGGAGAACTGCATTGCAAAATTTGGATATGTGTGAATTTCAAAAGATAGCTGCGTTTCATTTTTCATACTGCTTTCGAAGCGTGAATTTGATAGATTTGCCCCATGCTTACATATGACTGGTCTGCTACTGATCAATTCAGTGCCTACCAGGGAGCACCACTGGTCAGAATGGGAAAGGATTTCAGCAGAATTGGTAAAGGGCTGGGTCAGTTTGACCACTTGGACTTTAATGTGCTTGAACACATTGGAACAATTTAACTTTCTTAGGATCTGTTCCCCGAGTATAAAACGGGCATTGGAGCAATCTACACCACAACTTTATTGTGAAGAGATGCTGGCTAAGACTTATAAAGTCTTTCCACTGTCAAAATTTGATATGCTGGACAATAGTCTTTAAGGGACATTATGTTATGCGAGTTGTATCCAGTATTACTCAGAGTAGAAATTAATGGACATGACAGCTTAGGTCTATTATTTTCAATGGGCCTACTCTGAGTCTGAGTAACATTAGATATAACCTGTGTGCACAAGGGAAGGGAAAGTTTCAAAGCAGCAAACAATCTGCTCCCACCAGCACCATCACTGAGTTGCTAGTTGGTTTCAGGGTTTTTTGGTGTTTTGCTTAAATTCAGAACAAATGCAAAACATGAGACTGTGAATGGGAGAGGTTTAGTCATCCTTCCTGCCCCCATGATAAAAAGTGCAGTTATTAAGTTGTTCTGGGTGATCCAGATGTCTTCCTTTAAGGAAGATTCCTATATTGCAAAAAAATTGCATACTTCCAGCACTACAATTTTTTTGGGTTGGATTCAACTAAATTCCTCTCAGAGCAGACACAATGAAATGAATGGACCTACATTAGTCACGCACCTTCATTTCAATGGGTCTGCTCTGAGTAGGACTAACATTGCGTACAGCCCTTTATTTCTAGGAAAACGTGGTCCTTTCCCCAGTTATTGTGCCTTGCTATTTCATGTCCTATGTGGTTACATAGATATCATGGGCCCAACTTGATAGTGCCTGTAGGACCTCCAGGAATGACAGACTGGACTCCCTTGCCTTCCATGCTTATGCTTTTTAAAAATTATTTGTTTTTCCTGGAAGATGCTTAGACTGTGGTAAGGAATTCCATAGTCTTCTGTTTAATTTGGAAACCTATTGGCTGACTGATTGTACTCTACTCCCCTCCCCAAGGAATTCTTTGCTGAATTAGCTTTTCTGAATTCACTGTCTATTACACAGCTAATTTATCTCATTGCTATTCATTGTTGGAACCAGTGATCTCCAAAGGGTCACATTTGACATACGAGACCTAGATTCAAGTCTATAATCATCATGGATTTGCTCAGCATTAGCTCTCAGTCTCATGTGATCACATGGTTCACAAAACTGAAGAGAAGGATGCTGCAATGGTTAGAGTACTGAAGAGGGTGTTAGTAAAATAGATGAGTAAATAATAATAATAAAAAAACAGCTATAAACCATGGGTTCAGTAATAAACTCACAGGACAGGGTGGAGGACAAAAATTATACCAATGAACTGGAGGAAGAAGAACAGGTTTGGCAGCGTCCTGAGCTGGCAATGAAGAGAGGGCCGAAGGGACTTCCTAGAGAGCTCAATAGTCTGGGTGCCACAACTGAAAAGGCCCTGTCCCATGTCTCAGCCAAATGGTCTTCTGTTGAAAATTAGATGTGAAGTACAGTGGTACCTCGGGTTAAGTACTTAATTCATTCCAGAGGTCCGTACTTAACCTGAAACAGTTCTTAACCTGAAGCACCACTTTAGCTAATGGGGCCTCCTGCTGCCGCCGCACCGCCGCCACACGAATTCTGCTCTTATCCTGAAGCAAAGTTCTTAACCTGAAGCACTATTGCTGGGTTAACGGAGTCTGTAACCTGAAGCGTATGTAACCCGAGGTACCACTGTAGGACCTCTGATGAAGATTGCAAAGCAGAGGTAACCAACATGGTGCTTGCTCTCCAGATTTTGCTGAATTCCAGCTCTCATCACTCCTGGCCATGGTGGCTGGACTGATCATCCTGAAGGCACTATGTTGACTGCCCCAGCTGTAATGGGTGGGTAGACTCTTGTGAGAGAAAGCATTCCAATCCAAGTTCAAATTTCCTGGGCCCTGAGATCATTTCTTGGAAGGGTCTTTCAAGGCACTCTTAGTATGTGCATATGTTTTGGTCCTTGGGTCAGTTGGTGTTCTCCGGGTGTTGTTCAACAAGGACTTCCATTGTCCCAGACCATTGGCCATGCTGGCTGAGACTGATCGGCTGAGATTGGAGAAGGCTGTGTTAGGCGTATTCTACATCTTCCTCTGCTGCTGCTCCCATCTGCAACAAGCAGAAAGGTTTGTGGTATGGGGCAATCCATTGCTCCTGTGGAGCCTGCAGGAGGGTTATTGCCCCTGCTGTCTGAACAGCCTTAGATATGGGCAATGCAAGACAGCGTATGACAGCAGCAGCTGTTTCCCCCTGGATATAACCCAGAAATAGCTGGTGCCATTTGACTCTGATATTAGGCAGTCTCCAATGAGGGCTCCCTGTTAGGTTTTTCTGCTGCGAGTGCATTTCAAGTCATTGATTGATTGATATTTATATAACACCTTTATATAGACCACCCTTTCATAACATTCTCAGGCTGGTTCATGACAAAAAAATGTTGTAATGCTCTGCTTCTTTAAGGTGTAAGCAGTATAAAGCATTACAAAAGAAACTTATTAGAGGTGATTTGCAGACCCTCCAAGTGTCCCTATTTTCCAGGGAGAGTCCTGGATTTACAGAAGCTGTCCTGGTTTCTGATTTTATCCCGGAATGTCCCTCTTTTCCTTAGGACATCCTTCTTTTCATTGGATAAATGTTGGAGGGTACGGAGTTATGTGACTCCCAAGCCAAGGAGATGAGTTACTATTCAACCTTCTTCTTCTTCTTCTTCTTCTTCTTCTTCTTCTTCTTCTTCTTCTTCTTCTTCTTCTTCTTCATTATTGAATAGGACATCCCTATTTTTATTAGAGAAATGTTGGAGGATATGGATTTGTAATGAAAGAGACAGGCATAAAAGAGGGGTGGGGAAAACCCTACAGAGATGTAACATGATGTTGTATGCATACAGCTACTTTAATTTTTTGTCTTTTCATTTTAGAGTCTGAAGAACATCATGGGTGTTCCTGTGACTTTACTCTTTTTCTTTTCTCTTCTGCCTTCCACTCTCTCCCAAGCTGTTGTTCATCATACAAGCTACAAGGGGATATGTACAAGCGCTTGTGACTTTCACGGCTATGATTATACCTGGTGCAAGCAAAGTGGTGGCAGCGGGAAATCTTGGGACTACTGTTCCTTAGAAGAAGGCTTGGGACACACAGGTGAAAAATGTGCCACAATGTGCGATCTCTGGGGGGGCTCCTACCACTACTGCTACTTAAAAAATGGGGAATGGAACTACTGTGGATTGATCAGCGAGAAGGGCTTTGCTGAATATGCTCAGGACAACAAAATGTGTTTTGATGGATGCCGAGCGACTAAAGAGGGTTTTCACTGCAATACAGGCCATGGTAAGCAACGTTGCTCTCCATTCCACGATGTGACCCCCACTGGTTTGCCCTGCCACAACAACTACCGTTGTGCAAAATATGGAACCGATGGGTACCGATGCCATATGGATAACGACCAAGGCCTCTGGGATTACTGTGGACGCAGGGCCCAGAGTAAGTGTGTATGGGAGTACTCTGAGACCAATTCCTCCCTGGTGGAGATTTGCAAACTTCCCACCTCTCATCACGAAGGCAAGATCCTCTTCCGCCGAGAAAGGAGGGACAAGATGCTCCCTCTCACCAAGGAGGAGTTCAAAAAGGCGGTCCATCTGATCGACAAAATCGCCTCCGTCACCAGCCTTCCTGACTCGGAACCTCTGGAAACTGTTCGTTTCTACAAGCAAGAGGATATCTTCTGCAAGGGTGTCAATTATACAGGCGTGGAGCTGGAGATAGGAACGACCAAGGAGAGTGCTATGCCCATTGCTCATGTCCTCTTCCCAGAGTTCCTAAACTCTGTGGAGATCTTGCGCTTAGCGTTTTACACCAGCCTCCACAGCACATTTTATCAGCCTGCCTACACCATTGCTATCTCCGTTGAGGAACCAATGTTATGTTCCACTGACCACCAGTGATTAACTCGCCTTGCACACATCTTAGCGATTGGCTTCATGCGCATGCAGTTGCTGCTTTGCCGCGCTATCACTACTGTAGCAATTTGCAGATGCTGCCCCTCCCCTTATTGCAATATTTACGATGGTTCTAGACCTGTCAATGGCTTGAGTTAAGTCCAGCCTCGGATGCCATTTTAGTACCAATTCTGTTCCCACATATATCAAGCTAAAAGCTATGCATTGATGACAACTTCAGAATGGGGCACAAAAGAGATAAGGTGTACTGGGGTGGCTTTTTTGTACTCTTTGTAATCTCCTATAATAATAAAACCTGGCACTTATGGAATTAATAAAATCTACTATTGAAACATGACGAATTTCTTACCGTTTCATTCTCTAGCCAAATGTATCTGCAGTTCTGTATACAGAACAAGCCTGAGATACAGGGATAGCTAAGCTGTGGCCCTCCAGAAGCTGGTGCAGTGGTGTAGCGTGGGGGGTGCAGGGGGGGCCGGCCGCACCGGGCGCAACATCTGGGGGTTAGGGTTAGGGGGCGCAAATCCACGAGTTGGGGGCGCAAATCCACGGGTTAGGGGGCGCAAATTACTTGCCTTGCCCCGGGTGCTGACAACCCACGCTACGCCACTGAGCTGGTGGACTCCAACTCCCGTCTGCCTCAGCCAGCACAGTGATGATGGGAGTTGTAGTCCAGCAACACCAGGGGGCACTAAGGTTGATCATCCATGATTTAAATACAGCGGTACCTCGGTTTAAGAACTTAATTCGTTCCGGAGGTCTGTTATTAACCTGAAACTGTTCTTAACCTGAAGACCACTTTAGCTAATGGGGCCTCCCACTGCTGCCGCACCACCGGAGCACAATTTCTGTTCTCATCCTGAAGCAAAGTTCTTAACCCGAGGTCCTAGTTCTGGGTTAGCGGAGTCTGTAACCTGAAGCGTCTGTAACCTGAAGCGTCTGTAACCCGAGGTATCACTGTAATAGCAAAACAGACTTTTTACACCCTTTTGTGTTCCTCTGAAACATGCCATATTTACAGGTACAATTGAATTGGGTTTGCATCTCTGGCCTTATGAGGAACGGCTAAGGGAGCTGGGCATGTTTAGCCTGAAGAAGAGGAGGTTAAGGGGTGATATGATAGCCATGTTCAAATATATAAAAGGATGTCACATAGAGGAGGGAGAAAGGTTGTTTTCTGCTGCTCCAGAGAAGCGGACACAGAGCAATGGATCCAAACTACAAGAAAGAAGATCCCACCTAAACATTAGGAAGAACTTCCTGACAGTAAGAGCTGTTCGACAGTGGAATTTGCTGCCAAGGAGTGTGGTGGAGTCTCCTTCTTTGGAGGTCTTTAAGCAGAGGCTTGACAACCATATGTCAGGAGTGCTCTGATGGTGTTTCCTGCTTGGCAGGGGGTTGGACTTGATGGCCCTTGTGGTCTCTTCCAACTCTATGATTCTATGATTCTATGAGTGCGGGATATAATTCTGAACTGGGCTTCACTTAAATGGCACTTGTAGACAGTGCTATACTTATGGATATGCTGAAGTCCACAAACCCCAGGTTTTTCCCAGAATGTGGTTGCTAATGACACTTCATCATTTTGACTCAGATTGGCCATGTTTACTTAGGAAGCCAGAAATAAGTGCTTTTGGATGAGGTTGCTTCCAAACTGCGAGCTTTTTTTTTTTTTTTTTGAGAGGATCACATTGTTAAGGAATAAAACCGCTATGTGTTGATTTTTATAACATAAGTAGCTATTTGAGTCGCATTCTCCTGGGCAATTTTCAGAGGCCTTGTCTAGTCTATCAATAGCCAGAAGGCTGATGTGGGAAGAGGGGTGTTGGGGCAGACAGCATGGTACATTGAACCATGAGTGATGTGGCACTCTGGCAGACCTTGTACCAAAACTCCTCCTTTGACAGTGCGCTGTGATCATAATTCCAGCACTGATACAGCACATGCAGTCATAGGCATCTTTCAGTGAAGGATACTGTGATCTGCGTGGACAGCTTAGGACACCCAGGAACACGGGGAATTGTCTGACAATGAATCAGACCATTGGCTCATTTAGTTTAATATTGCCATCACTTGGCAACATCTTTCCAGGGTTTTGGACAGGGATATTTCCTAACCAGATATGTGATACTGAGGTGAAACCTGGAAAATTTTATGCACCTATGTTTTGGGATGTTAGGATTAATTGACTAGTCAGGTTGTTCTGAGGAGAAGTGCAACTCCATGGGGCGTTTTATGACTGCTCTTAAGATTGACTTCAGGTATGTTATTATCTACTGTCAATCATTCTGTTTAAACTGAATTGTAGCTTGCTCTGAAATTGTAAGATTTAGGGCTGGCTAAAAGTATACTTAATGAATATAAAGTGCTCCACCACTGGGACCTTCCAAGGTTTGTTGCTGATCAGCGTGCAGACAAAACACACCTAATTCCTGGTTTGGCGCCCTTTCAGACATCATACAAAGCTGTTGCCAATTCTGGAAGTGTTAAAAGGATTGGCTCAGAAAGATTATTCTTAAACTTTCTGCATTTTTATGATCAGAGGAAGTTCTGGTTCCAATAAGTGGAATTTGACAGAAGCCTGACCTTAAAGCACAAATTGTAAGTAAAATCCAGAAAGAAGGCATCATCCTTGATGATCATCAGATATGTTCTAAGGATAGGTTAATATTATTTGATTAGAGATAACCAGTTGTCTTCGCAGGACCATGATTCCAAGGGTTCCCTGCAGGGGAGGAAGAGAGGGAGGGAATACTGTTAGAGCTCTTCATGCCTTAGTGTGCCTGCTGAACCCTGATAGGCTGCTGATAACTCAACAGGTTCAAATATAGCTACTTGGAAG